>NC_135883.1:153373193-154072360 GCF_964194155.1 Cetorhinus maximus | reverse complement strand
GCCTCCTCCTGCACTGTAACAATTCTGTGATTGTGAGAAGAGAGCGCGGTTGATGGAGGGGATTCCGCAGCTTAAGGCCTAGGCAGCTGAAGGCACAGCTGCTAACGGTGGAGTGATGGATATCGGGGACGTGCAAGTGGTTAGCATGGGAGCAGCACAGGGATGCCTGCGCTGTCAGTGTTCTGATGATACGCGTGGACAGGAGTGTTACACTGCACGGTATTTCAGAGTAACATGGGAAGTGGTTACAGCCTGATGGCTCTTTCTGATAGAGGAAAGCTGCCTGTTTACAAGCTGGAGGGGTGTTTAAAGATAAACGCTTCTCACTTTAAGGCGGAGTGAATAGAGCCAAAAACCGGAGCCGCTACCTGCTCAAGAGCGCCCTCTGGGGAGGGAAGGGTGTAAACAGGCACTTACTGAGGCCAATTAGAAGCTTCCATTGCTGCTGTTCAGGGAAGTTTGCCACTAAACTGGAGAGGGCGGGGTGGGGGTGAGGGAGTGGGGGGAAACAGGGGCTTCGGGCAGGAGCCAGAGACTAGCAGAGGGTCCCAGGGTTAAAGAGCATTACAGAAACGTGTTAACATTGGAGGCAGCTTGGGGGTTCTGGTATTACGGAGACAGCAACTGAGCGCAGCAGAGGAATTCTCGGCGTGGGAGCAGTGGGGTTATGATGAGATCAGGGGTAGAGAGATCGCAGGAGTAATGGGGCACTGAGAATGCAGTTAGGAGGGTTTCAGAGCACTGAGTGGTGGGAGGGGTAGGTCCCAACTAATGGGGGAATGGATTGTCTTGTAAGGGTTGTTTGGTATCTCACAGTGTTGTTGGGGGGTGGGGGGGTGGGGGGGAAGAGGGGGGTCTGACAATTTGCATGGTTGAACATTAAGTGTTTATTGACAACTCAACTATATACATCTCCAAGGTATAGCCCTGCATGGATGTTGTCTCCATGCTGGCTACTTCAAGGCTCTTTTACACACAGTCATGTGACTCTCTACATCACTGGTACCACATCCCCAGTCCCACATTAACCCTTGCTCTGCTAACCCTTACTCTTACACACCTCCCCCCCACCCCCTTCCACCGCACCCAAGTCTTTACTCAAACATATTTACAAAACAATCTTTACTTGCTATCCCTTCTCCACCCACACCACCGTCAAGTTTCTGACTTTACAAATTCAGACAGTCCAGAGGCTTTGTGATTCTTCCAGATCTCATCCAGGAGGAGAGGTATCTCAGTTGCTTCGAGCAAACTGCGTCAGTTCAGAGTTGAAATTGTAGTATTCGGTATTTCTGGTACTTGGGTAATTCAATTCACTTTTCCCGCTCCTTCGAACTATATTCCTCTTTATCCATCTTCTTTGATCGGATACCACGGGCTATCCCGTTCTGTCCAAAGGGGATTCATTCAGAGAAGTAGACTCGTGTTTTCTTTTTCCCACGGGGTCTTGGAAAAGCTTTAACGTTGCACAATTTTAGCCAAATATTTGTTCCCTCTTTCGTTTTCCCAATTCTTTTTCAAGCTTAGTCTCTTCACTCAGCTCAGCAGTGACTCTGGCGGGTTCAGCTGCCCATGCTTCAAAGCTCCCTCTCTGTGCGGAAGCCTCAAATCCTTTTAACAAACTTTACCTGGACATTCCGTCCTTTTCGGAATCTTTCGCCCATGGTCACTGGCTGCTCCTTAGACCAGCGGTGGGCAACCTGCGGACCATCGGTGTCCTGGCCGCGGCCCACGAGGCGTTTCGCTGACCCGCTGCTCACGGACGGGGGTTGCCAGGTTCCGCTGTCTTCCGTCCGTGTGGTTTTTCCTCCTACCGGCATTGCTAGAGTGACGTGCCCGCAAAGCAAGGGCAGGTGAAGCGAGGTGCGTGCTGACTGCATGCAATACTGACTGAGAGAGAGCCGTGCGCTCCCTCTGCGTCCAATTAAAGCGCAGCGACAGTTCCATTGGCACGCCCCGCAAATTCTAGGTACGCAAGCACAGTTAGTAAAACTACCCCACCCCAGGAGGCCGTCTTGACTACGGCACCAGTGGATTTGGGGGTGGGGGGGTGGTTGCGCTTTTTAATGTCACTTTCGCCATTAACTTAATTTGCCCCCAATTACATAAGGGACCGCACGTGCCCGATTTCAATCTTGCGGCCCGCTGAGACGGAGGAGGGCCACTACACGGCCGACTCACTAGCCCAGGTTGCCGTGGACTCTTTCAATTCGCTCACTAGGTCCTCGATTTCTTTCTTAGAATTTTTCTCCTCTGCCTTCAAAGTCTGGAATTGCTCGTCTATATTGCGCATCTCGTCTTTCACGCCCTGCAGGGTGGGTCGAAGTTCAAGAATTTAATCAGTTTGAGTTTTTAAATTTGGTATTCAGCCAACTGCTCGGATTCATCAGCAATTCCTTTTCCTGTCCCAGCATTGACTTCATTACTGTTCCTGTTAGCTTGAAGCTCGCCATTTCTGAGTTTGCCTTTTGCTACTCCCTCTGTGCTATCCTTTAAGCTCACATTCTGTAATTTCACTTCAGCGAATTGCTTGAGGCTTTTTGCACTCTTTTGTGAGAACTTCCGCTTTTTCTCGCCATTCTAGGCTCTTGGTTTTCATTTCCTCATATTATTCTTTGGACAGGTAATGCTTCTCCAAGTTTTCTTCCGAATGCGCAACCGTTTTCTTCAGCTCTGCAGTCTCTTTCCACAGAACCATAGAACACTACAGCATAGAAAAACAGGCCATTCGGCCCTTCTAGTCTGTGCCAAAATATTATTCCGCTAGTCCCATTGACCTGCACCCAGTCCATAACCCTCCAGACCTCTCCCATCCATGTATCTATCTAATTTATTCTTAAAACTTAAGAGTGAGCCCGCATTTACCACGAAAGATGGCAGCTCGTTCCACACTCTCACCACTCTCTGAGTGAAGAAGTTCCCCCTAATGTTCCCCCTAAACCTTTCACCTTTCACCCTAAAGCCATGTCCTCTCGTGTTTATCTCTCCTAATCTAAGTGGAAAGAGCCTACTTGCGTTTACTGTCTATACCCCTCATAATTTTGTAAACTTCTATCAAATCTCCCCTCATTCTTCTACGCTCCAAGGAATAAAGTCCTAACCTGTTTAATCTTTCCCTGTAATTCAACTCCTGAAGACCCGTCAACATCCTAGCAAATCTTCTCTGCACTCTTTCAATCTTACTGATATCCTTCCTGTAGTTAGGTGACCAGAACTGCACACAATACTCCAAAGCTGGCTTCACCAATGTCTTATACAACCTCACCATAACATCCCAACTCCTATACTCAATACTTTGATTTATGAAGGCCAGTATGCCAAAAGCTTTCTTTACAACCCTGTCTACCTGTGACGCCACTTTCAGGGAATTATGTATCTGAACTCCCAGATCCCTTTGTTCCTCCGCACTCCTCAGTGCCTTACCACTTACTGTGTATGTCCTACCTTAGTTTGTCCTTCCAAAATGCAACACCTCACACTTTTCTGCATTAAATTCCATCTGCCATTTTCTGGCCCATTTTTCCAGTTGGTCCAGATCCCTCTGCAAGCTTTGAAAGCCTTCCTCGCTGTCCACAACGCCTGCAATCTTAGTGTCATCAGCAAACTTGCTGATCCAATTTACCACATTATCATCCAGATCATTGATATAGACAACAAACAATGGTCCCAGCACAGATCCCTGAGGCACACCACTGGTCACAGGCCTCCAGTCTGAGAAGCAATCATCCACTACCACTCTCTGTCTTCTCCCACACAGCCAATTTCGAATCCAGTTTACAACCTCACGTGGATACCAAGTGTCTGAACTTTCTGAACTAACCTCCCATGTGGGACCTTGTCAAAGGCCTTACTAAAGTCCATGTAGACAACATCTACAGCCTTTCCTTCATCTACTTTCTTGGTAACCTCCTCGCAAAACTCTACAAGGTTCGTTAAACACGACCTACCATGCAAAAAGCCATGCTGACTATCCTTAATCAGCCCTTGGCTGTCCAAATAATTGTATATCCGATCTCTCAGAACACCTTCCAATAATTTACCTACTACTGACGTCAGGCTCACTGGCCTGTAATTACCTGGTTTACTTTTGGAGCCTTTTTTAAACAACGGAACAACATGAGCTACCCTCCAATCCTCCGGCACCTCACCCATGGCTAAGGACATTTTAAATATTTCTGCCAGGGCCCCTGCAATTTCTACACTAGTCTCCCTCAAGGTCCGAGGGAATATCATGTCAGGCCCGGGGGATTTATCTACCTTTATTCGCTGTAAGGCAGCAAGCACCTCCTCCTCTTTAATCTTATATGTTATATAATCTCTATATTAATCTTTCCTGCATCTCCTGGCTTCCTCCTGGAATAGAACACATGCCCGAGTCTTCACTGCCAACTGGTTCTTCAGTTTGGTCAGTGTGGCATTAAATTAATGTTGCCTCTTCTCGTAATTTTCCAAGGGAACAAGCTTTGTTCTGAGGGAACCTTGTAGCATGCGAGGGTCCTTCAACAGGTTTTCCTTTTCTTTGCAAAGCTCAGTTGCTTTGTTGAATTTCAAGAAAACTTGAGACAGAGTCTTCAACTTTTTTCTGCTGTTCAAGACAGTCTTCAACATGCTGTTGAAGGCTTAAGTGCTCCTTTTGCATTTGATCTTGAAGAACGATTAGCTTTTGACCTCTTGCCAACTCAAGCTGCACTTCAGTGCATCGCTTTGTCGCTACTGATAGTTCCATCACAGCTTTTTCTGAAATAGTATTCAACATCCTTTTTAAGACTTCATGTTTTTTCCAGGCGCGCGTGTTAATTCCTCAAAGAGTCTTTCAAGACAGCAACTTCTTTGCATACATTCTGCCGAACACCCTTATACTGCAGATAGAAGTAGGGAGGTTCTGTCCTGTCTGCCTGGCGGGTGGCAGGGGAGGGGGGCAGACAGGGCTTCGGTTTAACATCTATTCCGAAAGACGGCACCTCAAACAGTGCAGCACTCACTCAGTACCGCATTGGAGTGTCAGCCTTGATTTTATGCTCAAATTTCTGAAATGGGACTTGAACCCATGATCTCCTGACTGAAAGGTGGGCGGCCATGCTACTGATCGGTAGGAGTGGGAAGGTCCTGGGGTCCAGAGAGAACGATTGGGAGCACTGGGCAGCCGAGTGTCCGGCATATTAAGAGGTGGAGGAAAGAAGGGAGTTTCTTTTTCCATCACGTTCTCACCTTCTCCCACAGGTTAGCCACAGGTCCTTCTGTACTGTCAGGTGAACCCTGCCACCACGAGCTCTGAAGAAGGGTGGTACGAGCTCGAAACGTTAACTCTGTTTCTCTCTCCACGGATGCTGTCAGACCTGCTGAGCTTTTCCAGCATTTTCTGTTTTTGTTTCAGATTTCCAGCATCCGCAGTATTTTGCTTTATCCTCATCTCACCGAGCTCCTGTCCCTTACATTACTGCCTTCAGGCACTTAAGTTCACAATTTCCAAACTGGCCAACTTCTGTTGTCTTTAAAGTAAATTTCCATTAAAAATTTACCTTGTAAAATGTTCGAAACCCAATTGTTTACAAATTTTACATATAAAAATGGCTGAGGAGAGATTAAAGCATTTCGACAGCACCCCTCACAGCCTCACAACATCCCAAAACGCTTTGCCATCAATGATGACTTTTGAACTGTGGCAACCATTACAATGTAGACGACCATAACAGCCAATTTACACACAGCAAGATCCCACACACAAGGTCTCTTGTTGACGTTGGTTGAGTGATAAATATTGGTCAGGACACTGGTATGGTGTTAGCTCCCCGAGGTTTCTTAAAAATAGTGCCGTGGCATCGTTTACATCTGCCCAGCCGGGGTGCAGACAGGGCTTCGGTTTAACATCATTCCTAAAGACAGCACCTCCGACAGTGCAGCATTCACTCAGTACTGCACTGGCACCTCGGTCTTGATTTTATGCTCAAATTCCTGAGGCGGGACTTGCACCCACGATCTCTTGACTGAAAGGTCGGCGTGCATCCTACCGACTGAGCTAAACTAGCATTTATAAGTCTTAAAGAGGGTTTGGACTTTAGCAAAGAAAAATAAACAAAAAAAAGTGGCAAGGGAAAACTATTTAGCAGGTAGGTTATCCCAACGCCCATGCAGAGAACACTTGGTTCATTCGATAACTGCCCAGGTCATTGAGCTGGGGGCTCTGTTTATAGGGAATTGCAGATACAGGCCAGTGCTCCATCGTTGATTGGTGCTGTGTGTTTAACATGGAGATGGTCTTTGAACAGAGCAAACTGGGCCCTTAACAAAAGGAATTTGTCAGTAACGCCTCCGCTAATGCTGGCAGCAGCCTTGTCTCCCAGTTAGAAGGTTATAGGTTCATTGTCCCACTCCAGAGACTTGAGTGCAAAAAATCCAGGCTGACACTCCAGTGCGGTACTGAGGGAGTGCTGCTCTGTCAGAGGAGCAGTCTTTTGGATATGATGTTAAACCAGGGACCTGGTTGTCCTCTCAAGTCCCTTGGTACCATTTCAAGGAACAGCAGGGGAGTTATCTTGGGTGCCTGGCCAATACTTGCTCCTCAATCAACATCACAAACTGATGATCTGGTCATAATAATGTTTCAGTTTGTGGGGGGCTTGCTGTGCAAGACTGGCTGCCATACTTCCGACATTACAATTCTATGTTAATGGCCCCAAAGAATATTGGGATGGCCTGAAGTTGTGAAAGGCACTATAGAAACGCAAGGTCTTTGTTTCTTTAGCTTTAAGGAGGCGTGCGTTTGAGACTGCCGCCCAGCCAGGACAACTTTCCAAGTTTCACTCACACCCACTGGACGTGAGGTGTCACACAACATAACCTGCACCATTTGAAGGCACATCCTAACTTACCCACAATTTGCACCACATCAGGCCTGATGAGTGGCTCGCCGCCTGTCAGTCGGATCTTATCGACTCCTTCCCTCACAAAGAGCCCGGCCAGGGTAACGATCTCCTCGGCGGTGAGCAGCTGCGATTTAGGGGTGAGCTTCACCCCTTCCTCGGGCATGCAGTACTGACCTGCGGGGGGAGAGCAGAAAGGACCGGGACATCAATCACCAACATCTGAGGAAAGGGCCAGGATAGGAGTCCATCCTCCAACAACAGGAAAACAAAGCAGCACAATGGGAGAGACGGATAAAACGGGGAAACATGGAATGGCAGAGCACAGAAGGCACGGCGGACAATTCTATCCGGACCAGCCCTTCGACAGGGCTGTGCAAACTTACACTTGATTCGTATATTTTGTCAACGCTCACGTGGCCTAGAGGCCCAGTGAGAGTCAGTGCAGGCGGAACTGTGCTCCAATGAGAGTCAATGCCGATAATGTTAGTGGTTCGACCCCTCCCGTGGGCACAATTTGTCCTTTATTTGTCAAGTGTGAGGGCAAAACATCAACGTAGCTCGTTACTGGGCTGTAAAGTCAATGTTTCATCGTCAGGTTTTTTTGTGTATGTGATCGGGGTTGGTGGAGGCGGGGGGGAGTGGATTTTAATATGCTGTCACAGAGAGGGAATTTTCTTTTTGCTTTGGGCACCCGGTTCCAGTATCCGGCTCACTCAGGTAGAGTGTGTCACACACGAACGTACAAATGAGGAGGAGAAGGCCATTCAGCCCTTCGAACCCGCTCCACCATTTGATAAAATCATGGCTGATCTGATTGTGGCCTCAACTCCACTCTCCTTTCTAATCCCGATCATTTTTAACTCCCTTGTCAAGCAAGAATCTATAACTCAGCCTCAAAAATATTCAATGGCCCAACCTCCACCAATCTCTCCGGGAGACCAGGGTTCTAAAGGCTAATAATCCTGAGAGAAAATATTTCTCCTCACCCCCGTCTTAAATGGGAGACCCCTTTTAAAATGTGTCCCCCAGTTCTCGTCCCTCCCACAAGGGGAATCATCCTTTCAGCATCCACCTTGCCTAGACCCCTCAGGACCTTCAATAAGATCACCTCTCATTCTTCTAAACTCCAGTGGATACAGGCCCAACCTATCCAACCTTTCCTCATAGGATAAACCCCTCTTTCCAGGGATCAGTCGAGTGAACCTTCTCTGAACTGCTTCCAATGTAACAATGCAATTATATCCTTTCTTAAATAAGACCACCAAAACTGTACACAGTACTCCAGATGTGGTCTCATCAATACCTTACACAACGGTGGCAAAACATCCCGACTTTTATGTTCCATTCCCTTTGCGATAAATAACAACATTCCATCTGCCTTCCTAATCACTTGCTGCATCTGCATGCTAACTTTTCTGCGATTCACGTACCAGGACACCCAGGTCCCTCGGTACCTGAAGAGTTCTGCAATCCCGAATTAAATAATATGCTGTTTTTTTTCATTCTCTAATTAGGCTCAGTCCCAAACTCAGGAGAGCAGCACCTGGCACCTCAAACCCACTCCGCCATCTTAACCCCTTCATGCTCACATCAATCGCCCCCTCACCCCCGCCCTCCCCCCTGCGGGAGGCAGTTAAATGGAACCTTACACATTCAGACAATGTAGGGCAACTTTATTCTGCACCGGGTGGGGCTATAGCTGCGCCTAATGACTCTTTCGGGAAAATGTCCCATTCTACAGCACGGACACCGATCGTTCTGTCGACTGTGCTGAAAAATAAAATCGACAATTTGAAATACCAAACGACTTGCGCCCGATCACAGCGTCTGATACTTTACCAGGCGAGTTGACTCTGCTGGTCAGCAGGTCGTGGAAGGGCTAAAGCTGAACTTACATCGCAGGTTGCACTTCTCGGTCAGGGAGATGCGGAGGTAGCTGTGCTGCCTCCCAAAGCTGTCCGTCAGGAAGGCGGAGAAAGGCAGTGGGTCACGGAGGAAGCGACGCCTCGTCTCAAGGTCCAGCTGCTCCTGAAAAGGAAACGGAGGCTGTGATGAGGGGAGGAAACCAGCTTTCACGTCGCGTCTACAGGCTGCCTTCGCAGCCAAGTCATGCTACAGTCCAATGAGAGCTCGTCAGGGCAAGAGGGAAGGTGGGGGAGGGTGGGGGTGGGAGAGAGAGAGAGAGAGAGACAGGATTCAAGGGAAACAGACACACGCTCAGGAAAGACAATAAAAGGGACAGGGATAGATAAAGGCACACACTTACATGCACTCAGGAAAGGGATAAAAGTGTAATGGCGCTTTGGTGTGGGAGAGATAACCCCGTGAGAATCCACTTCACTATCTGATAACGTTCAGAGTTAAGAACAGTCGTCCAGGTGACCAAACGACCTCTCCAGAGTACTGGACTTTGGATTAATCAAGGGAAGTGGCAAAGTGAAGGGCAAGAGCACAGAGACCTCACAGATTACTGAAAACGATTACAAACATTACCAGGACACATGGTGACATTTTAGCACATGCACAACTCATAGCCAAACTAGTTACGGTCAGCAATAGTGACTCATTTCTCAGAAACAGCTGTCCAACAAAATGACGTTGGTTTCCCGGTTCACCACTGTCTTCCTCAAAGTCCTTATCAATCCTGTCGTGAACTTGCAGTTGAACGGCCCCTTCCCGGAGTTTTCAAACAAAAACTGACCCCCCAAGCCACACGAGGGCTGTGACAGGCGACGAAAAGCTTGGCCAAGGTGGCAGGTTGAAGTGAGCATCTTCGAGCAGAGAGCAGTAGAAAGGAGGAAAGGAAGGCTTATCGAAGAAATGCCTGGAGCTTGAAGTCCAGGCTGCTGTTGGAGTAATTTGAAGCAAGGCTGTGCGAGCGAGGACAAAAACGAAGAAGCACAGAGATCTCGGAGAGTTGACACTCCAAAGGGTGACTTCTGGACTTACTGCAGGTCGAAGGCAGCGAGACAGATGACGAACACTTGTACCTAAGAAATAGGAACAAGAGCAGGCTATTCAGCCCCTCGAGCCTGCTCCGCCATTCAATAAGATCATGGCTGATCTTGTGTTTCGATTTCCACATTCCCATCTAACCCCGACATAACCTTTGATTCCCTTGCCTAACAAGAATCTATCTACCTCTGCCTTAAAAATATTCAGTGACCCCGCCTCCACCACCTTCTGAGGCAGAGAATTCCAAAGTCGCACAACCCTCTGAGAGAAAAAATTCTCCTCATCACTGTCCTAAAAGGGTGACCCCTAAAGCTGAGGCTGTTACATGACAGAAAGACTGCCTTTCGCTTATATCACATTTTTTTTTTGCCAAATGTCAGCATGTCACAGAGTGCTTTATAACCAAGGAAGTATCTCTGCAACGGAGTCACTGGTGTAATGTAGGACTGGTGTCCACACCGGCTATTCTCACTCCACGCGAGCAATGCTCAATAGATTTGACTCCATGACAGTCTGACCAACATTTTGTTTAGGAACGTGTAGAACAATAGTGTAGCTGCCAATCCCAGTTTGGTTATAGTCCCATCGCCCAAGGGAAAACTGGTTCTTCCCTTTCAGATGTCAGGTTCCATGTCTTGTACTTACATTACATTTTGTTTCTAGTCCAGCCTATCCCCGACCCCAACACCCCAACCACCTTTGGCTCAAGTCAATTGAACATGACCCCAAATACCGTACGCTCATTGCTCAGGTGGCTGCATTTATAGAGCGCTGAGGGCACTTCACAGAGGTGTTACCAAACAAAGTTTGACACCGAGCCATGTGGCGACTTGGTCAAAGAGGCAGGTTTTAAGCAGCGTCCTAAAAGAGGTGGAGAGGTGTATGGAGGGAATTCCAGAGCTCGAGGTCAACCCAAGCGATAATGGACAAGCGAGCAGAATTAGAAGCACACAGATTGCCTGGAGGGTTGTGGCCTGCGGGACATTACAGAGATAGGAAGGGGTGAAGGCATGGGGAAGGATTTGAAAACAAAGATAAGATTTCACAAGCTGAAGCATCTTCAGGCCATGGGCTGATGTAGGCTAGTGAGTACAGGGATGACGGGTGAACGGCCACAAGTTGGCGCGTAAGGGGCAGAGATTTGGACAAGTCCAGTTTAAGGAGGGTGTGTGAGGTAGAGAAGCTGGCCAGGCCTGCCTTGGAATAGTGGAGTCTGGGGATAACAAAGGCACGGGTGAGAGTCTCAGCAGCAAATGAGCTGAAGCAGGGGCAGAGGCCGGCGATGTTATGGAGGTGGAAGTAGGTGGTGTTCGTGATATTGAAGAGGACTGGAAGCTCAGCTCAGGGTCAAAGCGAACGCCAAGCTAGGGAACATCGCCACAGCTTCTGGGTCTTTTCACAACATTCGGATAGAAAAAAAAATCACATAAACCATTTTTTACTGCGTTCTTTGGCATGGGAAAAAAACGTTCCGTGCACACAGGCCTCTTTACCCTCCCAAACCAAAGAGAAATCATTAAACCTTTGCCAAAGAGCTCGTCATTGTGTCAGCCCCCCGCCCCCCCCCCCCCGCCCCCCCCCCCCACCCCCCCCGCCCCCCCCCCCCACCCCCCCTACCCCCCCACCCCTTTAAGCAGGAACCAGATTCGCCAGCTCTCACTCATGAGATGTGGGACCATTCAACTTGCTTTAGAGTTAATTTCACACATCTCTTTTGTATAAACGCAGCTCCATCTTATTAAAATAGTGGGGGGGTGGGGGGAGAGGGGCCCTGCAAATATTATCACAGATCCACAGGCTGTCTCGCAAACACTGACACTTTCCAAACACCCCAAGCCAATATTGACATACTTCTGGGAACTCTCTACAATTACTGGCACACTGCTGGGAACCTTTTCCTCTTCGATTGTCAGTAAACTCTTGGCAGTCACCACCCAATACACATAAACACATCCTGGAACAACACTGATACCGTCCGTTAAAATCCAATCCAAATCCTGGCCCAATCGTGGAGACACTTCGCAAACACGGAACCTCCTCCGTTCCCACTTCCTACACTGGCTTCTGCAAGGCAATTCTCCTTTGGGGTAGCCGATGACCCCCTCCCCACATTCAGACAATTTTAAAAAAAATGCCCTATGACCAATGCAACAGTCTTGGAGGGAGGAAATCCAAAGTGGCAACACTTTCACCTCCGAGTCAGCAGGTCATGGCTTCAAGTCCCACTCCTGGAGCTGTTGAGCACGCTATCCAGGCCAACACTCCCAGCACGGTGCTGAGGGAGTGCAGCACTTTCAGATGAGATGTTAAACTGAGGCCCCATCTGCCCCACATTATAGGAACATAAGAGATAGGGGCAGGAGCAGGTCATTTGGCTCCTCGGTCATGGTTGGTCTGGTCAAGGCCTCAACGCCACTTTCCTGCCTTCGCCTAAGAACCTTCGGCTACCTCAGAAATCTAATTCAGCCTAGAGTATATTCAATGGCCCAGCCTCCACTGATCTCCGAGGTAGGGAATTCCAAAGGTTAATAACCCTCAGAGAAGAAATTCCTCCTCATCTCTGTTTTAAATGGAAGACGTCTTATTCTGGAATTATATCCCCTCATTCTAGATTACCCAAGGGGGGAAACATTCTCCCAACATCTACCCTGTCAAGTTCCCTCGCAATCTTATTGGTCTCAATAAGGTCACCTCCCATTCTTCTAAACTCTAATGAGTATAGGTCCAACCGGCTCAATCTGTTCTCATAAGACAGCCTCAGCATCCCAGGAATCAATCTAGTTAGCCTTCGCTGAACTGCCTACAATGCGAGTATGATTGGCACCCTTCCATCTGTGAGAGATAATGGGAATGCAGCCTCAGGTCTTTGGTGAGGTCAGATGATGTCAATGCAAGTATATTCCCCCTTACTGAAGGAGGCCAAACCTGTATACTACACTCCAAGAGTGGTCTCATTAATGCCCTGTACAGCTGTAGCAAGGCTTCCCTATTTTTAACACTCCATCTCTCTTGCAACCAACATTCCTTTCGCATTCGTAATTAGTTGCTGTCCCCACACGTCAACGTTTTGTGATTCATGTATTAGGAAACCGAGATTCTTCTGTCCCACAGTATTTCTCCATTTTAATAATATTCTGCTTTTCCCCATTCTTTCAGCCAAAGTGGACAACCTCTCAGGTGGCACTATTTCTGGAAGAGACGGGGAGTTCCCCCAGTGTCAATATCCCCAAATCAACATCACAAAGATTATTTGGTCACTTTTCCACGTTACTGTTTTGTGGGAGCTTGCTGTACGCAAACTGTCTGCCTCATTTTCAAAAAGACAACAGTGCAGTAAAGTACTTCGACAGTTGTAAAGTGCTTTGGGGCAGTCTGAAGCAAGTTCTTGCTTCAATACCTCCGAGCAAAGTGTGGAATTTTCAAAGCACTTTCTGTTCCCTGATCTCACTGCCAACATTTCCCCAGCAGTGACTGTTTGGATATCTGTTGCTGAAGCTAACTGGTCACACGTCCTCCTCCCTTCCCCACCCCAACCGACCACCCCCCTTTCCAACAAGGATTTATTCCATTCTTCCAGTTTCTCTATCAGAGGTTAGGAATCCTGCGGCGAGTAACTCACCTCCCAACTCCCCAAAGCCTGTCCACCATCTACAAGGCACAAGTCAGGAGTTGTGATGGAATACTCCCCACTTGCCTGGATGAGTGCAGCTCCCACAACACTCAAGAAGCTTGACACCATCCAGGACAAAGCAGCAGGCTTGACTGGCACCACATCTACAAACAGTCACTCCCTCCATCACCGACACACAGTAGCAGCAGTGTGTACCATCTACAAGATGCACTGCAGGAACTCACCAAGGCTCCCTAGACAGCACCTTCCAAACCCATGACCACTGCCACCTAGAAGGACAAGGGCAGCAAACAGATGGGAACATCATTCTGGAACTCCCTTCCTAACAGCGCTGTGGATGTACCTACACCACATGGATAGCAATGATTCAAGGCAGCAGCTCACCACCACCTTCCCAAGGGCAATTAGGGATGGTCAATATTCCCACATTCCATAAATGAATAAAAAAAATCCGTTCAGTGTAGTAATTATGGTTGTATTTAGTGTAATGTACCTTTAAGAATAAAACGTGTAAAGCAAGATCACATGATCTGTAGTAACCAATAGGAGAGTGGCGCAGGCAACCTCAGCAGTCAGTGTAGAAGTAAGAGTTGGAGTTGAAAGCACATGTGTAGTTGCTGAGTATATTGTAAATAAACTTAATGTTTCCGCCCAAGAAGTGTCTGCTGACCAAGTCTATCATTCATAGCACAACTCAACCACCCCACAACATTCAGATAACGGCACCTTCCATGCCAGCGCTTCCGATATATTTTCCTGTTCCCTCAACCATGGATTTAACTCCCCTTTCAGCATTCAGAAAGGACCGTTCCCTGGATCACACCCTGGTCCACTCCTTTATCACCCCATCCCCTTTCCACAGCACCTTTCCATGTAAGCGCAGGACATGCAACGCCCTTCCTTTTATCTCCTCGCTGTCCAGCGTCCCAAACACTCCCTCCAAGTGATCAGCGATTTAATCGTACTGCTTTCAATTTAGTGTACTATATTTGCCGCTTACAGCGTGGTCTCCTCTACGGGGAGACCAAACACAGGTGGGGTGACCACTTTATGGAACACCTCTGTTCAGTCCGCAAGTGTGATGCCAAGCTTTCAGCCCTGGGAGTGGGAGATGGGAGCAAGGTGGAGAATTGAAATATCATTCCCACTCTGTCCCTTCTGTCCTCGTCCTCCAATGAAACTCAACGCAAGCTCGAGGAACAGCATCACACCTTCCACCGGCCACTTCACAGCCTTAACTGTCAGGTCGGAAACTCAGCTCCCACTTATTCCGGACAGCAGCTGTTGGGAAAGATTCTGTTTTTCCCCATTTACACATACAATTTTCCCGCAGTACAACAGTGACCACAATTTCAAAAGTACTTCACTGGCCGTAGAGCACTTTGACACATCAGGTGGTTGTGTAAAGTGCTATACAAATGCAAGTCTTTTACTTTCTCCTCTCGCCCCATCTATTGGTTCCTTGTTTTATTGCCATCCCTTTTACCCTGCACTTTCACCCCTTTGATCTTTTAATCTCTGCTGACATTCACTCTTATCACCAACTTTCCCTTTTGTTCTTTCCTACAACCACCATGTCCCAACCCCCACCCTTCCCCCTCCTGGTTTTGGCTTCAACCCGTTACACCCTTTAACTCTCATCCAGTTCTGATAAAAGTTCAACATAGAGTCTGTTTTAAAAACACTAACTCTCCAATGTTGCTTTCCCCCCCCCCTCCAGTCTTTCCTATTTATTATTATTTTATTTATCCAGTCTTTAAAAAAAAAAGCAGAATCTGGAGCTGAACATTGCCAGCTTTCAGCACAAGTCCTGGGGTTAACATAAGCAAGGGGGAGGAGGTGGGGTACAGCGAACCAGCTCTACCTCTGATCAACACAAGGAGTGAAAAAGATACTTTGCAAACTCACTTCTACAGCGACCCTCTTCGATGCAGGCTCTGGCTGCGGGGCACTGGCCGCACATTTTGCCCGGATTGAGGAGCTCCCGCTACGAAGCCGGTGCCCCCAAGCCTGCTTGGCTGCCCTGTGCAGGTGGGCAGCCGGAGAGCAGGAGCTGCGCACCGCCGCTGATGCCAGACCCATGATTCGCACTGCTCCGTGTTTCCACAGCCGACTGGAACCCCGAGCCGGGCATCACCTGTCAATCAAAGCGGCGTTGGGGGGGGCGGCGCGGCTCCAGCGCGCATGCTCTCCGGCGCCCTGCATTCTGGGACTTGTAGTCCCTTCGGAGCACAATCGCCAGTGAAAGCCATTAGCCGAGGAGAGGGTGGGAACTACATTTACTGCCAGCGCTCCTTCGGAACCTTTTCACAAAGCGCAAACATTGGGGCTGCCAAAGGATATGGCCTTATTTGGAAGGAGATTTTTTTTTCCCCACGTTGTTTATTTGTCTGAGAAACGACGAAGGGACCGTCCGCCCCACTCTCGAACCAGTAGTGTCTGGGATTAAGGTATAGAAGCTGCAGTGGCCTTGTGCCCTCAGGGTGACAAAGCAAATAACTAGGCAATGGCAGGCCCATTGGTCTGACTTCAATGCCTTCTGTTAAACCATAGGTGCCCCAGACTGCCCAGATCCATTCTCAAAAGGTGTAAGAATAAGTGATTTGCACAGGATATCCCCCTCATAGGACAGATATCGGGGCTAGTGTTGCAAACTTTAGTTGGACATATTCTTGGAGGTGTCATTGCAGGTCTTCCTGCCTCTTGTCCCTGCCGCCACTTCACGCCATTGGTTGTCCAGCATTAGGGATGGGCAATAAAAGTGCTTGCTTGTGACATCTTTTGATTCTCTGCTCCTATCACTGCTTGCTTATCCCTACAACCACCCCACCCTCAACTTCTCTCCCCCCATCCCACCCCCCACCTTAAACCAGCTTATATTTCACCCCTCTCCTAACTACACTCAGTTCTGTTGAAGGGTCATTGGACTCGAAACGTCAACTCTACTCCACCGATGCTGCCAGACCTGCTGAGTTTTTCCAGGTAATTCTGTTTTTGTTTTTGTTTTTGTTTTTGTTTTGGATTTCCAGCATCCGCAGTAGTTTTTTGTTTTTAATAAAAGTGCTGGCCTAGCCAGCAATGCCAATGTCTCGTTAAAAGAGTTGTTAAAATGCCCAAATCCACACTGCATCAGCTTCCCATGCCAAGTGGACAGTTTGTTCGTCGCCATTGACCAGTAACTTTTAAAAAGAAATTCAAACTCCCAGTTATTAACTGAAAGAATTACACCATATGATTTCACGTTTAAACAAAAATGCTTTAGTGTACAAGAGTTGAAAAAGCAAGTACTACCAACAACACTATTTTGTAAACACTTATTCTTTAAGCCCAAAAGTCTGAACAGGGCACTTCCCCATTCTACTTTTATTGTTACCTAAGAGTTCCCCAATCCTTACAGAATCACAGAATTGTCACAGCGCAGAAGGAGACCATTCGTCCGATCGTGTCGGCACCGGCTCTGCGAATGTGTATTCCACTTAGTGTCATTCCCCTGCCTTCTCCCTGTAACCCTGCACATTGTTCCTTTCCAAATAACAGTCTGGTGCTTTTTAGAGTGCTGCGATTGAACCTGCCTCCAACACACTCTCAGGCAGTGCATTCCAGATCCAAGCCACTGACTGTGTGAAAAAGTTTTTTCTCATATCACTTTTGCTTTTTTTGCCAATTACTTTGAGCCTGTGCCTTCTCGTTCTCGATCCTTTCACAAGTGGGAACAGTTTCTCCCTGTTTACCCTGTCTAGACCCCTCCTGATTTGGAATACTCACAGGATCTTACAGGGTTTTAAGGCTTTCTTCACTTCTCCTGGGACCAAGCCAAGGTGGATCACAGCTTTTAGGAATTCACTTTGATTCTCCTCAGTATCCCTTCAATTCTCCAAGGGATGAGGTTTCTTGTCCTTTCACTAGCATCCAGATAGACGACCCTCCAACGCTCCTCAAGCACCTCATGATTGTGGACACCCCAGCTCAAGCAAGGGCCTCACTCGCAATCCTGCTTCATGACTCCACATCAGAAAACACCCTTGGTTTCTGATAGCCACCTGCTCCTGACCTATAGCTCCTGACCCAGTAACTGCCTTTCTGTGAGAACATCACAGAGATAAACCCAAAACAAAAGTGTAACTCCCTGCACAGCTCATTTCTGTAGGAACATGGCATACCTGGGGTGTCCGGGACAGAAATTTAAACTAATTAGCTTACGACTTTAAACTTGCCCTTTGAACTGAAACATATATGGGTAGTTTGAGACTTTCCATCGTTTACCAGTCATTCTTTGATCTGGGGAAATGATGTGAATAATGCAAATCTCTAAAGGGGACGACTGCAATCTTACCAGACTCATTGGCTCCATTACAGAGCTAAGCAAAGATCGCCTGTTGTTTATTACTTACATATCTCCAACTCTGGCCATATTAACTAACCATAGACCGCTTTTTGAATTGTAATTATCTTAGTGGTGCTTACCAGTTTCTCAAACCCAGGATTTCCCACTTAGCTTACATTTAAAACTTCAATTCCGCAAGCTAAAAATAATCTTATAATGCACACATTCATATCACAATTGAATACTATGTTAAGTTTGGAAATGACATACCCCAGTCACAAATAAGAATCTTAAACTTAAAAAAAGGCAATTACGTTGGCATGACGGGAGAAATAGCTAAGGTTGAATGGGTAAATAAACGAAAAGTTATAGCCACCACAAGACCATAAGAACATAAGACATAGGAGCCATTCGGCCCATTGAGTCTGCTCCACCATCCAATGAGATCATGGCTGATCTGATAATCCTCGACTCCACATTCCTGCCTTTTCCCCATAACACTTGATCCCCTTACTTACTAAAAATCTGTCTATCTCAGTCTTGAATATACTTAACGACCCAGCCTCTACAGCCTTCTGCGGTAAAGAATTCCACAGATTCACTACCCTCTGAGAGAAGAAATTTCTCCTCATCTCTGTTTTAAGTGGGCGCCCCCTTACTCTGAGATTATGCCCTCTGGCCCTCAGCATCTACCTTGTCAAGCCCCTTAAGAATCTTATAGGTTTCAATAAGGTCGTCTCCGATTCTTCTAAACTCCACTGAGTAGAGGCCCAACTGACTCAATGGCTCCTCATAAGAAAATCTCTCCATCCCTGGGATCAACCTAGTGAACCTTCTCTGGGCTGCCTCCAATGCCAGTATATATTTCCTTAGATAAGGGGACCGAAACTGTTCATAGCATTCTAGGTGTGGTCTAACTAGTGTCTTGTATAGTTTTTGCAAGGCTTCCCTATTTTTATACTCCATTCCCTTTGAAATTAAGGCCAACATTCCATTTGCCTTACCTATTACCTGCTGAACTTGTATGCTAGCTTTTTGGGATTCATGGACGAGGACCCCCAAATCCCTCTGTGCTGCAGCTTTCTTCAGTCTTTCTTCTTTTAAATAATATTCAGCTCCTCTATTCTTCCTGCCAAAGTGCATAGCCTCACACTTTCCAACATGTTTTTGCCCACTCACTTAACCTGTCTATGTCCCTCTGTAGGCTCTGCATCAGCCTCACCACTTGCCTTCCCACCTATTTATGTGTCATCTGCAAACTTGGCGATAGTACATTCACTTCCCTCATTCAAGTCATTAATGTATATTGTAAATAATTGTGGCCCCAGCACTGATCCCTGTGGCATTCCACTAGTTACAGGTTGCCATCCTGAAAATGCCCCTCCGTATCCCAACTCCGTATTCTATTAGTTAGTCAGTTCTCTATCCATGCTAATATACTACCCCAACACCATGGGCTCTTATCTTATTAAGTAGCCTTATGTGTGGTACCTCATTGAATGCCATTTGGAAATCCAAATATATTACATCTATTGGTTCCCCTTTATCTATCCTGCTTATTACATCCCCAAAGAATTCTAATAAATTT
This sequence comes from Cetorhinus maximus, assembly GCF_964194155.1. Taxonomy (NCBI): domain Eukaryota; kingdom Metazoa; phylum Chordata; class Chondrichthyes; order Lamniformes; family Cetorhinidae; genus Cetorhinus; species Cetorhinus maximus. The sequence goes on along the minus strand of NC_135883.1, from coordinate 154,052,999 downwards.
GTCAGGCATGATTTCCCTTTCATGAACCCATGCTGACTGTGCTTGATTGGATTATGCATTTCTAAATGCTCTTCTATTACATCCTTTATAATAGACTCTAACATTTTCCCAATGACAGATGTTAAGCTAACTGGCCTATACTTACCTGTTTTTGGTCTCCCTCCCTTTTTGAATAAGGGTGTTACATTGGCCGTTCTCCAATCCTCTGGGACTTTTCCAGAATCTAAGGACTCTTGGAAGATTACTACCAGTGCATCCACTATCTCTGTAGCTACTTCCTTTAATATCCTAGGATGCAACCCACCAGGTCCAGGTGACTTATTGGCCTTTAACACCATTAGTTTCCCTAGTACTTATTCTCTAGTGATAGTTATTGTATTTATTTCCTCCCCCCCTTTTGCTCCATGATTATTTATTATTTTGGTACACTGTTTGTGTGTTCTACCGTAAAGACTGATGCAAAATATTTATTCAACTCCTCTGCCATTTCCTGATTCCCCATTATTATTTCCCCAGCCTCATTCTCTAAGGGGCCTATCATGACTTTGGCCTCTCTCTTCCTTTTTATATATTTAAAGAAGCTCTTACTGTCCTTTTTTATATCGCTTGCTAGTTTACCCTCAAAGTTTATTTTCTCCCTCTGAATTATTTTTTGGTCAACTTCTGTTGGTTTTTAAAACTTTCCCAATCCACAAATAAACAGTAGGAAACATTTAAAGAAACAATTCAAAATGCTCAGTAAAAAAACATTCCACTGAAAAACAAAAACTCAGCAAGAAAGATCCATCCCTGGCTCACTCAAGAAGTTATGGATAGTATCAGATCAGAAGAGGAGGCTTATAATGTCACAAAGAATAGTAGCAAGTCTGATGATTGAGAATGTTTTAGAAATCAGTGAAGAGTTACTAAAATATTGAGAAAAAGGGGAAAAATAGAATAGAGTAAACTAACCAGGAATATAAAAACAGATTGTAAGAGTTTTCACATGTATATAAAAAGGAAGAGAGTAGCTAAAGTAAATGTTGGTAATTTAGTAGCAGAGACAGGAGAAATTATCATGAGGAATGAGGAAATGGCAGAGACATTGAACAAATATTTTGTGCCTGCTTTTACAGTAGAAAACACACGTTGCATACCAGGAATAGATGGTAACCTAGGTGCTAAAAGAGTGAGGAAATTAAGGTAAATGCAGAGAAAAAGTACTGGAGAAACTTAAGGGACTAAAATCCAACAAATCTCCAGAACCTGATGGCCTACATCCGAAGGTTCCAAAACCGAAATCTCCAACGATTTAGGCCTAGTCATCCCCGTGCTGTGGGTAAAATCGCGATGGGGCTAGGATGAGGCACTTAACTGGCCACTTAAAGGCCCCAATAAGCTCAAAGGTGAGTAGGCTGCCCAATGCCTCCACTGCCCCACATAAAAAGGAAAAGAGTAAGTAAAGTGAGCGGTGATCTTCCAGAGAGTGACAGTAGGGAGTTAATAGTAGATAATAAGGAAATGGTGGATGAAATGAACAAATCTTTTGCTTCTGTCTTCACTATAGAGGATATAAAAAAACATTCCAGTTATAGCTATAAATCAGAAGGTGGAAGGGACAGGGGAACTTGATGAAATTGCAATCACTAGGGAAGTGGTATCGAGCAAACTGGTGGAGCTGCGGGCTGACAAGTCTCTGGGCCCTGATGGACTTCATCCTAGGGTCTTAAAAGAGGTGGCTAATGAGCTAGTAGATGTGCTGGTGTTAATTTTCCAAAATTCGGTAGATTCTGGCAATTTCCATCACACTGGAAAGTAGCAAATATAGCCCCTCAAGAAGGGAGGGAGGCAGAAAACAGGAAACTATAGGCCAGTTAGCTTGACACCTGTTGTGGGGAAGTTGTTAGGATCGATCATTAAGGAAGTTATAGCGGGGCACTTCGAGAAACTCAAGGTAATCAGGAAGAGTCAGAATGGTTTTGTGCAAGGGAAATCATGTTTAATCAATTTATTGGACTTCTTTGAAGGAGTAACATGTGCCATGGATAAAGGGGAGCCCATGGACGTACTGTATTTGGATTTGCAGAAGGAATTTGATAAGGTGCCACATCAAAGGTTATTGCAGCAAGTAAAAGGGGTAACATATTAGCGTGAATAGAAGATTGGCTGGCTGGCAGAAAACAGTGAGTATGCATAAATGGGTCTTTATCTGATTGGCAGGATGTGACAAGTGGAGTCCCACAGGGGTCTGTGCTGGGACCTCAACTTTTTACAATTTACATCAATGACTTAGATGAGGGGAGAGACGGTATGGTAGCTAAATTTGCAGATGACATAAAGATAGGTAGGAAAGTGTGTTGTGAAGAGGACATAAGGAGGTTGCAGATAGATATAGATAGGTTGAGTGAGTGGGCAAAGATCTGCCAAACGGAGTTTAATGTGGAAAAATGTGAAGTTGTATACTTTGGCAGGAAGAACAAAAAGCAGAGTATTAAATGGAGATTACTGCAGAATTCCAAGGTGCAGAGGGATCTAGGTGTTCTAGCGCATGAGTCACAAAAAGTTTGTATGCGGGTACAGCAAGTACTTAAGAAGGTAATGGAATGTTATCCTTTATTATGAGAGGAATTGAACATAAAAGTAAGGATGTTATGCTTCACTTATACAGGGCATTGGTGAGACCTCAACTTGAATATCGGGAAGAAATTTCGGGTCGGTGAGCAGGGGCAGGGCCTGCTCGCCGACAAGTAAAATGACACGCGGTGACGTTGGGCAGGTGTCTCAATGTCACCGTGCGCCATTTAGATTTTCAGCTCGGCGGGCGCGCAGCCAAGTTGGCTGCACGCCCACCGACCTGTCAAAGGCCTATTAAGGCCACTAAGAAAGCCAATAAAGTAGTTAAGAATGCTGCCCGTCCAACCTTAAGGTTGGTGGGCAGGCGGAGAGCCCATGCGGCCTTCACATTTTTCATGAAACCTCATCCACGGGCGGGATGAGGTTTCATGAAGGGTTTATTAATTAAATTTTAAAAATGTCAAACATTTGATAAACATGTCCCAGCTCATGTGATGCTGTCACGTGAGGGGACATGTCTAGATAATTTTTCCCTGTCTTTAATCAAAACTTTCATTCCGAACTTAATCTCCCAGAGGCCGCTCCGTGCCTCAGGGAGATTTCTGTGCTCTTTCGCACACATGCGTAAAGGAACGCAGGCTCTGACTCAGGGAATTCCGCCCCCCCACACCTGCACAGGGAATGCACAGCGCTTCCGGGCGCGCATAAAATGGCGGCGTGGCCCCGATCGGAGGCACCAATCGGGTTCATGCCCGCCTCTGCACAACCCCCCGATGGGGGAAATTTCTGCCCGTTGTGTACAATTTTGGTCCCATTATTTAAGGAAGGATGTAAATGCGTTGGAGGTGGTTCATAGGAGGTTTACTAGATTGATACCTGGAATGAGTGGGTTGTCTTATGAGGAAAGGTTGGACAGACAGGGCTTGTTTCCACTGGAGTTTAGAAGAGTGAGGGGTGACTTGATTGAAGTATACAAGATCCTGAATGGCCTTGACAAGGTGGATGTGGAAAGGACGTTTCCTCTTGTGGGGGGTCACCTGTATCGGACAGAGATGAGGAGAAATGTTTTCTCTCAGAGGGTTGTGCGACTTTGGAACTCTCTGCCTCAGAAGGCAATGGAGACAGGGTCATTGAATATTTTTAAGGCAGGTGGTGGATAGATTCGTGTTGGACAAGGAAATCAAAAGGTTATCGGGGATAGATGGGAATGTGGAATTCGGAACACAAGCAGATCAGCCATGATCTTACTGAATGGCGGAGCAGGCTTGAGGGGCCGAATAGCCTACTCCTGTTCCTATTTCTTATGTTCTTATGTTCTTAGACAGGTTCGGGTGGGAGAGAAGGCAGTGTGCAGGTCACGCGCTGCATTTTATGAGCCTCCCAACCTTCAAACACGCCAGCGGAAGACCATAAAATCCAGCCCATGGGATCCTGGGAAATCATGTCTGACAAATTTAATAGAATTTTTTTTGGATGTAACTAGTAGGATAGACAAAGGAGGACCAGTAGATGTCGTATACCTGGATTTCCAAATGGCAATTGATAAAGTGCCACACAAAATGTTAATAGGCAAGCTAAAGGCTCATGGGTCTGGGGGTAATACATTAGCATGGATAGAGCATTGTTTAGCGGACAGGAAGCAAACAGTAGGCATAAATGTGGCATTTTCAAATTGTTAGCCTGTGATGAGTGTAGTGCCACAAGGGGCTTCAGCTATTTACAATCTTTATTAATGACTTTGATAAAGAGGAGAGTCATGTATCTAAGTTTGCTGATGGTACAAATCTAGGTGGAAATGTAAGCTGTGTGGAGAGGCTGCAAATGGATATAGACAGATTAAGTGAATGGGAAACAAGATGGAGCATAATGTAAGGAATTGTGAAGTCATTCACTTTGTTTGTAAGAATAGAAAAGCAGAATATTTTTTAAAAGGTGTGAAACTTGTAAATGTTGATGTGCGGTTATAGTTGTACAAGGAATGCAGAAAATTAGCATGCGGGTGCAGCAAGCAGTTAGGAAGGCAAATGGTATGTTGACCCTTATTGTAAGGGGATCGGAGGACAGGAAAAGCGAATTTTGCAATGCTGGCTTTATGGCCCGCAGACCAACATGAAAGAATTTCTCATTGGACTTTGATTCTGGACTCCGGAACTCCCGAGATCCAATTATTTTTTCCCGCCCTGTGGTCTCTGTACTGAGAAACTTTCTTTTCTCTAACTTTCTCTTTACTGTATGAGTGCAGAGGGGGAAGCTGCAGACCCTCATTTCACGGCTTTTGACTGTGTGCAATCAACTAACCTTCTGAATTAATCCTGCCTCGAGTTTGCTGTGGGGTAATTAGTAGAAATCGGATCACATAAAAAACGCAGGCGTTGGAAGTAAATTCAATTGATAGTTCAGGAGAAAAGTGTTTACATGGTTAGAATGTGGAACTCACTATCATAGGGAGTGGTTTGACAAATAGCGCAGCTGTAATTAAGGGGAAGCTAGATAAGAGTGGGAGGGAGAAAGGAACATAAAGATTAGCAGATGGATTTGGATAAAGTAGGGAGGGAGGAGGCTTGTGTGGAGCACAAAATTCAGCATAATTTGACTGGACTTAATGGTCTGTAATTCTTTGCAATTTCTTCTTACAACATGTCTATGGTAGACAGAAGGGAGATTACAATTAAAAGAAAAAAATACTCAGTCTCTCTGGCTAGTGTCACCCATTTAAGATTAAAGGGAAAGGACAAGGCAAGAGATCAAGGTAGCAATAAGGGTAATGATAATCAGACTGTGGCAGGAAGGAACAAAGTGTACAAACTTAAGAGTGCACCAGCAGATAAGGCCAGATTTTGCAAAAGTTGTAGAAGGACAGAACTAAAGGCTCTGTACCTGAATGCGTATAGCATTCATAACAAAACAGATTCATTGTAACCTCAAATGGAAATAAATATGCATGACGGGATAACCATTACAGAGACATGACTACAAGGTGACCAAGGCTGGGACCTGAATATTCAAGGGTGCTTGACATCAGGTGGACAGGAAGCTAAGAAAAGGTGGTGAGGTAGCTCCGTTAAATAAGGATGAGGTGAGTACAATCGTGAGAGAAGGCCTTAGTTTTAAAGATCAAGATGTAGAATCAGTTTGGGTAGAGATAAGAGATAGCAAAGGTAAGAAGTCACTTGTGAGATTAGTTTATAGGCTCCCTAACAGTAACTACATATAAGAAGGGGTATGCAAAGAGAAATAATGGGTGCTTATAAGTAAGGTAAGGCAATTATTATGGGTGATTTTAATCTGCACATAGATGAGATTGATAATGATTCTACTATCTTTACCCCCTGGCAAGGTAAACCTGTTCCCTTGAACTTATTGCTAACTTAGGATCTCAACTGAAAGAAATTTCCAAGTATTAAAGGAACATAGTCTTAAACTGGTCCTTAAATAAGAGGTCCTCTCCCACAGGAGTCTCCAATGTAACAAAACTATCTTATGACAGAACATACATGGAAGTATGTTATTACAAAATGAACTATTGTGGAATTTCCCAACATCAGCTCTTGGGATCCTAACTTAGAATCCTAGAATACTGTTATTTTATATGTGGGCTCTCCAGAGAATATAGATTTGAGACTACAACTTTTGTATACTTAATTAATACATTTTTATTAAAATGAATTATAGATTACAGTTTATACATAAGGATTATAGATGGTAACTAAAGCTAATCATAACATGTTAATAATGTTTTAAAATACATGCAGTTTTTAGATCCACCACGGTCAGCAATGTTATGGGATAATCAAACAAATATTGTTTAAAAAGATTAAAAAGATTAAAAAGATCCAGTATGATTATATTAGATTTTGAAGTGTCTCTGTCCCAGTTATATGGAATCTAAGCCAAGATAGGACTCAACCTATGTCCAAAGATAGCTGAATAATGGCTGACTGACCATGTCTGCTAGCCATGTGTCTATATCAATCTAAACCAGCTGACCCAAAAAAAGGCTTCTATTGTCTATTGTATTCTCAAACATTTGAGCAACAGATGAAGCTAGTTGTTTCACACTGCTACTATATAGTAGCAACACGAGTGGTATTCACCACTAACAAGATGCTGCCGTCAAGCCAAAACGATGTTCTACCTATTGCACAAATGAATAATGTGGTGTATGAATTTCAGTGTCAGTGTGATGCCAGATATGTAGGCCATACGTTCCAAAGACCGGTGGATCATATAAAACTGCATGTCCCAGCCGCTGTTCGCAATGGGCAGGGTATAGGTTGTGCCCAACCAGCCAGTGCTTGCAAAACTCAAAACACAGTGTCCAACATTAGTGTGATCCCATGATTGGACAACAATGTGCCACCATCTTGCCTGCCCGCTGGAATCATCCCCCCACGTCAAATTTACCTCCCACGTAGGCGTGAATTCAGAACGACATGACTCACAGCAGCATTTAAAAGGCGTGCACCTGGCGAGCTGAACTTCGAGGGGATCTCGGAGGTCAGTGCACACTATAATAGCACAGTGCTTGCGAGGGTCACCTGTTCGACTTTGAGGCGAGGGCACAGGCAACTCGCTTTTTCCTGGCTGGCCGACAGTGTGGTGCCGGGGCAAGGGCTGCACTGCAGTTGGGGCAAGATTGGTGGCGGGTTAGGCAAACCAGCATGGTCTGATGTTAGTGCACAAGCACATGCGGGGAGGGGAGGGAACTGGCCACGCATTAGGGAAACCTTGCATAAAGTGACCATCCCTCCGCTGAGACAGTTCAGGAGCAACCACATTGACGTGCTTGGAGCCGGTCCTCTAGCTTATCTGCCCCCTCAAGCAATGCAGAGGCATGAAAATGCCACCAAATGCTCCTGAACTTTTCACCCCTTGGGCGCAGACTGAAAATTAATAGGCATTTTAGGGGACTGCAGAACAGTTGGATGACTGGGCACATTGTACAATCTCCTTGCAAAAGCTGGCCATGGAGCAGTCACTAGTGGAGGTGTTCAGGGCCCCATGCATTGTCATCATCCCGGTTTGAACCTTTCTCCCTCATGGTTCTAGCTAACAGTCCGGCCTTGCAGTGCAGGTTAGGAGAATGCCTGTACCTGAGCTGAGAACACAGCATGCAGCCCAATGGGTGAAGCTGCCACCAATCGGTCAGGTGGAGTGGGGCGGAGACGGGTGGGGTTTCGGGCATCCATGCAGTGCACTAAACTCTGGCCATTCATGTGGTGGCCAGCACTCTCCAGCAGGCGTTAAGGAGCCACACAAGTAACCATGAGAGGTCCCTAGGAGATCAATGCAATCCACACATCTCTCTCTTTTACCCTGCAGGAGGAGTACATCAGGAGCATGGAGACTGGTGACCTAGATGTATGCCTCATGGCTTACGGGGAGTGGACATGGAGGAGAAGAGAGAGATGGAGGCGCCTGGCTGGGCAGCTGGAGGAGCAGCGCCCTCAAGAAGGGCCGACTGAGGCTCTTGCACATGCCGCTGAAGAGCCACAGCGAGCAGTCATGGGTCGGTGCCTAGCTAGGCCCAGGGTCTACAGGAACTGCTTGTCATTCCTGCAGATTACCAAGAGCCAGTGTTGCCGAAGACTGCACATATCCAGGGAACTGGTGGGTCACCTGCTACAGGATTTGGCTTGGAGGGTGTCCACTGCCCGTGACCATGAAAGTGACCATGGCACTCAGTTTTTATGCCAGTGGCTCCTCCCAGGGCTCCACAGGTGATCTCTGCGGGTTATCATGAGCCTCCACACAAAATTGCTCCAGGAGATCACGGATGCCATGTTCGCGAAGGCACAGAACTTTTATGCTTTTCGACCGGGATCAGGAAAGCCAGGAAGTAAGAGCGCTGGGATGTGCACAGATCCCATGTTTCCTCACGGGTGAAGGGTGCCATCGACTGCACTCAGGTGGTGCTTAGATCTCCGTGGCAACAAGCAGTCAACTATGTCAACCACAAGGGCTTCCACTCACTGAATGTTCAGCTGGTGTGCGACAACCACAAATCCATCCTCGGGGTCTGCGCACGATTCCCGGGGAGCGTCCATGACTCCTACATTCTCAGTTGGTCTCAGATCCCTGACGTCTTCCAGGGTCCACAGAGGCTGCAGAGTTGGCTCTTCAGGGACAGGGGCTACCCGCGGAGGACATGGCTGATGATGCCCTCAGAGTGCAGCAGAGGGAAGGTACAACCAGTCTTATGCTGTGACTCGCACTTTGGTGGAGGAAAGTGAGGTTCCAGTGTCTGGATCGTTCTGGTGGAGCTCTGCAATACAGAGGGTGCACATTGGGTGTCACGCATCGTCATCACCTGCTCAGCCCTTCACAACCTGGCGCAGCATCAGGGGGAGGAGCTGCCTGAGGAGGAGATGCATTAGCTGGGTGTCTCCTCCGATGAGGAGGACGTTGATGGGGATGAGGGGTGATGAGGTCCTCGAAGGTAACGATGACGGTGATGATGCCATCGCATTGTCCTGACGAGGCAGGCACGCTCAGAAAGCCCTCAAAGCTGCTAGATTCATGGAGGATAATGGCGACGTGCAGTGAGAAGACTCCACAGATCCTCAGATTGCATCTGTGAATATTTGACTACTGTCTAGCTGATGGCGGCTCACTTGCACTCTGTGAGCAGGGTCATATCATGGAGATGCAACGGGGAAGCTTTAACTTCTCCTGATCCTGGCATCCTTCGCGAGCTGAGTCCTTCAGGACCTCGCTGTCACCGGACACAGATGCTGATGAGATGGGGGGCCAGCCACACCTCAAAGGTACTGAGAGCACACAGAGAGAATGAGGAAACCCTGTGCTGCCCGGTCCAGGACATTCTGGCAGCAATGTTAAGCCCTATCGAGGTACAGGCCTGACTGATGTGACCAGTGACAGTGAAGGTGCACCATCAGTGTGCGGAGAAGGCTGCATAAAGCACAGGGAGGAGGTTCTGGTCTGACACATCTGCCTTTATCTTGTGCAGGATCGGAGCTTTCACTCCAGAATGACACAAACGTTGCTCATCTTAACAAGGAGCCGTATACAGGATGATATTGTTGGGAGTTTATTTATAATAGTGAACATTATGTACAAGTGATTAGTGCCCATGCCCATGCAGTGAAACTACAATTTCTTCACCTTCCTAATCCTGCTGCTATGTCTTGGTGCTCTCCCAACACCTGCGTGGAGGTGGAGGCAGCCTGCTGGCTGCTGTGCCCTGTCTGAGATGACTTTGGAGGGTGTCCTCTGGAGGGCTGAGACCTGGTGGGCCCTGGAGTTCGGAGTCCTGCTATGTGGCAGTGGCGCCCTCCTTGGCCTGTGGAGCTGGAGCTGCTGGGGACACAGGAAGAGGGGTTTCGGATGGGCTGGACAATCCCGGAGTCACCTGGGTGGATGGCCCCCGGGTGTGCACCTGCTGGTCCTCCTCCCTATGGGTGCCTGAGTGTTTAACAGGTGGATATCCATTTACCGAATGAGGTAGCAGAAGATATTCTGTGAATCACAACTGTTTTATTGTTAAACTACAGTTCAGTACAAATAGCAGTTGCCTCTTCCCTTCTCGATCATTTCCCTGTCCAAAAGCAGAAACTGTCTCACTGGGGAAAAACCTAACTCTTAAGTACAGGCTTCAAGGAGCATCACCAGCTCTCAATTCACCCTGAAGACTGCCTTGGTTTACTCTTAAAGGGAACTGCGTTTCTAACATTGTCACCGAGAGCCACTGGTTGACTCCTTGAGGAGAAGGGGAAGCTGGAGTGAGATCGCGCTGACCCGCTCCTCTCTCACATTGACACTGTTGGAGGCCAACTATGGCATCAGCGATGGAGTTCAGGCCGCGCAGCAGTACAGGACCGATGTCCTGACCAAGGTCTCCAAGGCAGCCTCCATCCTACCAGTGTTGACTTCAGTGTGTTCACCTCGGAATGAAGGCAGACGGACTCCTCCCTCGTGCCTGGCAATCTGAGGAGTGCAGCGGACATCCCTTCCTGATGTTCCTGAGCTTGCCTTTGCAGCTCCAGCAACTGAGGTATGACCAAGTCCAGAGGCTCATCATCCGACTCGAGCTCAGCAGGTTTCTGGCCTCCAGCAGTCCTCTGAGTGCCGGAAACCTGGGAAGTCCCTGCCGCTGCCTGCCGTGGATCAGACAGTGCCATGTGCTCAGAAGATTGTGATCCCGGGGCCACCCTAAAGCTAGGTCCCACCGAGGCATGTGTCTCTGCGCTGGTAGAGGGTGTGGGTGAGCGCTGTGACGGGGCTTCAGTTAGGGTGTCTTCGGATTCTTCTTCCGCAGTTTCTTCAGGGGTTGAGTTGAGGACCTGAGTTATGGACCCCCTCGGTTGCTTCCCAGGTGTGCCTGCAAAAGTAAGGAGAGATAACTAGTGCATGGCAGGGGAACTGACTCACAGGTTGTCTGATGGATGTTGCACTGCTGGATCCCCCAGCATAGGAAGTGTCCAGGTTGTCGCCGGCCAGCTGGATGACCCTATTTTCAAAGTTTGTGAGGGCCTTGTTGTCAGGCATTCCTCCACCAGTCTGTGATCCCTCTCTTTTGTTGTGTGCCAGCTTGTCCTGCATGGATAGAGATGGAGAAAGAGTAAGCAGGATGCCTACCAGGCCAGATGATAAGGATGCCTGACATGCGTGGGTGGTGAGCGGTTCCATGGACGGGGTGAGGACAATGACGGTGAGTGTGAGAGAGTGAGTGGGGATGGCCCTTCAACTGGCAGTGAGTGAGATCCCTGTGGATTTGTGATGGGCTTGTGAGTGTGAGCTGATAGTGGTGAGGAGAGTGATTTACCCTGGTGGAATGGAGGAAATCATGCATCCTTTTTCGGCACTGGGTGGCTGTCCTCTTTTGCAGGGTGTTGACACTGATCACCCTGCCACGGCCTCCCATGTCACCTTGCTTGCTGGTCTTCACCCAGACTGGGGGCAGGGGACTTCACGGCAGGTCTCCACTGCATCCAGTAGGCGCTCAAGGGAAGCGTTGCTAAATTTGGGGACAGCATGTTTCCTCCCTTTGGCAGTCATGACTTTCCAGCAGCTCCTGATGCCTTAGAGAGAGCTAGCTCTGTACATGGGCGCCCTTTAAATACGGCGCCCGAATTACTAAAGTCCTGAAGTGAGGGTGGGGCGGGCGAATCAGAGGCTGCTCTGGTGGCGTGTTTCCCGGGAATGCATTATTAATGAGGCGGGAACCTGCTTGGAATGGGATGATATGGTGCGAAAAGCTGCCATTGCGTCAGATGGGGAAATTATCCTTATTCCTGCCCGCTACTGCGCTTTGTGCAAATCTGGGACGATTCCGTCGATTACCAAATTAGGAATAAAAGTGTACAATTCTGCGAGGATTAGTGGTAGGTTAGAAGTTTGGACAGAATATAAAAACCAGCAAAGAATGACTAAACAAAAATAAGGGAGAAATTAGAGTATGAGAGAGAGATAGCTAGAAATATAAATATAGACAATAAGAGTTTCTATAACATTTGAAAAGGAAAGGGATAACTAAAGTAAGCGTTGGACCTTGAGGGAGTTAGAATGGGGAGTTAATGATGGGAAATAAGAAAGTGCCGAATGAATTAGACAGATATTTTGTGCGTCTTCACTGTGGAGAATACAAACAATATCCCAGAAATCATTGTAATCAAGAGGTGAAGGGGAGGGAGGAATTTAAAACAATTGCAATCACCAAGGAAAGAATACTATGAAAATTATTAGAATTAATAGCTGACAGGTCTGCAGGACCTGATGGACTAGGGTCTTAAAAGAGGTGGCTATGGAGATAATAGATGCTTTGTTTGTAATTTCCCAAAATTCCGGAAAGTTCCCATCAGATTGAAAAATAGTGAATGTAACTCTTCTATTCAAGAAAGGAGGAAAACAGTAAGCTGGAAACCATAAGCCAGTTAGCATAACATCTGTCATAGGGAAAATGCTAGAATGTATTATTGAGGCGGTTGTAGCAGGGCACTTAGAAAATCTTAATGCAACCTGGCAGAGTCAACATGGTTTTGTCAAAGGGAAATCATGTTTGACTAATTTATTAGAGTCCTTTGAGGAAGCAACAAGCAATGCGGATAAAGGCAGATGTGGTGTAATTGGATTTCAAAAAGGCATTTGATAAATTGCCACATCAAATATTACTACACAAAATAAGATCTTATGATGTAGGAGGTAATGTTAGCATGGATAGAGGATTGGTTAACTAACAGGAAGAAGAGTCGGAATAAAAAGATTATTTTCAGATTGGCTAGATGTAACTAGTGAAGTGCCATGGGGATCAGTGCTGGTGCCTCGATTGTTTACAATCTTTATGAGTGACTTGGATGAAGGGCCAAGTGAATGGTTGTTAAATTTTCTGATGACGCAAAGATAGATAGGAGATGATGTCGTGAAGAGGATATAAGGAGTCTGCAAAAGGACATAGACAGGTTAAGTGAGTGGGCAAAAATTTGGCGGATGGAGTATAATGTGGGAAAATGTGAGTTTGTCCACTTTGGCAGGAAGAATAGAAAATCAGAATATTATTTAAATGGAGAGACATTACAGAACTCTGAGGTACATAGGGTATATGAATCACAAAAAGCTGGTATGCAGGTACAGCAAGTGATTCGGAAGGCAAATGGAATTTTGCCGTTTATTGTGAGAGGAATTAATTGAATACGAAAGTAGGAAAGTTTTGCTACAGTTGTACAAGGGGTTGGTGAGATCATGGCCGGGATTTTCCATGTCCGCCAGCGTCAGGCATGTTCGGTGCGTGAGCGGACAATATGGCGAGGAAGCCAAAATTTGGTTTCACGACGGCGTGAAACCAGGTTGCGATCTGCCATTCAGCCCATCAATGGAGGGCCGTGTTCCCGCCATCAGACATCGGGAACTTCATTGTAATACATCAGCATATCATTATAAGGCCAGCCCGCCGAATTCATCCTCCTCTGCAGGATTGTCCACCCTTTCACGTTGACAGGTTTCACAACAGCATATATAAGGCGTGCACTTGGCGGGCTGCACTTCGTTCGAGACTTCAAGGCTTGTTTACCTACCTTGCTTTGGTCAGCACTCGCGGTCATCAGCGCCAGGCTTCACAGACAGCACTACATCACTTATAAGGGGGCTCATGGGTAGGTCTCTACCTACCAGATCAGCCATGTGTGGGTGGCTTTTCATTGGCTGCAGGGCTAGGGCTTGCTTGGGGAAGGGGGAGAAGTGGCCTCAGATAAGGGAAGAGGCTGCAGGACAAGAGCTGTACTGAGGAAGGAGGGTATACCAGGGTATGGGGACAATGTTGATCTGTGCAAGTGGCCTCAAGATGGTGAGGGCTGAGGAAGCAGTCTCCAGAGGAGATGAGGCCAGATGGACATGTGAGGGTAGGTGTGTGAGAATGGGTGGTGATGTCCATTGAGCTGGCAGTGAGTGAGATGCCAGTGAATATGTCCTGTGCAACATTGACACTGATCATCGCCTAATTTTCTATGTTTGCATGTACTTATCTTCCTAGAGTCTCACAGTTTAGAGCTAGAACTAAAAGGAGGCTGTTTGGCCCATCATGCCTGTCCTGGCTCTTTGAAACAGTTGTCAAATTAGCGCCACTCACTCATTCCCAATAGCCCTGCAATTTGTTCTTTTTCAAGTACCTATCCAATTCCCTTCTGAAAGTTATTATAATGTCTGCTTTCACCAACCTTTCAGATAGCACATTTCAGTTCGCAGCAACTTGCTGTGTAAAATAAGCCCTTTCATCTCCCATCTGGTCATTCACCAATTACATACGAACATACAAGCATATGAATTAGGAGCAGGAGTAGGCCACTTTGCTCCTCAGACCCACTCAACCATCAATAACCAGATCATGGCTGACCTGAATGTAACCTGAACCTCACATTCCTGCCAACCTTTCACCCCCTTGATTATCAAGAGTCTATCTAGCTCTGCCTTCAATCAAGTCACCTCTTGCTCTTCTAAACTCCAGTGGATACAAAGCTGACCTGTCCAACCTTCCCTCATTATATAATTCCTGGTATTAGTCTAGTAAATCTGAACTGCTTCTAATGCGTTTACATCCTTCTTTAAATAAGGAGACAAATACTGTACACAATATTCCAGATGTGGTCTCACCAATGCCCTGTGTAATTGAAGCATAACCTCCTTACTTTTGTAATCAATTATCCTCACAATAAATCATAACATTCTATTAGCTTTCCCAATTACTTTCTGTACTTGCAACTTAACTTTTTGCGATTCACGCCCTAGGATACTCAGATCTCTCTGCATCTCAGAGCTTTGCAATCTCTCACATTTAGATAATATAAGAGCCACCCCTACACATTTTCCTAGCTTCTTGTACTTCCTAAATGTCAAGTACCCTTCAATATTCAGGCCCTAATCTATTTCAACTCATGCCCATACCTCTGTAATGGCTATTGGATTGTACTCATTTATTTCTATTTGCACTGTCAGTTCATCTGTTTTGTTTTGAATGCTACATGCATTTAGATACTGAGCGTTTGGTTTTGTACTTTTATTATTTTTGTAATCTCTAGCCTTATCTGCTGATTCACTCTTAGATTTGTACTCTCTGTCCCTTCCTGTCACATTCTGTTTATCATTTACCATATTAGCAACTTTCTCTCTTGCCTTGTCTCCACGCTTTGGTTTACCACATCTTCCCAAATTTGATCCCTTGCCTCCACTATTAAGTTTAAAGCCCTCTCTACTTCCCTGGTTACATTAAATATATGCCTCCTGGCTATTGATGGAAGCAGTTTCTCTCGTTAGTTCAAACCCCTAGCGCTGATTTGTAACATCCAAAAATGGGAGGGTTGGGTTCAGGTCAGAGGTTAAAATTTTAATGATCTCAGATCTGACTCCAACTCAGCTGCAGCACCGAGTTTAATGGAGGCAGTACAAGATTTGGGCATCCAAAAGCCCAGTCTCCTAGGTTTTCTATCCGTAACTCCAGGTCCTGTGAGCAGGATAGTGATGGACTTCAAGAGGATATAGATAGGCTGGTAAGATAGGCAGACACGTGGCTGATGAACTTTAATGTGGAGAAATGTGAAATGATACATTTTGGTCAGAAGAACGAGGATAGGTGAATTAAAATAAAGGGTGCAACTCTGAAGGAAATCCAGGAGCAGAGGGACCTGGATGTATATGTGCATAAATCATTGAAGGTGGCAGAGCGGGTTGAGAAAGCAATTAATAAATTATACTGAATCCTGGGTTTTATAAACAGGGGCACAGTGTACAAAAGCAAGTAAGTTATGAAGCTTCATAAAACACTGGTTCAGTCTCAACAGGAAGGATGTGAAGGTTTTAGAAAGCGTGCAGAAAAGATTTATGAGAACGGTTCCGAGGATGAGAGACTTCAGTTATGTGGATGGATTGGCAAAGCTGGGGCTGTTCTTCTTAGAAAAGAGAAGGTCGAGAGGAAATTTGTTTGATGTGTTCAAAATCATGAGGGGTCTGCATAGCATAAATGGGGAGAAACTGTTCCCGTTAGCAGAAGGTTGGGAACACTAAGGTGATTAACAAAAGTATGAGAGACGACATGAGGAAAAACTTCTTTATACAACAAATGGTTTGGCCCTGGAAGGCACTGCCTGAGCGTGTGGCGGAGACAGATTCAATTGCAGTGTTCAAAACGGAACTGGATAACTATCTGAGGAGAAAAGGTTTTCCTCCCAGCAGCTAGCCTTGGAAATAGGCATGCGAGACATTCAACCTAACCCTAACACTCAGATGTCAAGAGGGTGGCTCGCCACCACCTTCTCATGGCCAATAAATGCTGGAACTCAGCAAGTGTGGCAGCATCTGCGGAGAGAGAAACAGAATGAACGTTTCGAGCCCAATGTGGCTCTTCTTCAGAATAAATGCTGGCCTGGCCTTGTTAGCGATGCTCACATCCCATGAAAGAATAATGAGCTCTGACAAAGCACTGTGAGGCCACACTGAGAGGATTGGGTTTTAGTTGCCACTTTATACATTATATATGATTGTATATGTTCAAAACTAGATTATACATGTTTAAAACTAGATTAAGGTTCTTAAAGTTGTTAAACGCTAAGAAAGCACTGTGGGCCACATTGAGAGGATAGGTCACAGTTTTGGCTGCCATACAATATAAAGGTTATGAAATATTATATTTAATTATCTAAGGATAATCTCTATCACTATGGAAAGGTGATTAAAGGCTGTATATATGGAGCTGACACCTACCCTCAGGGCTGTTAGGTGACTGACTCCAGTAGGTAGCTGCTTGATTAGGTTACTGGGGGGCGGTGATGGAGTTCAGGAGGGAGAGGGCAGGCTGGAATATGTCCCCGGGCAGGGCCTGCAGCTGGTTCCCGGACACACTGAGGCTGCTGAGACGGAGGCAGTGGCTGAAGCTGGTGGGGGGGTTTGGGGGGAGCTGGTTCAGGCCACACAGCTCAGGTGGCAGCTGCCGCAGGCCAGTACCCCCCACCCCCCACCCCCCCACCCCCCCCCCCCCCCCACCCCCCACCCCCCCCCCACCCCCCACCCCCCCCCCACCCCCCACCCCCCCCCCACCCCCCGCCCCCAGCTCCAGGTGAATGAGCAACGGCAGCTGGTACAGCTCTTGGTCTAGGCTGCCCTCCCGGACCCACTCCTCCGTCTCCGGACCCTGCAGCGCCAAGCCCACCCCACCGCTCGGACAAAGCCAGCTGGCCACCACCCCCGGGTGGCCAGTCGGCAAGAGAGAGTTTACCATCCTGTGCTCAGAAGGTGCTGGAGCGGTGCTCTGGTGTGCTCGGCAGCACCATACCCCTGGCGAGGAGGATTGCTGTAGACTGCAGGAAGGTAGATATCAGTGGACTGGTCAGAAAAGTGGCAAATGGAATTCAACTCAGAGAAATTTGAGGTGATGCATTTGGGGAGGTCAAACCAGGCAAAGGATTACACAATGGGAGAATATGAGAGGTGTAGAGGAAGTGGGGAACTTGGAGTGAGTGTCCACAGATCCCTGAAGGTAATAGGGTAGGTCAACAAGGTTGTTAAGAAGGCATATGGAATCCTTTCATTTATTAGCTGAGGCATAGAACATAAGGGCAGGGAGGTTATGCTGGAACTATACAACGCCCTTGTTCAAAAAAGGTCGTAAGGATAAGCCCAACAATTACAGACCAGTCAGTTTAACTTCAGTGGTGGGCAGGATTCTAGAAACAATTATTCGGGATAGAATTAGTAGTCACATGGAAAAATATGGGTTGATAAGGAAGAGCCAGCATGGATTTCTAAAGACAAAATCGTGTTTAACTAACTTGCTGGAGTTTTTTGAAGAGGTAACAGAAAAGGTCGATGAGGGTAATGCTGTTGATGTGGTGTACATGGACTTTCAAGAGGCATTTGATACAATGCCACACAACAGACTTGTGAGGAAAGTTATTGCTCATGGAATAAAAGGAACAGTAGCAACGTGGATACAAAATTGGCTGAAAAATAAGAAACAGAGAGCAATGGTGAATGGATATTTTTTGGGCTGCAGGAACGTTTGTAATAGAGTCAGTATTGGGATTCTTGCTTTTCCTGATACATAGTAATGATCTAGATGTTGTTGTGCAGGGGACAATTTCAAAGTTTGCGAATGATAGGAAACTTGGAAGTATTGTAAACTGAGAGGAGGACAGTATAAAACTTCAAAAGGACATGGACAAGTTGGTGGAGTGGGCAGATAGATGGCAGATGAAGTTCAATACGGAGAAGTGTGAGGTGAAGCATTTTGGTAGGAAGAACATGGGCAGACAATATAAAATAAGGGGTGAAAATTTGAAGGGGGTGTAGGAGCAGGCCGACCTGGGTGTATATGTGCATAGGTCATTGAAGGTGGCAGGACAGGTGGAGGGAGCAGTTAATAAAGCATATTGTATCCTGGGGTAGAATTTTGCCCTTGTCGAGCAGGCTCGGTGGGGGTGCTCGGGAAGCCGACTGCTGCTCACGATCGGAGCTGGACCGTGATTTCACGCTGGTGGGCCAGTTAAGGGTTGCTCAGGGTGACATGCGTGCTGCAGCTCTCAGCGCTGCCTGTGCGGGGTGGAGAGGAGGGTGAGCAGGGCAAGTGGGGAACTTCACGCATGCATGCGACTGCGCGCGCTGGAAAAGCTCCCTGGGGCACAGAGCTGCCTCAGGGAGATGAAGAGTTCTGAAAAACAAAAGTAAAGAGATTTTAAATGTTAAAAATCATGTCCCCTCATGTGACCCTGTCACGCCCGTGGATGGGGTTTCCTAAAAAGTACAAAGTCCGCTTGGCCTTTTTGCCTGCCCGCCAACCGCGCAAAAGTTGGACAGGCAGTGAAAAATTTAACTTAATTAATACTTTAATGTCCTTAATAGGCCTTCTAATTGTTGGGGGGCGGGCTGCTGATTCCTGTGCGTCCCCACCGACTGAACTATCGCGCGACTGCGCATTGACGCCGGACAGCTCGCCCAACATCATCGCGCGTCATTTCATGCTCGATCAGGGTCAGGCACGCGTCCGTCCACCAAGGTGAATATTCTTCCCTTGGGCTTTATTAATAGGGGCACAGCGTACAAGAGCAGGGATGTTATGCTGAATTTATATAAGACACTCGTTAGACCTCAGCTGGAGTATTGTGTACAGTTCTGGGTGTCACATTATAGGATGGATGTGGACACATTGGAGACAGTGCAGAAGAGGTTTACAAGAATGGTACCGGGGTGAGAAACTTCAGTTACGAAGATAGATTGCAGAGTTTGGGACTGTTCTCCTTGGAGAGAGGAAGGCTAAGAGGAGATTTGATAGAAATGTTCAAAATCGTGAGGGGGCTGGACAGAGTAGATAGGGAGAAGCTGTTCCCGCTCGTAAAAGGATCAAGAACGAGAGGGCGCAGATTTAAAGTGATTTGCAAAAGAAGCAAATGTGATGTGAGAAAAAACTTTTTCACACAAAGAGTGGTTCGGGTCTGGAATGCACTGCCTGGAAGTGTGGTGGAGGCAGCTTCAATCGAAGCATTCAAGAGGGCATTAGATGATTATTTGAATAGAAACAATGTGCAGGGATACGGGAAAAAGGCAGGGCAATGGCACTAGGTCATAATGCTCATTTGGAGAGCTGGTGCAGACATGGTGGGCCAAATGGCCTCCTTCTGTGCCATTAAAATTTTGTGACTCTGTGATATATAAACCAATAGTGAGGCCACAACTCGAGTACTATGTGCAGTTCTGGTCACCACATTACAGAAAGGATGTAATTGCACTAGAGAAGGTATAAAGGAGATTTACAAGGATGTTGCCAGGACTGGAAAATTGCAGCTATGAGGAAAGATTGGGTAGGCTGGGGTTTTTCTCCTTGGAACAGAGGAGGCTGAGAGGAGATTTGACTGTGACGCACGAAATTGTGAGGGGCTGAGATAGAGTGGATGGGAAGGGCCTATTTACTTTAGCAGAGAGATTAGTGGCAAGGGGGGCTCAGATTTTAAGTGATTGGTAGAAAGATTGGAGGGGGGATAAGGAAAATCTTTTCACCCAGAGGGCTGTGGGGGTCTGGAACTCACTGCCTGAAAGCGGAGTAGAGGCAGAAACCCTCGACTCATTTAACTGGTGTCCGGATATGCCCCTCAAATGCTGTAACCTGCAGGGCTACAGACCAAACGCTGGAAAATGGGATTAGGCTGGGTGGCTCGTTTTCAACCAGCACAGACACAATGGGCAGAATTTTGCCGTCGGCGAGCAGGGGGCGGGGCCCACTCACCAACGCGTAAGATGACACGGGGTGATGTCGGGCGGAACCCCTGTTGTCATCCAGCCCCCATTTAAATTTTCAGGAAGGCGGGAGCACAGCAAAATCAGCTGCGGGCCCGCCGACCTGTCAATGGCCAATTGAGGCCATTGACAGGATCATTTAAACAATTAGAGGATCTGCCCGTCTAACCTTAAGGTTGGTGGGCAGGCCAGGAGCCCTGGCAGGAACTGGAAAAAACATGAAACCTTATCCAGCGGCGGGATGAGGTTTCATGTAGGGTTTTAAAAATTTTAATAAAGGTTTTCTGTAAATTATGAACATGTCCCATCTCATTGTCACATGAGGGGGACATGTTAGGGAATTTTTTTTTTCTAATTTTAATATCTTTCAAAGTGGAAGCGATCTCCCTGAGGCTGCACTTAGCCTCGGGTAGATGTGGGCTCTTTCGTGTGCATGCGCTAAAGAGGGCACTCTTGCTTTTAGGGAATCCCCCCGCCCGCACAGGGAGCGCATAGCGCTTCCCACCGGACGTCACGCTGGGCGTGCCTTAATTGGCCTGCCCACGTCAAATGGCGGTGCGGCCCGCTTCTCCGGTGGGGATCGGCTCCCCGCCCACCGGAGATTGGGTCGGGCCCGCCCACCCGACAGGCATAAAATTCTGCCCAATGGGTCAAGTGGCCTCTTTCTGTGCCGTAAACTTTTTCCAATTCTAATATCCCACCATTTGTTTACTTGCAATAAAATTCCATTACTTTTAATCCCAAACAAATAGAGTACTGTCCAATCATTTATCAATCAATTTAATGTTTTGTTAACTGTAGGAACATATGACAGCAATAGGCCATTCAGCCTCTCGAGCCTATTGGCTAATCTTTGGCTAGGATTTTCCGGTCCCGTCTACAGCGGGAATTGTCATGGACGGGATGGAAAATTTTACAGACCAGCAAAAGATCTGTTGACTTCGGACTTTATCTTAAATCCATCTACCCACTTAACAGGCACAGACACAAGGGGCCAAATGGCCTCTGTAAGGAATTGTCCCTCAATTAGTTAAATGATTCCTCACGGTTCAGTGTGTCGACCAAATGCAAGTTTATTTCTTGGACACAAAAATGCAGTAATTATTATGGTTACACAATAAATTCAGGCCAGCTGGTTTATTGCAGGCATGAGTTGATCAGGCTTGGTTTCTGTACATTCTTTTTCCTGATTGGCCATGAGCTCTCTCTGAAGGGTTCTCACTGTCCCAGCGAAATCCTACTTACCCCTCCCAATAATGTTCATAACCTTCTCATTTGATCTTACTGAGACCAATGTCCTTGGGGGGTTGTTTGCTAGTGCGGTCGGGGAGGGTTTAAACTAGAATGGCAGGGGGGTGGGAACCTGAGCAGGGAGACAGAGGAGGAGACAAGAATAGAAACGAAGGACAGAAAAGTAAGAAGCAAAAGTGGATGACAGAGGAAACAAGGGCGTAAAACAAATGGGGTCATAGTGCAAAATAAAGCTAAGATGACTAACAAGGTTAAAAAGACAAGTCTAAAGGCATTGTCTCTTAATGTGCGGAGCATTCTCAATAAAGGAGATGAATTAACAGCGCAAATAGATATCAACGGTTATGATACAGTTGCAATGACTTTAATCTACATATAGATTGGACAAACCAAACTAGCAATAATACTGTGGAGAAGGATTTCCTGGAGTGTGTATGTGATGGTTTTTCAGGCCAATATGTTGAGGAACCATCTGGAGAGAAGGCTATCCTGGACTGGGTATTGTGCAATGAGAAAGGATTAATTAACAATCTTGTTGTGGGGGGTCCCTTGGGGAAGGATGACCATAAAATGATAGAATTGCTCATTAAGATGGAGAGTGAAGAAGTGGAATCCGAAACTAGGGTCCTGAATCTAAATAAAGGGAACTACAAGGGTATGAGGTGTGAGTTGGCAATGATGGATTGGGGAACCTTACTAAAAGGATTGACAGGGGATAGGCAATGGCTAATATTTAAGGAATGTATGCATGAATTATAACAATTATTCATCCCTGTTGGGTGCAGAAATAAAACATGAAAGGCGGCTCAACCATGGCTTACAAAAGAGATTAGGGATAGCATTAGATCCAAAGAGGAGACATATAAAATTGCTTGAAAAAGCAGCAAGCCAGAGGATTGGGAGCAGTTCAGAATTCAGCAAAAGTGGACAAAAAGATTGATCAAGATGGGGAAAATTGAGTATGAGAGTAAACTTGCAAGGAACATAAAAACTGACTGTTAAAGCTTCTATAAATATGGGAAGAGACAAAGATTAGTGAAGGCAAATGTAGGTCCCTTACAGTCAGAAATGGGGAAAATTATAATGGGAAACAAAGAATTATCAGAAGAGGACACATAATTTCCCAGAAATGCTAGGGAACCAAGGGTCTAGTGGAGGGAGGAATTGAAGAAAATCAGTATTAGTAAAAAAAATGGTGCTAGAGAAATTAATGGGGTTAAAGGCTGAAAAATCACCAGGTCACTTGATAATCTACATTCCAGAGTACTAAAGGAAGTGGCCCTGGAAATGCATTGGTGGTCATCTTCCAAAATTCTATAGACTCTGGAGCAGTTCCTACAGATTGGAGGGCCACAAATGTAACCCACTATTTAAAAAAGGAGAGAGAGAGAAAACAGAGAATTACAGACCAGTTAGCCTAATATTAATAGTGGGGAAAATGCTAGAGTCTATTATAAAAGATGTGGTAACAGAACACTTGGAAAGCATTAACGGGATTAGACAATGTCAGCATGGGTTTATGAAAGGGAAATCATGCTTAACTAATCGACTGGAGTTTTTTGAGGATGTAACTAGTAGAATAGATAAGGGAGAACCAGTGGATGTGATGCATTTGGATTTCAAGAAGGCTTTTGATAAGGTCCCACATAAGAGGCTAGTGGGTAAAGTTAAAACACATGTTTTAATGGTAGTAATGGTGGTAATTTACTGGCATGGATTGAGAATTGGTTGACAGACCGGAAACAGAGAGTGGGAATAAATGGGTCTTTTTCTGGGTAGCAGATGGAGACTAATGGTGTACCACAGGAACCAATGCTAGAGCCCCAGCTCTTTACAATATATATAAATGACTTGGATGAGGGAACCAAATGCAATATTTCCAAGTTTGCTGATGACACAAAACTGGGCGGGGTTATGAGTTGTGAGGAGGATGCAAGGAAGCTTCAGGGTGATTTACACAAGTTGTGTGTGTGAGCAAACACTTGGTATATACAGTATAATGTGAATAAATGTGAACCATAGAACCATAGAAAATTTACAGCACAGAAGGATGCCATTCAGCCCATCTTGTCCATGCCAGCCCGAGGACACCCAGGTGCCCTTTCTATTCCCACCTTCCTGCACCCATGTCCAAATGCAGCAAGGCCTGGGCAATATCCAGGCTTGGGCTAACAAGTGGCAAGGAACATTCCTGCCAAACAAGTGTCAGGCAATGACCATCTCCAACAAGAGAGAATCTAACCATCGCCCCTTGATGTTCAACGGCATTACCAGCACCAAATTCCCCACTATCAACATCCTGGGTGGGGGTTACCATATACCAGAAACTGAACTGGACTGGCCATATAAATACTGTGGCTACAAGAGCAGGTCAGAGGCTAGGAATCGTGACGAGTAACTCACCTCCTGACTTCCCAAAGCCTGTCCACCATCTACAAGGCACAAGCTAGGAGTGTGATGGAATACTCCCCACTTGCCTGGATGACTGCAGCTCCCACAACACTCAAGAAGCTTGACACCGTCTAGGACAAAGCAGCCCGCTTGATTGGCACCACATCCACAAACATTCACTCCCTCCACCATTGACGCACAATAGCAGCAATGTGTACCATCTACAAGATCCACTGCAGGAATTAGACAGGGCTCCTTCAACAGCACCTTCCAAACTTATGACCACTACCATCTAGAAGGACAAGGGCAGCA
Organism: Cetorhinus maximus; assembly: GCF_964194155.1. Classification (NCBI taxonomy): domain Eukaryota; kingdom Metazoa; phylum Chordata; class Chondrichthyes; order Lamniformes; family Cetorhinidae; genus Cetorhinus; species Cetorhinus maximus. Next base: position 154,028,765 of record NC_135883.1, on the reverse strand, counting down.
GATAGATGGGAACACCACCACCTGGAAGTTCCCCTCCAAGTCACTCACCACACTGACTTGGAAATATATCATTATTTCCTCATAGTCGCTGGGTTAAAATCCTGGAACTCCCTTCCTAACAGCACTGTGGGTGTACCTACACCAGATGGACTGCAGCAGTTTAAGAAGGCAGCTCACCACCACCTTCTCAAGGGCAACTAGGGATGGGCAATAAATGCTGGTCCAGCCAGCGAAACCCACATCCCATGAATGAATAAAAAAAAGTCTGTGCCCAAGGGGTGTAAAGCTCTGGAGCACTTGGTGGCACGTTGATGCCTCTGCATTGCTTGTGTGGGCAGAGAAGCTAGAGGCCCAACTCCAATCATATCAATGTGTCTGTGCCTGATCTTTCTCAGCTGCAGAGGAATGGTCCCATTATACAAGGTTTTCCTAATGCATGACCGCTTCCCTTGTCCACATCCCCCGCACTCCACATGTGCTTGTGCGCTACCTTTATCTGCAAGGCAGCCATTGCCCCCCCACCCCCACCCCCAAGTCACCTCAACTGCAGGGCAGCCCTTGCCCCCCACCTCCCGCAACACGCCTCAACCTTGAAGTCCAACAGGCGACCTGGGCGAGCACTCCACAACATGACTGTGTACTCACCTCCGAATTCCAGTCAAAGTACAGCCCACAAAGTACACACCTTTTATATGCTGTTGTTTAAACACGTCAGCCTGCAATGATGCCGACGTGGGCGGATGATCCAGCCAGCAGAAAGGATTCTGCCGGTCTGGGCTTATAATGATTTGCAGATATATTGCAGTGAGTTTCCTGACGTACAATGACAGGAAATACGACCTGCCGTCGGCGGGCAGGCTGGAAATCGCAAACTGGCTTCACGACGTTGTGAAACCGACTTTTGGCCTTTTCACCATGTTAGCCGCTCACACCGCCGAGAAAGCCGGACGCCAGTGGGCATGGACGATCCTGCCCATTGATCAGGATATTGAGGAAGATAGTTAATAATTACAAACCATTTAAATCATCCAGAAAAGCAAAGGATAATCTGGGATAATACAACCATGGTCTCCACAAATGATTAGAATTAATAATGAGGAACAATAGAAAGCTCCATGTCAGGGCGAAGAATGGGGGAGAATTGAAAACTAAGAGAATTATCGAAAACAATGAAAGGATACCATGAAAATAATAAGGGTGAAGAGGAATTGTGAAAAAAAATTTGCAGATGTTTTCCAGGATAACACAGTAAATACAACAAACCAAGTAATTACAGGTCAGTTATTTTAATGCCAGCCATAAAAGAACGTAGAATCCATTATCGTGAACAAATGAGTACTTGGAAAAGTATAAGCCGATTAGGGAGATTCAGCATGGTTTTGTGAAAGATAAACCATGTTAACAGAGTCACCAAAGTATGTAAAGAAGTTCAATGGTGTCATACAGATTAATTAGTTAAAATTCTGCTCAGAACTTTGAGACATGGATCGGAACTGGCTGGAGGCAAAGAGTTAAGATAATGAAGATGTTTCGCATTTTCAGGCATGACAAGTGGTGTTCCACAGAGATTAGTGCTGTAGATGGTTTGGGGGGAGAGGAAACAAGGAAATATATCCAACTTTGAACATGATATTAAAGTAGGTAGCATAGAGATCAATTCAGTGAGGCTATGCTCCCAGGAAGCTCATTCAATAAGTGTGCAGGTTGTAGATTAACTTTTAACACTGAGGATGCTTGGTGTGCATCCGATGTGCCTACTGAGCAACAGTGCACACTCCTAGGAGCACAATCTTGCTGAATTCACCCTGAATTGTGAAAGAACATACCATTGCAAAAGGGCACAGTTAAATTAAATGAGCAGATGGAGCTGTGACAGATAAAGTTTAATGTAACCAAGTATGACACATCGCATGCAAAAATACCAGTTGAGAATACAGTCTAAATGAGGAAGCATTAAAGGAGTAAATGAATACAGAAATTTAGTCCCGTTTTTAACCCAGCCCAGATGTGGGTAATGGTAGGGGTTAAAATCCAAGTCAGTTTCCTGATTGCACATCTTTCTGAGAGTATCTCCAACAGTATAGCACTCCCACGGTACTGCATAATATCAGCCAAGATCATGTGCTCAAATTTCTGCAATGGAACTTGAACCCCACAATCTTCTGACTCAGAGGCAAGAGTCACAGCTGAGTCCCACCACTGAGTCACTTTGAATTGGGGGGGGCGACTGGTATCTCACTCTCAAGAAGTTGGAAAAGATAGGGATGGGCAGGGCTCGAGCTGCAGTATACTCTGTGCAGAAAGAGACAAACAGCAGCAGCACAGCCCTCATTGTGCAGCTGGTGCTGCATTTGAGCCTTTCCAATAGCAGCAGGGGAGGGTACTGTTTGCAGAAGGTTTTAGCCACGTAATAGGGCAAGGGTCTGGATGAAATGCTTTCAGTTCACTGACCACTTTGGTAAACTCACAGTGAAGCTGCTTAGGTTCTGAAACTAAAATCTAAAGGGATTCATGGGGCTGAATTTTCCCTCTGGCGTGCAGGGGTGGGCCCCGCACATCCGTACGTAAAATGACGCGCGGTGACGTCGGGCCAGTGTCCCGATGTCACCGCGCACCATCACGATATTTCGCTGGGCGGGTGCACGATGATGTCTGACACGCGCCCCCCATTAATTAACAGGCCACTTAAGGCCCTTGAGGCGCCAATCGACGCCAATATTTCAGCCCCCCCCTGCGATCTTCGGCTCAGCTCACAGGCGCAACGGGCAGGTGGGTAGGACACATTTGTATTAACCTCATCCACGGGCAGAATAAGAGGGCTCAGTGAGGTCGCAAATGTGCACAGTCAAGTATTTATTTTTGAAAGTTTTTGAAACTTGCCTGTGTGATCTGCAGTACTTCAAAACGCATCCCAGCTGCTTTTTCTGGACTCTTAACCTTCAGGTCAGCACTCTGCAGTGAGCAATCTTTTCTGGGCCTGCAGGTTTCAGGAAACTTTCCCTTAGCCTGGGAATGGGAGCTGAACTATCCACTGGAGCAGCTCCTCTGAGGAGGAAGGGAGGGCCAGAAGGGGGAGGAGGCCAGGAGTGCACATTCAGCCTCCAGGGCATCCACCTTTGGGATGCCAGGCGCAGGCACAAGGGGCGCAGGGCCAATAAGTCCAAGGTGGAAGGGGCCGCAGAAGACGCCACTATCCTGCTGCCAGGATATACAGGCGGCGAAGCAGCTACCTCAATATGTCTGAGGTGCAGTGCCGAAGGATGCTCCAACTCTCAAGCGAGACAGTCAACTATATCTGTAAGATGATTGGCCCTGAGATCTCTGCTAACTGTGTGGGTGGACACCCCATGCCATTGGGTCTGAAGGTCACAGCTGCCCTCAACTTCTATGCCTCTGGCTCCTTCCAGGGCTCGGTGGGTGATCTTTGCAGTGTCTCCCAATCAGCTGTCCACACTTGTGTCAAGCAGGTTACAGACGCTCTGTTCAGACGTGCATTGACCTTCATCCACTTCCGCTGCGACCAGGCAAGTCAGGCACAGCGAGCCAGAGGCTTTGCGGCCATTGCTGGCTTCCCCCGCATCCAGGGTGCTATAGACTGCACACATGTGGCTATCAAGGCGCCAGCAGGTGAGCCCGGTGCCTTCGTCAACAGGAAGGGCTTCCACTCCATGAACGTGCAGATAGTGTGTGATCACAGGATGCTGATTCTGCAAGTCTGTGCAAGGTACCCAGGCAGCTCCCACGACGCCTACATCCTCAGACACTCCCAGGTGCCGGGGCTCTTCAGTGCTCCGGCTCGGCTTGATGGATGGCTGCTGGGTGACAAGTGCTATCCCCTCTGAAGGTGGCTCATGACGCCTCTCCGCCATCCAAGATCAGAAGCTGAGCAGCAGTACAATAGGAGCCAGGGCACCACAAGGGCTGTGGTGGAGAGAATCATTGGTCTTCTCAAGATGCACTTCCAATGTCTGGACCGCTCAGGGGGTGCACTCCAGTATCCCCCAGGTCGTGTGTTGGTGATAGTGGTAGCATGCTGCACTCTCCACAATCCTGTGCCGGAAAGGGGGGACGCAGTGGATAGATGAAGACATTGATGCAGTGGCTGTGGCTGCACACGATCAGTCCAGCAGTGAGTCTGAGGATGAGCACGCCCAGGGAAATGCTGAGGGGGCAGACGATGACCCCGGCATACTCCAGGGAAGCAGGGACACCCAGGAGGCTTAATCTAATGAACCTTCAGCTAGCACACCATAGATAGACCACGAGGACAAGCCTGGGAAGTAGGATCGAGACTCGATACCTAAGTGCCAAATCTGCCGGGTTAGGAACAGTCACTAAGGGCCTTGTTAATAAAGCTGAATATCCAACAAAGCACTCATTACAATTTTGGAAAACATACACTTGCAGTAGAAAAGAGGCACCCTCAGCCGTGGTGACATATCTCAATTTATTCAGTCAGGAAAACCAACTTATTCCAAAAAAACGACAATCGTATTGCCAAACAAAGCAAATCATAAGGACCTCATCTCGGGCCAACACAAAAGCACCAGTGAAAAACCCCTGGTGTGCCTAAGGTGCCTTATGTTTTTGTTTCCTGGTGCTACATCTTGGTGCCGCCTTGTCGCTCGGAGTGGCATCTGAGCCAGCCTGCTGACCCAGCTGTCCTGTTGGCCTCGATAACCTTGGCGGGTGTCCCCTGGCACGTGGAGTCAGTGCTGGCCCCGCCTGGGAGGGATCTGCCAGTTCCGCAGCTGGCACCTCCCCAGTCGTTGCAGCCTCACCGGATGCTACGGTCACTGGCAGCGGGGCGGAGGAGCTGCCACCCTCAACTGGAGCACCCTGAGAGGAGCCCGTAGAGACGTCAGGCAACTGCTGCACTGACGTGAGGTTGTTTCAGACCTCCCTGCTCACCGTGGATGGATGGGCACCGAGCTGTGAAAGTTGGTGCCCAAACCATCTCCCACACTGGCACTGACCAGCTGAGCTCAAAGCCGATGTGAGGGCTTGCTGGTCAGGGCGTATCCCCGGGAAGTCCTGACGGGTCTCCTGGAGGAGGCTCTCCACGAGAGTTGCCACTCTCTCCATTGAAGACGCATGGCGCTCGGACATGTGGCTCATTGGTTCGGCGATCGTCCGCATAGACTCCTCCACCACGGACACCAAGCCAAGCATCGCCTCATGTATCACCCCCAGATGCTCCCACACACCCGGCCGCATTCCTGCACCTGCTGCATCGTGGACGACTCCAGAGGCACATCATCAGGCACCAACTGACTATGTGCCTGGTCCCCTGCAGTCCTCCAGCTGCTGGCGCCATGGGCGCTCTCTGTCTCTGCTAGCTTCTCCAGCGACTGTGAAGTGCCCTCGCCACTGTGCCCCGGGACACTAGCCGATGTTCGAATTTCCACCAAGGTGCTAGTATCTGCACTGGTGCCTGCCTCACAGAAATGGTGTGATGCTGATGAGACTTCAGGCCCCTCAGGTGTAGAGGGGGCATCTGCTCCTCCCGGCCCTGCTCCGATGATGCTGAAAGGAAGAACAAGGACAATGGATCAGTTAACGTGGAGACAATGTCAAAGTACACCCCTGTCCCCCGGATCATTATGCGCTCATCCTTCCATAACCAATGATCAAGCCATGTTGCAAAATTAAATCAATTAACATTCAGCACTGCCATGGCTGTTGAGAGAACAATGCTGACCTCATTGTTGGGCATAAATACCTGGCTGTGGCACCCCAGCCTCACCAACACCAGTGGACCTTGGTGCATGGCACCTCTACAGATCCAGGGCAGCTAAGAATGGTAATCTGCACCTGGCCGCCGCCAGTCCTCACACGCTCTGCCGCGTTATGAGCATTCTTCTCCCGAAAATGAGAGGCGAGCGTTGATTACTGAAAATTGCACATGGACTCTCTTCACGCACGGCCCACCCCAACCAGAGTGGGGAATATCAGGGCTCCAGAGCCTCTTCACCCCGCTGCTGCCGAACACTCACACTAAGACGCCAGGCCTGCTCCACACACCCCGACCCCTCCCTTGGACGTGCGCTACCTACATCGCATTAGGCACCATACGGTATATCCTTCTATAGCAAGGAGGCGCAAGCATGTGGCATGCAGAGGGCAGCAGATCGTTCGTTGCCGGGTCACCTTGAAGCTCCCCTCCCAGCATGTCATCACCCTGACTTGGACACAGCGCCGAGGTGCAGCTCCTCCAGGCTGCCCCCAAACCAGTCATGTGGGGCTTAGTGTAACACATGCTGCGGGGGCAATACACAGCTCATCATCGCCCTTTCAGGCTAACCTCAGAATGGGAGTATCTGCTGGCCCACCCAGCGAAGGACAAATGCCGTCAATGATTCAATGCAGTACACTCAGACTTGGGAGGTGGTGTGGGGGTGAGGGGGTGCAGTGGGGTAAGCTGACCTGCTGGGTTACGTGACCAATGCTGACATGGTACTCACCCTGCCAGAGCGCAACAAGCTGTTGAGGACCTTGCGACACCGGATCCAGGTGCGCCGCACCACGTCGCGGGAGCTCACCACCTCCGCCACCTCCTCCCAGGCACGTTTGGTCATGTGGAGGGACCTCCTCCTCTCATCCTGGGGAACCAGCACCTCCCACCATACTGCCACCTACTCGAGGAGGGCAGCAAGGCAGTCATCCAAGAAACAAGGGGCACACCAGCCCCCCCACCCTACTCTCCAGCATGGCCTGTCCCCAGCTGCCCTACTCTCCAAACTGGCCTGCTCACCAGAAGCCCTCTGGTGAGCCCTTCCACTTGACATTGTGAGCAGCGTTGCAAAGGCTGCCAGCGCTCCATTGGACCCGGCGGACAGCACACTACCGCCGCCGCCCGCACACTCCCGCTATCCTCGGGAGTCGGGCGTTACGCTGGGCAGGCCTTAGTTGGCCCGTCCACGTAAAATGGCGGCACGGAGCCGATCGCGGGTGGCGATCGGGTCCGCGCCCACCCACTCCCGCTCCCGCTCCCGGTCCGCTCCCCTTGACAAACAGAAAATTCAGCCCATGATAATCTTATCTCAGACCCACTTACTTTGCCAGGTAACCTCAGGAAAGGGAAGCATGCAGACTAGAGGGCTGTGCGTACTGAGGGACAGATTTATTTTGTTTGGCAGATAAAATCCAGTCACTGGGAAAAAGATTCTATGAGCGATATGCTAGAGGTTACCCAGTAATAATGCTTGACGTTTCCCTTCATGCTCCCTGGCTGAACATCTCTACGCTTTGGTGTGGAAAACAGAAAGGCAGAGTATTATTTAAATGGTGATATATTGGGAAATGTGGATGTACAAAGGGATCTGGGTGTCCTTGTACACCAGTCAATGAAAGTAAACAGGCAGGTGCAGCAAGCGATTAGGAAGGCAAATGGTGTGTTGGCCTTCATTGCAAGAGGATTTGAGTTCAGAAGTAGGGATGTCTTACTGCAGTTATACAAGGCCTTGGTGAGACCACACCTGGGGCTGCATCTTCCGGTTGGCGAGTGGGGGGTGGGGCCTGCTCGCCGACGCGTAAAACGACGCACGGTGGCGTCGGGTGTGCGTCCCCATGTCACCCCGCGGCATTTAGATTGTCAGTTCAGCCAAATCGACTGCATGCCCGCCGAACTGTCAAAGGCCTATTAAGGCCATTAAAAAAAATAATTAAACTTATTAATGGACCTGCCCGTCCAACCTTCAGGTTGGCGGACAGGCGAAGAGCCCAGGCGGCCTTCTGAAAAAACATGAAATCTCATCCTCGGGACATGTCAATAATTTTTAAAAATCATCTTTATTCAATGTTTGACACCTGAGACGATCTCCCTGAGGCAGCACTTTGCCTCAGGGAGGTCTGTGCGCCCTTTCATGCGCATGCGCGAACAAGCACACTCCCGGTTCAGGAAATCCGCCCCCCACCCCCACCGCCTGCGCAGAGAGCGCACAGTGCTTCCTGGCGCACGTCACACTGACTGGGCCTTAATTGGCCCGCACACATAAAATGGCAGCGTGCCCCCAATTGGGGGCGCCGATTGGAAATCTGCCCGCTTGCGCCCGCTCCTGCACAATCCCCCCCGATGTGGGGGGGAAGATCCTGCCCCTGGAATATTGCGTGCAGTTTTGGTCTCCCTACCTAAGAAAGGGTATACTTGCCAGAGTGCAGCGAAGGTTCACCAGGCTGATACTGGAGATGGCAGGACTGTCGTATGAGGAGAGATTGGTTCAACTGGGCCTTTATTCACTAGAGTTTAAAAGAATGAGAGGAGATCTGATTGAAACGTATAAAATCCTAACAGGGCTAGACAGACTAGATGCAGGGAGGATGTTTCCCCTGGTTGGGGAGTCTAGAACCAGGGGCCACAGTCTCAGAATAAGGGGCAGGCCATTTAGGACTGAGATGGGGAAATATTTCTTCACTTATGGGGTGGGGTGGTCAACCTGTGGAATTCTCTAACACAGAAGATGCGGAGGCTGAGTCACTGAATATATTCAAGAAATGAATTGATAGTTTTTTGGATGTCAGGGGCATCAAGGGGTATGGAGAGAAAGCGACAATGTGGCGTTGAGGTAGAGGATCAGCCATGATCATATTGAATGTTGGAGCAGCCTCGAAGGGCCGAATGGCCTACTCCTGCTCCTAGTTGCTATGTGTTTATGTACCTACCCGATGCTCAGCAACAGATAAGGAAATGGCTCCTCTGTACAAACCTCCAAACTATGATATAATGGCTGTTTCACTGACACAAAGAAACATGGCTACTTACCCATTAAACTTCCTGCCAACACCCCCCGACCCAGTGCTACACCCCTGCCACCCCACACCCCCAGAGTTACAGCCAAACTGTGATGTTCATGACTATTCCAGCTTGATGAGGTCTCAGGATGTGAACAACTTAAAATGGATGACTTGGCTCAAAGCTTGGAATGATTGAACTAGGACATGTAACAACGCAGATTCTGACAGCCTCCTTCTGTGTTTTAACTGTGCTATGATTCTAAGCCCTTTGATCATCTTGAACACCCTAATTAGAGGTGCAGGAATGTTAGCATAGTGGTTATGTAATCCAGAGAGCTTCACAAATGCTACTGAGACATGAGTTTAAATCCCACCATGACTCCTGGAGACAACTAAACGATTTAATAAATCAGGAATAAAAATAGTAGCCTCATTCTTATTCGGCAGTCCCTCGGGATAAAGGATGACTTACTTTCACTGCTGCTTGGCGGGTGCTGAGATGTGTTATGGCCAGGGAGAGATGTGGGATCATTTCCCCCCACCTTTTCGCCTCTTAGCTGACTGCAACAGGATGTATTTTTGAGGAGGAACCTTTTAACCCTTTGAGTGCCGTGACTATAGAGAGCAGGCGTGAGACAGGCTTTCCTGTAAGTTTAAATCAAAAGGAAAGATAAATGTTTATTCCTCACAACACCCAAAATGTAATTGTAACAACTCACTTCTCACACAAGCTAGATACACACACAACACACACACACACACACACACACACACATGCGCGCGCACACACACACATAATAGAGCTGAAATTTTCGTCCCAGGGCGGGTGCGTGCCCAACCCGATCAGGCGTAATATAGCGCGCGATGATGTCGGGCGAGCGTCCCAACGTCATCGCACGCTCGCGTGATAATTTGGCTGGCGGGTGCACGCGAGAATTGGCAGCGCGCCTGTCAACAATTAAGAGGCCTATTAAGGCCATCAAAGTATTAATTAACTGCCAATTTTTGCTGCCCATCCAACTTTACAGTTGACGGGCGGGCGAATCGGCCAGGTCTCCTTTGGATTTTTTAGTAAACCTCACCCACGGGCTGGATGAGGTTTCTGACATTAATTTAATTTAAAATTCATCAGCTCCCTGAGGCAGTTCCCTGCTTTCAGGAAGCTTTCAGTGTGCCCTCCGCCGGACATGCGCAGACTCTAGCACTCGCCCTCCTCCTGCCCCCCCCCACCCCAGCATCGCTGAGCTTCTCAGTGCGCGTTTCACACTGACTGGTCATTAATTGGCCAGCCAGCGTAAAATCGCGGTTGGGGGCGGGGGGTGGTGCCGACTGCGGGTGGGGGACCATTTCCTGGCCGCTCCTGGGCCCACTTGCCACGTCTGCCCGACGACTGGAAAATGCTGCCCACATGTCTACGAGCAGATGATTTCTAAAGATGTTTACTTCTAGTCATTCCTCAACATTGTAGCTGAAACATTGCAGGCCTGGAAGATCCCCTCTTGATGCATTGAAGAAAAATGAAGTTTGGAGGTTCATGGTGATGAATTCACACTGGATCACCCCACACAACAGGAAGCTCCTGGCTTTCCAGTCAAAGCTGGTCACGCCCCTGTAATGAAGAACTATACCGTGACAGGTAAAACAAATAAGTCATAGTGCTCTGCCTAAGGTAACTTTTGAAGTAAGTCCCTCCCCTGTGCTGGGTGAGAGTTGTCTTCCCTCTAGACTTGATATCCCAAACTGACCTACCCTGGCCTGTCCTTGTGGATCAATAAGATACTTTCAGGTAGTTCTTACCACTGCAGAATTCCCAGGTGCAGAGGGATCCAGGTGTTCTAATGTATGAGTCACAAAAAGTTAGAGTGCAGCTACAGCATGTCATCAAGGAGGATAATAGAATGTTATCCTTTATTATGAGAGGAATTGAACATAAAAGTAAAGATGTTATTCTTCAGTTATACAGGGCATTGGTGAGACCACATCTGTGTGCAGTTTTGGTCTCCTTATTTAAGGAAGGATGGAAATGCATTGGGGGCAATTCAGAGGAGGTTTACTGGACTGAAATCTGGAATGAGTGGGTTGTCTTATGAGGGAAGGTTGGACAGGCTGGGCTTGTTTCCACTGGAGTTTAGAAGAATGAGGGGTGACTTGACTGAGATGTATAAGATCCAGAATGGTCTTGACAAGGTGGACGTGCAGAGGTTGTTTCCTCTTGTGGGTGAGTCCAGAACTAGGGGGCACTGTTTTAAAGTTAGGGGTCACCCTCTTAGGACAGGGATAATGAGAATTTTTTTCTCTCAGAGGGTTGTGTGACTTTGGAACTCTCTGCCTCAGAAGGCGGTGGAGGCGGGATCATTGAATATTTTTAAGGCAGAGGTAGATAGATTCTTGTTCGGCAAGGGAAAAAGTTATCGGGAAGAGGTAGATGGGAATGTCGAACATGAAACACAAACAAATCAGCCATGATCTTAAGGAATGGCAGAGCAGACTCAAGAGGCCGAGTCACCTACTTCTGCTCCTATTTTGTATTTTCATATGTTCATAAGCCAGTTCTGTCATGTGACAATGGTATCACTGTTTTCCAACGTCGACACAATGGGTAGACAGCTTAGCAATTCACCACAGAATAGAGGGTGTTTGCTATCTCATCAACATTCCAGCTATGATTGACCTCTGAAATGTCTTTGTCTGAAATTCTGCCTTCATGGGGCTGGCAAACCTAACAGCCATTGTCATTAGAATGGTGAGGGGTAGTCAATCAGAGCCTGAGAAGGACATCTGCATTTTAAATAATTTCCCGGAGATATGTTGGCATGCCTGTCTCTGTCTGTATAGAAACAAAAAAATAACGTCACTTGTTTCTCAGGAGTCCATTTTGTGAAGGTACAGTGTCAAAATTCCATGTTGCTTTTTCTGATAAATAAGGAGTCCATTTCCCAAGAAGTTTTATGGGCGTATGAGGTGACTGTAATATCTCCCCACAAAAGGGGAAAAAAATGAAATTCCTTGACATTTCATTTTTTCTTCGTTACATCACAAAAAACAAAACACAATAGCAACATTCACACACATTAACTTTTATGCACTCCCCAAAGTCATGGTCATTACCCTTCTGCAGCTTACTCAGTACATTTTGCCTCCTGTTCAGTTACATATCATCTTCAAGTTGAGGCAAAAATAAAACTTTTTCTTTCTTTGGTCCTAGTATTTGGTAGTTGAAAAGTCTTAGAAAAAATGTAAAGAAACTTGACACCTGTTCCAACTTTAAGTCTCTTTAACTGCTGTCAAAGGGCATTATGGTTTTGCTAATAAATGGTGGTTCTTCAAACACTCTTCCACAAAAAAGACATGATACTCTAGCTTATACATAAGCCCCAATTCTCTGTCTAAGGTGACTTTAGGGGCCAGTTCTTCCCTTGCGCTGAGTGAGAGATGGCTTCCCTCTAGTTTTCATTCCCCAGACTGACGTACCCCTCGCTGCTTTAATGGGAGAGACTTAAAGTGACAATTGATACTAGACTTAGCGGCCCCATGAAGAAGGAATTTCGAAGATTTCTGGCGACTGTACTGTTTGGTGGAGCACCGAGACCTGTGTAATAGCTTTCAGCTTGCTGTCCCTGGCCCTTGCCCTTATTATACAAATCCTGCTTCTGCTGTTTGCAGTATAGCCTGAAAAGATTTTAATCCTTCGCCTGCTGACTCCTCAACTCTTTTTTTAAACATTTCAGTTTTAGGCAGGTTGGTAATTCTGATTTCAAGCGTGACATTACGTGCTACTGTCTTTTTGCACATACCTGGGCTCCCTCCCATTTAAATCTTTTAAAGAAGGTACCTGCTAAACACACTTGCGGTACTTTTCTGCCACTGATTGCTGTTATGATTCTGGCATTTCCCCTGCCCTTGGCTTTCTCTCGGCCTATGTAAATTCAGGTGGCTTTATCAATACTTTGAGTTTCTGCAGACTTTTCTAGTGGCTTTGTCTCGGCCTTGGGGGACTTGGTAGGGTGGATACTGGGACGATGTTTCCTCTTGTGTAGGAGACTAGAACTTGGGGACAGAACATAGGAACGTGAGTGGACCAGTCAGCCCATCGAGCCAGCTCCACTATTCAATACCATAATGGCTGATCATTCAATTCCATGACTTACATCTACATTATCCCCATATCCCTTTCTGTCATTGGTATTTAGAAGTCTGTCAATCTCTGCTTTAAACATACTCAATGACTGAGCTTCCACATCCCTCTGGGGTAGAGAATTCCAAAGATTCACAACACTGAGTAAAAAAAAAGTCTCCACATCTTGGTCCTAAGTAGCTTCCCCTTATTTTGAAACTGTGTGCACTGGTTCTAGACTCCCCAACCAGGGGAAACGTCTTACCTGCATCTACCCTGTCTATCCCTTTAATATTTTGTAGGTTTCAATGAGATCGCCTCTGATCTTTTGAAACTCTGGAGAATAGGGCCCAGATTCTCCAATCTCTCTTCATAGGACTGTCCCGCCAGATCGGGAACAAGTCTGGTGAACCTTCGTTGCGTTCCCTCGATGGCAATAATATCCTTCCTGAGGCAAGAGGACCAAAACTGTACACAGTACTCTGCAGTCCTGCCATATCCAGTTGTGAATGATGGTGGACAATTAAACAACTCACTGGAGGAGGGGTTTCCACAAATATCCCCATCCTCAATGATGGAGGACTGGCTATCTGTCCCCTTTGCTCTAGTCTCTCCTGGCAGCAACTTAAAAACTGGCTGAATTCCAACAGCTGATCTGATAATCCTAAACTCCACTTTCTTGCTTTTTCCCATAACCCTTGATTCCATTACTGATTAAAAATCTGTTGATCACTGCCTTGAATATACTTAATGACCCAACTTCTGCTGCTCTCTGCAGTAAAAAAATCCACAGATTAACTACCCTCTGAGAGAAGAAATTCCTCCTCATCTCTGTTGTTATGACTGGTGCAGTTGGTAAAGTTGAGTTATTTAAAAATCCCAGGGGGAAACTTTAAACAACTATCATAACCTATAATTTTAAGTGTTATGTTTGAGATGCGACTCTAAATTCAGGAATCAGACCATCAGTTCTCGAGGTTTTACATTAAACTAAATGAAACATTTTATTAATTTATACAGGTTAATATATATATATACACATGGCTTCAAATTACTACGATCATAACTTTTAACAAATTCCCAAACTAATCTCCATTAAGGCAACAGCAACCCATAGACTTAATTAAACACCAGGCAAAGCATTTTCACCTTACAAATTCAAAATGAGGTTCTTTTCACTTTGGTTCCTGTGGAGACAGTTGGAGGCTTACAGCTACCTTTTGATTTCACATTGCCTCTGCCCTGCACACTCGAAAACTGCTGAAGTTATACCTATCACCGCCCATTGAATGTAAATTCTCATAGTATCATCAGCCTCTTCTAACAATAAAACCCCTTTCATAGCACCAACTTTATTAGTAATATGGCTTGGTATCTGCTTGATAGGTGTCAGTTTTCACTCTACTTCTTGAATGCTCTATACAAAAATGCAAATACACGCTATCTCTCTTACATATCAAAACTAATACATATCAAAGCACCCAGGCTAGCTGGCTTTAATCCAATTAAGACACACCCACAGACTAAATCTCTATTTTAAAAGAAAGATATTTTTCAATAATATTATATACATTAATAGCTCCATGAGGCTGTCTTAAATGGGCGACTCCTTACTCTGAGATTATGCCCTCTGGTCCTAGACTCTCCCACAAGGGGAAACAATCTCTCAGCATCTACCCTGTCAAGCCTCCTAAGAATTTGTTTCAATAAGGTCGCCTCTCATTCTTCTAAACTCCAATGAGTACAGGCCCAGCCTATTCAACCTCTCCTCATAAGAAAATCCCTCCATTTCCGGGATCAAACTAGTGAACATTCTTTGTACTGCCTCCAATGCCAATCTATCTTTCCTTAGATAAGGGTCCAAAACTGTTCATAGTATTCTAGGTGTGGTCTAGCTAGTGCCTCATATAGTTTTAGCAAGACGCCCCTATTTTTATACTCCATTCCCTTTGAAATAAAGGCCAACATACCATTTATCTTCCCTATTACCTGTTGAACCTGTATGTTAGCTTTTTGGGATTCATGCACAAGGACTCCCAAATCCCTCTGTGCTGCAGCTTTCTGCAGCTTTTCTCTATTTAAATAATATTTAGCTCCTCTATTCTTCTTGCCAAAGTGCATAACCTCACATTTTCCCACATTATATTCCATCTTCTACTTTTTGTCCACTCAATTAACCTGGCTATATCCCTCTAAAGACTCATTGTGTCATCCTTACCACTTGCCTTCCCACCTATTTTTGTATCAACCGCAAATTTGGC
Source organism: Cetorhinus maximus (assembly GCF_964194155.1). NCBI lineage: Eukaryota > Metazoa > Chordata > Chondrichthyes > Lamniformes > Cetorhinidae > Cetorhinus > Cetorhinus maximus. The sequence continues at coordinate 154,013,657 of NC_135883.1, read as the reverse complement.
AATAGTACATTCACTTCCCTCATCTAATTCATTAATATATATTGTAAATAATTGTGGCCCCAGCACTGATCCCTGTGGCACTCTACTAGTTACAGGCTGCCGTACTGAAAATGCCCTTCTTATCCCAACTCTCTGTCTTCTATTAGTTAGTCAATCCTCTATCCATGCTTATATTCTACCCCCAACACCATGGGCTCTTATCTTATTAAGTAGCCTTATGTGCGGTACCTAATCAAAAGCCTTTTGGAAATCCAAATATATTGCATTTACTGGTTCCCCTTTATCTATCCTGCTAGTTACCTCCTCAAAGAATTGTAATAAATTTGTCAAGCATGATTTCCCCTTCATGAAGCCACGCTGACTCTGCTTGATTAGATTATGTAATTCTAAATGCTCTGCTATTACATCCTTTATAATAGACTCTAATATTTTCCCAATGACAAATGTTAAGCTAACTGGCCTATAGTTACCTGTTTTTTGTCTCCCTCCCTTTTTGAATAAGGGTCTTACATTGGCAGTTTTACAATCCTCTGGGAATTTTCCAGAATCCAAAGATTATTGGAAGATTGCTACCAATGCATCCGCTATCTCTGTAGCTACTTCCTTTAATATCCTACGATGCAACCCATCAGGTCCAGATGACTTATCGGCCTTTAGCCCCATTAGTTTTCCTAGTACTTCTTCTTTAGTGATAGTTATTGTATTTATTTCCTACCCCACTTTTGCCCCTTGGTTATTTAATATTGGAATGCTATTAGTGTCTTCGACTGTGAAGACTGAAGCAAAGCATTTATTCAACTCCTCTGCCATTTCCTGGTTCCCCATTGTTATTTCTCCAGCCTCATTCTCTAAGGGGCCTATGTTCACTTTGGTCTCTCTCTTCTTTTTTGTATATTTAAAGAAGCTCTTACTGTCCATTTTTATATTGCTTGCTAGTTTACCCACAATGTTTATTTTCTCCCTCTTTATTATTTTTTTGGTGATCTTTTCTTGATTTTTGAAACTTTCCCAATCCTCTGGCTTACCACTAATCTTTGCCACATTGTATGCCATTTTTTTAAATTTGATACTATCCTTAACTTCCTTGGTTAACCATTTTTAGTTCATCCACTTCCTTGAATCCTTCTTCCTCATTGGGATATATCTTTGTTGTGAGTCATGAACTATCTTCTTAAACGTTTGCCATTGTTCATCAACTGTTTTTTCTGCTAAAATCTTATCCCAGTCCACTTCAGCCAATTCTGCCCTCATTCCTTTGTAATTCCCCTTATTTAAGTTTAGCATAGTTGTTTCCGACCCAAGTTTCTCACTCTGAAACTGAATGCTAAATTCTACCATATTATGGTCACTGTTTCCTCAGGCATCTTTCACTCTGAGATCGTTTATTAAACCTGCCTCATTACACATTACCAGATCCAAAATAGCCTGATCCCTGGTTGGATCCACAACATATTGTTCTAGGAAACTGTCCCGACTACATTCTATGAATTCTTGCTCGTGGCTACCTCTGCCAATTTGATTTTCCCAATCTACATGAAGATTAAAGTCACCCATGAGTAATGTACAGCCTTTTTTACATGCCCTCATTATCTCCTGAGTTATTAGCTGTCCTACAGTATAGCTACTGTAGGGGACCTGTAGACTACTCCCACCAGTGTCTTCTTCCCCTTGTTATTTCTTACCTCCACCCATATGGATTCTACATCTTCCAATCCAAGATCCTGTACTTATTCCATCTCATACTAACAAAGTTACCACACCACTCCCCCACAAGGGTGTCCTACAGCCGTTCCATGACATCCTTGACCCTGGCACCAGGGAGGCAACACACCATCCTGGGCTCATGTTTACTACGCCTGTCTGATCCCTTGGCTACCGAATCCCCTATCACCATTTTTCTTCCACTCTTCTTCCCCCTTCTTGTGCAGCTGAGCCACCCGTGGTGACATGGCCTTGGCTCTGGCTGCACTTCCTTGAGGAGCAATCACCCTCACCAGTACCCAAAATGGAAAACCGATTAGCAGGCAAGATAGACTCAGGGGACTCCTGCACTACCTGCCTGGTTCTCTTAGACTGCCTGGCGGTCACCTCTCTCTCTGCTTGCATGGTCTTAACCCATGGTGTGACCACCTCCCTAAGCATGCTATCCATCTAGTTCTTAGCCTCATGGATGCACAACAGTGACTGCAGCCACTGCTCGAGTTCTAAAGCCCAGAGCTCAAACTTCTGCATTCGGTGACACTTCCTGCAGATATGTTCGTCTCGGACACATGATGCGTCCATGACTTCTCACATCCTACAGGATGTACATTCTACTGGACCGAGCTGACCTGTCATACCATAACTTTAAAAAACTATTTATTGCAATTAGAATAAATAGAATAACTTACCAGTTATTCACCAAGCAGCTTCTTCTCCTGTACTGAGGTAAGAGCCAGCTACTGGAAGATGGAAAAAAAGCAAACAAAGAAAGGAGCAACTTTCTCAGCTAACTCCCTAACTCACCAAACTCCCACTTTAAACTTTGTGCACTCAAAACTGCACTGAGGAAGGCTTGTTTTTATATTTTCTGAAAAACAACTGATTCAAGCTTCTGAAAACCAATTTAAGCTAGCTAACTAATTAACTAGCTGCAGCTGCTCTCAGAGAGCTTGATACCCCTCTTTTAAGGCTGTAATAAAACTTATCTTCTCTTAACTTAAGAAGTAATTTTTAGCTAATTGCTAAATTAAAGAAATGTTAGAAAATAGAGAAAGTTTAAGTAATTTTTTTTTGTGTATTTAGGTGTGCTAGAAATGAGTTTTAGCTTTAATGTTTAAATTTGATTTGTAGTTCTGTATTTTGTGGGTTAATAAGGTGCAACCTGGGATCTAGTTTCATTTTAGAGTGGAAACAACAAGTCTAAAAACTCTGTTGGTATGCCTACATTTTAATGAGTTTTTTATGATTCTTGAAGAGAACTTAAAATAAACACAAAGTAGAAAAAACTGTGCTCTTGCCTACTGGGCTCCAGACAGAAGGACCCACAGAGACAAAGAAAACAAAAGAAAAGTAGTTTCAGTTCAGTTGAAGCCAGTATTCCAGAGAGGCTGGACAGCAGAGGGATAGATAGCAAGTCCCAAACTAAAGTTGAGGGCAGCTGCCAGGAGAAGCAGGACAAGAGAAGGAACTGCAGGAACAGGTTCCAGAAACTAAAGAAGTATCCAAATCAGAATCACAGAATCACACAGTGCAGAAGAGACCCTTCGGCCCATCAAGTCTGCACCGACACATGAGAAACACCTGACCTATTTACCTAATCCCATTTACCAACACTCGGCCCATAGCCTTGAATGTTATGACATGCCAAGTGCTCATCCAGGTACTTTTTAAAGGATGTGAGGCAACCTGCCTCCACCACCCTCCCAGGCAGCACATTCCAGACCATCACCACCCTCTGGATGAAAAAGTTTTTCCTCACATCCCCCCTAAACCTCCTGCCCCTCACCTTGAACTTATGTCCCCTCATGACTGACCCTTCAACTAAGGGGAACAGCTGCTCCCTATCCACCCCTGTCCATGCCCCTCAAATTTTTGTACACCTCGATCAGGTTGCCCCAGGGGACCAGGGGAATGGAACAGGAAGGGATTGAAGAGGGCAGTCCAGTCAAAGGAGAAGGACAGGGATCTAGAAAAGGTGCTTTTCTGTGGAAGTGTAAGTAAGGAGCCGAGTAGAAAGCTTCAAGCTTAAAGGGAGAAAGTTGCAGGAACATACATAGGAACATAGGACTTAGGAGAGGAGTAGGCCATTTGTCCCTTCAAGTCTGCTCCACTATTCAATATGATCATGGCTAATCTGGTCGTGGACTCAGCTCCACCTTCCTGTCTGTGCCCCCATACCCCTTGACTCCCTTGTCTATCAAAAATCTGTTTAACACTGTCTTGAATAAATGTAAAAACCCAGCCCCCACTACTTTCTAGGGAAGAGAATCCCACAGGCTAATGACCCTCTGAGAGAAAAAAATTCTTGCGGAAGTTTTCTCAACTCCTTGAGCCTCTGCAGCATTCAGTTTTTAACCTTTCCGATACCTACAATCTTGGTGGACTGTTTTGGAATCTCTGGGGATCAACCTAGGTCAATACCCAGTAAGAGATCTACACCCTGCATGGGTAAGCTTGGTATCATTCCCACCGTCACTAGTCCTGTAACCAGCTAACTCGGCAGCTGTATCTTATATAAGGAAACCATTCACTGTTAAGCCCCTTTGCAAGCATTCTGGCATCCACTCTGCTTTCGAGTGGAAAATCTCCATCTCCTGCCACAAGCAAAGCTTTTGTGTAACCAATGTCTCTGAGGACACATCTTTTTTTCCGGTTTCTTATAAAAGCTAGCATTTTCCATTTAAACAAAAAGCTTTTACAAACATCCTGGTCTGTTGCTGTTAACATTTAAACATAAACTTTCATGGCCACAGCTACTGGACGAACTGTAGAGCCCCCTGCTGGTTTACCCTGGTAATGTTAACAGTCTGCATTGACATGTCCGGACTTTCCACAGTGGGAGCAAGTCGGGCTAGTCCCTTCCTGACTTCTTCTTCTTAAAGTTGCTGGTCTGTCCTTTCCACCAGGTTCTCTTTCTCTTTTCATAAGACCATAAGACATAGGAGTAGAAATTAGGCCATTCAATCATGGCTGATAAGTTTCTCAACCCCATTCTCCCGCCTTCTCCCCGTAACCTTTGATCCCCTTACCAATCAAGAGCCTATCTATCTCGGTCTTAAATACACTCAATGACCTGGTCTCCACAGCCTTCTGTGGCAATGAATTCCATAGATTCACCACTCTCTGGCTAAAGAAGTTTCTCCTCATCTCTGTTCTAAAAGGTCTTCCTTTTACTCTGAGGCTGTGCCCTCGGGTCCTAGTCTCTCCCACTAATGGAAACATCTTCCCCACGTCCACTCTATCCAGGCCTTTCAGTATCCTGTAAGTTTCAATCAGATCCCCCCTCATCCTTCTAAACTCCATCAAGTATAGACCCAGAGTCCTCAAACGTTCCTCATATGTTAAGCCTTTCATTCCTGGGATCATTCTCGTGAACCTCCTCTGGACCCTCTCCAGGGCCAGCACATCCTTCCTGAGATGCGGGGCCCAAAATTGCTCACAATATTCTAAATGTGGTCTGACCAGAGCCTTATAAAGCCTCAGCAGCACATCCCTGCTTTTATATTCTAGTCCTCTCGAAATAAATGCCAACATTGCATTTGCCTTCCTAACTACTGACTCAACCTGCAAGTTAACGTTAAGAGAATCCTGGACTAGGACTCCCAAGTCCCTTTGCACTCCAGATTTCTGAATTCCCCCCCCATTTAGAAAATAGTCTATGCCTCTATTCTTCCTACCAAAGTGCATGACCTAACACTTCCCCACGTTGTATTCCATCTGCCACTTCTTTGCCCATTCTCCTAACCTGTCCAAATCCTTCTGCAGCCTTCCAGCCTCCTCAATACTACCTGTCCCTCCACCTATCTTTGTATCATCTGCAAACTTAGCCAGAATGCCCTCAGTTCCTTCATCTAGATCATTAATGTATAAAGTGAAAAGTTGTGGTCCCAACACTGACCCCTATGGAACTCCACTAGTCACCGGCCGCCATCCTGAGAAGGACCCCCTGATCCCCACTCTCTGCCTCCTGCCAGACAGTCAATCTTCTATCCATGCTAGTACCTTGCCTCTAATACCATGGGCTCTTATCTTACTGAACAGCCTCCTGTGCGGCACCTTGTCAAAGGCCTTCTGGAAGTCCAAGTAGATAACATCCATTGGCTCTCCTTTAACTAACCTACTCGTTACCTCCTCAAAGAATTCTAACAAATTTGTCAAGCATGACCTCCCCTTGATGAAACCATGCTGACTTTGCCCTATTTTACAATGTACTTCCAAGTATTCTGAAATCTCATCCTTAATGATGGACTTTAAAATCTCACCAACGACCGAGGTCAGGCTAATCGGCCTGTAATTTCCTGTCTTTTGCCTCACTCCCTTCTTAAACAGAGGGGTTACATTAGCCATTTTCCAGTCCTCTGGGACCCTCCCTGACTCCAGTGATTCCTGAAAGATCACCACTAACGCCTCCACTATCTCTTCAGCTATCTCCTTCAGAACTCTGGGGTGTAATCCATCTGGTGCAGGTGATTTATCCACCTTCAGACCTTTCAGTTTTCCTAGTACCTTCTCCTTGTTAATGGCCACCATAATCACCTCTGCCCCCCAACTCTCTTGAACTTTGGGGATGTTACTCATGTCTTCCACCGTGAAGACTGGCGCAAAGTACCTATTTAGTTCCTCCGCCATTTCTTTGTTCTCCACTAGTACTTCTCCAACGTCATTTTCCAGCAGCCCAAAGTCCACTTTTGCCTCTCGCTTACCCTTTATAAATCTAAAAAAACTCTTGCAATCTTCTTTTATATTACTGGCTAGTTTACCCTCATATTTAATCTTCTCCCTCCTTATTCTTTTTTAGTTGTCCCCTGTTAGTCTTTGTAGGCTTCCCAATTCCCTGGTTTCCCACTGCTCTTCGTGGCATTGTATGCTTTCTCTTTAGCTTTTATGCTGTCCCTAACTTCCCTTGTTAGCCATGGTTGCCTCGTCCTCCCTTTAGTATGCTTCTTCTTCCTAGGGATGAATTTTTGCTGCGTCTCCCAAAATACTCCCAGAAGCTCCTGCCATTGCTGTTCCACTGTCTTTCCTGCTAGGCTCATCTCCCAGTCAATTCTGGCCAGCTCCTCCCTCATGCCTCTGTAGTTGCCTTTATTCAACTGTAATACCGTTACATCTGATTCCAGCTTTTTCCTCTCAAATTGCAGGGTAAATTCTATCATATTATGGTCACTTCCTCCTAAGGGTTCCTTCACCTTAAGCTCCCCTATCAAATCTGCCTCATTACACATCACTAAATCTAGAATTGCCTGTTCCCTAGTGGGCTCCACCACAAGCTGCTCCAAAAAGCCATCTCGTAGACATTCCACAAATTCCTTTTCTTGGGATCCACTACCAACCTGATTTTCTCAGTCTACCTCCATATTGAAGTCCCCCATGATCACTGTAACCTTGCCTTTCTTACACGCCTTTTCTATCTCCTGGTGTATCTTGTGCCCCACATCCTGACTACTGTTCGGGGGCCTGTACATAACTCCCATTATGGTTTTTTCACTTTTGCGGTTCCTCAACTCTACCCACGTAGATTCTACACCATCTGACCCTATGTCGTTTCTTGCTATCGATTTAATTTCATTTCTTACTAACAAAGCAACCCCACCCCACCTGCCAACCTGCCTATCTTTTCGATAGGATGTATATCCTTGGATATTTAGCTCCCAGTCCTGATCCCCTTGCAGCCATGTCTCCGTAATGCCCACCACATCATACCTGCCAATTTCAATCTGCGCCACAAGCTCATTTACCTTATTTATAATACTGCGTGCATTCAGATACAAGACCTTCAGTCCTGTATTTCCCGTCCCCTTTCTCATTGTTGTCCCGTTATCTGATGTGCTTGAAGTTAGATTCCTAGCCCTTTCCAAACACTCTGTCCTATTTTGTGTTCTGGAGAATTTAATAGCCTCTCCTGGGCTCTCCTTTCTTTTCAGTTTTTTCATAATTTTCCATTAAGTTGAATCCGACCCCCCACACGCTAACCTGCTGCTTTGTTTCCCATTAGTCATACTTCTTGGAGTTTTACCCTTCCCTTTCCCCCCACTTTCTAGTTTAAAGTCCTGTTGACCACCCTATTTATCCTTTTCGCTAAAACATTGGTCCCAGATTGGTTCAGGTGGAGACCGTCCCAATAGTACAGATCCCTCCTGTTCCAATACTGATGCCAGTGCTCCACGAAATGGAACCCCTCTTTCCCGCACCACTCCTTTAGCCACGTGTTTACTTCCCTTATTCTCGCATCCCTATGCCAATTTGCATGTGGCTCGGGTAGTAATCCGGAGATTATAACCCTTGAGGACCTGTTCTTTAATTTAGTTCCTAGTTCCTGATAATCCCCAAACAGGTCCTCTTTCCTAGTCTTACCTATGTTATTTGTCCCGACGTGGACCACAACAACTGGATCCTCCCCCTCCCTCTATTTTCAGCTTATTTCTTCTTCACCTTCCGCCCTTTCACTACTACCCCACTTTACATAGTTAGCCCACTTTCTTTCCCTCCAGGACCTCTGGAGATTATTAGGGAAAGGTTTTCCTGGATTAAAAAGTTAATGTGTAAGCGCATAGTCATCTGCCATGATAGCAGCGTCTCTTACTTTCGTAACTATTTGTTCCTCAATATGGGATCCAATGTTACCTGAGGTTTTAAATTCCTGTTTTTAAATTCCTCCAATGGAATTATTTCCTGCAGGTAAGAGGGATTTAATTTTAGTGATCTCACCCAGCAATCAAAAGCCTTGTGTTTCCCGTTTTGAAATTCATCAAAGGCCTGGGCATGCTGTTATCGGGCGTTTCAGATGGTATGCCTTGGGTACTAGCTTGTAAGCATTTAAAATGGCAGTTATCATCTGCTCTTGGTCCAGGGAGATTTACTGTGACTACATGGGATAAGTCTTGCAAGACCTTCCAACCCTGCAAGAGAAATGTCCAAGACTCTTTTGGCCATTTGAACCTCTTTGCAATTCTATCAAACAAAATGATGTAGGATTCGACCCCTTTTCATTACATTTGGGCATTAGCTGTAAGTGTTTCAGAAAATCAAAGCCTTGGATCTGGATTTGAATCCGAATCCAAATTTCTAGTGACATCTGTATTATTCAATTTAAGTTTTGCCTTTTCCAACTCAAAGGGCGGAATCATCCCAGATGTGCACTAAGTGCAGTAACGGGCGGGATAAAGCACGTTTTACGCACCGGCCGCAATGGAAGGTTTTTGCTTATATCGTCCCGTTCCTGCCTCATTAATTATCCTGGGAAACACCCTGGGTCGCTGGCAGTGCCGCCTCTGATTTGCCCACCCTCTGGTCACTCTTCAGGCCTTCAGTGAACCGGGTGCCATATGTAAAGGACGCCCCTGCACAGGGCTAGCACTCTTCAAAGGATATGAAGTTGCTGTGAACTGATGGCTGCCAAAGGGAAATAACATGCTGCCTCCAGATTTAGTGACGCCTCCCTTGAGTGCCTGCTGGATGCAGTGGAGTCCTGCCGTGATATCCTCTACCCCTCCCGATCTGGGTGAAGGCCAACAAGCAAGGTCACCAACCCAGCTTGAATGGCGGTGGCAGCGGTGGTCAGCGCCAATGCCCTGCAAATGAGGACAGCCACCTAGTAGAGAAAAAGAATGAATGGTTTCATCCATCCGGCCAGGGTAAGTCACTCTTCTCATTATTCTCAACTCACACATCACACATCCACATGGATTTCACACCACTAACTCTCACACACACCCTCACACCTTCATCTGCTCATATCCTCTGGAGTTTGCATTCTCTTCCCGTCCATGGCTCCGCTCACCACACAAACATTCCATACAGTGCCCTGTGTCCTGCTCACACTCTCTCCATCTGTTTTCATGCAGGAGAAGCTGGCTCACAGCAGTAGGGAGAGGTCCCAGGTGGGGGGTGGATTGGTCCACCTTAGACCCCTTACTCACTTGAGGACCATGCCGCTCTGCTGACTGGTGAGGACGTGGACTGTGCCTGTGGCGTTGGTGAGGTTGGTGGCAACCATCCACGTGAGGATCCTGCATTACATCAACCCTCTCTCAACGCAACTGAGTGCTCTCTCTCCTGCTTTTGACTCTGCTGCCATGCACTAATTGTCTCTACTTTGGTTCACAGGGAGCCCTGCCAAATGACTGACAACCTCAGGTAGCCAGGCCCTCAGCTCCATCCAGGTCCTCACTTCCAGCAAAGCGGACACCTCCTCCATTCAAAAGCAGCCTGGAAGACCCGTCACAGCGCTTACCCACACCCTCCACCAGCGCAGAGTCACACACCTCAGTGGGAACTAGATCTGGAGCAGGCTCAGGTTCACAATCAGGTGGTCACCACATGGACATGTGTCCGCAGCAGGAGGTGGCAGGTTCAGCCGAGCTCTCGGCGCTCGGAGGACTGCTGGAGAAAGGGCATATGTAAGGTCCGAGACATGCCGAGCCTCTGGATTCGGCCTTCCAACTCATCGTGGAGAGTCGGCAGAAGGCAGGGGAACATCACACTGAGCTGTTGGAAGCTCTCAGCAGTGTGGCCCGCGAGTTGGAGGGATGTGTCTGCCTGCTCCCTGACAAAGTGGTGCCCACATGTGCACATATGGAGGTCTCCATGGAAAGGATGGTGGACGCCATGGAGACCCTGATCTAGCAGAACACAGAGATACACGCAGGCCTGCACTCCATCATGATAGCCATGGGTGAGTTCCTGCAGTGACAATGCGAGAGGGAAACGGGGCAACTCAATGTCCATCCAAGTGCTCCTTCTCCTCAAGAAGTCAGGCCGGTGCCTTTGGGCAGCCAAAGGGAGGAGGAGCAGCAGCTGGACACCCCTGGATCATCCACTCAGGAATCTCAGAGGCTGCCCTCTCCCTCCCAGTCCCCTATGTCTGTGACCCCCTCAACCTCATCCTCTGTCACCGCAGAGGGAGCCGCTGGCCCACAGGATGGCAGCCAAAGCAAGCCTGGGGCCTCAAGGCCTCGGCTCTCCAGAGGACCCAGGCCAAAGTCGTCATCAGAGGCCACAGGGCCGACCATTGCCCAGGCAAATGTCAGGCCAGCAGCTGGAAGAAGTGTTAGGCCTAGAAAAGTTAGGAATTTCTGATCACAAGTGGCTGCACAGGTGAACACATTTTATCACTTTATAATCTGAAAATGTATTCACTTTCACTGAATAATGTATAATGGTGATGTTCAGCTTCATTTACAGGCTTTGCGAGTCCACTCGCTGCATCCCTCCTCCACTGGCAGTTCAGCTGCACGCAGCCAGATCATGAGTGATTCTGAAGGGAGAAGTGTGTGTTTGGCAGGGCCTTTCGGAGCCTTGTGCAAGCTCTCTCCTACACACACAGAGCCTTCCTCCATCACACCCAGCTCAAAAGCCCTGAGCATTTTCAATGCTGCCTGCTGGGGTTCTCTTTCTGTTGTCTATCTGAGCCAACCTGCATCTCCGCCCACCCACTGAGGGGGAGGCAATGGCGTCGTGGTATTGTCACTGGATTAATAATGCAGAGACCCAGGGTAAACATCTGGGGACATGGGTTCGAATCCCACCACGGCAGATTGGTGGAATTTGAATTCAATAAAAATCTGGGATTAAAAGTCTAATGATGACCATGAAACCATTGTCGATTGTTGGAAAAACCCATCTGGTTCACTAATGCCCTTCAGAAAAGGAAATCGGCTATCCTAACCTGGTCTGGCGTACATGTAACTCCAGCCCCATAGAAATGTGGTTGGCCCTTAAATGCCCTCTGAAGAAGGGCAATTAGGGATGGGTAATAAATGCTGGCTGAGTCAGTGATCCCCACATCCCGTGAATTAATTAAATAAAAACACTCCCATGCAACATCTGTGCCAGTCCAACATGAGGCTCCTTCCACTTTCGATTTTAGAACCATGGTGGTTGTTAAGTATGTCTTCAGCTCCCCTATTCCTTCCCCTCCCCCAGTCACCCAAGTCCTTTCCCCCAGCATTGTGGATCCCCTGACATCACTTTCCACCTCCCCAACATCACCCACCAACCTGAACCCTTTTCTTTCTGGGATGTCCAGGTGAATGTCGGGGTGAAGTTGGCTCCAATCAGCGTCCCCAATGGTGGGGGGGGCGCCATTTTACGTGGGCAGGCCTTAATTAAGTGGTGACATCTGCACAGAAGCGCTGTGCGCTCCCCATATGGGAGGGATTCCCTAAACCTGAGAGTGCACTCTTTCGCACATGCGCACAAAGGAGCGCACTCATCTCCCTGAGGCTAAGTGCTGCCTCAGGTAGATCGGCTCTACTGTCAGAAGTATTAAAAATAGGGGAAAAAAAACCCTGACGTGCCCCCTCATGTGATACTGTCACATGAGTTGGGACATGTCCATAATTCTTTTAAAAACTTCAATTACATTTTTTAAGACCTACATGAAACCTCATCCTGCCCGTGGATGAGGTTTCATGCTTTTTATAATTCAATCTTAAGGTTGGACAGGCAGGTCCATTAATTAGTTTAATGACTCTGTCAATGGCCTCAATTGGCCATTGGGTGCACAGCTGATTTTGCTGAGCCCCCGCCTACCTGAAAATTTAAATTCAGCATGGTGACGTCGGGAGTTCCGCCCGACGTCACCGCGCGTCATTTTGTGCCCCGCCCCCACTCGCTGATGCGAAAATCCTGCCCATGATCTTTAGTACCCAATAGGGGAGGAGCGCGGGCTACCTCAGTCGTCAGTAGTTAGTAGTATATAGGTAGAGTTTGAGTTGGAAGCACACATGTAGTTGCTGCTGAGTATCTTTGTAAATAAACTAAAAGTTTCCACCTAAGAAGTGTCTGCTGGTCAACTCTATCAATAGTACCAACTCAGCCATCACTCACAATGAATTGGCGACAAGAATAAAACAAGTTTAACAGAAGAAATCAAGTTAAACAAAATCGGCACTTTACCTCACACATTAATTGTAAGTAGAAGATCCATTCGAATCGGCGAAGTAATTCCCTCTCAAAATGCCGCAATGCAGAAGAATTGATCCTTTCGATTCAGCCACGGACAATTCGTCTCATTACATTGAACATCTCATGTTTTTTTTCCAAGCGAATGAGATTACGGGGAAAGAGAAGAGGCAAGTAATCCTCTTAAGAACATTTGGGAATAAAACGTATGGCTTGATTTGAAATTTGACGGCACCCAGTGTCCCAGATTTGAAAAATGTCAATGAATTGGTGGACCTCATGATGGGTCATTATCAACTAAAACACTCAGTAACAATACAAAGGTTTAAGTTTAATTCGAGAAATAGAGCCCCGGTGGAGACAGTTGCATGCTATGTGGCGAGTTTGAAGCAGTTAACAGAACATTGGAAGTTTGGTGCACCTCTAAATGACATGCTCAGAGATAGTTTAATGTGAAATGTGAATGAGGACATGATCCAGAAGAGATTATTGTCCGAAGAAAATTTGGATTTCAAGAAGATGCTGGAGATAGCACTGGCCATGGAAAGTGCAGTAACAGCAAAAGTAAATGGCAGATTAAAGCAAAATACTGCAGATGCTGGAAATCTGAAACAAAAACAGAAATTGCTGGAAAAACTCAGCAGGTCTAACAGCATCGGTGGAGAGAAAGACAGAGTCAACGTTTCGGTGCTGAATGACATGCTAACGACAGTAAATGGTAGACCTGTTATAATGGAAGTATACACAGGAGCTTCCACTATAGTAACTGGTGAACATATCTGAAAAATGGGGAACCTCAATTAAATTTAGAAAAAAACAACAGCCCAATTAAAAACATACATGGGTGAAGACATTCAAGTCAGGGGCATAAGCAGAGTAACTGTCCATTTTGGAAGCCAATCGGCAAAGCTACCAGTGTTGGTATTGAGAGGAAGAGGACCAAGCCTTCTAGGGTGAAATTGGCTAAGGGAAATCAACCTTGATTGGACCAAAAGGAAACTGGAAGCGTTCCTGCTTTGGAAAAGGAGTGTGTAAGGACTCAACAACCTGAAGAAATGCAGGCTGTCTTAAGCCAAAACATGGAAGAACAGCAGAAGAAACTCGAAGAGACCCTGCTTGATGACAGAGTTCAAGACGAGGTGAGCAACCTTCGAAAGGAAAATTAAAACCTGTTGAAAGACCTTCATACTCTGCAAGATTCCCTCAGGTCAAAGCCTGTACCTCTGGAAAAGTATGAAGAGGAACAGAATGAATTCAGCATCTCTCTCAATAAACTGAAGAATGAGTTGGCAGAGAAGACACAACCATGCTCAGTTTTCCAGGAGGCAACTAACAAATACAAAAAAAGAGACAAAAGAGCTAAAGAATCAACTAAATGAGGCCAAAGAGGCTTTGGAAGCAAAAGCCGCAGAATTTTCTAACAAGCAGACAGATGATGAAATTTTGGGAGACTCAGCCACTGAGCTCAGACGAATTGAGCTGGCATCTGAGAGAAGTCTGGCCTATAGTGAAGTCAAAAATAAGACCGAGATTAAAGTCTGCGCTAGAAAGAAGATACAGAAATACCATTAGGGCCTTTAATTCTGGCAGCATACGAATACACTTTCGTACATAGGCCTGGCAATCAAATCACAAATGCCGATGCACTTAGTCACTTACCTTTACAAGAAAATGATGAGCACGTCCCAGTTCCACAGCGACTTGTTTTATTGTTAAATTTCTTCGATTCGTCACCGGAATGTGCTCGACCGATCAGAGACTGGACAAATCGGGACCCAATCCTATCTCAAGTACGAGAACAAGTGCTTCATGTTTGGTCACAAGAGCCCGTATCTGGCAAAATAAAACCGTACTTTAACAGAAGACATGAAATAACCAGCCAGGATGGCATCTTATTGTGGGGAGCGCGAGTGATAGTTCCTCCAAAGGGAAGGGAGCCACTTTTAATTGAACTACACAGCACACACACAGGAATATCCTGAATGAAGAATATAACTTGCAGATACCTATGGTGGCCTGGGATGGATGGTTAAACAGAGAGTTTAGTGAAGAATTGTGTGCAATGTCAGCAACTGCAAAAGTTACCTTCAACAGCTCCGTTACACGCTTGGGAGTGGCCAGGAAGACCATGGGTGTGGTTACACATTGACTATGTGGGACCTTCCATGGGAACAATGTTTCTGCTCATTGTCGATGCCCACTCAAAATGGGTGGACATATATGAGGTGAAGTCACCAATGTCTTCTGCTACAGTTGAGAGGCTATGTCAAAGTTTTGCCATTCACGGACTATCAGAAGTAATTGTTTCTGATAACAGCATGGCATTTACGATTGCTGAGTTTTAGTGGTTTATCACCGTCGACAGTATCACTCGTAAAAACTTCACTGTTCTACCCTTCCTCAAACATTCAAGGCAGGCATGAAGAAGCTAACTGGAGATCCCCTAGCAACCAAGCTAGCATGCTTCATTTTCCATTGTAGGACCACGCCTCACACAACAAGTGTCACACCTGCGAAGTTATTGATGAAACGCCGTCTCAGGACGAGATTGAGCTTAATAATGCCAAACTTAGAGGGGAAGTTGGAAAGGAGTCAGGGAAGCCAGAAAACTAGACATGATTGGCATGGTCGTGAGAGGAAATTTACCGTGGGAGAGCCGGTATATGTGAAGAACTTTGGGGAAGGACCAAAGTAGTTACCGGGTGAAATAAGTGCAGTGACTGGACCTCTATCTTACCACGTGGAGGTGGACTCGAGTCATACGGATCATTTAAGGAAGAGAGAAACAAGTCACCAAGAATTGATTCCACCAGTGATCATGACCGGGTCAGCGTTTCCTGTTAAGAGTATTCAACCCAGTACAGACATGTCTGATGTCCCTGTAAGAGCTGAGGATACAGATCTGCAAGTGCCCACCGAAGCACCTGATGTTCAGGCAACTCTGGAAAAGGGGATTCCTGACAAAGCATTGAAGTTGTGGAGCTGAGACGTTCTACATGCATAAGGAAGCCCCCTGAAAGACTGAACTTGTAACTTTCTTACCCAGTGTAAATATTTTGTTGTCTTGAGAAATTTGTACTTGTGAATATAAAATGTATATCCGAGTAAAGGGGTAGGGATATGGTAATTATGGTTTTATTTAGTGTGTAATATACCTTTAAAAATAATGCTTGTTGAGCAAGATCACATGATCTTTAGTACCCAATAGGGGAGTCACGGGCTACCTCAGTGGTCAGTAGTCAGTAGTTAGTAGTGTAGAGATAGAGTTGGACTTGGAAGCATACGTGTAGTTCCTGCTGAATACCTTTGTAAATAAGCTAAAGGTTTCCGCCTGAGAAGTGTCTGCTGATCAACCCTATCAATAGTACTCACAACAGTGATGTGGGCATCACTGGCAAGGCCAGCATTTGTTGCCATCCCTAATTGCCCTTGAGAAAGTGGTGGTGAGCTTCCTTATTGAGCCTCTGCAGTCCATGTGGTGTAGGTACAGCCACAGACAGGAGGATATGTAGCAGACTTCAAGAGGGCATGGATAGACTGGTGAAATGGAGAGACACAAAGCAGGTGAAATTTAAAGCAGATAGGTGTGAATTGATGCACTTTGGAACTAGGAATGAGGAAAGGCAATATAAACTAAGAGGGATAACTTTAAAGGAGCTGCAGAAACAGAGAGACCTGGGAATACAGCAAACAAATCTTTAAAGGTCACAGGACAAGTTGAAAAGGTTGTCCAGAATGCAGGTGAAATCTGTGATTTTGTGTATAGACGCAGCGAGTACAAAAGCAATAAAGTTATGCTGAACCTTTAAAAATCACAGGCTAAATCTCAGCTGGAGTATTGTGTCTAATTCTGGGCACCACACTTGAGGAAGGATATCAAGGCCTTCTAATTACAAGCGATTTGCTTGTACTAGGGATGGGGGACTTCAGTTATGTGGAGAGATTAGAGAAGCTGCGATTGTTCTCCACGGAGCAGAGAAGGTTGAGGCGTAATTTAGTAGGTGTTCAACAGTCTGAACAGTTTTAACTGAGCACATCGGGAGAAACTTTCCATTGGCAGAAGGGTCAGTAGCCAGAGGACATCGATTTAAGGTAATTGGCAAAAGAATGCGAAGGGAGATAAGGAGAAATGTTTTTATGCGGTGAATTATTCTGATCTGGTACGCATTGACTGAAAGGGCGATGGAAGCAGATTCGGAAGTAATTCTCAAAAGGGTATTGGATGAAAACATGAAAAGAATCACAGAATGACAGAACTGTTACACACAGAAGGAGGCCATTCAGACTGTCATGTCTGCACCGTCTCTCCCGCACCAACTTTTGAGCCACACATACAGCTCTCTAATCTGATTTAGCCTAGGGCAATTTGCTCGTGGCACAGGTAGAAATCCAAAGATTACCTTTGTGGTTCTGCTTTTATTTTAGCCCCTAGCTGCTCATATTCCCTCAGCAGAACCACATCCATAGTCCTACCAATGTCGTTGGTACCCATGTGCACACAATGACAACTGGATCATTCCCCTCCCACTTCACCCTCCTTTCCAAGAAGGAAGCACTACTGTTGTGCACAAACATGGTGCCTTGATCAACTTTTGGATATATACAATTGTGTGGCTCATTGACAAGAATCCAACAATGGCAAGGAATGGTGAAAATTAGAGGGTAATTGTGGACTTGATTGGTGCTGTAAAACTGCACTGACTGTTCAGTGCTGTCAAGGTGATTGACGGCTAGTAACAGATGGAAGAACGTGACACTACTCATTGGAAGCTGCATCTGACAGATGCTGATGAAAATCGATCATTCCACTTGGATTGTCTCATGCAGCCTACAATGGAAATCTTTGGTCTGTCAATGGATGTGACAGATAACTTAAACTCCATATTTGTCTGTTTGCTAAAAGCAATATGTCTTTTGGGCTAAGTATTCAAGTTTGCATTCAAAACATGATAAAGTACTGCAACTACTGGCCTATATACACTGCATATATTGAGGTTAACATCTCAAAGCACTTCATTGGAGCGTTATTAGACAAAATTCAACACCAAGCCAACTGATGAGATATTAGGACAGGCAAGCAAAAGCTTGATCAAAGGCATAGTTTTTAAGGAGCAACTCACAGGAAGGGGGAGAAGTAGAGAGGCGGAGAGGTTTAAGGAAGGAATTCCAAGTTCAGTACCTAGTCATTTGAAGACACAGCAGTCAATGGGATGTGCCAGAATTGGAAGAGCGCAGAGAACTGGGGGGTTGTAGGGTTGGAAGAGGTTACAGAGAAAGGGAAGAGCAATTTGAAACCATGGAGGAGAATTTTATAAGTGAAACATAGCCAGGTAGAGAGCCAACGTAGGTCAGCAATCACAAAACAAAAGAGGTAGCATTATTGCTGCATTAGGCATTGATTGGAACCATCTGGAGTTCCATGTGCAGGCTTGGACAACCAATCAAAGTTAGAAGATATCATTCTCATTATTTGGGTAATGTGAAGAGTAATGGAAATTATTCTGGTTGTCAGGAATTCATATTATGTCAAGAGGTTAAGGAAGCTGGCAAGTTTTCCTTTGGAAAAATAAAGACATTGAGATGATCCAATAACAATCACAGGGCACTTTGGAGGGAATTAGTAGTGATCCAAGCAGTTTTATTTCTTGCTGCTGCTGAGAGTCAAAATTGCATGAGACATAAGGTGAAAATTTGGAGTATGAATGGAAAAATAAAGAGGAACTGTTCACGGAAAGGTTAAAAATGCCGAGTTTGGGAATGCAGTTACTAGGAAAGACTATTGAAGCAGACAGCACAAGGTGGTCAAGGCATATTGGTTATGTTTCTGAGAGAGAGGGGACTGAGGTGAGCAGCTGGGTGGGTGTGATTGAGCTTTAGCAAATGGAATTTGTCGAGCCTAACAATTCCTGTTTGTAAATACTTTTGGCTTCTTTAATAGGAACAGCATGTTACTAGCTTTGTACAGATTTGCTTCCATGAAGTCCCTAGGGATCTTGGAATAACATTTCAGAGGCACTCCAAGGGCTCAGTGAGTAGATCTCCAATTGTGACGCAAAGCCAGATGAGCAAAGAAGGCCCTGGGTTTCAATTAATGGCCTGAGCTGAGTTTAAAGTTCACAAGATAATAAGGGAGGAGGAAATAAACGCAGCAAATGTTGGAAAACCTCAACACATCTGGCAGCATCCGTGGAGAGAGAAACAGAGTTAACATTTCAAGTCCATACGACTTTTTCCGAGCTGAAGAGATGCAGAAATACGATGGGTTTTATACTATCACATTTTATACATGAGTGTAAAACCTATCACATTTCTACCTCCCCTCAGCTCTGAAGAAGAGTCATACGGACTGGAAACGTTAACTCTGTTTCTCTCTCCACAGGTGCTGCCAGACCTGCTGAGATTTTCCTGAATTTTCTGTTTTTATTTCAGATTTCCAGCATCTGGAGTTTTTTTTTTTGTTTTTATTTCAAGGAAGAGGAAAGCCTTTTGATTCATCTTCACTCTTCTCTGCACTGCCTCCAGCGCTGGACTGTTTCCCTTATTTCCTGTTGACTAGAAAGTATCATTCACGTCATCAACCTCCCCGGCTAGTTTCTCAGACCACCCCATGAGCTGTGAAACCTTGCTGCCCCACTCAACACACAGCTGAGCTTCCAATTCCATATCCTATCCACCACCAAGACCATTGATCTCTATCAATGTGACATTCTCTGCCTCCATCTCTGCCTCCCCCTACTAAAATCACTTTCCCTGTCTTTCTGTATTCTATACTCAATGCTCTTAATGCCTCCCATTTTAACATCCAATTGGTTCTTCAACGATTCCAGGATTTTTATCTTCACAGCTTTATTCTACACATTGATCACTCTTCCTGTGAAGAACTGCCTGGTATCCATCCTAAAGTTACCCTTTACTACTTGATCCTATGCCCCTTGTTCAGCTCCTGCATATCATATTCAAAGTAATATTTTTGGTTTTATGCCTTTAACAGTTTAATTTGCCCCCATGAGATCACCTCCTTTCTAAGTTCAAAGTCCAAATATTTCCAATTTTCATTCACCACTCATCCCCTGACACAGGGAACCAAATTGACACTCTTCTCTGTACTGCCTCCAGCACTGAACTGTCTCCCTTATTTCTTGTTGACCAGAAAGTATCAAACCTCAGGAAATATATGTCAGCCAACGAAGATTCACCAGAATGATACCAGGGCTTGTAGGCTAAAATTATGAGGACAGGTTGCTCAATCTTAGCTTGTATTCACCTGAATTTGGACTATAGAAGGATGATCTGATCGAGGTGTTTAAAATATTGAAAAGAATTCATAGGATGGGTACTGAGAAACTATTTCCCTGGGTGTGGAGGGTAGGTTGGGGAGGTTGGGGGGTGGCGGGTGGGTGAGAGTGGGGGGCTTGGTGGGATCAAGGACAAGGGGAAATAATTTTAAAGTTAGAGCCAGGCTGTTCAGGAGGGAAGTCAGGAAGCACCTTTTCACACAAAGGGTAGCAGAAAACTGGAACTCCTTCCGTCAAATGCCATGGGTATGGTTGGAGGTTTCAAGAATCAGGTAGCTTGATTTTTGTCGGGTAAAAGATGCAAGGAATATAGAGGAAAGGCAGAAAATTTGGAGTTGAGTTACAGATCAGCCAGATCTAATTGAATGGCAGGGCAGGCTCGAAGGACTTAATGGCCTGCTTCTGTTTCAATGTTCATCACAGTTACTCTCAACCATGAGGGCTAAAAATGAATAAAAATATACACTTGTTTCCTTTTTAGGTACATGGGAAATAGGAGCGGGAGTAGGCCATTTGACCCCTTGAGCCTGCTCTGCCATTCAACCAGATCATGACTGATCTCCAACCTCAATGTCATTTTCCCATGCTGTCCCTATATCCCTTCATATCTTTAATATTTAGAAATCTATCAATCTCTGTTTTGAATATACTCAATGACTATTGCCTCAGCAGCCCTCTTGGGTAGAGAATTCCAAAGATTCACTGCCATCTGAGTGAAGATAACTTGATGCCAGCCTCGAACCTAAGTGGGCACCACAGCTGTCACAGGTTAAGTTGGCATTAGATGTTTGGATTAACTCTGCGATGAGTCCTTTTGAGGGATGATATTGAAGAGGCTCTCGACATGGTTCTGAACCCTTTAATGTCAATGACCATGTTTGGATTGGCTGGACCATCATTCTTCTGAGGCCATATGAGGTAGGCCCTTGCATGATTTTACTCCCATCTATCCAAATAATGATAGTGCATCTCCATATTGCCTTCTCTTCCTGCTCCTGTACCATTGCCTCCACTGTGCTCCCCCAACCACCTCCCTGGATATATTGTTGGTCTCTACCACTGCACTGTACAAATTAAGCCATTGTTTTCACTACAGCTATGAACTCTGCACTCTTATCACTCACATCATCAACCTATCTGGCTAGTTGCTCAGGCTAACCCATGAGCTGTGAAACCTTGCTGCCCCATTCAACACCCAGCCGAGCTTCCAATTCCATATCCTATTCACCATCAAGGCCATTGATCTCCGTCAATGTAACATTCTCTGCCTCTGCCTCCACCTCAACCTCCCTCGACTAAAATCACTTTCCCTGTCTTTCTGTACTCTATACTCAAACTTCCATCTTCCTTCTTTCAAAACTCCAACACACGGCAGCTTGGTTCCTGTTCTATTTAAGTCCCACTCACCCATCATCCTCTCCTCGTTGACCTAATTAGCTCTCATCTTCCAAGGTATTAAATTCAAATCTTCTGATCCCTCCAATGTCTCTCCCCACATCCCCAAATGTATATCCCCTCCAGCATTCTTGGGTCCTATTACACTCAACTTTTATGTACTTATTCCACCCTTCATTTCATCACTGGCTGTTGCTGGTTCAGTCCGAGAGCTGAATCATACGTGAATTGCACTAAGTGTGGTAGCAGGCGTGTAGAACAACATTTTATCCACTGGTAACCAATGGACGGTTTTCACGCTGTATCGCCTGCTTCCCATGTCGTTATTTATGCAGTCATGGGAAACACGCTGTTTCGCTGGCGGGCTTCCTCCGTTTCGCCCATCACCCCGTCACCTCACGGCTTCCTCAAGCCGGGCGCCATATTTGAACTGCAACCGTGCGCACAGCTCTCAATCCTTGCAGCCCAGGACTGCTGCACAGAGGACATGGCCCCGAAAGGCAAGAATATTTCAGCCCAATGTTTACCTGACGCACCCCTGGAATGCCTTTTGGAGCCATGGTGGGCCACCACGATGTCCTCTATCACCACTCTGGCCACAGGCGGCCCAACAGTGTCACCACTCTGGCTTGGGAGGTGATGGCAGTTGTGGTCAGTGCCAATACTGCACAGAAGAGGTTGGCCATCCAGTGCAGAAAGAGGATGAATGATCTCATCCATGCTGCCAGGGTAAGGCAACCATCTCATCACTCTAAACTCAGACACTCACAAGCCCTTCACACATTCACTGGCATCTCACTCACTGCCAGCTCAAGGGACATCACCACACATTCCCATATACATATCCCTCACAGGTCCATCTGGCCTCATCTACTCTGGAGATTACCTCCTAAGCCCCCATCCTCTTGAGGCCACTTTCACAGATCAACATGTGTCCCCACACACTTCCTGGGATACCCCCCTTCCTTAGTACTGCCCTTGCCCTGCAGCCTCTTCCCTTGCCTGAGTTCACTTCTCCCCCTTCCCCAAGCAAGCCCAAGCCCTGCAGCCATTGAAAAGCCACCCCCGCCTTACGGCTGGCCTGGTAGATAGAGTCCTGCTTGTGAGCTCCCCTAAAAGTGATGTGGTGCTACCTGCGAAGCCTGGCGCTGATGACTGCGAGTGCCGCCCAAAACAAGGTAGGCAAACAAACCTCAAAGTCCTGAGTGAAGAGCCGCTCGCCAGGTCAGACCTTATGTTCAATTGCAAAACACGTTGGCATGCAATCAAGCCAATGTGCCCGGATGATCCAGTGTGGGGGATGATTCTGGTGGACAGGCAAGATGATGAGATACAAATGCATTGAAATTAGGCTCCCAAATGTTGTTGGCGGGAAAGCAGCCCGCCACTGACGGGCAGAGTGGGCGTTGGATAACTGGTTTCTCGATGACATGAAACTGATTTGTGGCCTTCCCGCCATATTGTACCCCCTGCCCATCAATGAGAGTGGAAAATTCCAGCCCTAATTTCTGGGGCTTCTCTCTAAATTACTGCATTTTCTCTTTTCATCCTCTCTTGTTTGAATTCCTTGTTAATCTCTACCTTTCACACCCAGTTTTCCTACATTTCATTGAAGAGCGTTACATAAATACATACAAACATACAAATTAGGAGCAGGAGCAGGCCACTCAGTCCCTTGAAGCCACTCAATAAGATCTGAATGTAACCTCAACCCCACATTCCTGCCTACTCCCAATAACCTTTCACGCCCTTGTTAATCAAGAATCTATCTAGCTCTGCGTTAAAAATATTCAAAGACTCTGCTTCCACTGCCTTTTGAGGAAGAGAGTTCCAAAGACTCGCAACCCTCAGAGAAAAAAATCTTCTCCTCATCTCTGTATTAAATGAACGGCCCCTTATTTCTAAACGGTGGCCCTTAGTTCTAGATTCTCCCTCAAGAGGAAACATCCTCTCCAAAGCAAGTAGTTCTTGCTTCCCGATCTTTCATTTTTGCTCATGGAATTCTTTGAACTTCTTTGGGAGAGATGGTGGCATAGTGGTAATGTTACTGAACTAATAATCCAGATGCCCAGGTTAATGTTCTGGGGGCATGGGTTCAAATCCCACTATGGCAGCTGATGGAATTGAAATTCAATTAATAAATCTGGAATTAAAAGCTAGTTTCAGTAATGGTAACCATGAAACCATTGTTGATTGTTATAAAAAAACCATCTGGATTACTACTGTCCTTTTGGGAAGGAAATCTGCCATCCTCACCTGGTCTGGTCTACATGTGGTTCCAGACCCACAGCAATGTGGCTGACTCTTAACTGCCCTCTGAAATGGCCTAGCAAGCCATTCAGTTCAAGAACAATTAAGATGGGCAACAAATGCTAGCCTTGCCAGCGATGCCCACATCCCATTAAAGAATGAATAAAAAGAATGACCATTTTTAAAAATGAAAGGTGAGGATCGATGCTCACCTGATGTGAAGCTGGGTGTTGTGGTAAACATTTCTGTTCTCAAGTATGAAATGGTAACAAGCGCTGCCATTTATCAGTCTTTTTATTTCACAGAAAGAGTAGCAGAAATGGCTAAAAATAAAGAAGGCTCTTTACTCCTCACACAGGCTGATTCCATTAATGGCTCTTTGTCACAATTGATGTACTGCCTACCTTGTAATCAATGCAGTTGGTTATACAGTGTGTTTCACTGTTTAATTTTGCATATGCTTTAGGCCCCGTTCGATTAAACTACTTAAATTGAGAAGAAAAACTTTCAAGGTGATCTGAAGAAACCTTCAAAACTTTTCACTGTATATTCCCAGTGCAAACATTTAGTTGAATCAATGGTTAACTAATAGCTGGAATGACCGGTTTATGCATTCCACATCTGGCCATTCGATTGCTTCACCTGCATTACAATACTTGCCATTATTAATTAGCTCTTTTCACACCACTTTAAAATGTTCTGATACACGACTGGGATAAAGAGAAACATAATCAATTGCGGATTCAAGAAACAAAATCCTGGAACTATATTTGCCAGCAGATCCCCGTCAATCACAGTCCATGCACAATTCATCAAAGCAGCAGGCAGAAAATTAACCGCAGCGATTAACCTCTGTTGTCAAATAATGGGTCGATCACCATTGTACGGCTGGGATTAATCCTGCTTACTTACTTATATGTAGATTATTGGGAATGTTCTTGTGACTCGCTGGTTCAAACTGACTAGGTTTTGGGTGGAATTTTAGAGCCCCATTTGGCGGGGGGCAGGGCTGCAAAATGTGGCGAGCCGTTCAGATGCCCATTGACTTTGGCAGGACCGCAAAACCCAATTGGTATAAAGCACTGCCCTTTGACTTTGAAGTGGAGGAGGGAAGATTTCATAACTACCCGGAGGACGCGCATTTGTATAAGGGAGGCAGGTTTCCCATAATAAATAATTTTCCTTTGCTGTTGTTTAATGTCTAATATGTCTGACAGGGAGAATGTAAAGCTCATTGAAAGTAAACAAAACCAGTGACCTTAGTGGATAGGGGGTGGGGGATGAGAGGGTGGGGGGGGGGGGGGGGTGCGGGAGGGGTTGTCAATTGCTTCTTCTTATCGTGTCCATGGACAGTCTATACATGGCCCAGCCAGAACTGGACACATTTTTGCGCCTTGTTGTTGAATTTGGCAAGGTCTGCAACAGTGCAGGGTTCCTTTAGCGATAGGCATTGCAGGAGATGTTGCATAGTCTGTGGCTCAGTTCCACATTCACAAGTTGTCGGGCTGGTTGTATGTCCCCATTTGCTTAGTGACACCTTTGAACGACCTACACTGGTCCTAAGTCTGTTAAGGCACTTCCAGGTTGTCCAGTTGCAATTAGCTCCTTGGGGAAGGCTTTCATCTGGTAGAATTTCCATCGCTGGGCATTGTTCGAGACTGGCGAGCCGGTCTTTCCACAAGACGATGTGGGCTTCAGATAGGGTTGATCGTAATGGAACAACATTGTTCATGAAGCTCTTCCTTGACTTTAGGCGGCTGGGTGTAGGTGTATGACCATGTAGAGGGTGCCTCTCATCTGATGTTTGACGGAGTCGCTCTTACTTGCTGGCTACCATTCTTCTTATATCAGGGGGAGCGATACCCACCAGGATGTATAGGCTGTTGGTGTTTCTTGGTTTTACACAACCTGTGATAAGTCGGCAGCTTGCATTCAGAACGGCATCCATCTTCTTAGCATGAGTAGATCTTTCCCATGCAGGGCAGGCGTATTCTGCAGTGGAATAGCAAAGAGCAAGTGCACTGGTTCGCAATGTTTTCGAACTTGCTCCCCATTTTGTGTTAGTGAGCTTATTCAGGATGCTGTTTCGTGCGCTCACTTTTGCCTTTGTCTTTTCGATGTGGTTCTTGAAGGTGAGGCATCTGTCAAGGGTGACTCCTAAGTAGATAGGGTGCACACAATGCGTCAGTGTTGCTCCACGGCAGGTTACTTTAAGCTGGCGTTTGGCTTCACGGTTTCTGAGGTGAAATGCACAAACTTGCGTCTTTGATGGGGCCAAGGTAGAAGCATTCACGTCGCGGCCCTGTTTCAACCAATTCTACCACCACCACGCACAGCAAGTAGTGTAAATTGCTGACTTCAACTACAGGATAGTGCTTGTAAGCAGGGTCGGCATGTAAAGGACTGCACGTGATGATGCAGAGGGAATCTTTGAAACTCCAGCACTGGTGCGTACTCAGACTGCCAATACTCCAGGACTGTCCTGAAGTTCCAAGAAATAAAGATTAATCACCAAGACACTCCTGGAACTCCCTCCGAGGGCGGTGAAAGCAGAGGTGATGAATGATTTCAAAAGAAAATTGGAGGGGCACTCGAGGGAATTAAACTTGCAGGGCTACGGGGATTGAGCGGAGGGAATGGGACTGACTGGATTGCCATACAGAGGGTTGGCATGGACTCAATGGGCTGAATGGCTTCCTGTTGTGCTACAATGACTCTATGCTGCAAGAAACCCAAGAGAAAAAGCGTTTGATTTATTTTCATTCTTTTTAAACATTCACTTAGTTATTAAGCTATTGGAAAAAGGATATAAAAAGAAATGTAACTGACAACCAAGTGTGATGGACTATGATCTCACAATGTACTTTTTAAAATAAAGTATAAATATATATATATATGTTTGTGTGTGTGTGTGTGTGTGTATGTATATATATATATATATATAATTGCTATTTCTAAATTTTAAAACTGGAACTTGGCTGAACACAATCATTAAAATGGCTGAACCTATGTCGGTGACCCCACAACAAAAGAAGCCACTTTGCAGTTTTGGGAAAACTTGCACCTTGTTATCTCCGAGGAGTCACTAACAATCACCTGGGGGCTGCACAGCCAACTTCAAGGAGATCTATACAAAGGCCATCTGTATTTGTCAACCCAGGTATACCAGCAGCAGACTGAGGGTCTGCTAAGACAAAGGCCCCCTAAACATACCATTCATCCTCTACCTGCATTGGATGGCCAACCTCTTCCACCAAGCCGGTGTGGCAGTGTAGATACCCCTCCTGTGGCCAGAGCGGGGGGGTAGAGTACATCACAGCGGGTCCTCCAAGGCATGCAAAAGGCACTCGACGGCTGCAGTCTTCATGCCTTTTGGGGTCATGTCTTCTTTGCTGCAGTCCTGGGCTGGAAGCACTGAGCGCGGCTGTACTTTAAATGTGGTGCCTGGCAAGATGAAGTGGCGAGGTGATGGTGTGGCAGGCGAATGAGAGCCAGCCCACCATGGAAACCGTGTGTTTCCTGGGAATGCTTAAGTAACGTGGCGGGTTTGGGACTATACGGTGCGAAAAGCCGCCATTGCGGCCTGCGGGTAAAACATCGTTTTACCCACCCGCTTCCGCACTTGGTGCAAATCTGGGACAACTCCACCCAATGGGCTGAAGAGCCTTCTCCTATGATAAAGAATCAGAAGAAAAGCTAGACTGAGCACGGAGTCATTGCATTTTATTTTCCCTATCAGTACGATGGACAATGTGTACTGGCCTTTAAAAGAGTAGGCTTTTTAGAGGGATGCAAAATGAGTGAAGAAGTTTTCAGGTACTGGTTTTTAAAAACGTGCTAATTATATTGCCACAAAGCAAAGTGTGCAGTGCACAGTCAAATCGATAAAGGACATGTTTCTCATAATCAACTTTTCAGCCATGACATGGTATAGGCCCTCAGGGTGGAAAGTTAAGCAAGATTCTCCCTCATAATGTTGCCTAGTGAGCCTTGTCAGGGAATACATTTGTGCGCTAGGTTGTCATTGAATGTCCAGGTTAAGAGCAGCCCTCGAGTCAGGGTGTCGGAGAGTGGCTGGTAACTGTGGAGCTGCAGTGCTGTGCAGGCTGACAGAGGAGTGGGAGGGAAGATAAAAAAGACAAGAATTGAAGAATTAGAAGAATCCTGTTGGACCAGTACTGCAAGTATCTGGTTGGCAGCCAGGCCCCAGTGGAGTACCACAAGGTCCAGTGTTAGGGCCATTATTGCTCAGGCATTCTATAAATGAGTTAGAGGAAGAATTTGTTACCACATTTTAAGATGATATTGTCACACCCAGCAAAGGCATGTCCTATTCATTACTTTTAAATCATGAACTGTACTCAGTGTGGAATCTTCTGGGACTGAACTCTCTTTAAAAAATAGACAATAAGATGCTGCAAAATATGGCCGCTGAGGACCATCTGACTTGGTCTGTGGATTCAAAAACCGCCACAAACTGCCTCAAAAGGACACATTCCCAACTACAGGTGCCTTTAACCATCTCCTGAAACCATCCAAAGTGATATTTCCTGACTTGAATGTGTCATTCTGAAACCAAGGCGATGATTGTCTCAAACCCTCGGGGTGAATGTCTGCAAACAATAATTCAGGTTGTGACTAAACAACTTCAGTCTAGCACCATATTTGGAAGGGAACTGCGAGAAACCACAGAGGCAGCCATGTTGGTCTCCCTATTTAAACCTTCAAGTACTGTCTGCAAAAGGCAACAACTCAACAACAGCAGTGACAGCAGCAGCAAAAAGGACAGCAAGAGTCTGTCTTAAGAACTGGAGACTGCAACACCATAAGGTCTCCAAGCCTGTTCCTTTCAAGTCCACCAATAAAGCAAACCAACCTCTTGGTAACAAGACTACAAGTAACTAACTCTATGACCTGTAGAAAGTTTGTCTCTTTGAGAGAATCCTGCAATGACTCTGTATATGACTTTAGCTATTGAATTCACCGGATGACACTTCAGGAGTGAAAAATCTCTTCTCCATCAGTGCTGCCCTCAGTGTTTTCCAAGACAAACCGATAACATGAATTAAGAACTATCCTTTTTTTGTAACTCGGAAATGTGCATTATTCTCTTTAGCTGTGTTTTACTTGCGTGTGCTGAAGGGTTCTCAAAATTCCCACATTTTTCATATCATTAACAAGGATATGACTTTTGGACTTTTATGGCAGAGGACCCAACTGCGGAGTTAAGTGTAGAATCCTGAAGCCCATGAAGGCCTGGGACTGGACATGCCCGGGCTTGTTGAGTGCAATGTGGATTGTTGCCTGGAACCAGATAACGAGAGAGACAGAATACGCATTCTTCCCTTTAAAACAATCAACCCAGAGAAAGACTTCATCTTACACGAAACTAAAGC
Organism: Cetorhinus maximus; assembly: GCF_964194155.1. NCBI lineage: Eukaryota > Metazoa > Chordata > Chondrichthyes > Lamniformes > Cetorhinidae > Cetorhinus > Cetorhinus maximus. The sequence goes on along the minus strand of NC_135883.1, from coordinate 153,984,715 downwards.
CCATTAAAATCTTGCATAAATAATCGCGACTAACTACTAAGGCAGGAAGGCAGCAATCAATGCAATTATGCGAACCTATCAATACTCCACATATACAATGGCTCTCAGTTCAAGACTAGTTACAGGGACAGGAAGACAACGATAAACATCATGCAAGCCCATTAAAAACAACGAGACAACAATCACCTGAAGAAGCCCAAATCAGACAAAGAACTAACCTTGATTTGGTTTCAGATAAGAAATTCGAAAAACTGGGCCACCAGTTACGAAGGGTGGGCAGTTTTGGTTTTGAGCTGTTTTGGAGCGGTTGAAGCAGAGTTTAAGCAGGGAGGAGATCTGGAGGTTTGCAGGCCCGCAGGCAACATCACGGCGAAGGGCACAGGGTGGCAGGCTCAACCGAAGACAACAAGGCCGCAACTGCAGCCCTCCACGAAGACCGACCACCCACAACCGCGCCCTCCACCCAACTGAAGAACCTTCGCAGATTCCACAGACCAGGACCACGTGGGGACGGCAGGCCCCAGAGGACACAAAGAGCGTACCCCAAAACTGCAACCGGCTTACCTGGCTGGATTTCGAACTGTCAAGGAACCCTGGTTGGTGAGCATCATCCCTGACCTCTCCTAGTTCAATTTAGTTAGGTTTTGGGGGTGGGACAAGGGTAAGGGGATTAGTAGCGTGATTTTCCCTCATTATGCCATGTGTTCCCCATTCTTAACTAAGTGTACTGTGTAGGTCTGTATAATCTCAGTGTAATCCTAATGTTATAAGTTCAATTGTGACTTCAATAAACCCATTTTTTTCTTGCACCAAAACCAGTTGTCTGCTGCACTTTGTCACAACCCCCAAATAAGTCCAAGGTCTAGAACCCAAGGAGTGGGAGCGATTCGGACTGCTCAGAAGTCAGAGGTGAAGCTGACACACACACACCACCCCCTACAGTGTGTGTGTGTTTGTGTCTGCTTGTGTAAGTGGGTGTGTGAGTAATGTGGTGTTAGGTTTCAGGGTGAATGTGTAAATAAACAATCCTCTTTATTCAAACCCACAAAAAGCCTGTTGCTGATTACTCAAATTGTCCTCACACTTGAGGTTTAAGGAACACCCACATCTTCCTTTTCAAAAGCACACTGAATACAGACAGTAAGAGAAGGGAACAGGGGTTTCAGTTCTCGCTCATCCCTATGTATAACAATATCAACTCGGAAGGCCTGAAAATTAATATATACAAGTTTAAAAGGATCTTGACAACCTTGATTAGTAGGCAAAGAAATGACAGCTGTGATTTAATGCAGAGCAACCCAAGATGATGAGGTTTGGCAGAGAGTAAGTTGATGTGGATTAGAGGCTATGGGGAATGCACCTGAGGCATGGAGCAGGAGAGGGTTACTGAGATTTTAGTAGACAGGTCACTAAAACTGTCTGAACTGTGATCTCAGGAAGCTACAAAAGTGAAAACATATTGGGATCCATAGCATGTCAAATGGATTCATGACATGGGTTATTCTGAGATGGTCCTTCTAACAGTGGACTCTGGGCATTGAACTTGGTTAGAGTTAGACTGCAGTCATATTCTGGTATCTGCTTAACACTTGCTTATTAGTACTACATCTAAACAGGTTACAGAGTAGGCACATTGCTCCCGGGCATGATGTTCCAACCTCTCTCTCTCTCGAGTCTAATGTATGACTGACTGATGTCAGTGACACATCATCGTCTATATCAGACATCACCTGTGTCATCTGTTGAAGGGTCGTGTGGACCCGAAACGTCAACTCTTTTCTTCTCCACCGATGCTGCCAGACCTGCTGAGTTTTTCCAGGTAATTCTGTTTTTGTATTAGATTATCCCATCTGTTAACCCTTTACACTACATGGAAGAAGAAACCTTAATGACTTTCACGAGTTCAAGACAGGTTCTTGTCAACAAACAGGATTCAGCAGGTTATGAGAAATGCAGTGAGGGAATATTATGGGTGGGTGGGCAAGATAAATCTTCTTCTTGCCTGGAACTGTAGGCTGGGTTACTGCATTCTGTTGTGACTTTGGAGGTAGGACAGTACAGATTCACCAGAATGATACACAAAGGGTTAAATTAGAAAGACAATTTGTATAGATTAAGCTTGTATTTCCTTTAGCTTGGCATAAAATTATTTAAGGAGTTTATAGGATAGATAGAGAGAAACTATTGCCCCTGATGGGGAAGTCCAGAACACATGAGAATCTTAAAATTATGCAGTCATTACAGCACAAAACGAGGCCATTTGGCCCATCGAATCAATACCAGCTCCCTGTAGAATAATCCAATCAGTCCCATTTCCCCTGCTCCATACCCATAGCCCTGCAAGTTCATTTCCCTCAAGTCCCCATTTCCTTTTGACTTATTTTAATTGATCATCCCCACTTCCACAGCCCTTGTGGGCACTGAGTTCCACAGCGTTCCCTTTTGTTGTGTAAGAAAACTCTTCCTCACACCAACGACCCCACTTCCCCCCACCGCATCTCTTGCCCAAAATCTTAAATCTGTTTCCCCGAGAACTTCTACCATCAGCCTTTCTTTGTCTACCTTATCTAAACCTGTCATTATCTTGTGCACATTTATCAAATCTCCCTCTCCATTGCTCCAAGGAGAACAACCCCAGCTTCACCAACCTAACATTGCAGCTAACATCCCTCATCCCTGGAACAATTCTAGTAAATCTTCTCTTCACTCTCTCAAGGACCTTCCTAAAATGTGGTGACCATAACTGGATGCAATACTCCAGTTGTGGCCTAACCAGAGCTTTATAAAGGTTCAGTATAGCTGATTTTGTATTTGCCTCTATATATGAAGCCCAAGTTCCCATTTGCTTTGCTATCTGCTCTCTCAATATGTCCTGCCATATTCAAAGATCAATGCATGTGCACATCCCTGATCTTCCTGTCCTCCACACCCTTCAGAACTATACCTTTAAGACCATATTGCCTCTCCCTATGCCTTTGGCCAAAAGGCATCACCTCACACTTATCTGTATTAAATTGAATCTTCCATTTGTTGGCAGCTTTCAGCTAGCCTATCTATGGTCAATTAGTATCACCCTCACTCTCTGCTACCCCTCAAAGTTTGGTCTCAATGGCAAAGTTTGAAATTTTACTCAGTATTTCAATACCCAAGTCAAAGATAACCATGTACCATGACTTGCTGTTATATGTCACTAAGCCAATTTTTAAATCCGACTTGACATTGACCCACCTATTCTATGAGCCTAATTTTTTGCTAACCAGCCTTTTATGCGGTACTTTGTCAAACGTTTTCTTAAAATCGATATGGACGACATCGATTGCATTCGCTTCAGCAACCTTCTAGGTTTCTTCACCGAAGAAATCTTTCAGGCGTTTAGTCAAGCACAGTTTGCTTTTTAGGGATCTGTACTGGCTCTCCTTAATTATTGCGACCTCGCCAAATTAGAGTTAGGTCATTCAGTGGTGATGTCACGTAGCACTTCATCACACAAAGGGTCTTGGAAATCTCTAACTATTTCTCCCCAAAAAAACTACTGAGGCTGAAGGCATTTGAAAATGTCAAAACGGAGTACGATCGGTTTTGTTGAGTGAGGGTAATATAAGTTCTGGAAACAAAGCAGAGAAAAGGAACTAAAGCACAGCTCAGCAATTATCTAAATGGATGGCAGAACAGTCTCGAGGGGCTACTTTTGTTCCTATTGTTTCTCTGTTCCTATTCGACTGTACAGCCAGTACATGCTCATTAGTTTGGTTATTTGGGCATGGACTAATTAGGCATAAGAATTCTTTCACTCACCCACTGTAGCTTCAGTCGACAGCAGAAACCCAAAAAAGCAGTGTAATCGCCATTATTTATGGGGTTCCCGCAGCTTTCTCCCCAGGCTTACAGTGGACAAGTGGAAAAGGCACTGCAGATAAAAAGTATTCCGTTGAGCCCCAGTCCTACAGGGTGGATGATGTTGCCAGATGTGGCCAATTCCACCAGCACCATTTTGCCTCACCTCATGTAATACTTTTGAGCAGGTAACGTTTATACCTTAAGTGCTTCGTTGGTCGGCTGAGATGGTTTGCTGACTGAGGCATGGATATGTAGCTACAGATCAAATTTATTTTGTACTTTGTTGTTTCTCATGTGCAAAATAGCCAGAATTGGGAGCCAAGACAGGAACAATTGTGCAAACACAAACACTGTTACAGATTTATGAACGTTTGTGCAGATCAAAGTGAGGGGTGTTAATGTGCGTGTGAGGAACATATCTTTTTATTTCTGTTGGACTGTTGTAAAGAACATATCTTTTTATTTTCTGTTGGATTGTGGATTAAAATTACAATGTCTGCAGTTTGAAAGACATGTCCATGATGAGAGATATATACAATGTTGAAGTCCTGGAACAGAGTATGTCATGATAGACAGGATGGTGCCAGAAAGGAGCCCTGGACCAACGTTTTAATTGGCTCCTGACCAGTTGACCAGGTTTTGTGTGAGAGCAGTGCAGCTGAATAGCTCCTAGCCTGAAAGGGAAAAAACCTAAAACTTCTCCCTTCTGTGTGTGTAAGATTCCAGTAATCCTACAATAATAGCTAGCTGGCTTTTTCTTCTCATATCTCTATAAACTGCTCTTTCTCTGAAAACCCTGTCAAGAGGCAAAGGGGAAAACCACTGTTAGAGACATTGAAAGACAAGTGCTCAACCAATGAACTAAATACTGAAAGTGCTGGAAGACCACCTCCGAAAGGAACTTGGAAGACATTGATCAAAATCAACCCATTGAATCCCGTACTCTGGAATTGGTGCTATTGAACTGTTGTATCCAACCCTTAAAATCCATGTTTTTTGTATGATCTTATGCGCCTTGTATGTGTGTGCATAGAGATTTAAGATGGGGTAGAGTTTATGTTATAGAGTTAAAAATTAGTTAATATTTCTTTCTTTTGCCACTGGTTAGCAACAGTTTGTTCAATAAACAGTTGTTTACTTATTAAGTTTACAAACCTGGTGCTCATATTCAGTTAACCTAAGTTAAACAGTTAGGTAGAATTGGCGCAATCTGATGGTTCGACCAAACTTTTCATGTTTGTCGTGGCTCGGGGAACATTGGGGCTTGATATTACAACGCGCTATCCCAAGTGAGTCGTGACACGGGGTAGTGGAAAAGGTCTTTCTATCGGCCACCCAGTGTCATTGCTGAGGTCTCCCAGGCCAGAGAAAACAGAGCTAAATGCAAAGTAAAACTTCTTAGAAAATTGTAACGCCCTTGACAATTCCTTTCCCCACACCAGTCACTATTGAACCCTTTGGCCTGAATTTTTCATGCAGTGGGCGGGCTCGGCGGGAGTGGGCGGGGGGGGGGGCTGTCGCGGAGCGGATTGCTGCCCGCAATTGGCCCTGTGCCGCCATTTTACGGGGGCAGACCAATTAAGGCCCGTATGCGTAAGGCATGAGTGGTAGCACCTGTGCGGGTGGAGGGAAGAGGGAGAGTCGGGGGCCGGCGCTCTTTCGCATGGAGCTGCCTCAGGGAGAGTGAATAGATGTTCAAAAAATTAAATAAAGGGTTTAAAAATATATTTAAACATGTCCCCTCATGTTTTTATTTTTATGAAAATGTTTTCATTTATTTAGTAAAAGCTTTAGGAAACCTCATCCCAGCTGTGGATGAGGTTTCCTAAAAATGTGAAGGGAGCTTGGGCTTTTTGCCTGCCCGCCGACCTTAAGGTTGGACGGGCAGCATTAACGATGACAATAATTACTTTGTTAATGGCCTTGATAGGCTGTTTACATTTCGGCGGACGCGCAGCCGACTCCAGCGCGCGCCCGCTGAACGAAATATCACGGGACTGTGCGATGGCGTCGGGACACACGCCCGACGTCATCACGCGTCATTTTACATGTTGGCATGTCGGGCCCGCCCCCACACGCCGACTGAAAAATCCTGCCCTTTATGCTCCATAAAATCATTTCACAACTGGGCCTCTGCACAGAGTCAGCACAGAAGCCTTCTGTTCTATCAGCTGTGGCTCAGTTGGAAACACTCTGGCCGGGATATTGCTGTCGGCGTGCGGGAGCGGGTCCGACACGCAAAATGACCTGAGGTGACGTTGGATGCGGGTCCCGACGTCATTGCGCGTCATTTCAGTATTGCGTTTGGTGGGTGCGCGCAGAGGTGTCTGCGCACACATTAAACTGTCAAAGGCCTATTAAGGCCATAAAGAAAGTCATTAACATTATTAGCAGCGCTGTCCGTCCAACAGTCACATGAGGGGACATGTTTAAATGATTTTTTACTTGAATTTTTATAAACTTTTATTGCCCATTTGCGCATGCGCGAAAGACCCCAGACCCCGACTCTCCCTCCTCCCCCCGCCTGCACAGGTAGCGCTGAGCGCTACAGAATGTGCATTATGCTGGGCGGGCCTTAAATGGCTCGCCGATGTAAAATGGCTGCGCCCGCCCCTACCCCCGCCCACTCCCGCCCAGCCCGCCCGACATAGGTATTATTCAGCCCTCTGAGTCAGAAGGCTGTGGATTCAAGTCTCACTCTCGGACTTGAGCATAAACTCAAGGCTGACACTCCAGTGCAATACTAAGGGAGTGCTTAATTGTCGGAGGTGCCGTCTTTGGGCTAAGACATTAAACTGAGGCTCTGTTCAGGTGGCGCTGCCCTTTCGGTGGACATAAATAATTGCACGGCGCTATTTCTAAGAAGAACAGGGGAGTTCTTCCCAGAGTCCAAGCCAACATTTATCCCTCGGTCAACACCACTAGAAAGGGGTCCTCTGGTCACTCTCAAACCTCTATTTGTGAGAGTTTGCCGATTGCAAATTAGCTGCTGCGTTTTCTACATACAATAGTGCCTATACTTCAAAAAAATGTACCTCAAGTGCTTTGATATAACCTGAGGTTATGAGTGGTGGGTTGGTGTACCTAACCATTATGTCACTTCCATCCCTCATTATGAAATTTGTCCTTTTCTAGTTTTAATCAGCCAGTAAACAACTACCATATTCCCTGCTTTGCTTATCAATGCTTCACATTCACAGGACAGGGTGAGCAATAGGTCAAAAAAACATCCCATGGTCTCTCCCTCAAGGTAATTTCTATTCCACAAATGGAATAAATGGGGTTCCTTCTGTATTGTGTTGCTTTTGTCCACATTGAATTACCAGTCTACATTAGTCTTGTGTCCTCTGAATCTTGAGTCATGCCCCATGCTTCAAGTCTATAAAACTACCTTATTCGGGCTTGTGAATCCAGGCCATTTGTATATATGAGTAATAGGAAGGAATCTGAATTCAAAGGGATCGCTTTCAGAATCTATTGCTCTCTCTGATTGTCAAGGCCATAATCCACTTCTCTTTCCAATTGTCCGGCCCAGAATCCACTGCTCTCTCTGATTGCACAGCCAAGAATCCATTGCTCTCTCTGATTGTCCTCTCTCAGCCCCTCCATTGTATCTGATATGTTTTACAGCTTGTCCAACACACAATCCTGGATGAGCAGAAAGTTTCTTCAACTAAATGTAAGGATGACTGAAGTCATTGCCTTCAGATGCTGCCACAAACTCCGTTCTCGAACCACCACCTCCACCTGCCTCGCTTGTCACTCTATGAGGCTGAACCAGGCCCTTTGTAACCTTGGGGTCCTACTTACCTACAAACATATGAATTAGGAGCAGGAGTAGGCACTTGACCCTTTGAGCCTGCTCTGCCATTGAATAAGGTCATGGCTGATCTGAATTTAACCTTAATTCCACATTCCTGCCTACCCTCAATAACCTTTCACTCCTCCCATATCAAGAATTGATCATCCTCTGCCTTAAAAATGTCCAAAGATTCTGGCCGGAATTTTCCACCTTGTTGGCGTCGGGCATCATGGTGGGCATGAATGGATAATGTGGCGAAAGGCCGTTGTGAAAACAGTTTGCGATCGTCCACTCTGCCTGTCAATGGCGGGCCATGTTTCCCACTGCCAGACTTTGGGGACATCATTTTAATACATTTGCACCTAATTATAAGCCCTGCTTGCCGGAATCATCTCCCCATGTTGGATCATCCGGGCACATCGGCGTGATTGCACATAAGCGACGTGCACCTGGCGAGTTGCACTTCGCTCGGGACTTCAGGGTTTGTCTGTTTACCTTTCTTTGGGCAGCGCTTGTGGTCATTAGCGCTAGGATTCACAGGCTGCACCACATTACTTTTAAGGGAGCTCACATGCAGATCTCTATCTGCCAGACCAGCCGTAAGGCAGGGGTGGCTTTGTACGGCTGCAGGGCAAGGTCTTGCTTGGGGAAGGGGCAGAAATGGCCTCAGGCAAGGGAAGAGGTTGCAGGATGAGAGCTGTACTGGGGAAGGAGAGTATCCCAGGGTGTGTGTGAGGGCACATGTCGATCTGTGCAAGCGGCCTCAAGATAGTGAGGGCTGAGGAGGCAGTCTCCAGAGGAGATGAGGCCAGATGGAGATGTGAGGGTTGTGTGTGTGTGAGAATGGGTGGTGATGTCCCTTGATCTGGCAGTGAGTGAGATGCCAGTGAATGTGTGATGGGCTTGTGAGTGTGAGTTTAGAACGATGAGCTGGTTGCCATACCCTGGAGGCACGATGAGATCATTCATCCAGTTTCTGCACTGCATGGCTGACCTCTTGTGTGCAGCTTTGGCATTGACCACATCTGCCACCACCTCCCAAGCCAGAGGTGAGGCTGATGGGCCTCATGCGGCTAGAGAGGGGTTAGAGGACAGGGTGTCCAGAAGGCAACCCAGGGATGCCTTTTAAACAGTGGTCCCCTTGTTCTACATTCCCCCAGAAGAGGAACCATTCTTTCCACATCCATCCTGTCAAGTCCCCTCAGGATCTTATATGTTTCAATAAAGTCACCTTTTATTCTTCTAAACTCCAGTGGATACAAGCCTAGCCTGTCCAGCCTTTCCTTATAAGACAACCCGCCCGTTCCTGGTATTAGTTTAGTAAACCTTCTCTGAACTGCTTCCAATGCATTGACATCCTTTCTTAATAAGGAGACCAATACTGTATTCAGTACTCCAGATGTGGTTTCACAAATACCTTGTATAACTGAAGCTTAACCTCCCTACTCTTGTATTCAATTCCCCTCACAATAAAACAATAACTTTCTACTTGCTTTCCTAATTACTTGCTTTACCTGCATACTAGTCTTTTGCAATTCATGCATCGGAGCTCTGCAATCTCTCATCATTTACATAATATAATTCTTTCTCAGTCTTCCTGCCAAAATGGACAATTTCACATTTTCCAGCATTATACTCCATTTGCCAGATCTTGGCCCACTCACCTAACCTGTCTATATCCTTTTGTAGCCTTCTTACATCCTCTTCACAACTTATTTTCCTACCTATTTTTGTATCATCACCTTTGGTCCCTTCATCCAAATCTTTTATATAAATTGTAAACAGTTGAGGCCCTAGCACTACTCCCTCTGGCACATAATTCATTACATCTTGCTAACTAAAAAATGACCCATTTATGCCTACTCTCTGTTTCCTGTTCTCTAGCCAAAGTCAATATGTCACTCCCTACACCATGAGCTTTTATTTTCTGCAATAACCTTTGATGTGGCACTTTATCAAGTGTCTTCTGGAAATCTCAGGACTGTTACAACCGGGATGGGAGGAGTGTGCAGCTGATCTAGCTCCACTACTCCACAGGTCACGCCATTAGTTTAAAAGTTTGATTCACTCAACAAAATGGCCAATCATTTACCTTCGCTACTGTTATCCAGGTCAGGATTCTCCCGTTGGTGAGCGGGGGGCGGGGCCCACTTGCTGACGTGTAAAATGACGCTCGGTGACATCGGGCGGAACTCCCAACGTCACCGCGCTCCATTTAAATTTTCAGGTAGGCAGGGGGCGCAGCAAAGTCAGCTGTGTGCCCGTCGACCTGTCAATGGCCAAATGAGGCAATTAACAGAGCCATCAATCATTCATGGACCTGCCCGTCTAACCTTAAGGTTGGTGGGCAGGCCAGGAGCTCTGGCGGGCATTTGAAAAAGAGTGAAACTTCATCCACGGGCGTTTTTTAAAAAGTTATGAACATGTCCCAACTCATGTGACAGTGTCACATGAGGGGACAAGTCAGGGAATTTTTTTTCTATTTTTAATAATTTGTACATTGGAGCTGATCTCCCTGAGGCAGCACTGAGCCTCAGGGAGATGAGTGTGCACTTTCGTGCGCATGCATGTGGACGTCATGCTGGGCGGGCCTTAGTTGGCCTGCCCACGTAAAATGGCGGTGGTCCCCCGATCAGGGGTGCCGATCGGAGGTGCACCTCCGCGTGCCCGCACTTCAACAACCCCCCCGACGAGGGGAAAATCCTGCCCCAGAGTAAAAGAGACTTTAACTAGGCTCCTTTCAATAAACAACAAACTTATTTGTTTATTCTAAAACTAGTCTTGTCAATAGAAAGGCAAAGCTTATTAATATACAGTATTGGATATGAAAGTATACTAATTACTCTTTTGAGATACCCTGCACACGCACACACGCACACACATACAGTTATTCTCTCAGCACTGATCTGTGAAACAGTCAATGACTCTTGCATTGCTTTTCGGGTGGACTCGAGGAGCATTTGCAGGTAGTCAATTCCAGCATCTAGAAACCTAATAACAGCTAATATTCACTTCCGTCTGTGGACTGGCTGTGGACTGCAAAAGGGCTGCTGCCTTCCTTTCACAAGCAGTTAGTCCTTTCTCTTCTCAAAGCAAAACCAGAAGCAACTTTTAAACACAGTTTTTCCAGGCATCTTTTTTCCCGAAGACATAAGCTACCATGTGACCCCTTTGCACACAATCTGCCAGGGTCAAGAGGTTCCAGCTCCTTTAAAACTGCTTAGTTACCTGTGCTTGTAAAAAGATGTTTTTTCGAGGAATAGCAGTCAGAGTCCTGCATTAACCCTTTAAGGGACTGTTTTTTAAAATGCAAATTATTCCAGAATGTTCTTAGTCCTTGAAGTTGAACCATTTGCTGTGATTAAAGTGTTCATGACTGTAAATCCACCGATTCCTCTTTATCCACAGCACATGTTCCTTCTTCAAAGAACTCCAATAAATTGGTTAAACATGATTTCCCTTTCACAGAACTCAGTTGACTCTGACTGATTACCTTGAATTTATCTAAAAGCCCTGTTGTTATGTCTTTAATAATAGCTTCTAACATTTTCCCTATGACAGGTATTAAGCTTATTGGCCTATATTTTCCAGCTTTCTGTCTCCCTCCCCTTTACAGTGAAGGAGTCATATTTGCTATTTTCCAATCTAATGGAACCTTCCTCAAACCTAGTGACATTAAGAAAATTAAAACCAATGCATCAACTATTTCACTAGTTACTTCTTTTAAGACCCTAGGATGAAATCTATCTGGCTCTGGGGACTTGTCAACCTGCAGTTCCAACAATCTGCTAAGTGCTATTTCTCTGGCAATTGTAATTTTGCTGAGTTCCTCCCTCCCTTCCAATTCTTGATTTACAGCTATTATACTGAAATGATCTTCAAATCATCCACTTCATCACAATGAATTATTTCCACCTCCGTAATATTACCTGCCTCTTTCCCCAAGCTTCAACATATCTGCTGATGAAACCCTCATCCATGACTGTGTTACCTGTAAACTTGATTATTCAAATGCTTTCCTGCCCAGCCTCATTTCTTCCACCCTCCATTAACATGAGCTCATTCAAAACTCTGTTGTCCATATCCTAAATTGCACCACATCCTTCACCCCTGCGGCCATTCACCTACATTGGTCTTGACTTTAAAATTCTCATCTCTGTGTGCAAGTCCCTCCATGGCTTCACAACTACCTTTGTCTGCAAGCTCTGCCATTCTCCAACTTTCCAAAATATCTGTGCTCCTCCAATCCTGGCATCCTGCACATCCTCAATTTTAGCTACGCCACCATTGGTGGCCATGTCCTCTGCTGCCGAGGTCCCAGCCTCTGGAATTCACCGGTATGGTAGCATTTTGGTTATGTTACTGATCCGATAATCTCAAGGCTGGTCTGATAACCCAGTGACATGAGTTCAAATCCCACCATGTAGCTTGGGATTTTAAATTCATTTGATTAAATATATCTGTTACCAAAAACTGCTATCAGTAATGGTGACCATAAAACAACTGAATTGTCATCAAAAAAATTTGGTTCACTCATGTGAAGGGAGGGAAATCTGCTGTCCTTATCTGGTCCAGCCTACATGTGACTCTTCCAAGTCACACACCATTGGAGCCATATCACAGTTTCTTTACAGCTGCTGGATCAAATCAGCGAGGCCCACATTCAATGAAGAAATTATTTACAAATCCTTCGCTAAGCATTTCAGCCTCTCTATCACTCTCCCTTTGTTCAAACCTAGCGCCTTTAAGTTCAAATTCCAATGCAAGAGCATTTTTTTCTATTTCACGGGATGTGGGCATCACTGGCTAGGTCAGCATTTATTGTCCACCCTAATTACACTTGAGAAGGTGGTAGTGAACTGCCTTTCTGAACCACTGCAGTCCAGGTGGTGTCAGTACACCCATAATGCTGTTAGGAAGGGAGTTCCAGGATTTTGACCTAGTGATAGTTTCCGAGTATATATTTCCAAGTCAGGATGGTGAGTGGCTTGAAGGGGAACTTGCAGGTGGTGGTGTTCCCAGTCTCTGACCTGCTCTTGTAGCCACAGTATTTATATGGCTAATCCAGTTCAGTTTTTAGTCAATGGTAATCCCCAGGATGTTATAGTGGGGAATTCAGTGATGGTAATGCCATTGAATGTCATGGGGCGATTGTTGGATTCTCTCTTGTTGGAGATGGTCATTGCCTGACACTTATGTGGCGTGAATGTTACTTGTCACATGTCAGCCCAAGCCTGTTTATTGTCCAGGTCTTGCTGCATTTGGACATGGACTGCTTCAGTATCTGAGGAGTTGCGAATGGTGCTGAACATTGTGCAATGATCAGCGAACACTCCCACTTCTGACCTTATGATACTGAAGACTTGTGCTCCAGAACTTGCTGCACCCCTAGCCAAGCTGTTCCAGTACAGCTACAATGCTGGCATCTACCCGGCTATGTGGAAAATTGCCCAGGTATGTCCTGTACACAAAAAGGACAAATCCAACCTGGCCAATTACCGCCCCATCAGTCTACTCTCCATCATCAGTAAAGTAATGGAAGGGATCGTCAACAGTGCTATCAAACGGCACTTGATTAGCAATAACCTGCTCACTGACGCCCAGTTTGGGTTCCGCCAGGGCCACTCAGCTCCTGACCTCATTACAGCCTTGGTTCAAACATGGACAAAAGAGCTGGACTCCTGAGGTAAGGTGTGAGTGACTGCCCTTGGCATTAAGGCAGCATTTGACCGAGTGTGGCATCAAGGGGCCCTAGCAAAACTGGAGTCAATGGGAATCGGGGGGAAAAATCTCCACTGGATGGAGTCATACCTAACACAAAGGAAGATGGTTGTGGTTGTTGAAGGTCAGTCATCTCAACTCCAGGATGTCACTGCATGAGTTCCTCAGGGTAGTGTCCTAGGCCCAACTATCTTCAGCTGCTTCACCAATGACCTTCCTTCCATCATAAGATAAGAAGTGGGGATGTTCGCTGATGATTGCACAATGTTCAGCAACATTCATGACTCCTCGGATACTGAAGCAGTCCGTGTCCAAATGCAGCAAGTCCTGGACAATACCCAGGCTTGGGCTGACAAGTGGCAAGTAACATTCGCGCCACACAAGTGCCAGGCAATGACCATCTCCAACAAGAGAGAATCCAATCGCCCCTTGATGTTCAATAGCATTACCATCATTGAATCCCTCACTATCAACTTCCTGGATGTTGCCATTGACCAGAAACTGAACTGGACTAGTCATATAAATACTGTGGCTACAAGAACAGGTCAGAGGCTAGGAATCCTGCGACAAGTAACTCAGCTCCTGACTCCCCAAAGCCTGTCCACCATCTCCAAAACACAAGTCAAGAGTGTGATGGAATATTCCCCACTTGCCTGGATGAGTGCAACTCCTACAACACTCAAGAAGCTGGACACTGTCCAGGACAAAGCAGTCCGCTTGATTGGCACCACACCAACAAATATTTACTTCCTCCACCACCAACGCACAGTTGCAGCAGTGTGTACCATCTACAAGATGCACTTCAGGAATTCACCAAGGCTCCTTAGACAGCACCTTCCAAACCCACGACCACTACCACCTAGAAGGACAAGGGCAGCAGATGCATGGGAACACCACCACCTGGAAGTTCCCCTCTAAGTCACTCACCATCCTGACTTGGGAAATATATTGTTGTTCCTTCACTGTCGCTGGGTCAAAATCCTGGAACTCCCTTCCTAACAGCACTGTGGGTTTACCTACATGACATGGACTGCAACGGTTCAAGAAGGCAGCTCACCAGCACCTTCTCAAGGGCAAATAGGGATGGGCAATAAATACTGGCCCAGCCAGCTAAACCCACATCCCGTGAAAGAATAAAAAAAATGATGGAGGGAAGGTCATTAATGAAGCAGCTGAAAATGGTTGGGCCTAGGACACTAACTACCCAGAGGAACTTTAGTGTTAAAGCCTCTTGGGGAAGCACTATACTTTGATTAATGGGCTTTTGGACTAATTCAGCATATGATTTTTTAAAGGTGCAGTTTAATAAATCTCTACACTTGTCAAGTTATTCCATTTAATATCCTGTGACAGGCCTCACAATGTGGATAACATTGGGGTCTGAGAATTTGGAGGGACCTTGTGATATCACCTCTTCTTTTGTTTATTTGGACTTATGAAGAGCAAACATTTCGAGCCCTTAATTGCAATTCAACTGACTGGATGCAGTAAAGAGGGAGCATTTCAGGGCCGGCACCAACATCTGGAATATTCCATGACTGGCAATGCTGCAGGTGCAGTAGAAACTCTTTCAAAAAATAACATGACACATGAAGCAAACCTCCCGTGATTTTGTTGATGCTATCTATATTCGTATTGCATGACATGACTCCACTGATCTGAAGGAACGCTGTGAATGACTGAAATCGCACTATCTCTGTCCACTAAATAAACTATTATGTTTCATCCAGGTTAAAGAAACGCACCAGATGTGATGGAACTTTCCAGAGACTTTTCGGTGTGCTCTGGAGAAAGTGAGAATTTAAGGCTGCGTATATGTTAAATGGGAACAGATGAAAAAATATTATATTTGAACATTGAAAAAGAAAATTGGTTAATCAAATGCCATAAAATAATACAGTTAAATTAAAATCCTTCTTTACCTCAAGTTGTAATAGTTATAGCTGCAATTAACTTAGGGAAATTGATCTAAAATGGAGCGTATCTAGACCTACAACAAAGCTTTGATGAAGGGCTGGAATAAACTGGTTTATAGATGAGAGTCCAGGGCAATATAAGGTAAGCTCTGCAAAACGTGCATTAGGAGATGTCTAACAGGGTGGGAGGAGAGGCTAGTTACAGAAAGAATTGGTGAAAATGGTGGATCTATGGGCCTGGATTTTCTGCTCTGGGACTAAGTCCTGTGGCGGGGGTGGGGGGTGAGGGGGGAAGTCGGAGGGACTCTCACTGCAGAGTGGAGCAGGTAAACCCGCTGAACCGCGTGATATTCAGTTTATTAGTTATGCGGCCGCGATGTTCACGTCGAATCCCGTGGCAGGCCAGGCAGGCAGTTGGCCGCTCCACTGTCATGTCCGCGCGCCATATTTCAAAGGCGCCCGGCTCCTCCCCTTGCAGAGCTGCCCTCCCCCCGGACCCTTTCCCCCTTTGCACTGTTGCCCTACCCGGGACCTCCCCCTTCCGTCGTGTCTTCCAATCTCCTGACTTCCTTTGCGCGCATGCCATCTGAGGCGCGATATACTGCCAGCGCCCAGGAGATGAGCGGCGTGAATGGCAAAGGTCGCGTCTAGTGGCAGATGGGCAAAAGAGATCTCCCGTGCCAGATTGAGAAACCAAACGGCCTGATTTCCCACTGGTGAGGCGGAAGATTTCACAGCGGCACAAGATTCTGTACTGTAGCTCCATTACTGAGCATTCATGACTTGCAAATTATGATCCCGATGTTCACCAGCGAGAAAGGCGGCCCACTATGAACCCACCATCGAAGTGCT
The DNA here is from genome assembly GCF_964194155.1 of Cetorhinus maximus. NCBI lineage: Eukaryota > Metazoa > Chordata > Chondrichthyes > Lamniformes > Cetorhinidae > Cetorhinus > Cetorhinus maximus. The sequence continues at coordinate 153,968,587 of NC_135883.1, read as the reverse complement.
GAGCGGAAGATTGTCCCTTGTTTTCCCGCCAGTGGATATTCAACTTTTGACCTCACTTCAAATTTTCCAGTCCCACCCAACACGATTCCCACCACTAGCGGGAACCAACGGATCAGATCTAAGCTCTGCAGTCCTGCCACATCCAGCCGTGAATGGTGGTGGACAATTAAACAGCTCACTGGAGGAGGAGGGTCCACACATATCCCCATCCTCAATGATGGGGGTGTCCAGCACACCAGTGCAAAAGATAAGGCTGGAACTTTTGCAACCATCTGCAGCCAGAAGTGCCGAGTGGATGATCCATCTCGGCCTCCTCCTGAGGTCCCCAGCATCACAGATGCCAGTCTCCGGCCAATTCGATTCACTCCATGTGATCTCAGGAAGCAGCTGAAAGCACTGGATAAAGGCTATGGGCCCTGACAATATTTTGGAAATAGTACTGAAGACTTGCACTCCAGAACTGCCTAAGCTTTGCCAGTACAACTACAGCGCTGGCACCTACCTGACAATATGGAAAATTGCCTAGGTGTGTCCTGTCCACAAAATTCAGGACAAATCCAACCTGACAAAACACCCAGGGCACTTCATAGGAGTGTAATCAGACAAAAAAAATGGCACCGAGCCAAAGAAGGAGACATTCAAACAGATGACCATAGGCTTAGCCAAAGAGCTAGGTTTTAAGGAGAGTCTTAAAAAAGGAAAGTGAGGTAGAGAGGTGGAGAGGTTTACAAAGGGAATTCCTATGCTTGTGGCCTAGGCAGCTAAAGGCATGGCTACCAATAGCAGGGCGATAGAAATCATGGGAGAGACCAGAAATTGAGGAATAAAGAGGTCGTGGTGGGTTGTGGGGCTGGAGGAGGTTACAGAATTAAGGAGGTGTGAAACTATGGGGTTGGGGGGAAGGGTTGGTGGATTTGAACACAAGAATGAGAATTTTAGAATCAAGGCATTGTCAGACCTGGGGAGCCAACGTAGGTTAGGGAGCACAGATATAATAAGTAAACAAGACTTGAAGAGAGTTAGGATGTACATTCACAACAGAGATAAATGAAACAATTGTACATTTACTTATATAATTACATACTGGCAATTGTTTTGATGTTGAAAGAATTCTAATCAAAGACTGTAAGCCCCCAGTAGCGAGTCAATTGGAACCCTCGGTACTCAGGTACTATGGACCACACCAAATGCATCTATTAAAGGAAATAAAAAAAGAAAATGCTGGAAAAACACAGCAGGTCTGACATCATCCATGGAGAGAGAAACAGAGTTAACGTTTTGAGTCCGTATGACTCTTCTTCAGAGCACTTCAAGAATAATAGTTAAGTGATATGGTAGGCATTTAAAATAAACTGTTTAGATTTGTATTTTGTCCTTTCATTTTCTTCCAGTCATTTTTGCGGAAAAAAGGGTCATATGGACTCAAAACGTTAACTTTGTTTCCCTCTCCTTAGATGCTGTCAGATTTGCTGAGTTTTTCCAGCACTTTCTGTTTTAATTTCACATTTCCAGCATCCGCAGAATTTTGCTTGCATCGATTCAAGGACCCGAAGAGCCACAGAAGCCAATTTGTATCCTCATGTTGCTTCTTCCAAAATGATATCCTTCTTCACGCCAAATTGCTTTGAGGGACATTCTGGTCCCAAGTACAAAAATTCCCTCCTCACTCACCCATCCCTGACGATCCTACTTAAAGGCAGGCTGTTGAAAAACATAGTCATGTTTCACTACTTCAAGAATCATAGTTAAGTGATATGGTAGGTATTTAAAGGAAGTTGTATCGGTTTGTATTTTATTTGTAATTTATGTAATTTACCCTTTCATTTTCTTCCAGTCGTTTTTGCTTCCAGTCATATTTTACGATAAGTGATAACATACAAGCTGTCGTTTCACAAGGCCACATTTACACTGCATTTTAAAAATGTTGTGCTTTGCTGATATTCTGGTGTGTTTCTGTTCGGTTCCTTGATTGAGGTGCAGTGGGTGGGAGAATGATCGGATCGGTTTTCCCAATTCAAGCTCCCGGAGCAGGTAGCACTCGTTGGAAATCGGGCACAGAGACCTGCATTCCTCGGTCGATTTGCCCTCCTGCTGGGCATCCTGACTCCCGTACACAAAATCCTGGTGCCCCTGCTGCCAGACTGGGAAGTTCCGTGGCAGGACTGCTTATTTTTAAAATATCCTGGAAGCCCTCCGAAGGGCAGATTTAATATAGAAATTCAGGAATTTACCATTTGTGGACTTTGTGGCCCATACGCACTGGGCAGAATTTAGCCCTCGATGGGAGGGTGGGCCCCACCGGCTCGGCGGTAGGCAGGCGGGCAGCCGAACTCCACAGCCGAAATGGTGACAGTTTAAAAAACCTCAAAAATAGAAAAATAAAAAAATTAACATGTCCCCCTCATGTGACAATGTCACACGAGATGGGACATGTTAATAAATCTGACATAAAGTTTATTAAAGATTTTTAAAATGGGCATAAAATCTCATCCCGCTGGTGGATGAGGTTTCATGTTTTTTCAGAAGCCCGCCGGGGCTCCTGGCCTGTTCACCAACCTTAAGGTTGGATGGGCAGGGCCTTTAATTGGGTTAATTATCCTGTCAATGGCCTCAATTGAGGCCATTGACAGGTCGGCGGGTGGACAGCTGATCGCGCTGTACGCCCTCCTCCATGAATATTTAAATGGGGCAGGGTGACGTTGGGGGTTCCTCCCGACGTCATCCCTCGTCATTTTCGCGTTGGCGAGCGGGACCCGCCCCCAACTCGCCGATGGAAAAATTCTGGCCATTATCATTATTTCAGATCGCCCACTAGGAGCATGTTACTATGGAAGAGGGAATAGTAAGTCATGGTTATGTTACTGGGCTGGTGATCCAGAGGGTTATGGGGAGAATTTTCCGCTTATGAGACCAAGTGTGGTAGCGGGGGGTTTCGGCAACACCTACCCCGCTGGCCGGAATGGCGGGAACTCGAGCCCGATTCCGCGCTTGGAAGCTCATTAATTATGCACAGGTGACTGTTGGTCTGAATGACCTGGCGGTTTGATTCGCCCGCCTGACGTCAGCTGGCGGGGTCGAAGGTCCGGGTGCTATATTTAAACGCTAGTCCAACACATAATCCCACTCTCTTCGGGCCACCTGTCTCCAGGACACGTGCAGAGATGTCTTCCAGCCACAAAAAGAAGGCCGAATACCTCAGGAAGAAGGCTGCACCCTGCTTCATCCATCAGGCCCTCCAGGCCTTGATTAGAGGATTGCAGGTGCACAGGAAAGTCCTAGATCCCAGGGGTGGCTGCAGGAAGCACACCAACCTCACCTCTCCGGCCTGGGAAGCCATCGCGGAGCAGGTCAGCACGCCTGGCAACCCCGCCCGAAATGCCATCCAGAGCAGGAAGAAGATGAATGATCTCATCCGCTCCACCAGGATAAGTCATCCTTCAACTCCCTCCAATATCAAACTCTCATCATGGCATAATGCACTCAAACGGCTACTCTCTTCAGGGGCCTCACACAACCATTAGCGGGGGGGCACATATCAACTCATTCTCCCACCGAGACTTTCACATCACCACCGTGCCATCTATTATGTTACTCACACTCCAACCTCTGGCCCTTCTGGGGAGAGCTCACCACGGGAGACATGCATCTCAGCCAATCTCTGCTCCACCCCTTCTCATCACATGCCTTTCTTTCTTTTTCATACAGGCCAAGCTGACACTACAACAGATACGAGAGATTGCAGACTGGGGGAGAGAGATGGCTGAGAATTTTTTTTCTCTCAGAGGGTTGTGCGAAATTGGAATCCCCTGCCTCAAAAAGTGGTGGAGGCGGGGTCATTAAATATTTTTAAGGCAGAGGTAGATAGATTCTTGTTAGGCAAGGGAATCAAAGGTTATCGGGGTTAGATGGGAATGTGGAAATCGAAACACAAGATCAGCCATGATCTTATTGAATGGCGGAGCAGGCTCGAGGGGCCGAATGGTCTACTCCTGTTCCTATTTCTTATATTCTTATGTTCTGATGACATCATTGCCCTCAATGAGTTTGAAGAGGTTGCGGCCGAGCTGGCTGGGGAGGACAAGGATCACCCCTGTGGGGAAGGGGAGATCGGCCTCTCCCACCACCCAGTATGGATCACAGCTCCATCACTTCAACAAATCCTGACATTCACAGTGAGTCACATGCTGGTCTGGTTATGCTCATCAACTGCAACTCTATTTTCTATTTTCTAAGCACCAACAGATCGAGGCACCCAAGTCAGTTGAGCACCGGTCTGAGCCCCCAGACCATATCCAAGGAGGAGGCTCCGAAAGAACTGTCACAACATTCACATGCTCCTTCCACCAGCTCAGAGAGACACACGTCTTTGGGGCACAGCTGTAGATTAGGCTCGGGCTCACTTTCTGGAGAACACCTCACTGACACATCCCCCCAGCAGGCTGGAGGCAGGGACAGCCTAGGTCTCTGGCACTCGGAGGGCTGCTGGAGACCAGCCACCCTCTCAGTCTGAATCAGAGGATCAACCTCTGGAAGCGGCCGCCAGCTCATTGCCAGAGAATCAACGACAGGCGGCGGAACATCAGGCAGAGATGCGACAGTCGCTCCACAGACTAGAGCGAATGGAGGAGTCTGTCTGATGTTGTGGCTCCGGCATGTGAGCGTCTTGAGGTCAGCGTGGGTAGGCTGGTGATCACCATGGAGATCTTGGTCCAGCAGGCCTCTGGATTTGCGCTTGGTCCTGCACTCCATGGCCACACACCCTGGTGGTCACCATCCAGATGTAGGCAACATGGGGACGAGGCACCTTGACCTCCCTCTAGGTGCACCAACTCCTGAAGGAGTTAGGACATGGCCCTCAGGCACCCACAGGGAGGATGAGCATCACCTGGACACCCCATGGGCCTCCTCTCAGGACACCCCAAGGGAGTGCAGGTATGCAGCCGCTCACAGTCCCTACTGCCTGTAATCCCATCCACCCCGCTGCTCAGGCCACCAAGGGCGCCTCTGCCTCTGAACAGGTGACTTTTGTCGGGCCGAGGCCACCCAGGCCTCAGGCCACCAGAGGACGTCTGCCAAGCTCGATCATCAGTAAAGTAATGGAAGGGGTCACCAACAATGCTAACAAGCAGCACTTGCTTAGCAATAACCTGCTCACTGACACCCAGTTTGAGCCACTTCTTCTTGACCTCATTACAGCCTTGGTTCAAAAATGGGCAAAAGTACTGAACTCCCGAGGTGAGGTGAGAGAGACTGCCCTTGATATCAAGGCCGCATTTGACCAAGTGTGGCATCAATGAGCCCTAGCAAAACTGGAGTCAATGGGAATCAGGGGAAAACTCTCCACTGGTTGGAGTCATACCTAGCACAAAGGAAGATGGTTGTGGATGTTGGGGGTCAGACATCTCAGCTCCAGGACATCATTGCAGGAGTTCCTCAGGGTAGTGTCCTGGGCCCAACCATCTTCAGCTGCTTCATCAATGACCTTCCTTCCATCATATGGCCAGAAGTGGGGATGTTCGCTGATGATTGCACAATGTTCAGCACCATTCGCAACTCCTCAGATACTGAAGCAGTCCATGTCGAAATGCAGCAAGACCTGGACAATGTCCAGCCTCTGGCTGACAAGTGGCAAATAACATTCGCCACACATGTGCCAGGCAATGACCATCTGCAACAAGAGAGAATCTAACCATCGCCCCTTGACGTTCAATGGCATTAACATCACTGAATCCCCCTCCATCAACGTCCTGGGTGTTACCATTGGCCAGAAACTGATGGACTAGCCATATAAATACTGTGGCTACAAGAGCAGGCCAGAGGCTAGGAGTCGTGTGATGAGCCACTCACTGACTCCCCAAAGCCTGTCCACCATCTACAAGGCACAAGTCAGGAGTGTGATGGAACACTCCCCACTTGCCTGAATGAGTGCAGCTCCCACAACACTCAAGAAACTTGACACTGTCCAGGACAAAGAAGCCCATTTGATTGTATCCCAGTGTGAGATTAACATTCCTGTGATGTTAACCTCAGTAGAATTAGTCTCCAAACCCTTGTGTGATGTCAGGCAGATGGGTATGTGATGCATTTGAAGTGTGTGACATTAGCGTTTCCAACCCTTCTCCCTCGAGGAACACCACTGAGGGCAGTTCATAAACATTGATATTCTAGCAGCATTTGTGTCTCCTCAGTGGTAGTGGCAGGAGAAAAGACAAGCACGGGAAGAGGAGATCCCTAGGCATGTCCACATCTCATTTGCAGCAGTGTTTGCATCATTAGATGGCGGCGAAGGCTTCAAGTCTTCAAGTCTCACATCGCTCTTGTTCCTAAGTGGACTCTCAGTTCCCAGAGTGAGCTCACTCACAGGGCCCCACGGACCAAAGCAGAGAGCATGGCCTGGCGATTCATGAGGCCAGAATGCGGAAGTGTGAATGTGGGACTCGTTCTCGCTGCAAGTAGTTGGACATCCCCTGGAGATGAAAGGGAATGGCTAGGAGAAATGTGGCTATATTCCCTCACTTAACTTTATTCTTCCACGAACCTGTCAGCAATTAATGCATTACGGGCACATCTCCCACATCTTCCTTCCTCCTTGGTGTGATCGCGCTCATACTGGCCCTCAGCAGCTTTGTGAGGTTCCTGGGCCCCCGAATCTTCATCCTTCAATGAGCTCTCATCCTCCTCTAGCTCATTCTCTGGCAGGGGTTCACCTCGTTGCATTGCCAGATTGTGAAGGGCTCAACACACTGCGATGATGCGGGAAACCCTGTCGGGGTGTAGGAGTCATGGCAACTTCCAGGGTACTGTGCACAAACATGCAGTATGTGCTTCCGATGATCACACACCAGTTGTACTTTGATGGAATAGTAGCCCTTGTGGTTTATAAACATTAGGGCCTGTTGCCGTGGAGACCATATAGCCACACGAGTGCAGTCTATTGCACCCTGCGCTCTTGCGAAGCCTGAGATGGCAGTGAAGCCGATGAATCTTGCAGCCTGGTTATCGTCATCCAGAGCAAACCTGACATAATGATGGGCCTTCCTGCAAAGTGCATCTATGACCTCCTTAATGCATCAATGTGTTGCAGACTGAGAGATGCCGCACAGGTCACAAGCTGATCCTTGGAAAGAACCAGAGGCCAAGAAATTGAGTGCAGCGGTCACCTTCAAAGCCACTGCCAACTCCACGTGGCATCAGGTCTTCATGAAGAATGTGGCATATGTGATGTACCAAAGCTCGGGACAAGCGCAGATGTGCAGGGCATTGTCTCCCACTCATTTCTAAATAGGAGATTCTTCTATGATAAACCCTAGGTCTGACAAGTCACCCCCATTGTCTGGGTGTCTCCTCCTGACCCTCCTGTTCATGTTCTGGCTCCACTTCACCATGGAGACTGTAAGGGTCCATAGGATTTTCTGCGCTACTTGCATGGTGGCTGATGCCGCCTTGTCCCTAAGACACTAGCACACAAACATCGAGGTGACCAAGATGGCATCGCAGATATGTAACATCCTGAGCACTGCGTGGGATGTTAAAGTTTCAGTGAGATGACTGACCCAACCTAGCTCTGTGCTCCAATCTCTGATGTGACATATTTATCAGCTGTTCATGGTCAATGAGTGGATGCCCTTTGGCCCATTAGGAGGATCGAATCTGGGAAACACATGACAGGCTTTCATTGATGGAATGTGTAAATGATACAGCTGTGTCTCCCTCACTATTGCCTGCATTCCCAAATTCTACATTCCTATGTGTTACTCCTGAGATGCAGTGATTGTGATGTGTAGCCACTGAGTTCTGAGTAGCTCTTTAACAGTGCTAATGAAGCCATTGGCTTTAAGTGGCTTTCATCGCAAGGAGCTCTTCCTCCTTTCCTTCTAAGCAGACTCCTGTTTACCTTTGCGGCAACAAGTTAGAAGGCAACCCCAGAAAGACCCCCCTCATGTTCGCCCTTTCCCCTCACAGCCCTTCCACAGCCTTCCTTCCCCATTGCGCACCTTGTGTTCATCATCCCCACCCTCGCCTCACAGCCCACCCCTGGCTGAAGTGCTAATTTTGAAAGTGGAGCTCTGCCTGACTACGGCTACTCAGTGATGTCCTTGTGGACACTGGACTCAGCCACCGAGAGCCGAAGACCCCTGACACTCCCTATCCCAGGCCGCACTATTGGTCACTGTCTGAAAGTGGAGGCCTGAATGAGTACCAGAGCACAGTGCTGTTCTTCGGGACAGCGTAGGCAAAGAGCAGGAGCAGACCAACCCTCCAGCCCCAGCAGTTCATCGCAACAAGGCCATCGCAGAGCTATGGCAGGTAGGCTATGTATGCTGTACTTACCTCAAAGTTACCGGTGAACTTAGGCCCAACTTGTGCACGCTGCCTCTTTTCAAACGGCTTTGAGTCCGACGTAATTTCCCTCTGACTGACGCAAGGAAGGCCTGACAAGATTCCGGTGAGCAGCTCTTTTAATGAGCATTCGTGAGATGTTAATGAATGCAAATGGCGATTACGCCGATGGTGGGCAGGATATCCGACCTGTCATTAACCTGCCATTGGGAGAATTGCCAACTGTTTTTATGCTGGCAGATGTCCGGCTTTTTGACTGCCGCTGGGATCTCCGCTCCCGCCCGCCATGAAACCTGCTGTGAGAAAAGTCCACCCTGTGGGTCTGAAACCCCCACCATGATGGTTTGTGAATTTGAATTCAATTTACAAAAAAAATTTGAAGTAAGTAGCTGACATTTGCAAAACTCACCTTGAAGCTCATAGGATCATAAGAAAGAGAAGCAGGAGTAGGCCATTCGGCCCTTAGAGCCTGCCCCACCCATTCAATAAGAACATGGTCGATCTGTTTGTGGCCTTAACTCCACTTTCCTGTCTGCCCCCATCACCACTCACCCACCTCACCGCCCCACCACACCCACCGCCCGCCTCCCCCTGCCCCGATAACCCTTGACTCCCTCACGGATCAAAAATTGATCTGACTCAGCCTTGCAATGACCCAGCTTCCTGTGGGAAAGAGAATTTCAAACATTAATGACCCTCTGAGAGAAGAAATTTCTCCTCGTCCCCGTCTTATATGGGAAACACCTTATTTTGAAATGATGCCCTCTAGTTCTAGAATCCCCCACAAGGGGGTTGAATTATTGCAAAAATAGAATTGGTTTACTAACATTTTAGGTAAGGAAACCTGAAGTTCCTTTTCAGTCTGGTCCATACGTGACTCCAGTCCCACAACAATGCGTTTGGCTCTCAACTTCCCCTTCAGGGGCCGAGTAAGCCACATGGTTGTCATCACCAGCCTTTTCATGGCAACTAGTAGTGGCCAATCCTGGGCCTAAAACTAAGGGACGCAGTTTAAGAAATAAGGGCCTGAATTTTCAGCTCAGCGGGCGGGCGCGATCGGCGGGCCTAGGACAGGTTGGGAAACAGACCGCCGACTGCGATCGGCCCCTGACCGGGATTTCACGCTGGCTGGCCAAACCCCATTGCTGATACGATCAGCGCTGCCTGGGTTGATGGGGGGGGCGGCAAGAGGAGGGCGAGAGCTGAAGTCAGTGTGGGTGCAGGGGAGCGCGCAGTGAAAGCCCCCTGAAAGGCAGAGAGCTGCCTCAGGGAGCTGAAGAATTCAAACACACAAAATAAAGATTTTTTAAAAACCAGGGAAAAAATGCCCATGGTGTCGGAAACAGTCACTGGAACATATGGATGAGGCAAATTCTGTCCGAATATTTTATTTTTCAAATTTAATTACGGAAACCCTCATCCTGCCCTTGGATGAGGTTTCCTGAAAAAATGCAAAGGCTGCCGGACCGATTTGCCCGCCCGCCAACGATAAGATTGGACGGGCAGCAAAAAAATCCCAGCTAAGTGTGCTGTTCATGGGATTAATAGCTCTCTTAATTGTCGGCGGGCACGCTTCCAAATTTAGCGCGCACCCGCCGAGCGAAATATCGGGTGCTATTTTACGATCGAGCGTGTTGGGCGTGCGCCCGCACATGGGCGAAAAATCTTGCCCAAGGGGGTTTCCCATTAAAGTCGGCGGTGAGGAGAATTTTTTTTCTCTCAGTGGGTTGTGAGCCTGTTGAAATTCTCTTCCCCAGAGCGCGGTGGAGACAGGGCCATTCATTATTTTTAAGGCTGAGTTAGATAGAAACTTGATTGACAAGTCAAGAGCCAAAGGGTATGGGGGGTAGTCAGGAAACTGGAGTTGAGGCCACAGTCAGATCAGCCATGATCTTATCAAATAGCAGAGCAGGCTTGAGGGGCCGAATGGCCTACTCCTGCCCCGAATTCATATGTTCATATAAAGGCCAGTCTTGCCAGCGCTACCCACATCCAGAGAGTATAACATTTTGAAAAGATACCTTATAGTTGTGATAGTTAAATCACAAGAACAAGGTGCGACCACTGAGCTGTGGGACGTGAGATAAAGGAGAGTCACAAGCAATCGCATTAAGGAATTGGCTGGCAGTGAGGTTTTATTGTTGACTCTGTTTGCAACCAATAAAATATAAACATTTTCAAATCCTTATAGTGCATATCAAGCAGAACATGTGAGATTCAAACTAATTTCTCGCATCACTTCCTCTCCCTTTTATTGAAAGCTTAAGGTAGTCTGCAGCTTTGTTCAACAAGCTCCATCTTTCAAAGGTTTTCCACAACCCTTGTTATCTTTCCACTCCCCCCCTCACCACTCCCCTCACTAGTTGATCTCCTGGGGTGTTGCTCATGGACACTATTTATAGAGAGCGGTGGGGAATCATTTTCACCTTCACCAGTAGGCCAATAAACTGGCAGAATGGGTCAGCCACGAAGACAGAGCCCATACCATGATGTCGTTCCCTTCTCAGCCCCTCTGTGGCTGAAACCCTTCGACATACCTTTGTTACCTTCAGGCTTGATTATTCTAATGCACTGCTGGCTGGTCTCCCACGTTCTACAGGGCAGACTGTGGCATAGTGGTGATGTCACTGACCTACTAATCCAAGCTAATATTTGGGGGCATAGGTTTGAATTTCACCATGGCAGATGTGGGTATTTAAATTCAGTTAAGCCAGGAATATGAAGCTAGTCTTAAAAATGGTGACCATTCCAATTATGAATTGCTGCAAAGACCTTTTTTTTAAAAATTCTTTTACCGGATGTGGGCTTCGCTGGCTGGGCCAGCATTTATTGCCCATCCCTAGTTGCCCTTGAGAAGGTGGTGGTGAGCTGCCTTCTTGAACCGCTGCAGTCTATGTGGTGTAGGTACACCCACAGTGCTGTTAGGAAGGGAGTTCCAGGATTTTGACCCAGCGACAGTGAAGGAACAGCGTTAAAACAAATACTTACCTGAATGTAGTGCTCTGCTCTGGCAGCATTTCTCCTGGTTTCTTTGCAATGCCAAAGACTATTACCAGATCCTGCTTAATCAATGCCCTGTCCTCACTTCTCCACATCCACCTACAGCCCCAACACCCACCTGAGGTCTGTACTCCAATGTGAAATCATTGACAGGTCCTTGGGCACAGTAAACAGGCCTTGCTGGACATACAAGCTGGGCCCAAGGTCCAATATCGAGCGCTCCCCTGGCCTCTCCGTTCCAGTGCAGGAATCGATCATAGGACAGTATGAACCAATATTCTTTAGGCCTGAACGCAGACAACAGGTGAGGCCTGGATCAACTGTGAAGCTGCCTGCAGTCAAGCATGCTGTCAATGTTGGCTGTCTGGGTACCGGGGGCAATTACCATCCTCGATGGAGCTGTTAAATTAGCTGAAATTTGAGGAAAAAGTGAAAAGATTCCTTTTGGATGTGGGCCCAGACCCACTCATCACTTGCTGCGAAGAAGCAAAAATACTAATTTAACGGGCACTGAGAAAATGATGAGGAACAAGTGCACACTTTCCCAGCAACTTGCAGTGATTTGCCTGAATCTCTGATGCAGCAGTTTCTTCTTGCCCACGGAGATACCAATGTAATACTTTGTGTTTACTCAGCTGTTTGTACAATTGCTTACGAAAAGATGCTTTCTCCACTGCAAAAAAAAAAAATCTCTTGCTCATCCCACTCAGACCCTGTGTGGAAGGAATATTCATCACTCAGATGTCATGAGTAGATACAAGCTACAATGTGCAGCAGTAAGCAGGACCTCTCACTCCGTCCCGTTTCACCTTGTCATGTGCGCACGTTGAGATGACCTAATCTGTTTACGCAGCTGGAGCATATTCAATTTGCCCTTCTCTTGAGTGAGCTGAACTCCTTTTGCCACAGAATTATACAGTGAGCAATGGGAGAACGTGAGTGTTTTACAAGGGTGGAATTGTATTGAGGGTTTGCACTGCCGCCAGGACCATGAAACTGTGACACAATCAATGAGACAGATAATGACACAAGCCTGTAGAGACAGGCAGAGGGTATGTGAGCTTCCATCTAAATACCATTAGATCTGTCTGTACCGACTTCCTTGTAGACTATGTTAGGAGTTGCACTGCCCACCAAGACCCCAATTCTATCTCTGTAATAATCACTCAACTCCTTCTCTGCCTTAGCTCATCAGCTCCTAAAGCCCTCATCCATGCCTTCTTTAACTTCTAGATCTGATGCCCTCCAGAACTCTGCCACCCATACCCTAACTCTCACCAAGTCCCACTCACTCATCACCCTGTATTTTTTATTTCTGATCAGGAGAGAAGGGATGAACTCTATTCAACCTTCTGGTTTTTTTTTTCCATTTGTTCATTGGATGTGGGCACCAATGGTTTGACCAGCATTTATTACCCATTCCTAATGCCCTTGTTCAGAGAGAGCAATTCTGGAGTCACGTGTAGGCTAGACCAGGTGAGGATGGCAGGTTTCCTTCCCTAAAGGACATTAGTGAACCAGATAGGTTTTTACAACAATCAACAATTGTTTCATTAGACTTTTAATCCCAGATTTTAATCGAATTCAAATTCCACCATTTGCTCTGGCGGGATTCAAACCCAGGTTCCCAGAGCGTTACCCTGGGTCTCTGGATTACCAGTGCAGTGACAATATCACTATGCCACTGCCTCCCCTTGGTTACAAGAAAAATTTAAGTTTCTTTTTCGTGAGGATATGTTTTTTCCAAATCAGAATATATTTAAGTACTTAAGCTATAAGCAATAAGGAAACTAACAAAATTTTCTTGAGTCAAAGAAAGAGTAAATTTATTAACCACTAAATTCAACAAAAATAATAAAAACATGACATCGAGCATTCGGCCCTCAAGCAATCATTCAGGCACGCACACACTCGCATACACCCCCCCACACATACACACACACACACTCATACACACACACACACACACATGCACACGTATCAGAAATAAGGGGAGTTAGAGTCCAATGAAAAGGTAAAATAATATAGAGTTAAGTATCCTTTGATTGTCCTTGAGATTTTAAATGGCCGATTTGGATTAGCTGGTTTCTTAGGTGCAGTCAGATGTAGAAGATATTGCAATTATTACGAGACCTTGGCTCGCTGGTAGATTCCTGGTAGAGTTGGCCTCTTGAATTGGGCAACACACTTACTCCAAAAGAGAGAGAGGAGAGAGAGCCTCCTTCATCCTGTTTCCTCTGCTGAGTCACCTGTATCACTTACATTCTCTCTCACCCTTGCCTTGAAATACTTCACCCATTGTGCATTTCTAAGAGACTTTGGGAGTGTATGACTATGGCAGCCAATTTTTCAATACCCAGTACTTTGAATTTTTAGTGTCTCTTAAACTGTTATGAGTTTCGATGGGTGTCTGGATTAGAGGAAATGTCTCTCTCTTCACACTCCTTGAAGGTGATCTGTTTGTTTCTCACCCTCACCTTGGTATGTGGCCTTGTGTTTTTAAGTAATTTGGTCAGCCTCAGTTCAATTTACAAAATTTCAACTTGAAAGTTGAAACAGCATATTTTCAAAAATAAAGAGGTATAGGCATGTGACTCGCTGGCCTGCATTGGCTCCTGGTCCAGCAGTACCTTGGTTTTACAATCCTCATTGTTGTTTTCAAATCCCTCCATGGCCTCTCCCCTCCCCATCTCTAAAATCTCCTCCAGCCCCTAAGATCTCTTCTCTTTTCTAGTTCTGGCCTCTTACACATTTTTTTCAACACCCCACCATTGGTGGCCGTGTCTTCAGCTGCCTGGGCCCCAAGCACTGGAATTCCATCACTGAACCACTCAGCCTCTCTAATGTGCTCTCTCTCTCTCTCTCTTCCTTTAAGACTCTCCTATCTCTTTGACAAAATGCTTAGTCCCCTGTCCTAATATCTCCTGATGTGCTTTGATATCATATTATATATATATATATTTTATACAACAATAACTTGTGTTTATATAGCGCTTTGAACATATTGAAACATCCCAGGGAAGAAAAGAGAGGTAAAAGCAAAAAACTGCGGATGCTGGAAATCCAAAACCAAAACAAAAATAAAAATACCTGGAAAAACTCAGCAGGTCTGACAGCATCTGCGGAGAGGAATACAGTTAACGTTTCGAGTCTGTATGACTCTTCAACAGAGTCTTCATACGGACTCAAAACGTTAACTGTGTTCCTCTCCGCAGATGCTGTCAGACCTGCTGAGTTTTTCCAAGAAAAGAAAGCCTAAAAGGTTTAGGGAGGGAATTACAGAGCTTAAGGCCTAGGCAGCTGAAGACATAGCCACCAATCAGTTTAGGGGGTAGAAGAGTATGGGCGTGCACTCAAATTGAAGTAATGATTAATGCCGCACGAGGATCTGTGCTGGGACTTCAACTCTTTACTATATTTATTAATGACTTAGATAACACAATCCCAAAACTGCAGCGTTCCCCTGAAGCACCTGCCTAGATTATGTACTGAGGGCCTGTGGCACAATTCCTAACTCAGAGGTGAAAGTGTTAACCACTGAGATGAGTTGGCATGAATTGTGCTCGCAATAAAAAGCAATGGGAACCTAGGGCTGATTTATATCTGCGGTTAGAATTGATACTTAAATAAGGTTGTGGTATCACTGCATCAAATAATGCACAGAGCACCCTGTCAATATGGCTTACAATAGATATATATTAACAGGACATTAGCCGACTCTAGGAGAACACTGATCCTTGTAAAATTCAATCAATGAATCATACACAGAAAGCCATCCAAGGAACAGCACCTCCAACACTGCAGTATCACAGTTTGGCTAAATGATTTCTTTCTCAGGGATCAGTATTTGCACTGCCTCCAGGATGACTTTATGGGAACTTGTAGTACTCTTGTACCACACAGTGCCTACATAGCGAGGGCAGAAAATTATCATAGGAGCCATCAGTGGTTTAACAGAGCGACAGATGACTTGCCCAAATTGCAACTGCGTGTAACCAGGCTGATGTAGAAAAGTTACAGTGTGTGGCAGGTTAATGCTTGACAGTTTTATATAGTGAGAGAACCCAACAAACACCCATTGGAGGGGCTAAAGCGTTCAACAACTATTGCCCCATTAAGGTTCTTTCCCCCTCATCATAACCCGGTTCTTATATGGAGTGATCTAACTGAGGGGTTTGAGATGATTAAATGATTCAACGGGATAGATAGAACGAAACGATTTCCTCTGCTGGTGAAGGCTATAACAAAGAGGCAGGACCTTAAAAGTCCACTAGCCAACCGATAGGTTGGACGGACAGCACAAAATTGAACATAATTACCAGCTTAAAGGCTTTAACAGGCCTTTTAATTGTCACCAGGCGCACTGCTGACTCTCGCACGTACCCACTGACCGAAATATTGAGTGAGTGCGCGATGATGTCGGGACACTTGCCCAACGTCATCACGCGCTATTTCACGCTCGGGCATGCCGGGCACCTGCCCACATGCCAAGCTGAATATCCTGCTCCAGGACACTGCTGTGTGCAATCCCGGAGAAATATCATTTCTACTGTCATTTTGTTTGAACATTGCTCTTTAACAGATATAAAAATATTGAAAATAGGAGCAGGAGTAGACCATTTGGCCCATCAAGCCTGCTATGCCATTCAGTGTGTTCATGGCTGATCCTCTATCTCATTGCCATACTCCTGCTTTCTCCATGCTCCTTGATGCCTTGAGAATCTAGAAATCTACTTCCTTCTTAAATATATTCAGTGACTTGACCTCCATAGCCTCCTGTGAGAATTTCACAGGTTCATCACCCACTGGGCGAAGAAATTTCTCCTCATCTCAGCCCCAAATGGCCTACCCCATATCCTGAGACTGTGACCCCTTGTTCTAGAACCCCAGCCCGAGGAACCATCACCCCTGCATCCAGTCTGTCCAACCCTGTCAGGATTTTATATGTTTCAATGAGATCCCCTCTCATCTTTCTAAACTCCAGTGAATATAGGCCTAGTCGGCCCAATCTCTCCTCATAGGACAATCCTGCCATCCCATGAATCAGTCAGGTGAACCTTTGCTGCATTCCCTCTATGGCAAGTATATCCGTTCTTAGGTAAGGAGTCCAAAACTACATACAATACTCCAGGTGTGATCTTACTAAGGCCCTGTACAACTGCAGTAAGATATCCTTGCTCCTGTACTCAAGTCCTCTTGCAATGAACGTACCACTTGCCTTCCTAACTGCTTGCTGCACCTGCATGCTTGCTTTCGGTGACTGGTGTACAAGGACACCCAGGTCCCTTTGTACATCAACATTTCCCAGTCCATCACCATTTAAATAATACTCTGCCATTCTGTTTTTCCTACCAAAGTGGATAACTTCATACTTATCCACGTAACACTGCATCTGCCATGTATCTGCCCACTCACTCAGCTTGTCTGAATCACCTTGACGCCTCTTAAAGTCCTCCTCACCACTCAAATTCCCACCAAGTTTCATGTCATCAGCAAATTTAGAAATATTACATTTGGTTCCCTCATCCAAATCATTGATATATATTGTGAATAGCTGGGGCCCAAGCACTGATCCCTGTGGTACCCCACTAGTCACTGCCTGCCACTCCGAAAAATACTCATTTATTCTTACTCTCTGTTTCCTGTCTGCTAATCAATTCTGAATCCATGCCAATATATTACCCCCAATCCCATGTGCTCTAGTTTTGCACAATAACCTCTTATGTGGGACTTTATCAGAAGCTTTCTGAAAATCCAAATATGCCACATCCACTGGTTCTCCCTTATCTATTCTGCTAGTTATGTCCTCAAAAAACTCCAGTGGGTTTGTCAAACATGATTTCCTTTTCATAAATCCATGTTGACTTTGCCTAATCCCGTTGATATTTTCTAAGGGCAGAATCGTCCCAGAATTGCAGTAAGTGTGGTAGCGGGCAGGGAGAAGGACTTTTTACCCGTTGGCTGCATTGGTGGGTTTTTGTGCCTTACTATCCCATTCCCACCTCATTAATTATACATTCCTGGAAACACACCGGGTTGCTGCTGGGGCAGCCTCTGATTCGCCCATCCTGCCCTCACTTCAGTCCTTCAGTAAACTGAATGCCATGTTTAAAGGCCGCCCCTGCAAAGCACCAGCACTCTTCAAGGGCTAGGAAGCTGCCGTGAACTGATGGCTGCCAAAGGGAGGAGGAACCTTGCTGCCCCCAGACTTAGTGATGCCTCTCTTGAGTGCCCACTGGAGGCAGTGGAGGCTCGCTGCGATGTCCTCTACCCTCACTCTGGGCGAAGGCCTGCAAGCAAGGTCACCAGTCCAGCATGGGAGGTGGTGGCAGCGGTGGTAAGCACCAACGCCCTGCAAAAGAGGGCAGCCACCCAGTGCAGAAAGAAAATGAATGGTCTCATCCATTCAGCCAGGGTAAGTCACTCTTCTCATCACTCTCAACTCACACACTCACAAACCCATCACACATCCACAGGGATCTCACACCTCAAGGGACAACACCACTAACTCTCACAAACACCCTCACATCTCCATCGGGCTCATACCCTCTTGAGCTCACATCCTCATTCCTGTTCATGGATCCGCTCACCACACAAACAATCCATGCAGTGCCATGTGTCCTGCTCACACTCTCTCTATCTGTTTTTATGCAGGAGAAGCTGGCTCACATCAGCAGGGAGAGGTCCCAGGCCGGGGGTTGAGTGGCCCACATTAGGCCCCTCACTCATTTTGAGGAATGTGCCATCGCGCTGGCTGGTGAGGGCGTGGATCCTGCCTGCGGTGACGGTGAGGTCGGAGGTGAACACCCACATGAAGATTCTGCACTACATCATCCCTCTCTCAACGCAACTGTGAGTGCTCTCTCTCTCTTGCTTTTGACTCTGCTGCCATGCACTAATTATCTCTACTTTGGTTCACAGGGAGCTCTGCCAAGCGACCGACGTCCTCAGCCAGCCAGTCCCTCATCTCCATGCAGGTCCACACTTCCAGTGAAGCGCACGCCCCCTCCATCCAAATCCTCAACTCCAACCTCCTTCATTGAAAAGCTGCAAATAAGCAGCCTGGAAGACCCGTCACAGCGCTTACTCACACTGTCAACCAGCGCAGAGACACACACCTCGGTGGGACCTAGATCTAGAGCAGGCTCGGGTTCACAATCTGGTGGTCCCCGCACAGATACATGTCCACAGCAGCAGGAGGCAGGTTCAGCCGAGATCCCCCGCACACAGGGGACTGCTGGGGAAGAGGGATCTGTGAGGTCCGAGTCAGATGACGAGCCCCAGGGGGTTCGGCCTTCCAACTCATTGTGGAGAGTCAGCAGAAGGCAGGGGAACATCACGCTGAGCTGTTGGAAGCCTTCAATAGAGTTGCTCATGCATCCGAGGAGTGTGTCTGCTTGCTCTCTGATGAAGTATTGCCCACATGTGAACATATGGAAGTCTCCATGGGAAGGATGCAGATGTCATGGAGACCCTGGTCCAGTAAAGCGCGCAGACCTACATCCATCACGGTAGCCATGGGCGAGTTTCTGCAATGGCAACACGACAGAGAAACTGGGCACCTCGATGTCTCTCCAAGTGTTCCTTCCCCTCAAGGAGTCAGGCAGGGGCCCTTGGGCACCAAAAGGGAGGAGGAGGAGCAGCAGCTGGACACCCCTGGGTCATCCATCCAGGAATCTCAGAGGCTGCCCTCTCCCTCCGAGTCCCCTATGCCTGTGACCCTCAACCTCGTCCACTGTCACCACAGAGGGCACAGCTGGCCCACAGGAAGACAGCCAAAGCAAGCCTGGGGCTTTGAGGCCTCGGCTCTCCAGAGGACACACGCCAAAGTCATCAGAGGCAACAGGGCCAACCATTGCACAGGCGGATGTCAGGGCAGCAACTAGAAGAAGTGTTAGGCCTAGAAAAGTTAAGAATTTCTGATCAGAAGTGGTTGCATAGGTGAACACATTTTGCCACTTTATAATCAGAAAATATATTCACTTTCACTTAATAATGTGTAATGGTGTCTTTCAGTTTCATTTACAGGCTTCTCAAGTCTACCGCCTCCACACCCACACCCCCCCCTCCACCACCCCGATTGACAGTTCAGCTGCACACAGCCGGCCCACCAGTGCTTCTGGAGGGAGAAGTGTGTGTGTGTGGGGCAGGGCTTTCTGCAGCCTTTTGCAAGCACTCTCTCATGCACACGGAGCCTTCCTCAATCACACATCTCAATGTCCTGAGCGTTTTCAATGCTGCCTGCTGGGTGTCTCTTCCAGTTGTCCATCTGAGCTGACCTGCACCTCCGCCCACCCATCGATCACACTCCCATGCTGCGCCTGTGCCTGCCCAACAGCTCCTTCTACTTGCGAATTTACAAGATGGTTCTTGTATAGTATGTCTTTAGCTGCCGGGTCATTTCCTCAGTCACCCATGTCCTTTCTCCCATCACTGTCGACCCTTCTGGCATCACCTTCCGCCTCCCCAACATCGCCTACCATGCGCAACCCTTTCCTTTCCAGAATGCCCAGGTGAATGTTCACATTCTCTACCTTCCCAAGAATCCCACCCCCATTCATATTCACCTCCCCAACCTGTTCCTTCCCATCCCCAGGGCCCGTGTCTGCCTCCAGGTCCCCACCAACCACCCTCACCGTCCTTTCCACGCTACCGTTACACCCTCACCCTCCTACCCTACCGCCTCACCCTGCCCTCTCTCATCCTCACTATTCCCTCCTCCTGCGCTCACGCTCAGTTCATTTCCTAGGAGGCAGCCATTGACTCCACAGACCCCTCCCTTGCACGTTCACATGGACATTCCCACACTTAATTCTTCCTCAACCCTTACTCCCTCCTCCGCCCTTACTCCTTCCTCCCCCCTAACGTTTGTCCTCACTAATCTTTTCCTTTTTACATATTTATAGAAACTTTTACATTCCGCTTTTACGTTCCTTGCAAGTTTACTCTCATACTCTATATTTTCCCCTCTTGATCAGCATTTTTGTCCTCCTTTGCTGAATTCTAAACTGCTACTAATCCTCAATCTTGTTACTTTTTCTAGAAACTTTATTTGCCTCCTCTTTGGATCTAATACTATTCTTAATTTCTCCTGTTAGCTATGGTTGTGTTGTGTTGTGTTTATGCACCAGAAAGGAATGTATAACTGTTGCAATGCCTGCATTCATTCCTTAAATATTAATCATTGCCTATCCACCGTCATGCCTTTTAATGAAGTTCCCCAACCTAAAGTAGCCAACTCACCCATCATACCTTCATAGTTTCCTTTGTTTAGATTTAGGACCCTAGTTTCAGATCAGAATGCTTCACTTTCTGTCTTCATGAAGAATTCTATCATGGTGTGATCACTATCCCCTAAAGGACTCAGCACAAACTGATTATTAATTAACCCCTTCTCATTGCACAATACCAAATCTAGGATAGCCTGTTCCTCAGTTGGTTCCTGGACATAATGGTCTGAAAAACCATCTCGTACACACTCCAGGAAATTCATCCACATTATTGCTACTCATTTGATACCAATTTACATCTATTTGTGCTGTTAATTCACCTACCTTATTGCGAATGCTTCGTGCATTCAGATACAGTGCCTTTAGACTTGCCTTTTTTAACATTTTTACACATTTTTTGTGCTATGGGCCCTATTTGCTCCTGGCCCTTGTTTCCTCTACCTTCCACTTTTGCTTTTTACTTTTCTATCTTTTATTTATATCTTTGTTTCCCTCTCTTGTGTCTCCCCGCTTAGGTTCCCATACCTTGCTCTCTAGTTTAGACCCTCCGCCATAGTACTAGTGAACACCCCTGTGAGGATATTGGTCTCGGTCCTGCTGGGGAGCAACCCGTCCAGCTTGTACAGGTCCCATATTCCCCAGAATTGGTCCCAATGCCTCAGGAATCTAAATCCCTTCCTCCTACACCATTTCTCCAGCCATGCATTCATCTGGTCTATTCTCCTATTCCTGATCTCACTAGCACACAGCACTAGGAGTAACCCTGAGATCACTACCTTTGAGGTCCTGCTTTTTAATTTATTTCCTGGCTCCCTATATTCTGCTTGCAGGGCCTCATCCCTTTTTTCACCTAAATCATTGGTACTGATATGGACCACAACCTCTGGCTGTTCGTCATCCCCCTTCAGAATGTCCTCCAGCCACTCAATGACATCCTTGACCCTGGTATCAGGGAGGCAATATACCATTGAAGAAGGTACTCCCTCCAATCCTGCAACTACCACATAGGCCAGTTGAAGAGGAGAAGTTACAATCCCCGATCACACAGCGACCACAGAGACTCAGGCTTCCTTTAACCGGTTTTATTCAAGCATATGCAAGGGAGCCGCAATCATTCCTAAGAATGAACACCCAGCTCCCAGATTGATTACATTTCATTACTTTTGTACTTTTTCTTATCATAATACATTTGAGTACATTTGAATACATCCAATCGGTAACCGACACACCGATCCCATGCTAACTCGATCCTATTGAGTACATAAACATGTGATTTTGCTAACCAATTATTCTAAAGGATGTATACAAAATTATATTATCCAATCAAAATTAAAACACGTACGCAAAGACCTTGTTTCCCACAACTCAAGACTGTTTGTGTTTCATCAAATCCCCCTCTTTGTCTATTGTATGTCTTCCCATATCTAAGCTAAAACCATCTGCCCCTTCCCTATGTGAGAGGGGAGTACACCTAATCTAATTTATGTCCTTTCTTGTGTCACCAGTCTGACTCTCAAGGCTGTGCAATGTTTATCTGGTAATCGTCAACTCTTAATATGCTTAGCAGTCATGTCTGCCTGGAGATTTTAAGGGTTTTTCAGTAAATTCTTACTGTATTCTCTTTTAGCATTTTTAATTTCCCCCTAACAGTCTCCCCTTTTGGCCCTTGGCAAAGCCCAAGCTGGTCACAGCTTAAGTTGAGAATTCCTCTTCTGGTCCTTTGAGTGGCCAGTCATCCAGACTGCCAGAGGAATCCTAAACCACCGGATTGTATAACCTAACCTTCCCTTCCCTTGCCTTTTCCCTTGGAGTATGCATAGGTCGGGGAACTGATGTTACTGTCTGTGCCTGAAGAGTCCCTTTCCAGGTTTTATGTTAGTAGCAGCAGAGTCCGATAGCCCATAAGAGCATGATTCCTGTGACTAGCGTCATACCCATTCTAACAATCTCCCACCAATTCATCAATCTTCCGGCCGTAGCATAGGAAGTAGCTGATTGGGCTAGCTTCCTGGCCGATTGGGTGGCTAAATCCATTTGCACGCGCCCAATCTCGATTTGCTCTCTAGAAACTTCTACATATGATTGATCTATTCTTGTGGCTTCCTGCATGGCCAGGTGTGCTATTCTGACAGGAGTTTGATCAGTGAACAATGTGTCATTCCACCAAGGGCTAAACAAGTATCCCGTGGTTCTGCCTGGCAAATGGAAGTCTCCTGTAGTAAATGGATCAGTCACCTGTAGGCAGAAACTCGAGTTGATAGCACAAAGTAAGTCCCCATAAAGGAACTCAACCATTGAGTTGAGGACACCTGAGTTGCCTTAAATGCTTCCTGAATCGGTAAAGCGGTGAATGTAACTTTGCTTGTGTTTATAAATACCTCCAGCGTTTGACATAAGCACACAATGTAATTTCTTGATTCTGAACAACAATCTCTAGTACTCATCAGTACCGTGTCTTTTACACAGGATATATATCCATGTAGCCCTATACGGAATACCATCCCCCCTTTATCTACTCCTGGGGACTCAAACCTATTGCTGTTCAGGAAAGCCTCATTTGGATAATGTTCTTGGGGAATGGCCATGATGAATTTTATAACTCCATCCTCTCCTCCAACCTTGAGGTTGTGCAATCACCAATTCCTGTCGCTCCTTGCGTAAATTTATGAGGTTTAATTGGTAAACTGACTCGAACATGTGTTCGGGAATTGTTCCGAACCTGATATCTTCAATGTCGGATTTTACCCCATCAATTAGATCTCACACTAACATATTGTATGCCCTCCCTGTGGCTTGTGATTTGGCTGTGTCTATTATCCTGTCTGCAGTCTGCCTAAGGAACCGTAGCAGACCTTCTCCTTGTAGCTCCCAGGCTGTCAGGGTATATCCTGTCCCGCGTGCACTGTGGTGCAACCCTCAGGAGTCTCAGCAGCCACCCAGGAGGCATAATCATTTCAGTCATAGATCTGATCTGAATTAAGCATGGAATTGGCACTCCCAAATAGCCCTCCAATGTCTCCTAGTATACTTCTTTTTAACCTAACCTATGCTTTGCTCTAATTCCCGGAACGATTTGAAATTTATAGTCATTGACTATCCTCTTCAGTTGGCTTCTAGCCCATTTTATGGAATTCTGGTGGCTGTGACAAGTAGTACGTAACACTGACAGGAGTCCTGAGATGTTGCATGTTACTTCTAAGGAGACCATAGTTACATCATGTAGTAGTAGTTTTGACTTTCCTATCCTGACTATCCCATCTTGGGGGGGGGACTTGCTACATCTGGACATTGAGTGGGTCTTTTTGATATCCACATGTCATCAAAGTGAAACATCGTGTACCATAACAATCATGTCTATCTATTACACATTTACATGTTTCTTGACAATATTGTCCCACGAGACCCGGTTCCCAAACAAAGGGAGATAGGTCTGTCCATCCGGCGGTCACGTTAATCTCTTGATACATCCAAACGCTTGTTGATGAAAAACTGGTCGGGGGCACGTATGTTCTACATCCCCCATACCACCAACCCAGTCCAGTTCTATTGTCATAAATCCCAATTATCGTTACCCCACCACTCATGTCTATGCTTATGCTTAGTGAGGTGTTACTGGGTATTTCCCGCTGTGGTGTATCCTCAAAAGTACATTCATCAGTTCATCATTGTCCTTACCCCTGGGTAAGTACCACTATCCCATGAAGTTCCTGTTGTTACAATCGAGTGCTGTTAGCTGGACTGGCTGCCCAGGTGCTGTTAAATGTAAAGTACTCTTACAACTCTGTGTGTGATCACACGTGGGGGTCCTGTTCCCAACTGTTTGTTTGATGTGTCCGTGTAGTGACTTGATCCGTAATCCAGGTGTTGGGCTTTCTTATCCATTCCCCACTTCCTCCTTGGGAAAGTAGGACATACTGCCCAGGGTGATGGCAGATGTCATTATTGACTATGACTGTTGATGCTTCCCAAGCCAGTGCTGACACGCCCATAGCCAGGATCACGGACCTGTGGAAATGTTAACATTGGCTCCCGTTGTCCGGATTACCACTTGGTGATTCATCATATATCTTTAACTGTGTATAATGCCTCCATTTATTTCCCATTTTCATAACTACCAGTGCACACATATACCTCATATGGTCCATGCCACCTGGGGCAAACCCTGTTTGCTCAGGTCTCACCCTGACCATCACCTTATTCCCCACTTGGGGGGGTCCGCTGTTGCTCTTTAGATTTGCATGTTTCCATATCCTTAATCATCGGTCAGTCCCTAACTTCCTCTCTCAACTCATGGAATTGCTTACTTAATTCCCTTACATCGTCCTGAATTTTTCCTTTCAGAGGCCCTACATCTCCTCCTCCCACTATAATACCTTCAGGTAATTGCATGGCCCTTCCTGTTATCAATTCAATGCGGTGAACCTGGTAGTCCTATTTGGTGTAGCCCTAAGGCGCATCAGAATGCTGGGCAATACGGTGCCCAGCTGTTCCCTGTCTCCTGAATTGCTTTGGCTATGGATGTTTGTAAAGTTCAGTTCATCCTTTCCACCATCCCTGAACTCTGGGGGTGGTAAGGAATATGGAATTTCTGTTTAATCTCCATAAGTTTACCCATTTCTTTAATGACTCCTCCTGTGAAATGAATTCCCTATCTGAATCCATCTGGGTAGGCACCCCTACTCCTTCCAGTTTACTATCTCCTGCTGTCACATGTCGGGCCTCAATTCCTTAAGCTGTCTACACAACTCTACAATGCACCTTCTTATCCTATCTTTCAATGGCTCACTATCTTCACTTCCAGTGGCAGTTC
Organism: Cetorhinus maximus; assembly: GCF_964194155.1. Taxonomy (NCBI): domain Eukaryota; kingdom Metazoa; phylum Chordata; class Chondrichthyes; order Lamniformes; family Cetorhinidae; genus Cetorhinus; species Cetorhinus maximus. Next base: position 153,943,207 of record NC_135883.1, on the reverse strand, counting down.
CCTCTGGGAGCCGCTTAACTCTGCCTGTCATCAGGGTGTTAATGTTAGTGGTCTTACTATTTGTAACTTGCATGCACATTAATATAGTCAGTAATACACCTATTTAGCTTTTTCCCAGCTTTCCCTTTATCCATCTTGTGGTAAATTGTTGTTAAGTATTATTTCTCCTTACCCTTCAATTGCCTCAACTACAGATTCCGAATAGTTTTACCTCTAAGGTTTTGTTCCCCTGACCACGATCATTCTAAGATTTTCTGGAGGTCAGTTTCTCTATTGTCTTGATCGTTTAAAATGTTTCCTTACTCTTTAGGCCGTGTTAACTATTTCATGTCAACAGGGATCTCTGTCTCTAGATCTTTGCTTATCTCCCCCCCGTGCAGTTCCAATGTCTCAGTTGATGGCCAGATTATCAAATTCACTTCCCTAAAAGAAGTTTGCACATCATGTCTTCTTTCCCTACTTTCCTCATACCATTCTACACATGCAAAATCTTATCTCGTTCAGGTTGTCTGGAGAGACTTTACAGTCCAATAAAGTATTCTCATAACAGCTTTAAACAGAAATCAGACATTGACTTGTTTTGCTTCCTTATCTTCTTCTCAAACAACATCTTATTGTCTCGAAAGTAACCCACTAAATTATGTCTGACTTTTTTTTTAGCATTATCCCAGATTCATTAACTCGGCCAAAAATTGGATTTCTGCCAAACTTTGTCAAGGTCTTGAGCTTAACTTCACATTTTGGGAACAAATTTACAAATACAAAAGCTTGCAGCATTTGAATTAGTGCCAATTGTTGTCAAAAGCCTTTTAAAATAAAAAAATCCCTTTTGAGAACTTTATCAAGAACCAAACCTCAAATTTATAAACTTTATAAGAACGGTAATTTACACTATCAAAATTAAAACTATCTCTTTCTCATGTGTAATGATTTGTATCCAGATTAGATGTCCCATATGTTTATCGACACATCCTTTACCTTTGGATAACATCCTCGTTATTCAAAAGTAATCTGTTAAATTACACTGCACTTTACATTTCAAGATTGTCCCAAATTCAAATTACAGTGCTTTTGGATTGCAGATTTCCTTTAATATTTGATTCATCTCTTCAAAAGAAACCGCTTTTTATCCATTGGAACCACCTAGATCGTGTGTTTATGTCTTTTGGTTTTCCTAGAATCCTTCTGAATTTCAGGTCATTTTGTTTTTCCTCAGAATTTTAGAATATGAACTCGTATGTATCAATCCCAATCAGCCTGGAAGCTGGTGATGAGGGTTATTCCCTACTAGTCTGCAAGGGGGTGGTACAAGAGTTGGTTCATCTCAAACAAAGGCAAGCCCTGTTTTATCTTTACACTACCTTCAAATTGCGATTTTTGCCAGAAATCTCAACTCAAACCTTATACTCAAAACTTTGGAATGTTTGAGTATACTTTCCCTTTAATCTAATATGGGGTTTCGACTCTAAAGTGCTGAACTACACACAGAAATGACAATTTAGGGAAGAAAACACATTAAAGCCCACATATAAATGCTTCCCTGCACACAAACAAACACATATGTAAAGGTATATATTTATATTCCTATAATATTGAATTTAACTCTAAACGAAACTTCAAGTAGCAGTGGGGGGAATAAAGGGATCTTGGAGGCTCCACCTATAGGGACCTTCAAACTGACTGAAGCTCACATTTTCTCTGCTGCTGCCTGTCTCTGCTCATTAAGCCCCTAGGGGTACCCCCTTTCTCTCTCTCTCTCCTCAGCACAAACGGCTCTTGAAACTTAGATCAATTCATTTCTTTTAAGTTACAAAAATTCAATAGGGGACCTTTCAGGCCCCCTGACGCTGCGACCGGTGCAACTCGACCGAGGTATTTCTGTATTAGTTTAGTTTGTTGCAGATACAGACTCAAAATGAGTACTGTAGCTTTGTCAGTTTTATCGTTAGCCTGAGCTCCCACCACCCCTTGGAGCGTAACAGTGGGTCGCTCGGCTACCACCCTTGTTTCATTTTGCTGATCAGCTTTTTATGCTTCCTAGCAAGGTGAAGGGACATGGTTCCCTCACCTCCCCATTTCTCAATGAACTCGAGTTCATCCTTCTCAGTCATACCCACATTCACACATTAAACAGGGACCCACAGTTCCCCCGAGACACTTTGTCTCCCGAGGCTCACTTGCCTCAACTGTCCACCTGAGTCTCCCTGGCCGAAACGTGCGGATCCGCCCTATTAGATTTCCGTTCTAGTCTGACGCGAACAACTGGAGAGTATCTTTCAAAATGAAAATACTCACCAGATCATTGTTCCGCCTTCACAGAGGTCCTGGTGAATCCTGCCGACTATGCCTATTGAAGAAGGTACTCCCTCCAATCCTGCAACTACCACATAGGCCAGTTGAAGAGGAGAAGTTACAAACACCGATCACACAGTGACCACAGAGACTCAGGTTTCCTTTAACCGGTTTTATTCAAGCATATGCAAGGGAGCCGCAATCATTCCTAAGAATGAAGACCCAGTGCCCTGATTGATTACATTTCATTACTTTTGTACTTTTTCTTATCATAACACATTTGAGTACATTTGAATACATCCAATCGGTAACTGACACACTGGTCCCATGCTAACTCGATCCTATTGAGTACATAAACATGTGATTTTGCTAACCAATTATTCTAAAGGATGTATACATAATTATATTATCCAATCAAAATTACAACATGTACACAAAGACCTTGGTTCCCACAACTCAAGACTGTTTGTGTTTCATCAAATCCCCCTCTTTGTCTATTGTATGTCTTCCCATATCTAAGCTAAAACCATCTGCCCCTTCCCCATGTGAAAGGCGAGTACAACTAATCTAATTTATGTCCTTTCTTGTGTCTCCAGTCTGACTCTCAAGGCTGTGCAATGTTCATCTGGTAATTGTCAACTCTTAATATGCTTAGCAGCCATGTCTGCCTGGAGATTTTAAGAGTTTTTCAGTAAATTCTTATTGTATTCTCTTTTTAGCATTTTTAATTTCCCCCTAACACCATCCTGGTGTCATGTTTGTGACTACCTTACTGTATGTGCTACCTACAAAGATCTCAGCCTTGCTGATGCTCCGCAGTGACTCCAGCCACAGCTCCAGACCTAAAATGCAGATTTCGAGTAGCTGCAGCTGGAGATACTTCCTGCACACATGGCCGCCCTGGACACTGGAAGTATCCCTGACTTCCCACATTGCACAGGAGGAGCATTCCATGTTGCGAGCTGCCCTGCCATGACTTACCCTTAAATTACTCCTTTTACTTTTACTTCCTCTATTTTAAAGAGTTTTGAATATAAACTAGGGATCTTACTTTAATCTTTATACTTTAAACACTAATTAATCTAAAGGCCAACTTTTACTTTAAAGACTGGAGAGTAGTAATACTCACCAGTTCCTACCTACCAAGGCTGCACGCCACTCCTCCCTCGCTGGCGCGGGTCCCACTCAGTGAACTTACATTTCTGCTGTGGGGTCACTCTTGGATGTTTTCAAATATCACCCCTCTCATGCAGCTTTTCAACTCCTTGTCTCCTGGAGGCTGAAGAAGATAGAGGGAGACAAAAGATGAGCACCTTCCTCCCCTCCTCATCAAACTCCCTTCTCACCAAACACGCAGTGATTCCACTCTGCATTGGTACACTCCGTGACAGTGCACTTAACCTTTCGTATTTATATTACTGAGATTCAGATGAGATGAGATTCAGGTTGTTTGGCTGACAGTCAAGCATCATCCAATTGTGTAACGAATGTTTTTTTTTTGCTTTCTAATTGGTGTAGGAAGACAATGGATCACGAGGATGGATGTGTTGGCTGACTAATGACTGGAGTGTGGGCCAAGTAACGTGATGAAGCCCCCACAGAATACATTTAATCATAGTTGGCAACCTCATTTGATAGCAGTATTAGGAAAGTTTGGGTAAAAGATTCTGTAGCTAGTTTACAATAAGTTTATCAAAGCCCTGTCATAATTAATTGTAAGAGTATATTAGTAGCAATTCTCTAGCTCCTGTCTGTTAACATGGTAGTTTAACTTCCATATTGAAGCAGACTTGAACAAAGAGCCTTATATTGCCAAAGTATATGAAAGTAACAGGTTGCTTCCTCAGCCAAGAGGAGGAATAAACAGGATCTTCAGAGTTGCCAAGTTCCTGGGGATAGATGGCAATTGTGCTGGCTGACAAGGCAACAGGGAAGAACAGAACAAGGCCCGTGGTTGCCAGAAGAGAAACATCTGATTTGACACTTCCGGTAAATCCATAATGGTGGGAACAGGATGAGACACCGACTGGTGAGAAATGCTGATGGTTACAAGCCTGTGGGAAGAATGGAATAGTGAGTCTCCGACCAGTTCTGGACTGTGGGAATAGTACATCAAAGAGCCTCAACTACAAATTCCTGAACCGAAAATGAGTCATTGTAATTGTTGTGTCCTGCATTAGGTTACCTCACCATTTTATGAAATGAGGCTGCATTGTTGACATTAAAGCTTACATCTGAATTTCATATGTGAACTGGTCTGAACCCAAATTATTTCTAGATGTATCTATTCAAATTGCACCTGATCATCTGGCCAAAATCCACTGCTCTCCCTGATTGTCCAGCCCAGAATCCACTCCGTCTCTGATTGTCAGGCCCAGAATCCACTGCTCTCTGTGATTGTCTGGCCCAGAATCCACTGCTCTCTCTGATTGTCTGGCCCAGAATCCACTGCTCTCTCCGATTGTCTGGCCCAGAATCCACTGCTCTCTCTGATTGCTTTCTTAAGAAACTTTCTTGGAATCCATATGAACAACACCCACTGCATTCCCTTCATCAATCTTCTCTGTTACTTCATCAAAAAAGTTTAAATAGTTTAATCAAGCATGAGCTGCCTGCTACAACCCACGCTGGCTCTCCTTAATTACCTCAACTCTCTCCAGGTGCCTGTTGAATTTATTCCGATCATTGCTCGCAATATCTTTCCCATCACTGATGTTAAACTATCTTACTTGTAGTTTCTAGGACTGTCCTCACACTCTTTCTTGAATAGGGTGTCCCATTTGCTACTTTCCGATCCTCTGGCACCGCCCCCAATCTAAGGAAGATTGGAAGATTATGGTAAGTCCTTCTGCTATCTTTATCTCCACTTCCTTTGACAATTTGGGATACAAGGCAACCAGATCAAGTGGCTTAACCACTCTAAGCATTGCCAGCCTTTCTAGTGCCTCCTGTCTTTCAACATTTACCACATCCATTACCTCGTCCATTTCTGCTTCTACCAATATTTTGCAAGCATCCTCTTCCTTAGTAAACACTGATATGAAGTACTTAACACGTATCCTAGCCTTGCCGTGCACCTCTAAACATATATTACCCTCTCTGTACCTAATAGGGTCCACTTCATCTCTACTTACATGCCAGGGAAGATTTTCTGAGTTCCCCTTTATGCTGACGCTGTTCTATTCTCATATTCTTTCTTTGCCTGTCTTATTTCCCTCTTCCATTTCCCACTCAACCTATTTTATTTGGCCTACCTCTCACTTGAAGAATTCAAGTGTTGTCATACAATATGATGGAGGGTTTCCTCAGTGTGAAGATGGGGCATTATCTCCACAAGGACTGTGTGGTGGCCACTCCTACGAATACTGTCACAGATGGATCTACCACAGGTAGATTGGTGAGGGCGAGGTCAACTAGATTTTTCCTTCTTGTTGGTTCCCTCACTACCTGCCTCTGGCCCAGTCTGACAAATATGGACTCAGCCTTGATCAGAAGTGGTACTATCGAGCCACAGAGTGCTGGACATTAAACTCCCCTACCCAGAGAACATGTTGTGCCTTTGCTACCCTCAGTGCTTATTCCACAAGAATATAAGAATTAGGAGCAGGGGTAGTCCATTTGGCCCCTGCAGCCTGCTCTGCCATTCGATAAGATCATAGCTGATCTATTGTGGCCTCAACTCCACTTTCCTGTCTGCCTCCCATAACCCTTGTCGACCAAAAAGCTATCTAATTTAGCTTTGAATGCAAGATCTCCATGGGGTGTTCAACACTGACTTATAGGCTGATGGAGGGCGGTACGTGGTGATCAGCAAGAAGTTCCCTTGCCCATGTTTGACCTGATGCCATGAAACATCATGGGGGTCCGGAGTCAATGGGACTTCCTCTAATCTACCCTGAGTCTGTTCCAGATGTTGACCACTCTATGTGAATACGATTTCAGGCACTGGATAAGACACCTGACTGTGACAATTGGGGATTTATTGTCATTAAAGTAAATTATCTAGTCATTTATGGGATGTGGGCATCACTGGCTAGACCAACATTTAATGCCCATCCCTAATTGCCCTGCTTCAGAGGACATTGTTGTGGGTCTATAGTCATGTGTATGCCAGACTAGGTAAAGACAACAGATTTCCTTCCCTACAGGGCATTTAGTGAACCAGAGAGATTTTTAATGACCATCTTTCAATCCCAGGTATTTATTAAACTCAAATTTCACCTTCCCCCATGGTGGGATTTGAACACGGATCCCCAGAGCATTATTCTGGGTCACTAGTCAGCGACATTGCCACCATACCACTGCCTTCCCGTTACAACATTGCTCTTTGTAGGACCTTGCTGTGGGCAGATAGGCTGCTGCATTCCCTACATTACAGCAGGGATGACGCCGATGACCGTTGCAGTTTGAAAATTTGAATTGAATTAAAACAAAGAGCTGGAATTTTTAAAAAATGCTGCAAGCAAAACGTACTACTTTACAAAGGCATGATTAAAGCAAAATACTGCGGACGCTGGAAATCTGAAATAAAAACAGGAAATACTGGACAAAACTCAGCATGCCTGACAGCTTCTGTGGAGGGGGAAAGAGAGTTAACGTTTCGAGTCCGTATGACTCTCCGTCAGAGCTGGAAGAAGGGTCATACAGACTTGAAACGTTAACTCTCTTTCTCATTCCACAGATGCTGTCAGACCTGCTGAGTTTTTCCAGCGCTTTCTGTCTTTATAAATGTATTATGTTTTGTTTTCTCTTTCAGGTTTTGTCCATTCCTATTTGCTACGGTGAGCAGCAATGATTTCCATTTTGAGGGTAATTCTCCTGTTCACTCTTTGAAGAATGAGAACATCCCCTGTTTTGACTCCAGCCTTTCGGTGCTCTCTGTTTGATGCGCTGTAATTGGGTCTCTCTCCAGGTCTGGCGCATTCGATGCCTTGAATTCTAATGTCCTGACGTCCTGAGGATTTTGTACCTGCTCCTGTCACTTGCTGGGTTATTGTGGGCTGTGGTTCAATGTCAGTGTGCGTTCTGCCACGTCCCCATTTCGTCTGCTGAATGGTGCCTCCTGTGTCGAGTTGCAGCCCGATGTAATCGGGAGATTTAATAAGAGATGGAGAGGAGGGAGCTCGGAGTAGTTTGTATTGGTGGAATTGGCCGCTGATGACTTGTGACAGTTTATCCATGGTGTTTGATTCTGTTCATCTCCCTATTTATTTCAGCTGCTTCTCTTTTCATTGCAGTTTAAATAAAATACTGTGTTATCTGCTCTACAGATAATAGTTTCCATTCAGACGCCTGTCTAACCAGAATAAAATTCCCCCTTTTATTGTTTCCTGGCTACCTGACATGCACAGAAACGCAGCAGCTAGTTTAAAGAGTTCTCAAACCAAATTAGGAGCATAGGAACAGGAGGAGGCCATTTGGCCACTCAGGCCTGCTGTACCACTCAAAGATATTACGGATGATTTGTGCATCAACTCTCTTTTCTTGCAACAAAAACATAAAATACTGGAGAAACTCGGCAGGTCTAGCAGCATCTGTGGAGAGACAAACAGAGTAAAAGTTCCAAGTCCGTATGACCCTTCTTCAGAGCTGAAGAGAAGTGGAGCTGTGATGAAATTTATACTGTTTAAGGGGGATGGAGCAGGTGAAGCTGGCTAGAAGGCCAGCGATAGGTGGGGGCTATGGAGAGATTGGCAAAGATGTCATGAACGAGAGGACAAAGGGAGTGTTAATGGTAGTATAAGGCCTGAAAAGGTGCTGATAGTGGCAAAGGTAAGAAAGCAGAATATTATAATAGCAGAAGAAGAGCCAGAACTCTGTGAAAGAACAACATGAACAAGTAATAGATGACCCTGTGGGGGATGGGGTGGGGGGGAGGGGGCGGTGGTGGGGAGAAAAAGGGATAGAAAATGGGATAGAAGTGGGGCTAATGTAGTTTTCCTGCATTTTGGCTTTTCGAGATAACAAAAATCTATCAAACCCAGTCTTGAACAACCCGAGTTGTCTTAGCATCCAGACTTTTGGAGGGGCAGTTCCAGATTTCTGTTGACGTTTGTGTGACATAAACAAGAGTCATCCAAAAAACAGAGACTGTTGTCAAGGTTACAGTTGTGCCGAAATTTATTTACAGTAGATAGTTACCTAATGTGCTAATGTGTGTTTATAATTATGGGCTCTTGTTGCCTGTAGGATTATTAGGACCAAGGGAATTTCATAATTATTAAATAGTTTTTGATGCTTTAATGCATTCATGTGTAATATTAAAACGTCTTTACGTGGGTATAAATGTTTCATTTAGCACATCTAATGCACTCTCTGCATTGCAAGAGTTGTCTGAGATGGTTGAGACATAACACATGGTTGAAACAAAAAGATGGATGAACATGGCACCTGTGTTTAAATGGAAAGGATTATAGTTTGGTGTTTGTTTTATAGAGAGAGGCAAGACCAGATTAGTTTGGGAAAAGACAGATGTATCAATTTCCCTCATGTTATAACTGAACTTCTTAATTGAACAATATATTAGGTAAGCAAAGCCTGCAATGCCATTGAATTATTTTGGTGTTATTTTTGTGAAACACATCTGGGTAATGGATGTTGAGTCTCTACATGCCTTGAAGACTGGAGCAGGACTGTCAACACTCAGATCGAGTCTTTATTCACTTACAGGGACACACATTACATACCATGCAGCTCTAACCAAAACCAAGCCCTCTAACCACCTGCTCCTTTACAAATATAAGAACAAGTGAAACCTCAGTTGATACCCAACATTTAAAATACAATTAACACTCAATTAATATATAATTAGCATACATCCATTCCTGGCTGGGGAAGAGATAACGAGAAGTTAGGGCTGGATTATGTCAAAGGGCTACGGGTTCCCCAGTCTGATTTTTATTAATTTCATGGGATGTGGGCATCATTAGCAAGGCCAGCATTTGTTGCCCATCCCTAATTGCCCTTAAACTGATCCTCTTAGGACATTTCAGAGGGCATTTAAGGGTCAGCCGCATTGCTATGGGTCTGGAGTCATATGTAGGCCAGACCAGGTAAGGATGGCAGACTTCCTTCCCTCAAGGACATTAATGAACCAGATGGGTTAATGAAGCAGTTTCTGGACATGGAGCCTCCGGCTGCCACTGGGAGGCACCCTTCTATGAAGCTGGCAGCCACCCATGCCCCCTCGGAGCCTTAATTATGCAAATCAGCTGCCTGTTTCTGTGGATGGGCAGGTGGTCCTCACCCAGCCCGCCTGCTGTTTGCTGCTGGGGAACTCACTGGTGGAAGGGCTGCGAAAGATAGCCGCCCCAACGCGCCTCCCCAATATTTTACCACTCTACACCCCACCCACCCCCTGAACTGCTTCTGTCCTCGCCACCCAGGGCCCATAAAATTCAGGCGTAAGTGTCTTCAAATAGGTGTCTTCAAATGTGGTCTCGGAATCACAGAATCTTTACAGTACGGAAGGAGGCCATTCAGCCCATCGAGTCTGCATTGGCTCTCTGAAAGAGCATTCTACCTAGTCCTACTCCCCTGCCTTATCCCTGTAACCTTGCACGATCTTTTCAGATAGCAATCCAATTCCCTTTTGAATACCTCCGCCAAACCTGCCTCCACCACCCTTTCAGGAAGTTTGTTCCAGACTCCAACCACCCTTTGGGTGAAAAACTTTTTCCTTATATCACATTTACTCCTTTTGCCAGTTATTTTGAATCTGTGCCCTCTAGTTCTTGATGTTCTCTTGAGTGGGAACAGTTTCTCACTGTTTACCCTGTTCATACCCCTCAGAATCACGAGTACCTCTATAAAGTCTCTTATCAGCCTTCTTTTCTCCAAGGAAAACAGTCCCAACCTCTCCAATCTATCCTCATAGCTACAGTTCTTCATCCCGGGAATCATTCCTGTGAACCTCCTCCGAGGCCTAACTAATGTATTATACAGGTTCAACATGACCTCCTTACTCTTGTACTCAATGCCCCTATTAATAAAGCCTAAGATACTATATGCTTTATTAAAGACTCTCTCATCCTGGAGTGGTTTTAATTACTGGAGGGAAGGTGTGGAGGGATTCTCCAGAGAGCCTTTTTCTTCATTGGCACTGTACTCTTCTCTGCATTCCTGTCTCTTCCAGCCCTGAGGGTGACGGGGTGGGGGAGAGAGAGGGCTAGAAGTGTTTAGTCATAGCGCATTGTGAGTGTGAGGCAAGTTTGATATAACAGCTGCTCCTTTCTGGCCCATCGTTTTCCTGAGCTTGAGTTGGCATTGTTGCATTGGTGTCAGTTGGATAGGATTGTCTGTAGATTATTTTTAAACATCATAGGTGATCCCATGCTCCTGGTGATGATACCAGCACTTCCGATATATCTTCATTTTCCCTCATCCAAAGATTCCCCTCACTGTAGTTGACAGGGCCCTCAACTATGTCCATTCCATTTCATGCACTTCTGCTCTCGTGCCTTCCCCTCCCTCCCAGAACCACGATAGGGTTCCCCTTGTCCTCACCTTCCACCGCACCAGCGTCCCTATTCAATTAATCATCCTCCACCATGTCTGCCACCTGCAATGTGATTCCACCATAAAACACATCTCCCCCTGCCCTCCCCTCTCCTTTCAACATTCCTAAGGGACCGTTACCTCCACGACACCCTGGTCCAGACCTCAGTCACCTTGAACACCCTCTCCCCTTTTCATGCACATTTCCATGCAAGTGTTGGAGATACAACACCTGCCCTTTTACCTCCTTTCTCCTTAGTACCCAACCAGTCCTTCCAGGTGAAACCTCCATTTATGTGTACTTCTTTCAATTTACTACTGCATACTATATTTGGCGTTCACAATGTGTCCTCCTCTATGTTGGGGAGACCAAACGTAGAATGGGTGACTACTTTGCGGAACACCTGCATTCAGTCTGTAAGCGTGACTCTAAGCTTCCTGTCACATGTCATTTTAATTCTTCACCTTGTTCCCACGCTGACATCTCTGTCCTCGGGCTCCTGCACTGTTCCAATACAGCTCAATGGAAACTCGAGGAACAGTGCTTCATCTTTCAATTAAGCACTTTACAGCCTTCCAGGCTCAACAATAAGTTCAACAATTTCAGTTTGTAGGCTTTGCTTCCATTTTGCTTGCTTTATCTTTGCTGGTTTTTGGTTCTTCTCCTTTTCTTTAAACTTGTTTTTGCTTTTGGGATGGCAGCAGCTCATGATTCTGCCATTCACGCCCTCTCTAGACACATCTTCTGCTTCTTTACTTGTCCCTTTACCACTCCTTTTGGCCCTGCGCCATCAACACTTTTGTCATTTAATCATCTGCCTTCCACCTTCCCATTTGTTCTTTATCCTAACCCCCCACACCCCCCTTCCCCCATTTCACTTGCTCAAAACTTAACATACCTCTAATTTTTACCAGTTCTGATGAAAGGTCATCAAAGCAAAACAGTAACCCTGTTTCCTCTCTCTCCGCAGATGCTGCCAAACTTCCTAAACATTTTCAATGTTTTCTTTCCATATTATATTGTATTTCTTCCCTGCTTTAGAACCGTGTATCTGATCTACATCCAAATTCAGTGAACACCGTGGTAGAAATACACCACTTATTCACTAAAGGAAAGCCTCCGACATTCAGGCCTCTAATGTGATTTCTGCTCAGCCCTCAAATCATTTTAAAGCTTTCTAATTGGATTCGGTATGCCGTTACTAAGTAATCATCTACAAGGTCTTCATTTCTAGGAGTTTGTTTAGTGAAGATTCCCAAAGGGTTTCTGATAGACCTTCATAAATTTCAGCTGAAAAATGCTTAATATTTACCTGTGGAAAATAATCCCTGTGCAATCAAGAATTTGATAAACCTCTCTGTTGATTAAATTTAGCACCATCCAGCTTCTTGAAGTTATAAATCCCTCTGTTCCTTACATTTGGTGCCATCCATCCCCTTAAGTTTATGGTGTTCACATTTCGTAATGCCCTTCAGTTTAAGTTGAGAAAGCCCTCTATTATGCCATTGTAACTCGCCCTGCACACCCTCACCCTTCCCCACCCCACCCTTCCCCTAGCTGCCAGCACAATTGCTATTGAGAAAAAGAGAGAACAATGAATGCGATGGGTCTTGGCAGGAATGACGGAGCTGAGGAAATGAATTTGAACTGACAGGGAGAGGGAAAAGGACAATCAAAGAGATTGATCTGGCTGCCCATTGATCACATTGGCATGTTCAATCCGTCAGCCATAAGGATAGGCAGCTGTGGCAGAACGTGACGTTTCAGAGACCAAACAGCCTTCAAATCAATAGAATATCCGTATAGATAACCACTGACCTAGCTGAAAAAAAAAACAGGCGTTCCCCCTGCTTGTGACATTAAGTGAGCTTCTGTCAGATCACTCTCAATAGCAAATAAAATGCACTAACTCCATAGTTACTTTGCAATAGACCGATGACAAATCTTTGGGGCAGAATTTTGGAAGTTGCGCAGCTATGGCACAGACTGTCTCGCCAGACTGCATCCTGTCCAAATTGGTAGTTCTGCCTCCCCATTGCCGGAGAAGGATTCTGGGATATGAAAAGTGCTATATAAATGCAAGTTCTTTCTGACAATCCATCTGTCCCTCACAGAAGAACCAGCCTAAATTATGAATTCCAACAGCCTTCAGGCTTGGATGAGAGAGTCTTGAGCAGTGATACAGCTTCCCCTTTCATTTGTTCAATTAGTATAGCATGGTTGAGAGGGATCTCATAATGACTTTGATGTAATAGGACCTGATTCTGCGATAGCACCTCTCCTAAATGCATCTTGTACACTGCAGATATTGAGATTTTCTTGGCTGATTGTCTTTTTTTCATGCATTTAAACATTCAAATTATCATTTCCCTCCACAGTTCCTTTGAATCCAATTATCTCATACCCAAGTCGTAGATGAAAAGTTTTTCCTCTTTTTTTTTCTGTCGCTGATGGGCAGAGTCGACAACTCATTATGTTTTTCTCTGTCATTTTGCCTCCACCAGCATTATTCATTATTGGGGACTGGATGGGGTTAGTGTCTGTCTCAAGAAACCACTTCTCTGAAGAGGTCGTGACTGGAATCTGTCAACTGTTCCAAACACAACTGTAATCTCAAAGCAGGGAGAGGACATGAGAAACCTGCCAACTCTACGTGGCTATTTTGCATTGTGCTTCAAGTTGCTTTATTACCTAGCCTTTTGACTGTACGGGCCCATGTCTCTCTCGCTCTCTCTTTCCCTTTCTCTCTCTTTCTCTCCCCCCCTTAATTAGATCCAAAGTCACCTTCATTTGTACAGAAACTATGAAGGTAAAATTGGGCCATGTAGTGCCTGATTTTTCGTTGCTGCATGGCACAAGGATGGGAAATGGCATTCCAAACGCAGTCCGTAGGCTGCCATCTTGATAAACGCGTTTGCATGGGTGGGCCTCAGTGCTGCCGGCAGCGTGCAGAGCAGGTAGACAATGATGCCAAATCAGTCTGCAACACTTAATTGACGCCAGTGCTGCTATTTTTGAACTGCATTCCAGTCTTAACCTTGCAAAACATTAAACGGAATAATGGACCCCCACGACTGCTATTTAAAGGGATCACAAACTGCTCAGAGGTTAGTTTCTAGATTATTTATTCTGGCTGTTGGTGGAATTGTACATGCACTTGGAGCCTTCCCATATGTGGAAATAGTTTACAGGGAGTGGGTGGTTTTAAATTGTGTTTTGCTCATTTAAAATCTTGCACTGAAACACTTCGCTTCCAGACATGAGTGATTTGGTTAGGTTTCCTTTGGGAATTGAAAATTATGGTAGAATAAGGAGAGGTCACACAAAGTTGTACAAGCTGCAGGAAGAGGGAGGAGGAATCAAGGGAGAAGGGCTCTCAGTAGGAAGCCACACGTAACAACCACATTTCTTCAGGGATCAATCTTCTTACTCCAACTTCAACGAGGGCAAATGCTTGAGATATCTTCACTTCTTTAAAGCAGTTGTGACTGGAATTAGCCAACTGTTCCAACATAACTGTAATCTCAAAACAGGGAGAGGACAGCATTACCTGTGGCTGTCAAGGTGAATGCGGCTCTTCACATTTGTGCACTTGGTTCCATCCAGGTTTCTGCTGGAGGCCTAAGCACCATCTCAGATATTGAGGTGCAATGCTGCATAATGGAGATCACTGAGGCTCTCTGTACACAGAGATGGAGCTTCATCACATTCCCTTTTATCAGACCAAAGCAGACAGAGCGAACACAACAGATTGTGTAGATTACAGGCTTCACCATGGTGTAGACTGCTATTGATTGGTTGTACATTGCCTTGTGTGTGCCTCATCCGAATTGGGCTCTTTTCATGAACTGAAAGAGATTTCACTCTCTCAGTGTGCAGGTGGTGTGTAACCACAGGCAGTGTATCATACAGTACCTGACAGTAGTCATGATTCCTTCATTCTGTGGCAATCCTCTGAGTCACCTGTATTTGAACCTCCAGGGCAAGTTAAACGCTGGTTATTGTGTGACAAGGATTACCCACTGATGACATAGCTCATGACACCAGTCTGGAACCCATGGACACCCGCTGAATGGCCTCCTTCTGTGCCATTTAAATTCTGTGATTCTGTGATTCTATAATAAGAGCTATGTTGCCACAAGAAATATTATAGAGCACAACATTGGCATCCTCAAATGACACTTCTGCTACCTGGGTTGCTCTAGAGGAGCCCTGCAATCCTTAGCTGAGCAGGTTTTGAGATTTGTGGTAGTAGGCTGCATGCTGCACAATCTCACCATTATGAGGGAACAGCACTTGCCGCCACTTATCAGGTGAGAAGCTGAGGAAGAGGAACATGAGGAGAAGAAGGAGGAGGAAATACAACAGGAAGTGGAGGAACATGTAGAGGAGCAGAGGATGCAACATCGATAGTCCCTTTCTGCCTGAGCTCTAATTGATGAAACAATTCATGAATGATGCCAATAATCCTAACCACACCTCCTCATTCACCAGCTCTGGGCCTAGAGTGCTGCAGTACTCGTGATTTTGGTGGAAACTGCTTGTGCTGCAATGTAAGGTGTGACATTATCCGTTAGATACTACATCATGGTGGGCTCCAAAGGGTGGGGGTGCTGATGGAGATGATCGTCCATTCCACACTGGAAAAGCTAGGATCCAATTGGTGCTGGACTCTTCCATGATCCTTGACGTTGAATAAAAACAAAAACAAGAAGTGTGTGTTTACACCACCTGCAGCTTGTGAGTCAGAAGAGATTAGGAGATGAGGGAATGGTGAGAGGGATGATTAGGTATGCTGATACCTTCATTATTGATCTGTCCAGTCTTGCTGTAGTGGCCGGGATGTCCTGTTCCATGATGGTGAGCACAATCTCCTCCTTGGGATTTAAAATAGGCAAAAGCTTATTATCCTCCAAACATTTAAAGATTGAACCCACCTTGACAATTTGGGTTATGCCGTTAAGCTCCTTCCTTCACTGCAGCCAGTTCCATGGAGCCATGGATGCCTCTTACCGTTGACTTCCGCTGTTTTACTTCCCATTGTTAGAAAATCTTAGTGTACAGTCTCGTATACTCAGCCACCCCTCAAAGCAGAACAGCACAGGTTCATTTTACAAAAGATTCCAACAGCTTTTTTTCAGCCGCAGTGCACCTTCTCTTTAAGGCTGTCTATAAGTAGAGCAAACCAGTGGAGGCGTTGTGTCCTCGCTGATGCATACAGCCAATGAACAATGTGGTTGCATGCAGTAATCATGTAAAGCAGCAGGCAGCAGCAGTTTAAGGTCCTGCATGCAACTCATTGAACGGGCACAGGTTAATCCCATACTGTGATGCCCTTGCTCATTTTTGGTTCTTTTCCAGTTTAACCCCAGGGCTTTTCTTCACCACAGAGGTGGTTTCATTGAGGGAAGACAAGCACTATGGATGTCAAATAAATAGTTAGAATGGAGGAATTGTCACAGCAAAACAATTATCATAAACATAAATAATATTCATACAGCTTCTATGTTTCCTAAATGGCTGGAAGCATGAAGTACAATGTTTTGAAAACAATTGCTTCAAGCCTTTCAAAGCACAAGCGGCGATGAGGAAGCGGGGGGTGCAGGTGAGGGGGAGGAATTGATGTAAAAGGCTTATTTATAGCAAGTAAGCAGACTTCTATCGGTCTGGAGACCATATTTCAATTGTGAAGTATAAAAGCACAAAATTTAAGAAAAAAACTCACCTTAGCAACAATACGTAAAGAAAGAAATTTCATCTCAACAGCACCTTTTGCAACTCAGAATATCCCATAGTGCTTAATTGGTAGCCAATGATGGTACAATGTACCTTTAAGCGATTGCAGCATGACATCACTAGAAAGGAAGTGTGTCATGCGATCCGGTTTTAGTTTCGGCTTTTGCTTTCAACAGTGTACACACACACACACACACATACACACAGCTCTGCAACTCTGATGTCTTCAAGCTTTATGCCTTTGTATAAATGTTCTCACGTGTCAAGTCTTAATAAAAGTACCCACAAAGTGTTTACACAATCCCTCATGAGTGACTGGTACATTCATATCACTATAAAAACATGACAAATGAAATACTCCTAAAATGTTGCCACTGCTGGAGTACAGAAAAAGCAGCAGCCAGTTTGCAGGCAATACGGTCTCACTGATGACAATGTGATAATGACTAGATCTTGGGTAGAATTTTTCCCTTGTCAGGTGTGCCCAACCCGAACGGGAGAAAAACAGTGCGCGATGACGTTGGACGAGTGTCCCGCCATCATCACGTTCTTGCGCGATATTTTGGTCGGCGGGCGTGCGCGAGAAGTGGCAGCACGCCTGCCGATTAAGAAGCCTAGTAAGGTCCTTACTCAATTAATTGAATTGTATTTTTCGCTGCTCATCCAACCTTACAGTTGGCGGGCGGGCGGGCGAAAAGGCGAAGTGGCCTTTGCATTATTTGCAAAATTCTCCACGGGCAGGGTGAGGTTTCGACCATTGATTTAAAAAAAAAACTTTTAAAACTAATTTTTAACATGTCCCTGTTCGTGTGACAGAGTCACATGAGGGGGGCATGTTTTCCTTATTTTTCCAGTTTTTATTTTTAATGTGAAAAATCTTCAGCTCCCTGAGACAGCTCTGTGCCTTCAGGGAGCACTCGGTGAGTGCACACGCGCCCATGCGCTGACTTCCGCGCTCGCCCTCCTCGCCCCGCCCAACCCGGCCAGCGGCGAGCCTTTCAACGCGTGCTTCACGCTGGCCGGCCCTTAATAGGGCAGCCAGCGCGAGTGAAATCGCGTTCGGGGCCCGATCATGGGCGGCGGTCAGTTTCGTGGCCGCTCTCAGGCCTGCCCAACCAGGTAAAAATCCTGCCCCATGTGTTTTCGTGATGTTGGTGAGCATTACCAAAGTACCCACCGTGTCTAAATTTTGGGCCAAAATTTCATCCAAAACACCCCTCCTTAATTCAATAATGGTATAATCCTTTGCAATTAATTTATCCTGTTCTTGAGCTCTGGCTGAAGGCCATCGACCTAAACCTTACCTTCCGGAAATGCTGCCTGACCTGCAGGCCAGCATTTTCCATTTTAAATTTTCGATTCCCAGCAGTTGTAGGGAGTATTGCTCTTTGCTCTCTTTCTCTCTTCTTGCTGTTGTTGTTTCTGTTATTTCTCTCTCCAACACACACTGACACTCATACATAAATGCATGAGCTTCAGCCACTCAGCATACATTAAAATATAAACCAGCAATGCGACATTTTGGCTGTGAGATTTTCCAGACATTGCGATCAGCTTGGTATAATTTACTTGCCTGTGTTTTCCATGCTCGTGTAAAAAAAAATGGGAATTCTATCAAATTAAATTCGAGCCCCTTATCTGCTTCACCATTTCTTTAATGTTAACAATGCTGTTTTAAAGCTTAACTTGAAGGATAAAAAAGCTGAATGAGAGAGAGACTTGAATGATCTATCTAATATATGCAAGGTATGCGACTTCCTCACAGTGAAATACAACCTAATTCTACACTATTCAATAACACTTGACTTGGTCAATGGATCACTGACTACTTGAAGCTGTCAAAAAATAAACATTGCTGGGGGACAGACTCTCGCCAAAAGCAGAAGTGGGATCAATATATTTTCGGGAGTTGGACTGATCAGTGGTTGTAAGGACAGGTGTAGATTGAGTATGTCGGGTGCACTGGGGGACACAGTAACCTGTGCATGTCAGGAATGGGGGTGGAGTGAGATATGTGCAGAGACCAGTGGGGCAGTGCTGAATTGTGGTGAGTACAGGTGAATATTCTGGAATATATTGTTATCTGGGATAAGGGGCCACTTACAAAGTAACCCCTACGCTTATTGGGTGTACACTTAAATTTGCTGGGCTAAGGGGAAAGAGCAGGGAATTGCAAATACCGGACAGCTTTTTCAAAGAACTAGCACATGTACAATGGGCCGAATGTCATCTTTCTGCATTCCAAAGCACTGCAAATGCAACTCTGACCTTTAAGCATTGCATAAAACAGGCAATATCAATTCCTCGACCTGTTATACACGTCTCCTGATGTTCACTTCCAGTAAAGTCAATGGGATGTGAGCATCACTGGCTAGACCAGCATTTATTGCCCATCCCTAATTGCCCTTGAGAAGGTGGTGGTGAGCTGCCTTCTTGAACCGCTGCAGTCCATGTGGTGTAGGTACACCCACAGTACTGTTAGGGAGGGAGTCCCAGGATTTTCACCCAGCAACAGTGAAGGAACGGCGATATATTTATAAGTCAGGATGGTGTGTGGCTCGGAGGGGAACGTGCAGGTGGACGTGTTCCCATGCATCTGCTGCCCTTGTCCTTCTAGGTGGTGGAGGTCGCAGGTTTGGAAAGTGCTGTTGAAGGAGCCATGGTGAGTTAATAAGACTATAAGACATAGGAGCAGAAGTAGGCCATTTGGCCCATGGAGTCTGCTCCACCATTCAATGAGGTCATGGCTGACCTGATAATCCTCAACTCCACTTTCCTGCCATTTCCCATAACCCTTGATTCCCTTACTGATTAAAAATGTGTCTTTCTCAGCCTTGAATATACTTAACAACACAGCCTCTACAGCCCTCTGCGGTAAAGAATTCCACAGATTCACTACCCTCTGAGAGAAGAAATTCCTCCTCATCTCTGTCTTAAATGAGTACCCCCTTACTCTGAGATTATGCCCTCTGGTCCTAGCCTCTCCCACAAGGGGAAACAACCTCTCAACATCTACCCTGTCAAGCCCCGAAGAATCTTATATGCTTCAATAAGGTTGCCTCTCATTCTTCTAAACTTCAATGGGTACAGGCCCAACCTACTCAACCTCTCCTCATCAGAAAATCCCTCCGTACCCGGGATCAACCTAGTGAACCTTCCCTGGACCGCCTCCAATGCCAGTATGTCTTTCCTTAGATAAGGGGACCAAAATTGTTCACAGTATTCTCGGTGTGGTCTAACAAGTGCCTTGTACAGTTTTAGCAAGACTTCCCTATTTTTATACTGCATTCCCTTTGAAATAAAGACCTACATTCCATTTGTCTTCCCTATTACCTGTTGGACTTGTATGTTAGCTTTTTGGGATTTATGCACAGTTGCTGCATTGCATCTCGTAGATGGTACATACTGCTGCCACTGTGCGCTGGTGGTGGAGAGAGTGAATGTTTGTGGAGGGGGTGCCAATTAAGTGGGCTGCTTTGTCCTGGATGGTGTCGACCTTCTTGAGTATTGTTGGAGCTGCACTCATCCAGGCAAGTGGAGAGTATTCCATCACACTCCTGATTTGTGCCTTGTAGATGGTAGTCAGGAGGTGAGCTACTTTCTGCAGAAATCCCTAACCTCTGACCTGCCCTTGCAGCCAAAGTATTTACATGGCTAGTCCAGTTCAGTTTCTGGTCAATGGTAACCACAGAATGCCAATAATGGAAGAATCAAAGATGATAATGCCATTGAATATTGAAGGGAGATGGTTAGATTCTCTCTCGTTGGACATAGTCATTGCCTGGCACTTGTGTGGCACAAATGTGACCTGCCACTCATCAGCCCAAGCCTGAATGTTGTCCAGTTCTTAGTTGCATATGGGCATGGACTGCTTCAGTATCTAAGGAGTCACAAATGGTGATGAACGTTGCTCAATCATTAGTGAATATCCCCACTTCTGACCTTATGACGGAAGGAAGGTCATTGATGGAGCAGCTGAATATAGTTGGGCCTAGGACTCCACTCTAAGGAACTCCTGCAGGAATGTCCCGGGATTGAGATGATTGACCTCCAAAAGCCACAACATCTTCCTTTGTGCTAGGTATGACTCCAACCAGCAGAGAGTTTTACCCCGATTCCCATTGACTCCAGTTTTGCCAGTGATCCTTGATGCCACATTTGGTCAAATGTGGCCTTGATGTCAAGGGCAGTCACTCTCACCTCACCTTTTGTGTTCAGCTCTTTTGTCCATGTTTGTACCAAGGCTGTAATGATGTCAGGAGCTGAGTGGGCCTAGCGGAACCCAAACTGTGCATCAATGAGCAGGTTATTATTGTGTTTTTATAATGACATAAAAGCACCAGTCACTCAAAAGGAATTGTGTAAACATGTTGGGGGTCACTTACTTAAACTACAAAATCACAGAATCTTTACAGTGCAGAAGGAGGCCATTTGGCCTATCGAGTCAGCACTGGCTCTCTGAAAGAGCATTCTATCCGGTCCCACTCCCCTGCCTTATCCCCGTAACCTTGCACATTCTCTCTTTTCAGGTAGCGATCCAATTCCCTTTTGAATACCTCAATCAAACCTGCATCCACCACCCTCTAAGGAAGCTTGTTCCATACTGCAACCACCCTCTGGGTGATAAAATTTTTCCTCATATGACTTTTCCTCCTTTTGCCAACTATTTTGAATCTGTGTCCTCTAGATCTTGATACTCCCTTGAGTGGGAATAGTTTCTCACTATTTACCCTGCCCATACCCCTCACGATCTTGAAGCCAACTTGCAGGTCCAATGATATACCTTATGTTTTAATTGGGTTAGGCAATCGGCTAAGTGTATCTGATGTGACTATTAAGTTACCTGACTCATACCTAATCTCACAGTCGTAACCCTGAATCTTTACCAAGGGACATTGCAATATTGGCAGTGCACTGGCCAATGGCTTTTGCCAAATCATCTCCAGTGGCTTGTGCTCTGTCTCTATTACAAATCTTTTGCCAAATAGATAGGCATGAAAATGCATGGTTCCAAATACTAAAGCTAATGTTTCCCGCTCGATGTTAGAGTAGTTGGATTGTGTTATTGACAGAGATTTTGAAGCAAATGCAACCAGTTTGCCTTTTCGTAGTATGAATGTTCCCAGGCCCTTGTGAGGCATCTATCTCTAGGGTATTTGTCTCTCTTGGATCATAAAATTGCAACGTTGATGTTTCTGATAATGACTGTTTCAGAACTTCGAAGAGATATTGGTCTTCTTCGTGCCACAAGAAAGGCACATCCTTCCTCAACAATTCCCTTAGAGATGAAGACTTTTGAGCAAAGTTGGGAATGTATGGAGACAAGAAATTAAGGAGACCTAGACATATACGAAGGTTGTCCTTATCTTGAGGAGTTGGCATGGCTTTAATATCCTCTATTTTACTTGGTTGGGGACTTACGCCAGCACTGGAATAAATGGAATTGAAGAAATCAATCTGCTGAATGTTGATGGCACATTTCAGACTGTTGAACACCAATCCTTCATTACGCGCCACTTGCATCGATAAGTGCAGGTTATGGTCTGGTTCTTGCTTTGCTCTTCCCACAATGGCAATGTTATTGGAAATATAGATGTATCCCGGTGCAGTGCATGTAATGTGGTCCATGCGAGCCTGGAAGGAAGCCGTTGAAAACAGTATTGTCTGAACGGGGTGCAAAATGTAGTGAGCTCTTGGGACTTCTCCGTGAGATGCACTGACCAGTAGCCATACTTGACATCAAGCCTCAAAAATAATTTTGCATCTGCAAATCTCGGATTTAACTCATCTAATGTGGGTGTTTTGTAAGGACAATGTTTCAAAGCCGCGTTTAAATATTGTGGATTGAGGCATACTCGCAATGATCCATCCTTCTTTATGACACACGTAATTGAGCTGCACCAATCTGTGTGCTCTTTACTCTTCTACTGATTCTGTTTTTCTCCATTTTGTCTAGTTTGACTTTCAAGTTGTCATGTGTTCACCTATTTTCACCGCTCTTCATCTCGTCATGCACATCATCGTTATTTTCTGGTTTGTCAATCACCTCATGTATATGTTTCTGACTGGATGGTCATTCTTACTGCCTGAAGTTACCCACTGTGTACGGCCTGTTTGGATCAGTGCACGGCTCTTTCTAGTTGCATTAGCTTTTGCTCTAGTGCACTGCTGCTGCCACTGGTCCTTTCTGCCACATGCCTTGCTTAATTCCTGGAAAGTTGGGCATTCTCTTGGGGCATGCAGAAGGCCACACCTTCGACGTGTCTTGATAGGTTCGGGTGTTCTAATAAGTGCGTCAACAATTGGGTTGCACTTAGGACCTGTAAGCTTCATTGATCTGCAAGGATCACTTCGTACTTTCGCCCATTCTTGAGTAATGGTGCTATTCATTTTGGACTGGTCTAGCAGATCTTTCCATGGGAATGGATGCGATTACCAACTCAACAATTCTGTCTGCTAGTTCTGTGTCTGAAAAATCACAGTACGTACCATTTCCTCTGCATCTGTTGATGAAGTGGACTATGGATTCTGTAGGCTGTTGTTGAAATAACATGAACTCTAGTCAATGAATGCAGAAGTTTAATCTGACACAGTGTTCCGATGTAGTCCATATATTTTGGGGATCTTTTAGCCCTTCTGCTGTTAATACTGATGTGTTTAGCCGGTGTAGATCTTCATCCCCAATTGCTGGGTGAATTTTTAAGGCTTGCTTGTCTGCTTCAGACACACATAAATCAAGAAACCATAGCGCTGCATGCTTTTTAAACATTTTGAATTTAGATAATAGGTCAGCTGCATCTCAATTCAAGCTGCAGAGTTTTGTGGACATTTTGACAATCTTCCTTTGATCTTCCTCCTTGTTTTATTTAAGTTGTTGTTCAGCAACTCACAAAGTCACCTGTTATAATCGTAACATTCTCTGGCCCAATTTTTATGACTGTTTTGATTGTGTTTTTTTTTGTTTGACTCTCCCTCACTTGCTATCGATCCGGCCCATAACCTGGTCACTAATTTTTCTCAACTGAGTGAACCTCGACACACTGTCCCACTCACTGAACTGACAGGCTGTTCACAACAATCTCACCATGAGGGATCCATCAGTTTACCAGCTCTTTACTTGAGCACTATCCCAGCCTGTGCCTTCAAAGCTTTTCTGTGCAGTCATCACTCTGTGATTTAACACTCTCTGACACTCTGAACTTTTTGCAGTCTGACCAAAATGTCGAGGGTCACCTCATGCCATGTAGCATGACCTAAAGCTGTTCACCATGTCGTACCTGTATTTAATCTTGCTGCCAGGCTGTTTGACCGCTGCTGAACACCATTTTATGTATTTATAATGATATAAAGGCGCCAATCACTCATAAGGGATTGTGTAAACACAAGGTGTATTCACTTATTTAAACTAGGCACATGAGAACATCTACGCATGGATAGAAATCTTGAAGGCATCAGCAGCGGAGCTGTGTGTGCTATGTTCTGCTCACAAGCCAAAGTGAAACTGACTGTATTACATGACACACATCTCTTTTAATGATGGCATGCTGCTATCCTTTAAAGGCATATTACAACAGTTATTGCTGAGTAAGTGCCGCTTGATAGCACTATTGATAGCACCTTTTATCACTTTGCTGATGATCGAGAGTAGACTGATGGGGTGGTAATTGGTTGGGTTGGATTTGTCCTGTTTTTTGTGGGCAGCAAATTTTGATTTGCTGTTCCATATCTTAAGCTATTGGTAAGAGTCAAAGTGATGCCATGTAAATTTAACTGGGAACTGAGTAACAGCTGTCATGTAAGTGCACACAGTAGCCAGTTTGTACATACCAATGTCCTACAAATGGCAAATAAATTGGTAACAAGATCATCTGATTTTGGTTGCAGGAGAAATGTGGCCAGGACACCAGAATACTCACTACTCTTCTTCAGATAGTGCACTGGGACCTTTCACATTTACCCGAGCAGGCAGATAGGCTTTGGTCTAATGTCTCATTCAAATAACTGCACCACAGAACTGGCTAACCCGAGGTAACATGGTCAAATCCATAGTGGAGCTTGAACACATCATGTTACAATCAGGTCTCAGACTGCAGAATGTTACTAATTGAGGAAAGTTGGCAATTATACACAAGGATATCTCCAAACATTGAGTAGGTGAGGTAGAGTTCATTATTGGTTCCTGGGCTGTAGAACAGAGAAGACCTCATCATGATATTACACTCCTGTGTCAGCATAATAATATGCTCAAGTCCACTGTGGGCTTGAACCCACAAACCTTCTAGTTTAAAGTGCCACCAACTGAGTCAAGCTGACATTTGCTGGCCTGGGTTTTCGTCACTGCGGTGGGTAGCAGGAATCGGGAAAATTCTCAGCTTGGCCTGCCTACCTCTGGGGAATGCGCCCATGAAGGTGGGATCTTTAATGCTGGGAGTGGGGGGTGGGGGAGGTGGGGGGAAGGCATGGGTCCGGGCAGCAAGTAGGGTCAGATGATCCATGGAAGTGGTTGGAAGCAGCCACATGGGCCACTGGGTGTGGAGACAGGCTGCTTAAAAGGCCCTCCTCAGTGCTGAGGGGCGTTGTCCCAGTTGTAAAAAATGGGCCCTCCAGCCTTCACTCCTCACACCCTCACAGACTACTCATGCCCCATCCATGCCATTGCATGCTCCAATGCCAGGCTATGTTCCACTACCCACCCCCCAATGGCCCCTCATGCCCTGATTCCAAACTATGGCACCTCCATGCCCATCCATCTACTATATACTGTATAGAACCAATGAACCCTAAAGTGACAATAGAATGTGTGTTCTTGGCCAAAAGCCCAAACATCCACTACTCTGTTGAAACACCTGAGCCCCAGGGAAAACATTGCTTGATTGACAACTCTGACTCTCAAATCTCTGCTGTCAATTTCATAAGGACTATTTAAACAAGGTTAAGAGGTTTCAAGTGCTTGCAATTTCTGTTATTGATACTTTAAAGGGTTTGGATGATTGAAGCATTTATGGAGCTGCAGTGAGAGGACTTTTTAACATAGTGGAAAGTAATGAATGAATGACTGTTTTTCAAAAACTTTTTTTTCACACATCCTATTGTCACTGTAGGGTTCACTGGTTCTATACAGTGCATAGTGGGTGAATGGGCATGGAAGTGCCATAGTTTGGAATCAGTACATGAGGGGCCATTGGGGTGGGTGGGTGCATATTTTGGCATAGGGGGCATTGGAGTCCATGGGGGGGTGAGTGGGGGGGGGGGCATAGCTTAGCATAGGAGGTCATGGGGGTCGGTGGAGGAATACCTTGGCATAAGGGGCATGAGGGAGACATTTTGAAGTCACCTTTTAAAAGGTCCCCTCATGCAGATAATGGTCACGACTCTTCTGAGGTACTGTGCACCTTGACTCCTTAAAAACCTCGCCCGACTCCGTGAAAATTATGGAGGAGTAGTTCACGCCTACCTCCGCAATGGAGGCGGCCAGGCCGGGAGTGCTGGCTGTGTGCTCGTGACCCGAAATAGCCACACCCTTGAATGGCACTCCTGAAAATCTCACAGACCATGAACGGCATCGGGAATCGGGACCCGCCACCATTTTTCAAGGGCTCCCTAGTCATCCAGACTCGGTGAAAACCATTCTGTCCACCGGTGTTCACTGAGACCATCGACAG
This sequence comes from Cetorhinus maximus, assembly GCF_964194155.1. Taxonomy (NCBI): domain Eukaryota; kingdom Metazoa; phylum Chordata; class Chondrichthyes; order Lamniformes; family Cetorhinidae; genus Cetorhinus; species Cetorhinus maximus. Next base: position 153,917,020 of record NC_135883.1, on the reverse strand, counting down.
ATCCCTGCTTTGCTTGAACCAGGATTTCCCTGAATCATAAAAAAAAACAGCTACTCTGCAAATCCTCAGCACAGTCCATTTAATCATCCACTCAGCACTTTAATGCACATACCACAAAACTTTACAAGATTTTTTCAAAGTTGAGAAATGTTTTTAAGAAAACTTCTGAAATTGTTCTCTCTCTCCCCGTCCTCTCGCTCTATCTCAGGAAATTCAGCCAGGAACAACTCCTAATCAGCTTGCTGGATATTACAGTAGACTGATATATGACAGCTGTTTGATGCCTGCATAAGAAATTCTTTACAAAGGGTTAGAAAAAGGAAAACTGAAAATTGGAAGTCAGGTATTAAAACAGAAATTGCTGCAAGTTTAGCTGGACCCTCATCTGAAGGGGAGAGTCGAGGGCACTTAATAAGAAATCAGGAAACCGCTCAAAGGTTAGTGAAAATCTGGAATTCTCTCCTCCAAATTGTTGTGGATCAATGGGGTTTTCAAGACTGGAAGTCATTGCTTCACTCCTATCTCTGTAACCTTCTCCAACTCTCCAAGAACTCTGCATTCTGCACTCAGGCATGTTCAACTCACTTCACCCCAGTGTTGGTGCCAGTGCCTTCAGCTGTCTAGGCCTGAAGCTATTGAATTCTGTCCCCAAGCCTCTAACCTTATCTATCTTATTATGACGCAGCCTATGGTAAAGGCTGAGTTGTTCAAATCCCAGAGGGAAACTTGAAACAACTGTCGGAGCCCATTTTTTGCAATTTCGAGATGCAGGCTTTGAATTTAGTAGTAATAAGACCATCGAGTCTCAAGATGGTTTTATATAAAGCTATATTAAACATTTATTAGCACCAGAAAATTGTAAGCACATACATATTCTACAAAATTACTACTATAATAACTACAAAAATCCCCTAATTAATCTGACTCATTTAGACCACTGGTAAGGCAACAGTAAATCTCAGATTTAAACAGACATCAGGCAAAGCACAACCTGGACAGTCGCATTCAAAATGAATTTCTTTCAGCTCTGGGTCATTGCAGACAGCAGTTTGAGGCTTCTCACACTTGTTGGATCTTAAAAATGCCTCTGCCTTACACACAATCTCCTTTCTCCTTTATTCATATCTTTCTCTTTAAATGTAAATTTTCCATTGTATCACTGGGCTTTTAACTTTACTTCTTCTAACAATAACATCCTTTCATCCGACCAATTTTATTAGTAAGCTGAAAAAAGATAAACACATTGCTTAGCATCTTCTGGCTAGGTGTAAGATTTCACTCATTCTTTTGAATGGTTTATTTAAAAAATGCAAATTGCCCCCCTGACATCCATGTTTCTAAACTTCCCCAAGTTTACCTAATTACCATTTTAAACCTACTTCCTTCTTTCCATCAAAGCCTCTAGACCAGCTGACTTTAGTCCAATTAAGACACACAGACATACACACACTTAGACACAGGCACCACTAAACTCTATTTTAAAAAATAATTTTCAATAACATTATACACATTAATATCACTTTATGACAATCTCTATTTCTCACCATTTAAGGCCATCCTTAAAATCTTCCTCTTTAACCAAGCCTTTGACCCCCCTGTCCAGCTAGCTCCTTCTTTGGCTTGGCACTCATTTTTGTTTCGCACCCAAGTCCTGTGCACCTATCACTGCTATGCTGACCTACGTTGGCCCCCAGACTGACAATGCCTCCATTTTAAAATTCAAATCATGTGGTGACAAAATTTATGCGATAACGATCCTGCGAACAGAGCCAACATTTCAGAGCTCTGAAGAAGGGTCATACGGATTCGAAATGTTAGCTCTGTTTCTCTCTCCGCAGATGCTCTCAGACCTTTTGGGTTTTTCCAGCATTTCCTGTTTTTGTTTCAGATTTCCAGCATCTGCAGTATTTTGCTTTTATTGAGCTCACATTCCCTGGACAAGCTTGTTGCCTGTACATTAGGTTTGGAGGCCACTGTCCCACACTGAAAAGGCGCTGCTGTTTCTTGACAACACAGCTCACAGGCAATTACGGAGCCTCAAGGACTATAATGTGCTTTTCCAGCTCGAGCACTTCCCCAAAATATTGCTCTATCCATTGCTGGGCCAACACACTTTTTCTCATAAAAACAAAAAACTACTGCGGATGCTGGAAATCCAAAACAAAAACAAAAACAGAATTACCTGGAAAAACTCAGCAGGTCTGGCAGCATCGGTGGAGAAGAAAAGAGTGGACGTTTCGAGTCCAATGACCCTTCAACAGAACCTGTTTCTGTTGAAGGGTCATTGGACTCGAAACGTCAACTCTTTTCTTCTCCACCGATGCTGCCAGACCTGCTGAGTTACACTTTTTCTCATGTTTGTAATTGGCTCAGAGGTTAATTTGCCGCTTGAGAACTTGCATTTAATTTCATTCCATTGCTCATAATGACATTCCATTGAACAAATCCACACGTTTTAAAACTGTGCTTTCCCTTCCTACCAGCGTTACATTAAGGGATTGGAGTACTATGAATAAGATGAGAAGAGGCTCTTGTGGAGCATGAATACTGGAATAAACCTATTGGGCTGAATGGCCTGTTTCTGTGCTGTAATTTCTAAGTAATACTGTATAAGAAAAGACCCAAACAAGAAATTAAATCCCTATGGACAAGAGAGGAAAATACAGCCCATTGATTAAGAGAAAATAACAATTAACATTTAAATGGAACCTTTCCAATGCTGGGACATCTGAAAGTGCTTTACAACTAGTTGAAGTACGCTTGCAGTGTGGTGACTGTTCGAATGTTAGGAAATACGGCAGCTGAATTTCAAACAGTAAGATCCCATAAAAGATAATAATGGACCCAGGTCATCTGTTTTATTTGGTGATGGTTGAGGGGGAAATGTTGTCTAGGACACCAGCATCTGAATTTTGCCCCCCGTTGGGCGCGAGTTGGGTTCAGTCAGGAAACGGGCCCTCCGACCACCATCGGCCCCGACCACGATTTCACACTGGCTAGCCAATTAACGGCCAGCCAGAGTGAAACACGCACTGAAAGGCTCAGCACCGCCGGGGTGGGGGCGGGAAGAGGGTGGGCGGCGACATCACCGCGGGTGCTGGTGAGCGCTTCCACTGAGCTCCCTGTAGGCAGACAAGCTGCCTCAGGGAGCCGCAGGCCTCCAAATAATAAAAGAAAGCACAAAAAAGCTGCAAGAAATGTCCATGCTGCACAATCATGCGCTTGAAAGCGTACCTCATAAAAATGGTGTCCCCGGATATTCCTTTTTATTTTATTTCCGAACGGAGATTTAATCCCGCCCCTGGATGAGGTTTCATCAAAAATATAAAGGCCGCCAGGCCGATTGGCCCGTCCGCCAACCGTAAGGCTTAATCGCCTGCTTGTTGGTGGGCGCTCTTCCGGCTGCCGTGCGTGCCCGCCGAGCGAAACATTGCGCGAGTGCGCAATGATGTCCGGACGCTTGCCCGATGTCATCTCGCGCGGTTTTACATCCGTTTGGGTCGGGCGCGCGCCCGACCATGGAATGTAAAATCTGCCCAGGGAAAATTCTCCTGATCTTCTTCCAAACAGCGCATTGCGATTTTTTGCATCTATCTACGAGGGCTTCTAAGATGGTGCCACTGACACTGCAGCACTCCCTCAGCACTAGGCTGAAACATCAGCCTTGGATTATGTGCTTGAATTGCTGAACATGAACTCACAACCTACTGCAGAGAGTGCTACCATGGAACCAAGGACAACACCTTAAAACGCAACGCAAAATGAAATAGTCTTTAAACCAAATATGCAGCTTGGATTTTAACTGGCGTGATGAAGCTGTCTTCTAGTCATATGTCACCTCCTGACTCTCCAAAGCCTGTCCGCCATCCACAAGGCACAAGTCAGGAGTGTGATGGAATACTCCCCACTTGCCCGGATGAGTGCAGCAGCTCCCACAACAATCAAGAAGCTTGACACCATCCAGGACAGAGCAGCCCGTTTGATTGGCACCCCATCCACAAATATTCACTCTCTCCACCACTGACGCACAGTAGCAGCAGTGTGTACCATCTACAAGATGCACTGCAGGAATTCACCAAGGCTCCTTCGACAGCACCTTCCAAACTCCAACCAGTACCATCTAAAAGGACAAGGGCAGCAGATAGATGGGGACACCACCATCTGGATATTCTCTTCCAAGCCACTCACCATCCTGACATGGAAATATATCGCTGTTCCTTCACTGTCACTGGGTCAAAATCCTGGAACTCCCTTCCTAACAGCACTGTGGGTGTACCTACACCACATGGACTGCAGCGGTTCAAGAAGGCAGCTCACCACCACCTTCTCAAGGGCAACTAGGGATGGGCAATAAATGCTGGCCCAGCCAGCGACACCCACATCCTGTGGATGAATAAAAAAAAACCAAAAAGATTCTGCTCAAAAAAACTCTCTAGGAAGTTAGAAGACGGAAGGCAAGTATTTTTTACAAGGAGTAATAGGCTTAAAATTGGGTTGCCCGGGAAGGCCTGAGGACAACATATAAAGGTTAAAGAGCGACTTGATGGGGCATCTTCAAGTTATACAGTTGCAACTGGGGTAACGTATTCCATTCTGTGGGGGAACAGTAGTCCACTACACTGCTAACCATACAGTATGTCACCTTGCTCCATTCATCATGTTGAGACGCTTCCAAAAACATCACAGGGTTAAAAAGAAAGATTCACACCTGTACCAGTATCGCGGAATTAACCTTGGTGAAGTTGCTGAGAGCTCTCTCTATTTGTTGGTGCAATTCTCTTTTGTGAAGTATATTTTAGGAACCAAATGGTGCTGAATTAGCAATAGGAGCAGCAACATTTACCTCTGAGGACTTAATTAACAACAAGCCTAAGCACAAATCAGAGCTGTAAGCTTCAACAGATGGGCTTGTTCCAGCAAAGCTCTCAGTTGCCTAACAACCACTGATCTTATTAGTGGATAACACCTTAAACCCCCAAATGTGCAGCTTGGATTTTAACCGGCGTGATACAGCTGTCTTCTAGTCATATGTCACTCTTCCTGTGCAAGCCTATCACTGGTCTGACAGCGTGCTTTCAGAGTTCCTGATGTGTAATGATTGGGTGGCATTGCAGGATAAGGCCCTTCAGCACAGAAGACATCAAGTCACACAGTTAGAATGCATTATTACATTAAATTACACAGCGTGTACAGTAACAGAAATAGACCATTCAGCCCAACTGGTCAATGCCAGTATCTTATGCTGTATGTGAGCCTCTTCCCAACCCTCTTCCTCTAACCCTATCAGCATAATTGAAGAGTAATTTTAATAGAGGTGGAAACAAGCAATCTTTTAGCGATTGGCAGTTTAAAAAAATCAAATGCTACTATTGTCACAGAAATGGACATATGATGAGGCAGTGCAAGGAAAGATTCAAGTAGGCTTGTAAACAAAAGAAGAAACCCAATGAAAGCTACAATATAGAAGAGCCTGAAACAACAAATTCAGACATTTACTGTTGTTTAATCTGAAAGTTGGAAAGACAGAGCCAATATTTGTCACAGTAAAAGTAAATGGCAAACCTGTTAGAATGGAAATGGACACAGGAGCTTCCACTACAGTAATTGGGGAACATACCTTCAGATATCTTAATAATGGTGAATATCAATTAAGTTTAGAAGAAACAGCTGCCAAGCTAAAAACATATACAGATGAAGACATTCAAGTAAAAGGCATAAGCAGAGTAACTGCCCATCATGGAAGCCAATCGGCAAAGTTCATAGACTCATAGATGTTTACAGCATGGAAAGAGGCCATTTGGCCCAACGTGTCTGCGCCAGTCAACAAAGATCTGACTACACTAATCCTATTTTCCAGCCCTTGGCTCATAACCCTGGAGGCTATGGCAACACAAGTGAATATCTAAATATTTCTTAAATGTTACGAGAGTTTCTGACTCAACCACCCTTTCAGGCAGTGATATCCACACTCCCACTGCCCTCTGGGTGAAAAAATTTCTCCTCAACTCCCCTCTTAGCCTTCTACCTCTTACCTTAAATCTATGCCCCTTGGTTATTGACCCCTCTACTAATGGAAAAAGTGCCTTCCTATCCACCCTATCTATGCACCTCATAATCCTATACACCTCTATCGGGTCCCCTCTCAACCTTTGTTGCTCCAAGGAAAATAACCTCAGCCTATCCAATCTTTCCTCATAGCTCAGACCCTCCAGCCGAGGCAGCATCCTGGTAAATCTCCTCTGCACCCTCTCCAGTCCAATCACACCCTTCCTATAATGTGGTGGCCAGAACTGCATGCAATACTCCAGTAGTGGCCTAACCAGCGTTTTATACAGTTACAGCATAACTTCCCTGCTCTTGTATTCTATGCCTTGACTAATAAAGGCATATGCCTTCTTAACCACCTTATCTACCTGCCCTGCTACCTCCAAGGATCTGTGGATATACACACCAAGGTCCCTCTGATCTTCAGTACTTTCCAGGGTCCTACCATTCATGGTGTAATCCCTTGCCTAGTTAGCCCACCCCAAGTGCATTACCTCACACTTTTCTGGGTTGAATTCCATTTGCAACTGGTCTTCCTACCTGACCAGTCCATTGATATCCTCCTGCAGTTTACAGCTATCCTTCTCAATATTTACCATCCTACCAATTTTTGTGTCATCTGTGAACTTCTTGATCATACCCACTACATTTCAGTCCAAATCATTTACATGCAACCCAAACAGCAAGGGCCCCAGCACTGAACCCTGCGGAACCCCACTGGAAACAGACTTCCAGTCACAGAAACATCCCTGTACCCTCTGCTTCCTGCCTCTCAGCCAACTATGGATCCAATGTACCACTTTGCCTCGGATCCCATGGGCTCTTACTTTCTTGACCAGTCTGCCATGAGAGACCTTATCAAAAGCCTTTCTGAAGTCCATGTAGACCACATCAAATGCATTACCCTCATCAACATCTCCTGGTTACCTCCTCAAAAAATTCGATCAAGTATAAGTGGAAGTAGAAATGGTCATGGAAGTTACCAGTGTTGGTGTTGAGAGGCAGAGGACCAAGCTTTCTTGGGCGAAATTGGCTTGATTGTCCACTGGGATTCTAAAATGTATCTGGAAGGCTTTCCTGTTTTGCAAAAAAAGGAGTGTGTAAGGACTCAACAACCTGAAGAAACGCAGGCTGCCTTAAGCCAAAACCTGGAAGAACAGCAGAAGGAACTCGAAGAGACAATGCTTGATGAGAAGAGTTCGAGGCGAGGTGAGCAACCTTTGCAAGGAAAAATAAAATCCTGTTGAAAGACCTTCACACACTGCAAGATTCCCTCAGGCCAAAGTTTGTACCTCTGGAAAAGTATGAAGAGGAACAGAAAGAATTCAGCACTTCTCTGAACAAACTGAAGAATGAGTTGGCAGAGAAGAGACGACAATATTCAATTTTCCCGGAGGCAGCAAACAAATACAAAAAAGAGACAAAAGAGCTGAAGAAATCAGCTAAATGAAGCTAAAGAGGCTTTGGAAGCAAAAGTCGCAGAATTTCCCAAGAAGCAGACAGATAATGAAATTTTGGAAGTCTCAGCCACTGAGCTCAGATGAGTTGAGCTGGCATCTGAGAGAAGTCTGGCCAACAGTGAAGTTAAAAATAAGACCGATATTAAAGTCTGCGCTAGAAAGAAGATACAGAAATAGAAACTAATAGGGTCTTTAATTCTGGCAGCATACGAATACACTTTCGTATATAGGCCTGGCAATCAAATCGCAAATGCCAATGCCCTTAGTCGTTTACCTTTACAAGAAAATGATGAGCACATCCCAGTTCCACAGAGACTTGTTTAACTGTTAACTGTCTTAGATTCCTCGCTGGTACGTGCTCAACAGATTAGAGACTGGACAAGTTAGGACCCAGACCTATCACAAGTACAAGAACAAGTACTACATGGTTGGTCACGGGAGCCCATATCTGATAAAATGAAATCGCACTTCAGCTGAAGACATGAAATAACCAGCCAGGATGGCACCTTATTGTGGGGAGCACGAGTGATAGTTCTTCAAAAGGGAAGGGAGTCACTTTTACTTGAACTGCACAGTGCCCATCCAGGAATTTCCTGAATGAAGACCATAGCACACAGTTATTTATGGTGGCCTGGGATGGATGGCGAAATAGAGAGTTTAGTAAAGCACTGTGTACAATGTCAGCAACTGCATAAGTTGCCAGTGACAGCTCCATTACACCCATGGGAGTGGCCAGGTAGACCCTGGGTGCGGTTACACATTGACTACATTGGACTTCTCCTGGGAACAATGTTTCTGCTCATTGTTGATGCCCATTCAAAATGGTTGGACATATATGAGGTGAAGTCACCAACACCGGCCGCTATAATTGAGAAACTACATCAGAGTTTTGCCATTCACGGACTACCAGAAGTTGTCGTTTCTAATAATGGCACAGCATTTATGAGTGCTGAGTTTCAACGGTTTATCAGCCTCAACGGTATCACCCATATGAAAACTGCACTGTACCACCCTTCCTCAAACAGACTGGCCGAGAGGGCGGTTCAAACATTCAAGGCAGGCATGAAAAAGCTAACTAGCGATTCCTTGGCAACCAAGCTAGCACGCTTTCTCTTTCATTACAGGGCTACCCCTCACATAACAACAGGTGTCACACCTGTGGAGTTATTGTTGAAACGCCGTCTCAGCACGAGATTGAGCTTAATGGTGGCAAATTTAGAGGGGAAGGTGGAAAAGAGTCAGGGAAGCCAGAAAATTAGACATGACTGGCATAATCGTAAGAGGAAATTTACCATGGGAGAGCTGGTATACGTGAAAAACTTTGGGGAAGGACTAAAGTGGTTACCTTGTGAAATAAGTGTGGTGACCGGGCCTCTATCTTACCACGTGGAGGGGGAAGGCCGGATCATTCGTAAACATGTGGACCATTTAAGGAAGAGAGAGACAAATCACCAAGATTTGGTTCCACCAGTGATCATGACCGGGGTCTGCGTTTCCTGTTGAGGATACTCAACCCAGCACTGACATGCCTGATGTCCCTGTAAGAGTTGAGGATACAGAACTGCAACTGCCCAGCAAAGCACCTGATTTTCAAACAACTCTGGAAAAGAAGGTTCCTGACAAAGAATCTGAAGTTGTGGAGCTGCAACGCTCCACACGTATCAGGAAGCCACCTGAAAGACTGAACTTGTAAATTCCTTACCCAGTGTAAATATTTTATTGTCTTGAAAAATATGTACTTGTAAATATAATATGTGTAACCGAGTTAAAGGGGGAGGGATATAGTAATTATGGTTTTATTTAGTGTGTAAAGTGCCTTTAAGAATAATACTTGTTAAGGAAGATCACATGATCCGTAGTATCCAATAGGAGAGGAGCGCAGGCTACCTCAGCAGTCAGTGTAGAGATAGAGTTGGAGTTGAAAGCACACGTGTAGTTGCTGCTGAGTATATTGTAAATAAACTTAAAGTTTCCACCCAAGAAGTGTCTGCAGATTAACTCTATCATTAACAATACAACTCGGCCACCCTTATGACACTAACGATCTTCTATTTATGGCTCCTTGTTTTGGACTATCAACCTGCTTAACCAAAACATCCTCTTTTGCATCTCATAAGCTAAGACACCTCACAGCCAATGGGTTGTCTTTAAGGTAGTGCCGCATTTGTTCGGTGGGAATTTAGAGCAGATAGGGAGTAGCTGATCACAGTTCCGTGGCGCACAGCAAGATCCCACAAAACGGCAATGAGAAGAATGACCAGTCGAGCTGCTTTTGGGGTGCTCTTAAGGACTGAATAAATGTTGGGCTGAATAACAGCCCTGGCCTTCTTCCAGTGGTGCCATGGATATTTTATGTCTACCTCAGGAGGGATCCAGGGTTTTGATGAAACATCTTATTTGAAAGACAGCATCTCTGCCAATGCAACAGCGCCTTAAATCTGCACTGAAATGTCAGCCTAGATGAGGTTCTCAATACCCTGCAGTGGTCTGGACCCCTATGATGGGAGCACGAACAAAGCTGACATCGAACAAAGTTCTAAAATAAAAGCAAAATACTATGGATGCTGGAAATCTGAAACAAAAACAGAAGGTGCTGAAAATAGTCAGCAGATCTGGCAGCTTCTAGGGAGAGAGAGTTAATGTTTCGAGTCAAATGTGACTCTTCTTCAGAACCGATACACACCAAGGCCAGGGTCTTATGGGGGCCTCCCAGGAGTGGGCCCAGAGGCAGGGAGATAACAGAAAATCGAGAGAGAGGGGGGGTTGGCATTCCCGACACCTTCCCACGGTCATGCCATTTTGTCAGTGGAGGGGAAGATGGTATGTGGGCCTGCCACCCGAAGGCCAGCTGATGCCCTAAAGTGGCCAATTGATTGCCTCTTCCTGGCATTTTCCAGGAGTGGGTGGGCCCTCCGCCAGGTGGGGAGAATGCTTGGTGGCCTCCCTGCGGCCTCAGGACATGGGGGGGGTGTGGCCTCCTGTTCGGGTGCTCTGTGGACTACAGAAGCCCCCCTCCCCAGTGACAGTGGATGCACCTGTGGCAACACACCTTCCCCCACTCACCAACCACCCTCCCCTGACCAACCACCCTCAGAAGGGCCTGCCTCTGCCTCTCCTTGCCAACCCTGACCCCACTTACCTTGGTCCCGAGGGCAGCTCCCATGCTGATTACCTGGTCTGTGCACAGTCACAGTAGTGCCCAACACTCCCAGTGGCACTGCTGGGGCTGATGAGGTGCCAGCCCTCCGATTGGCTGATAGTTTTTGGAGGCGGGATCTCTTCCTTTAAAGGGACAGGAGTCCCGACTGCAACTCATTACCCACCTGATGCATGTAAAACCCAATCGGGGCTCCCAGAAACAGCAAAGGTCAGGTTGCCCCCAGCTTTCCACCACATGGATGGGCCCAGCACCACCCTGGCAAAATCCCAGCCTATCTTTGAGGTTGATGCGAAGAAAAGTTATAACTCATTTTTAGAACACAATCTGAAATAAAAATAAAACACTGGAAATGCACAGCAGATTGATCAGTGTCTATTAAAAAAAAAGGTTCATGCTTTACATATAAGCGCTTTGGGAGGTTAAATTGGAAAATAACAGTAGCAGAAAACACACCTATGGTTGCCTTGCTTCACGGCCCATGCCCTGTTAATTCTTTTCCAAATGGAGTTGGCCATTTGCTATTCGGGGGCGGGGTGTAAGAATATGCTTAAGAATTCCTGTATAAGTTTGCTTAAAAGGATGTCCATGAAAATGTATTGTTGAAGGGACTTGCTGTGATTGTGTTTACCTTTGATACGTATCAGATACCTCATAATTCATTGGCAGCCACACAACCACTTGTGAAAACAAGGAAGGCCTTTTAGCCACAACAGATGGAAGATCCGACAACCTGCGACTAAACAACTATGCGCAGGAGGGTCACATGAGGAAACAAACTACATGGACTAAGTCCAGTGGGACATGGACCATGGGCCGATCATACATTCTGGAGACCAACATGGACCAATTAAAGACTGATCACAAACCCCAGAGACCAATATGGACCAATCAAGGACTAACCCCAAACCCCGGAGACCATCATGGACCAGTCAAAGACTGATCACAAACCACAGAGAACGATCAAGTGGCTCAGAAGGCTTGGGCATGTGGGCAGTTGCTGTGCAGCAGAAGCATAGCGCCTGGTCAAAGACCCTTATCGATTAGGCATCATCAGAAGGACTATCAGCAGGAGGAGTCCCACTGCAAGCACAAATCAGTCCTGGTCAGATCAGATCCAATTGACCTGCAGTCAACGTAGTCTGACAAACTAGGGTGTAATTGTATATGTTAAATCACTGTTTTTCAAAGTTTAATTTTTTGAGAACGAAGCTGTTGGATTTGCAGTGAAATTATGTCGGCTGTGATTCTCAGTCTGTCAGACTTTACAAGGGTGTCAGTACTGTCCTCTCCAGAGCTAGAAAGTTTTGGGTTCAAATTCCATTGCAGAGACTGAAGCACATAATCTAGGCTGACCTTACAGGGCAGTACTGAGAGTGGCAAAAACAAAAAATGCTGGAGAAACTCAACAGGTCTGACAGCATCCGTGGAGAGAAAGAGGGAGTTAACGCTTCGAGTCAGTGGGGAAAGTTTTCCCCCTCATTGGTGGGGAAGTGCAGGAGCGGGCACGCACTGATCTCCCTGAGGCTAAGTGCTGCCTCAAGGAGATTGGCTCCAAATTTAAAAATGGTAAGCAAATGATAACAACATTTCCCTAACATGTCCCCTCATGTGACACTTTCGCATGAGTTGCGACATGTCCATCACTTTTACTGAAATCTTTATTAAATATTTAAAAACCCTCATGAAGCCTCACCCCGCCCGTGGACGAGGCTTCATACTTTTTCTTAAGCCCGGCCTGCCCGTCACCCCTAAGGTTGGAGGCCAAGTCCACTTATGAGGTTAATTACTTTTTAAATGGCCTCAAGAGGCCTTTGACAGGTTGGCGGGTGCGCAGCTGACTCAGCTGTGCCCCCGCTGACCTGAAAATGGAAATGACGCGGAGTGGCATTGGGAGTTCCACCCGACATCATCCCGCATCATTTTACGCGTCAGCGAGCGGGCCCTGCCCCCGCTCACCGACCGGAAGATCTTCCCCTGTATGACTCTTCTTCAGAGACTCTTCTTCTTCACCCTAGTTAGTCATACGGACTCGAAACGTTAACTCTGTTTTTCTCTCCACAGATGCTGTCTGGCCTGCTGAGTTTTTCCAGCATTTTTTGTTTTTGTTTCAGATTTCCAGCATCTGCAGTATTTTGCCTTTACCTCAGTACTGAGAGAATCCTGCTCTCTTGGAGGTGCCATTTTTAGTTTGGGATGTTAAACCGAGTTTCAAAGATTCCAAGGCATAATTTGGAGGAGAGCACGGGGAGTTCACCCTGATACTGTGACCAATATTTATCCCTCAGCCAATTTCACGATCTGGCCATTATTTCTGATGTGTGGGATCTTGCTGTGTGCATATTGGTTGCTGCATTTCCTACATTACACCTGTGACCACACTTTAAAAAAAAATGACCCAAATAGCTGGAGAAAGCACCTTGAGGCTGCCTGAGGTTGGGAAAAGCGCTTTAGAAATGCAAGTTCTTTCTTTAATGGAATCGGAAAGTCAGACAGGAAATGGAATCAAAATAGAAATGGGTAGAAAATGAATGGGAAAAACAGCTTGGAAAATGGAGGAGACAGGTAGGTTTGAAGTGGTTAAAATTAATATTCAGACCATGACTAATTTTCTGAGCTTGTAGTGTATATTAGGTTCCCAATTGAAGCAACACACTTTGAATACAATATACCCTGGAACGATACTGTTCAGTTCTCAATGTATTCCCTGATTGATGTATATTTTAATGTTGATTCCAGTCTGTGCTGGCCTGATTAACTTAATCATTTTCTTTCTCTCTCTTCGATAGAACTTACATCTTCGACTGTCAGTCACTACTCTGCTTAATAAAAGAAAAAAGATCATTGATTATCTTGAGTGATGTATAGAACAACTTCTTACATAGATTTGTATGGTCTCCGATTAGATTAAGGTTTTTGTGCCAACAAATGAGTTTACTCAGATTGTAATGAGACGGAATTAAAGTGACTGATGATAAGGACTCTTCAATTTCATCTTTTTTTGTAAATTCTTTGTTTTTTGTTCCATTTCTCTGTTTAAAAAAATAAATTGAATCCAATAGAAAGTGAGTTTTGCATCATCCAGATAAAACTCAATGGGGCCGAGATTCTTCCTGTCAAAGTCAGAGAATCTACAGGGTACAAATCTGGTTTGACACGGACCTCGTCGCCAAGATCATTGACAGGAGAAATTTTAACCCTCAGACAATGTTTGCACGCATGTTGCAGGTTCTGCTGCAGCACAATATCTAGGCTGACACTTCAGTGCAGTCCTGAGGGGTACTGCACTGCCAGAGGTGCTGTCTTTTGGGCAAAATGTTAAAGGCAGACCCTGCTGGTTCACACAGGTGGCTGTTGCAAAGAAGGACAGGAGAGTTGTGCCCAATACTTGGTCAATATTTATCACTGAACCAATATTACCTAAAAGAAAAGCAGATAATTTAGTCATTATCGCATTGCTGTTTGTAGAAGTATGCTGCTTTCCCCTATTTTACAAGTGACTGCACTTCGAAAGTGCTTTATGCGCACTTTGAGACATCCTGAAGACACACAAGGCGCTATATAAATGCAAGTTCTTTCTTTATATAACACCCAAGTATAATGGCCACATTGTCAGCAATGGCAGCATTAATCTTTAAGTATATCTGAATTGAGAAGGTGGTGTAGTGTTAATGCCACTAAGCTAGAAACCCAGGCTAATGCTCTGGGGCCATGGAATTTTAATTTCCACCACCTTCTCAAGGGCAATTAGGGGGGGGGCAATAAATGCTGGCTTAGCCAGCGACACCCACATCCCAGGAATGAACAAAAAAAATCCACTGTACTGTGGTTGACTCTTAGCTGCCCTCCGAAATGGTGTGGCAAGCCACTCAGCTCAGGGGCAATTAGGATGGACAACAAATGCAGAATACACCAGCGGCACCCACATCCCATGGAAGAATGAATAAAAAAGTGTGGAACACAGCTGTAGCTAGAAGACTGCGGCTCTTTCAATTAATAAGCAAGTTCCTTACACAAGTTATTCTCTGATTTGTAAATATGGCTGTATACAGATATCTTTCATAAGGAGCTGTGGGTCAAACACAGTACACAATGCTCATTAAAGCAGCATTAGCATTCCCAGTCTGACATTTACATTTAATTAAGTACCAACAATGAACACACAGTTCTTTTCTCCTCTCCACCAGAAACGTCCTCCCCCGAGCCCCCAAAGCGACTTTTGATGTGTGCCTCTCAGTAGCTCATTTTCTGTAAAACAAATTAAAGCAAAAAAAAAAGAGTTCTGTTGATTTGTTTTGGGACGAGGCAAGGTTACACCTGTGGTGTGTGCATATTTGTAACGGAACAAGATGTGGCAACTATTCTTTCAGAATCCCAACTTAGAGAGTGCTGTCAGTGAGAGAAGTGAATAAATTCTTAGTGCGTTTATTGTACTTACAGAATTAGGCAAAAACAGGTCATCCAATCCAAGTGGTCTATCCCAGTGCTTCCTGATTCACACAAGCCACTTCCCAACCTCCTTCATCTTCTATTCCCTTCTCATAGAAGCATAGAAACTAGGAGCAGGAGTAGGCCATTCGGCCCTTCAAGCCTGCTCCGCCATTCATTATGATCATGGCTGATCATCCAACTCAATAACCTGCTCCCGCTTTCTCCCCATGCCCTTTGATCCCTTTTGCCCCAAAAGCTATATCTAACTCCTTCTTGAAAACATACAGGCCAGGATTTTCCCCTCGGCGATTTGGGGGCGGGGTCCGCTCGCTGAGGGGAAAATGATGCGGGATAACATTGGGAGGAATCCCCGACGTCATCCAGGTCCCTTTAAATTTTTAGGAAGGCGGGCGGATAGTGAAATCAGCTGTCCGCCCGCCGACCTGTCAATGGCCAATTGAGGCCATTGACAGGCTAGTTAAAGTACTTAAAGACCTGCCTGTCCAAGCTTAAGGCTGGCGGGCAGGCCAGGAGCCCCAGCGGGCTCCAGATTATTGATGAAACTTCATCCACTGGCTGGATGAAGTTTCATGTCCGTTTTTTAAAAATGTAATAAATTTTATGTGTTTATTATTAGCATGTCCCATCTCGTGTGACATTGTCACACGAGGGGGACATGTTAATAATTTTAAGATTTTTCTATTTTTAGACTTTACTTACCTCTCACGAATCTCCCTGAGACAGGACTTTGCCTCAGGGAGCAGCGCACTTTGACAGATGGGGATTCCCTCCCCCGCCGCGCACAGGAAGTGCAAAGTGTTTCCTGTTGGGAAGGTCGCTGGGAGGGCCTTAATTGGCCCACCCACTCAAAATGGCGGTGGGCCCAGTTTCGGTGGCGGGGGCCGGCTGTCCGCCCGCCGCAGAGCCGGTGGGGCCCGCCCACCATCCGAGGGCAAAATTCTGCCCGCAATGTTTTGGCCTCAACTACTCACTAGATATGTTTATCTAGATGCATACATCGATACCATTCAACTCTAATACTGCTTGTGGTAGCGAGTTCCACATTCTCACCGCTCTGTAGGTAAAGAAGTTTTTATTTTCCCCTGAATTCCTCATTTAATTTATTAGTGAATATTATTTATAACTCCTAGATTTGGACACCCTCCCAAGTGGAACTATCCTAATGAAATCCTTCCTAATTTTGAAACCTCTATCAGGTCACTCCTCAGTCTTTAAGTGAGATAATGGATATAGTAGTGAAGTGCCTTGGGAGGTTTTACTATAATGAACGCACCATAGAAATGTAAGTTTTTGTTGCTGCGTTGGCTATGTGGCTGAACTAGTAATCCAAAGGATTAATAATTCAGAGAACATGGGCCAAGAGAGGAATGGGGTGGGGCAGGGTGGGGAGGGGGCAGGTTCTAGTTAAATCCCTGAGAAATGTCGGCCGTTGGAAACCCAACATGACCCTGTCCTCTATAGGAAGGATGTGATTGCACTGGAGGGGGTGCAGAGGAGATTCACCAGGATGTTGCCTGGGATGAAACATTTAAGTTATGAAGACAGGTTGGATAGACTTGGGTTGTTTTCGTTGGAGCAGTGAAGACTAAGGGGCGACATGATCGAGGTGTACAAGATTATGAGGGGCATGGACAGGGTGGATAGGGAGCAGCTGTTCCCCTTAGTTGAAGGGTCAGTCACGAGGGGACATAAGTTCAAGGTGGGGGGCGGTAGGTTTAGGGGTGATGTGAGGAAAAACCTTTTTACCCAGAGGGTGGTGACGGTCTGGAATGTGCTGCCTGGGAGGGTGGTGGAGGTGGGTTGCCTCACATCCTTTAAAAAGTACCTGGATGAGCACTTGACACGTCATAACATTCAAGGCTATGGGCCAAGTGCTGGTAAATGGGACTAGGTGGGGAGGTCAGGTGTCGCTCATGTGTCGGTACAGACTTGATGGGCCGAAGGGCCTCTTCTGCGCTGTGTGATTCTGTGATTATGTGATTCTGTATGTGATTCTTCTGGGTTTTGTCAGAAGACATTTGGAAGTGAGCAGGCAACTCTCCTAGAGCTGTCGGTTCAGTCATTTAAATTTGCAAAAAAAAATTAATTGTTGGTTTGACTCAGGATTCTGGCTTTAGCAGCCAGTTCACAGGTTTCCTTAGCTGTGTGGAACCCTCCAGGGTCAACAAGATGAGGACACTGTGGTGACTCATTATTCAAAGAAACTTGCAGCCTTTAAAATAGTGAAACGGTAGAACTCCTTCCCTGCCTACGTGAAAGGCTTGTGCTTACAGCGCTTGTTCTGACAGCCTGATTTCATTGCTTCACAGGTAATTTGCAACTTTTTCGAAGCCATTTCACTCTGCTTGGGTTTTACTCATCTTGGCCTGATCTCCCTGGCTCTGCTAATGAGGATCAGCAGAAGCAGTCACACCAAAAGCAACAGAACCAGGAGCCGCTCCAGCAGCGCCAGTAGCAGTAGCAGCAGGAACAGCAACAACACCAACAGCACCTGCCGCTCCACGGGACGAAGGGGATTGACACCGCAGTCCAGTTCGAAGGTAGTGACAGACCCAGCACAGGGATATACGGGGAGAGAGAGAGAGGATCACGTTACTTGACATGATAGAGCAACAGTGCCTCGGCTCAGAATTCATGACAGTTTGAATAAGACCACCTTCCAGGAAGGCCAGTTGGGCAGGCATTGTCAATGTCTGTCAAAGTTACCAGAGCCTGAATCTCACACTTCCAGCTCCTTCCAGGGACCTGCTGATGGCCTCTTCAGTGTATCTCCCAGGAGACCAATGTCAGGTTTACCAAGGCTGCCACTTATGTCCACCTTGACATGATGGGGCCAATTTGCTGCAGTAGCTGGATTTCCATAGGTTCAGGGGATCATTGACTGTAAACATATGGCAATCAAGGTGCCCTCAGATCAGCCTGAAGTATTTATCTTATGTGACCACTGGAAGGTTATGATGCACGTCTGAGCAAGATATTCTGCAAGCTGCTCTGACTCATTCATTCTGTGACACGGTCAGTGAGGGGAGACTTCGGCCTGAGTGAGGCAGAGACTGAGTGAGTATATTTGGGAATTTAGTTCAAAGTGGGAACTCGGTGCAGAGGGAGAAAGAGGGGCTTTAGGTCAGGTTTACTGCAAGAATTAAAGTGTGCTGAGTGGGGAGTTTGGTGAAGGGCAGGGAGGAGATGGTTTTTTACTTCTTCTCTTTTTCAGCCTCCAATAGTTGATTTCCACTTTGGTGCAGCAGAAGGAGCAGGTAAACCAGCACCTGGTACTATTTTATCAGTATTGTAAGTGCTATAGTGTGTTATCAGTGTTGTAAAGTTTACTGGCAGGGCTGAAACCTATTAGGAAGTGCCTAATGATGTGCCTCTGGAGTCGTCCATGACACAGCATCTACCCCCTCAACATTTCCCTGTGCGTGCTCATCCTCTGACTCACTGCTGGACTCATTGTGTCAACATCTTCATCATCCACAGTGTCCTCCCTTTTCAGCACAAGATTGTGCAGAGCACAGCATGCAACCACTATCAGCGACATATGATCTGGGGGGTACTGGAGTGCACCCCCTGAACAGTCCAGGCATTGGAAGCACATTTTGAGAAGAACAATGGCTCTCTCCACCACAGCCCTTGTGGTGCCCTGGCTCTTATTGTAGCACTCCTCAGCTTCTGTTCTTGGATGGCGGAGAGGCGTCATGAGCCACCTTCTGAGGGGATAGCCCTTGTCACCCAGCATCCATCCATCCAGCCGGGCTGGAGCACTGAAGAGCCCCGGCACCTGGGAGTGTCTGA
The DNA here is from genome assembly GCF_964194155.1 of Cetorhinus maximus. Lineage (NCBI taxonomy): Eukaryota > Metazoa > Chordata > Chondrichthyes > Lamniformes > Cetorhinidae > Cetorhinus > Cetorhinus maximus. Next base: position 153,898,111 of record NC_135883.1, on the reverse strand, counting down.
GGATGTAGGCGTCATGGGAGCTGCCTGGGTACCTGACAGAGACTTGTAGAATCTGCATCCTGTGATCACACACTATCTGCACGTTCATGGAGTGGAAGCCCTTCCTGTTGACAAAGGCACCGGGCTCACCTGCTGGTGTCTTGATGGCCACATGTGTACAGTCTATTGCACCCTGGACGCGGGGGAAGCCAGCAATGGCCGCGAAGCCTCTGGCTCACTGTGTCTGACATGCCTGGTCCCAACAGTAGTAGATGAAGGTCAATGTAGGCCTGAACAGAGCGCCTGTAACTTGCTTGACACAAGTGTGGACAGCTGATTGGGAGACACCACAAAGATCACCCACCGAGCCCTGGAAGGAGCCAGAGGCATTGAAGTTGAAGGCAGCTGTAACCTTTAGAGTTATTTGCATGGGGTGCCCACCCACTCCCTGCCCTTCACCAAACTCCCCACTCAGCACACTTTAATTCTTGCAGTAAACCTGACCTAAAGCCCCTCTTTCTCCCTCTGCACCGAGTTCCCACTTTGAACTAAATTCCCAAATATACTCACTCAGTCTCTGCCTCACTCAGGCCGAAGTCTCCCCTCACTGACCGTGTCTTTACAGTTTTTACAACTTTACAGTTAGCGGAAATCTCAGGGCCAATCACCTGACAGATGGAGGTGACTGTCTCCTTTGAGAGACGGAGCCTCCTTTGGCACTGGAACTCAGACATATTGAGGTAGCTGCTTCGCTGCCTGTAAACCCTGGCAGCAGGATAGTGGTGTCTTCTGCGGCCCCTTCCACCTTGGACAACATCTTGCCTCTGCGCCCCTTGTGCCTGACCTCCCAAAGGTGGCACCCCTGGAGGCTGAATGTACATTCCTGGCCCCCTCCCCCTTCTAGCCCCCCATTCCTCCTCAGAGGATGTACCTCCAGTGGAGAGTTCAACTCCCATTCCCAGGCTAAGGCTTCCTAAAACCTGCAGGCCCAGAAATGATTCTTCACTGCAGAGTGCTGACCTGAAGGTTGAGTCCAGTCCGAGCAGCTGGTATGCATTTTGAAGTATTGCAGCTCACACAGGCAAGTATCAGTAACTTTGACAGAGCACACTCTTGACCCCACTGAGCTCTCTTATCCCGCCTGTGGATGAGGTTAATACAAATGTCTCCTACCCGCCTGCCCGTTGCGCCCATGTGACAACCCGAAGATCGCACGGGCCCCGAATAATTGCCGTCAGTTGGTGCCTTAAGGGCCTTAAGTGCCCTGTTAATTAATGGTGAGCGCGCGTTGGATATCATTGTGCGCCCGCCCAATGAAATATCACGATAGTGCGCGGTGACATCGGGACGCTCGCCTGATGTCACCGCACGTCATTTCACACGTCGTCGTGCAGGTCCCGCCCCCGTACGCCAACAGGAAAATGCTGCCTATGGTGTCTGCAGCCAATCACCTGGCTGCCAGAGAAACCTGCGACAGCCTCATGAGGGATGGTCCAGCTAATCTGAGTGTGATGCCATATAGCAATGCAATCATAAACCGTCTGTCCTCCCACCCCCACCATCAACACAAATCATTCCCACAGTCAACAACCCAACCATTACATTCATACCTTTCATCATCCTCCAGTCGAGTCATACCATTCACCTGAAGGGCTACTGTCCAAGTAGAATTTGGGATGTCACCAACTAGAGGCCAGGAAAATGAAGAGTTCAAATAAAGTGATTGATTCATTTCAGTAAACATAAACATAACAGTGTGAATATTGCTATACACACCCCAATGAATCCCCTTGTGCAATTATCAAGTCTTTCTCATCCATTTTCTCTTACTCCTATGTAGTGGGAACAGAGGAACATAGCAGCAGGAGTAGGCCATTCAGCCCATTGAGCCTGATCCACCATTCAATTAGACCATGGCTGACCATATACCTCAACATCATTTTCCTGCACTTTCCCCATATCCCTTGATGTCATTAGCATCCAGAAATCTATTGAGTATATTCAAGGCAGAAATCAATGATTGAGCCTCCACAGCCCTCTAGGGTAGAGAATTCCAAAAATTCACCACCATCTGGGTGAAGAAATTTCTTCTCATCTCAGTCCTAAATGGCCTGCCCCTTATTCTGAGACTGTGACCCTTTGTTCTTGGCTCACCAGCCAGGGGAAGCATCCTATCTACATCTACCCTGTCACGCCCTGTAAGAATTTTATAAGTTTAAATTAGATCATCTCTCATTCTTCTAAACTCTAAAGAATATGTAACCAGTTTCCTCAATCTCTCCTCTTAAGACAATCCCGCCATCTCAGGGATTAGTCTGGTGAACCTCTGTTGTACTCCCTCTATGACAAGTATATCCTTCCTTAGATAAGGAGACCAAAACTGTACACAATATTCTAGGTGCTGCCTCATCAAGGCTCTATACAACTGCACAAGACATCTTTACCCCTGTGCCTAAATCCCTTTGTGATGATGACCAACATAGCGCGATTGCTGTGGTTTCATTTAAGTAGGAGTCAGGCTGCTTGTTCACCTGCTCTGTCAAATGAGATGCCTGACGGTGTCCTGTGGGTTTTGGAGCACATGAAGATCCTGCCAAAGACTTTCCCACCTACTCCTGTGCAGGGGCAAACCCCATCATCAGGGTAGGCAGCAGCTTATGGAGCCCTCTCTGAGGAGGAGGGTGGGCGGACATACAATGAGATGTGGGTGCACCTTGAGAAGAGTCGCCACCCTCCATGTGCCCTTTCTCCACCTTCCCTGTCATGACCCACCCGCATTTCCCTGCTAGCCTAGAGCTGGATCAGGAAGCTACTGTTGCCACATCTATCATATGCGCATTTGAGGATTTCAAAATCCCTGAATTAGCTTTAGATCTAGCATGACCTCGACTTGGTGAATGGCTGTGACCTGAAGCTTTACCATGACCTTGAGCATTCCTGTTTCCTCTACTCCTGAGAATGGATATTCCGGATATTTTGCGTCTGGATTTGACAGACTTTCCCACAGGCAGAGCACTTTGACTGGAAATGGGGGCATTTAAATGGTTGTTGGCTACTGTCGCAATGGTAACATTTAAATTTCTGACTCTGAGACGGTGCACTTGTCTGCTGTGGCCTGGACCTCACTGAAATCCAGTGGACCTCCCCCACCAGCCCAGGAAAAGAACTCTCTTACAATATGCAACGCTCTCTTTCTGCCTGTCCCTGACCACATAGCAGGCCTCCTTCCAAGCTCAAAAGCCTGGCCTGGATTTTATTGCTCCTTAGGTCCCCTATGAACGTGTCTCGAAGGCTAATTTTGAAATTCGTATCATGCCCACACAGTGGCAAGAGAGTTTCTTTAATTCGAGAATGTAACCTGCAATCGTCTCATTGGCAACTGCTTCCTTTCACAGAATGCAACTCTCAGTGCAATCTTATTCTCAGTCATGCCGTAATGTGAGTCCAGCATCTCATTAATTTCAGAACAGCCCATAGTACTGGGATCTCATGGACAACATTGGTCAAAATGGTCCACATCAAAAGCATATGGCCCCATCCTGGTGAGGAAAACATTTACTTTATCCTTGTCTTGAATTTTGCGCAGGTTGTGTGCTTGTGGTCAGTGGACCCGGATGTGGACACGATATCTTAGAGGATGGTAAGAGCCCAGTGGGCAAATAAGAGACTGGGGGGTTGTACAAGAAAGGTAGGGTCGTCGCTTCTCCAATGAGAAGCTCAAATCCAGAGTACCCATTGCTAGTCCAATCACAATGCCTCAGTGAGGCAGTTGTCCGTTATGGCAGGCAACAGTCGTGCTTACACTGTTATGATGTTCCTCACTGACATATTCTGTTCCTCCCTCAGAAACTCCATCCTCACAACACGACACTGACCCCAAGGGCCCCCACTCTCTCCACCAAGCACCAGTGCAGATACAGGCACGTCGGTGGGCAATAGCATGTCGGCTCAGTTTGTAGTGCATGGTGGTGAGCTCACTATAAACACAAGAGGAGTTGTCACGGGGGGCGGGGGAGGGGGGGCAGTGGCATAGTGGCATTGTCACTGGGCTGGTATTCCAGAGACCCGATGTAATGCTCTGGGGACCTGGGTTCAAATCCCACCATGGCAGATGGTGAAATTTGGATTCAGTAAAAATCTAGAATGAAAAGTCTGATGATAATGACCATAAAACCATTGCCGATTGTTAAACCCATCTAGTTCACTAATGTCCTTTAGGGAAGGAAATCTGCTGTCCTTACCTGGTCTGGTCTACATGTGACTCCAGACCCACAGCAATGTCTCTTAAAATGCCCTCTGAACAAGAGCAATTAGGGATGGGCAATAAATTCTGGCCTAGCCAGTGACACCCACATCCAATGAATAAATAAAGACATATGATATAACTTCAGTTGAAATGTGGATTTTGGAATTGAAATTTGAATTTGAAATTTTGGATTTCCAGCATCTGCAGTTTTTTTGTTTTTATTTCAGTTGAAATGGGTTCTATGTTCAGATTGTGTAAATATGGCCACCAGTTAAAGATGTTATTAGGTTTCATGGTTTGAATGTGATTTATGTTTCTCATAGGTGTTGGGCATGGGAGTGGCTTGTGACAGACAGGAAGGGCTCCAAACCTTATTCCAGAGGTAATTAGTTGGCATAAGAGTCACAGGATGCCCTCATCAGGAACACTCGGTAAGGAGGCACCACCCGTGCCCTCACTTTCAAGCCAAGCCTTGGCTGCCGAGCTGAATGAACGGAGAATCAAGGCCTCCCTGGTCTCCCTGCCTCCCGCAAGGTTAATCACTTCTGCAGCCACATCCTCACCCTGGGCCTCATCTTGCTTCTCATCAGACCCATCAGTTGAGTCGTCCTCTTTGGCCTGGGGAGCAACCTCACTGTCTTCATCCTCCAGTAGTACCCCCTCTTAAGAGAGCCAGATTATGCAGAGTGCTGCACACAGTGACAATAAGTGAGACGCACTCTGCAGGATATTGCAGTGCTCCCCCCAGGTCCAGGCAACAGAACCTCTTGAACAGGCAACTGGTCCTCTCGATCACCACCCTTTTAGGGGCGCGATTTGACATGAGTTTGTGTTGGCTGCACGCCAGATTGGGTGACATAAAATTCTGACCCTTATCTATTTTATTTGCTTCCAGCCAAAGGTGTAACCTTCATTCAAAATGGAATCCATCCTCTTTGGTATTGTTGAATTTCCCCATTGTCCACAAATATGCCTTCACTGCCATTTTTCAATTACGCACCGTGCTGACTCCCTGTGTACCTGAACAGGATGTGCACATGGAGCAACCTTTCAAACTACTCAAACCTCCTTAACATCAAGTCGAGGAGTTCCAAAAATCTGTCACAATGTTTTTCAGTCCATAAGAGCAGAAGTAGGCCATTTGGCCCATTGCTGCTCCGCCATTCAATGAAATGGCTGATCTGATAACCCTCAACTCCACTTTTCCCATACCCCTTGATTCCCTTACTGATTAAAAATCTGTCTATCCCAGCCTTGAATATATTAAAAAACCCAGCCTCTACAGCCCTCTGTGTTAAAGAATTCCACAGATACACTACCCTCTGAGAGAAACAATTCCTCCTCATCTCTGTCTTAAATGGGTGATCCCTTACTCTGAGATCATGCCCTCTGGTCCTAGACTCTCCCTCAAGGGGAACAACCTCTCAGCATCTACCCTGTCAAGCCTCCTCAGAATCTTACATGTTTCAATAAGGTCACCTCTCATTCTTCTAAACTCCAATGAGTACAGGCCCAACCTACTCGATCTCTCCTCATAAGAAAATCCCTCCATACCCAGGGTTGACCTAGTGAACCTTCTCTAGACTGATTCCAATGCCAGTATATCTTTCCTTAGATAAGGGGACCAAAATGGTTCACAGTATTCTAGGTATGGTCTAACTATTGTCTTGTATAGTTTTAGCAAGACTTCCCTATTTTTATACTACATTCCCTTTGAAATAAAGGCCAACATTCCATTGGCCAACATTCCATTTGCCTTCCCTATTACCCGTTGAACTTGTATGTTAGCTTTTTGTGATTCATGCACAAGGGCTCCCAAATCCCTCTGTGCTGCAGTTTTCTGCAGTCTTTCTCCATTTAAATAATATTCAGCTCCTCTATTCTTCCTGCCAAAGTGCATGACCTCACATTTTCCAACATTATATTCCACCTGCCAAGTTTCTACCCATTCACTTAACCTGTCTATATCCCTCTATAGACTCTTTGTGTCATCCTCACCGCTTGCTTTCCCACCTATTTTTGTGTCATCCACAAACTTGCGATAGTACATTCACTTCCCTCATTCAAGTCATTAATATATATTGTAAATAATTGTGACCCCAGCACTGATTCCTGTGGCACTCCACTAGTATCAGGTTGCAATCCTGAAAATGCCCCTCTTATCCCAACTCTGTTTTCTGTTAGCCAATTCTTTATCCATGTTAATATACTACCCCCAACACCATGAAGTAGCCTTAGGTGCGGTACCTTATTGAATGCCTTTTGGAAACCCAAATATATTACATCTACTGGTTTCCCTTTATCTACCCTGCTTTTTACCTCCTCAAAGAATTCTAATAAATTTGTTAGACATGATTTCCCCTTCATAAAGGCATGCTGACTCTGCTTGATTATATTATGCATTTCCAAATACTCTGCGATTACATCTTTTATAATAGACTCTAACATTTTCTCAATGACTGATGTTAAGCTAACTGACCTATAGTTGCCTGTTTTTTTTTGTCTCCCTCTGTTTTTGTGCTTTTTTTAAATGAACTCTCCCCGCTCTCCACGCTCTTCTTTAAATGAAGTCTCCCCGCTCTCCGTGCTCTTTTTAAATGAACTCTCCCCACTCTCCCTGCTCTTTTAAAATGAAGTCTCCCTGCTCTCCAAGCTCTTTTTTAAGTGAACTCTCCCTGCTCTTTTAAAATGAACTCTCCCCGGTCTTTTGAAAATGAAGTCTCTCCACTCTTTGTGCTCTTTTTAAAATGAAGTCTCCCCACTCTCTGCACTCTTTTATAAATGAAGTCTCCCTGCTCTCCACACTCCTTTTTAAATGAAGTCTCCCCGTTCTCCACACTCCTTTTTAAATGAAGTCTCCCGCTCTCAAAAGTAGTGATCTCAGGATTACAACCAGCACCACATGCTAGTCAGAGTAGAAATAGCAGGATATATTGGATGAATATGTGGCTGAAGTGCTGGTGTGAGGGAGAGGGTTTCAGATTCCTGGGACATTGGGACCAGTTCTGGGGGAGGTGGGACCAGTACAAACTGGATGGGTTACACCTGGGCAGGACCGGGACTGATGTCCTCAGGGGAATATTTGCTAGAGTGGTTGGGGAGGATTTAAACTAAAATGGCAGGGGGATGGGAACCTATGCAAGGAGTCAGAGGAAGGGGAATCAAGAACAAGAACTAAAGACAAAGGGGAATAAGAAAAGTGATAGGCAGAAAAATCAAGGGCAAGGATCAAACAGGGCCTCAGTGAAAAATGGTGGGAACGGGACAAGTAATGTTAAAAAGACAAGCATTAAGGCTTTGTGCCTTAACGCGAGGAGCATTCGCAATAAAGTGGATGAATTAACCACGCAAATAGATGTAAACAGGTATGATATAGTCAGGATTACGGTGACATGGCTGCAGGGTGACTAGGGATGGGAACTGAACATCCAGGGGTATTCAGTATTTAGGAAGGACAGACAAAAAGGAAAAGGCGGTGGAGTTGCACTGGTGGTTAAAGAGGAAAATAATGCAATAGTGAGGAAAGATATTAGCTCTGACAATGTGGAATCTGTATGGGTAGAGCTGAGAAACACTAAGGGGCAAAAAACGTTAGTGGGGGTAGTATATAGACCCCCAGACTGTAGTTGGGATGTTGGGAATGGCATTAAACAGGAAGTTAGAGATGCATGCAAGAAAGGAACATTTGTAGTTATGGGTGACTTTAATCTGCAAATAGATTGGGCAAATCAAATTAGTAACAATACCGTAAAGGAGGAATTCTTGGACTGTATATGGGGTGATTTTCTGGACCAATACATTGAGGAACCAACTAGAGAACAGGCCATCCAAGGCTGGGTATTGTGTAATGAGAAAGGAATAATTGGCAATCTAGTTGTGCGAGGCCCCTTGGGGATGAGCGACCATAATATGATAGAATTCTTCATCAAGGTGGAGAGTGATGTAGTTGATTCTGAGACTAGGGTCCTGAATCTTAATAAAGGAAACTATGATGGCATGAGGCATGAGTTGGCTATGATGGATTGGGAAACGTTACTTAAAGGGATGATGGTGGATAGGCAATGGCAAACATTCAAAGAGCGCATGGGTGAACTGCAGCAATTGTTTATTCCTGTCTGGCTTACAAGGGAAATTAGAGATAGTATTAGATGCAAGGAAGAGGCATACAAATTGGCCAGAAAAAACAACAGACCTGAGGATTGGGAGCACTTTAGAATTTAGCAAAGGAGGACCAAGGGATTGATTAAGAAGGGGAAAATAAAGTACGAGATAAGCTTGCGCGGAACATAAAAACTGACTGTAAAAGTTTCAATAGGTAGGTGAAGAGAAAAAGATTGTTGAAGACAAATGTAGGTCCCTTACAGTCAGAAACAGGGGCATTTATAATGGGGAACAAAGAAATGGCTGACCAACTAAATACATACTTTGGTTCTGTCTTCACAAAGGAGGACACAAATAACATACCAGAAATGTTGGGGAACACAGGGTTTAGTGAGAGAGAGGAACTGAAAGAAATCAGTATTAGTAGGGAAATGTGTTGGGGAAATTGACGGGATTGAAGGCCAATAGATCCCCAGGGCCTGATAATCTACATCCCAGAGTACTTCAGGAAGTGGCGCTAGAAATAGCAGATGCATTGGTGGTCATCTTCTGAGATTCTATAGACTCTGGAAAACAGTTCCTACAGATTGGAGAGTAGCTAATATAACCCTACTATTTAAAAAGGGAGGCAGAGAGAAAACAGGGAATTATAGACCTGTCAGCCTGGCGTCAGTAGTGGGGAAAATTCTAGACTCAATTATAAAAGATTTAATAGCTGAGCACTTGGAAAACAGTGGCTGAATCGGACAGAGTCAGCATGGATTTATGAAAGGGAAATCATGCTTGACAAATCTACTGGAATTTTTTGAGGACGTAACTAGTAGAGTTGATGAGAGGGAGCCAGTGGATGTGGTTTATTTGCGCCTTCAGAAGGCTTTCGGCAAAGTCCCACATAAGGGATTGGCGTGTAAAATTAAAGCGCATGGGATTGGGGGTAGTGTATTGAGATGGATAGAAAAGTTGTTGGCAGACAGGAAACAAAGAGTAGGAATAAATGGGTCTTTTTCCGAATGTAAGGCAGTGACTAGTGGGGTACTGCAGGGATGGTGCTGGGACCCCAGTTATTCACAATATATATTAATGATTTAGATGAGGGAACTAAATGTAATATCTCCAAATTTGCAGATGACACAAAGCTGGGTGGGAAGGTGAGCTGTGAGGAGGATGCAGAGATGCTTCAGTGTAATTTGGACAAGCTGAGTGAGTGGGCAAATGCATGGCAGATGCAGTATAATGTGGATAAACGTGAGGTTATCCACCTTGGCAGCAAAAACAGAAAGGCAGATTATTATCTGAATGGCTATAAATTGAGAGAGGGGAATGTGCAACGAGATCTGGGTGTCCTCGTACACCTGTCGCTGAAGGTAAGCATGCAGGTGCAGCAGGCGGTAAAGAAGGCAAATGGTATGTTGGCCTTCATAGCCAGAGGATTCGAGTACAGGAGCAGGGATGCCTTGCTGCAATTATACAGGGTCTTGGTGAGACCACACCTTGAATAGTGTGTGCATTTTTGGTATCCTCATCCGAGGAAGGATGTACTTGCTATAGAGGGAATGCAGCGAAGGTTTACCTGACTGATTCTTGGGATGGCGGGACTGACATATGAGGAGAGATTGAGTCGGTTAGGATTATATTCGCTGGAGTTCAGAAGAATGAGGGGGGATCTCATAGAAACCTATAAAATTCTAACAGGACTATACGGGATAGATGCAGGAAGGGTGTTTCCGATGTTGGGGGAGTCCAGAACAAGGGGTCACAGTCTGAGGATAAGGTGTATACCATTTAGGACTGAGATGAGGAGAAATTTCTTCACCCAGAGAGTGGTGAGCCTGTGGAATTTGCTACCAAAGAAAGTAGTTGAGGCCAAAACTTTATATGTTTTCAAGAAGGTGTTAGATATAGCTCTTGGGGTGAAAGGCATCAAAGGATATGGGGAGAAAGCGGGAGCAGGCTATTGAGTTGGATGATCAGCCATGATCATAATGAATGGCAGAGCAGGCTCGAAGGGCCGAATGGCCTACCCCTGCTCCTAGTTTCTATGTTCTATTTTCTCCGCGCTCTTTTATAAATGAAGTCTCCCCGCTCTCCGCGCTCCTTTTTAAATGACATCTCCCCGCTCTCCGCACTCCTTTTTAAATGACATCTCCCCGCTCTCCGTACTCCTTTTTAAATGAACTCTCCCTGCTCTCCGCACAGTCCTTAATTTCTCAAAAAAAATGTGAAGGAACATTCTCTCGCAGCCTCATCACCATCTTTCTTTTACGTATTGCACTGAGAAAAGATTCACGTGTGGACTCACAGCAAGCAGCCACTATTGAAGATCTTTATTTACGCCTCCCTAACAGAAAGAGTTTTATATTACGCACACATTGCTGCTCCAGAATTTTTCTCTTCGTGGTTGCCCCTGAGGCTCAGCATCTATGTCCAGCAGAGTGGAACTTGGAGTATCCTGCGAGCTCCCACAGGGACTTTCCACTGATGTCCCTATTGCCGGTACCTTCTCCTGTGTGATGCGACCTTCACCGTGTAACAACCCAGCTACCTCTAATGCAGGACCCACCGAGGTATGTGTATCTGTGCTGGTGGAGGGCGCCTATGAATTATGTGATGGTGCATCCTCAATTGCTTGACCTCCTCTGAGGACTCCTGGGGCTCCTCCCACTGCTGCTCCTCTATCACTATTGAAAAACTTGTGGGAGATGAAAGACATTAATTAGAACTGACAAGTGAAAAGTCTACATTATGCATTTCTTGACATTTCAATTAGCGGTGACAGCAATTCAACACGAGCGACTGCTATGTGCCAAGTGGCAGCATGATATTTCATTCTATCACCAGATTGTAGACCTTCCACATCTCTCCATTGCTTGACACCCAATTACTGTGCCACCCGGGCGATCTTCAAGATGTCCTCCTCCGCTGCAGCCAGGGTGGATGTGACTGCAGGTCCAGGCGCCCCCCCCATTCCCCCCACCCCTCTCACCGATTCTTTGGCTGCCTCTGCCTTTGGTGCACTCCCTTCCCTTGCAATGAGAGAAAGCAGAGAGTTATGTTTTTCCAGATGATAAACTTCGCGGATACTGACTGTGTGGGATGGGTGTGAGATGGCGCTAAGAGGAGGGTGAGGGTGTGCGTTGGCTGTTCAGATGGATATTTGAGGAGGTCTCCGGGGAGACAGAGGAATGAATGTGCAGGAAACTGTACATTTTTTCTTTATTTTTTTCATGAGATATGGGCACGGCTGGAAAGGCTAGCATTTGTTTCCCGTCCCTAATTGCCCTTGAGAATGTGGTGGTGAGCTTTCTGGCCCTCACCGCATCTAGCATCACCTCCAGGGAAGCATCAGAGAGCTGAGGGCAGCCTTCCCACAGCTTCTTTGCACTCTTTTCCTTCGTTTAGCGTTCAGCAGCAATGTTGGATGCCAGCATTCTGATTCCTGCTGGAGTCACTTTGAATGACCTTGCATTCAATCACAGAGTGTGGGCCATCGTCACACTATACTGGATTGGTTGAGAAATGTGGAAGCAGGAACATTAATTACAGCAGGTCTCCAACCCACTCCTGGCCCTCCTGCTGCAACCAAGTCTGCTTCCTTAAAATCCCACCCCGCGCGTTCATTTTCCAATTTGGGAATTTCAAATCGCTTAAAAAAAATTGGAAATAAAAGAACAGCTGTTAATCAACGAAGGAGACCATGAGGCTGCTGGTTTATAGCGAAAATCAGGGCGGAAAGGGCCTTAACATTTCATTTGAGAGGTGACACCTCTGACAGTGCAGCACTCCCTGAATACTGCATTGGTGTGTCAGCCGTTATTTTGTGTTCAAGTCTCTGGTATGGGACTTGAACCTATTAAACATCTCACTCAAAGACCAGAATGCGACCAACCGAGCAACACTGAACACCTAAGAAGTTGATATTGAGTGTTATGGCACAGCAGAAGGTAAATGTTGAGCTGTTTAAATCCCAGCAGGAAACTTGAAAGTGTGGTGCCCTAGACAACTATAGGGAGCCCACTCAGTATTGAAAGGGTTAATGGAGAAATTGAATTAAATGCTTAGGCCTAAGAGAAAAACACTGCAACCTTGAAGAACAATAGCATCTTGTCTGACCACTATAGCAGGATGGGCCTTGAGACATACCATGTGTCTCTCTCTCGGGCCGAATGTAATCAAAGTTGTGATAACCAAATTATAAACAACTGCACCTGTTGTGGTGGGAATGGAAATTAACTAAAACATGGATTGGTTAGTTAATGTATGCAAATAAGCAGATTGAGATGTGCAAAATTTACTGATTGGTTGTAAAATACTTTTAAGCTAGTGTTTGCATATGCTGCTTTGAGACCGTAGCTCTCGTTGTATTGCTCTCCCTTGTGCACAAGTAATAAATGGGGTTTCTACGTACGAAATGATGCTTCGGTGTGATTAATCTCCGATAAAACAACTGCCACAATTATTATACAATTTGTATTTATTTTGAGATGTGTGCCTTGAATTCAGTACTAATAAGACCACCGAGTCTTAAAGGTTTCTTACAAGCTAAATTAAAGCTTTATTAATAAAGAAAAATTATTTTAAGCACATACATAGGTTTACAAATGACTATTATGATAACTCCTAGCTCCCCTAGTTAATCTAACTCCCAGTTACCCCTCTATTAAGGCAACAGTAAAGCACATTGGGAAGAATTTTCACCTTGGCAGGCGGGCACGCGCCCGACCTATTCACATGTGAAATGACATTGGACGAGCGTTCCGACATCAACGCACAGTCGTACGATAGTTTGGTTGGCGGGCGCACGCGGGAATCGGCAGCGAGTCCGCCGACAATTAAAAGGCCTGTTAAGGCCATTAAAGCATCAATTAAGTTAAAATTTTCGCTGCCCATCCAACCTTACAGTTGGCAGGCAGGCATAAAGGCCAGGCGACCGTTGCATTTTTTTTTGGAAACCTCATCCATGGGCGGGATGAGGTTTCCAACATCAAATAAAAATAAAATAAATTTTTAAAAATTTCACTTATAACATGTTCCTACTCATGTGATGGGGTCACATGATGGGACATTTCTTAACATTTTTCACATTTTCCTTCCTTCTTTTGAAAACTTTTCATCTCCCTGAGGCAGCTCTGAACCTCAGGGAGATTCTCAAGCGCGCACTTGTCCGCGTGCGCCACGTTCACGCTCGCCCTCCTCCCCCGTCCGCACAGGCAGCGTTGAGCACTGCCGCTTGCGTTTCACGCTGGGCGGGCCTTAATTATCCCGCTAATGTGAAACCACCTTCTAGCCTCGATCGTGGGTGGTGGTTGGCTTCCCGACTGCCCCCCGCCGAGCCCGCCCGGCAAGGGCTAAATTCTGCCCATAGGCTTTAAAACACCCAGGCAAAGTAACACAATACCCTGAACAGTCAAATTCAAAATGAGCTTTCTTCACTTCTGTTTGTGTAAACAGCAACTTGAGGCTTAGAGGCTGGAGGCTTTTCACACTTGTTAGATCTTAGAATGCCTTCCTCTTACACAGAACCGCATCTCCTTTATATAGGTTTCTCCCTTTTTCATGTAAATCCCATTGTCCCAACATGTCTTTTTAACTCTAATTTTCTAATAATAAAAACCTTTCATAGCACCAATTTTATCAGTAACTGTTGTGGTAACTTTGACAAACGGACCACAGGAGGCTCAGGTACGGGTCACGATCGTTTATTCGAGCAATTGCAAGGAGAGAACCATCTCAAGGCAGCTTGAGATAGCACTCTGTTAAATTACAAGTGTTCAGCATATTTATACTTTACTGATCACGTACATCTCTGGCATCAGGTACATCCCACTTTTCACCCAGGCAGAGACCTTCCCTCCTATCTAAGCTGGAACCATCTGTCCTTCCCCTACCTGTTGAAGAGCACACTTACCCTTAGTTGTTTTCCAACCTAAGTCTCTAGTCTAACTCTCAGGACACCCAATCTATCTTATTTTTAATTTCTTCATGTCCAGTCTAGCTCTTAGGACCTTGCTGGTGATTGCAAGCCCTGCGGGTGTACAAAGTTCATCTGGTTTAACTGTTTGATTGTTGATGTACCGGTTTGCGCAGGCCTGCCTGTAGATTCTAATTTAAGTAATTCATTCCCTTATAATGAATTCTCCCTTACCATATATTCTCACTTACTATCTTCCCCCTAACAGTAATCTTTGGGAAAAATAAACACATTGGCTTCTGGCTAAGTGTAACATTTCACCACCTCTTTTGAAATTCAAATTACTCTGGTTTATCTAAAAATACAAATTTCCCCTTTAACGTCACATTCTAAAACTTCAGCTATGTTTATCTATTTAACATTTCAAACTCAGCTTCTCTTCTGTTACGTCAAAGCCTTCAGATCAGCTATCCTTAATTCAATTAAATCACACACACACACACACACACACTATTCCTACTTTACAGTAAATTCCAATAACGTTATGAAAATGTTTATATTTTCCTGTCACGCCCCTTCTTACTGAAAAATGGACCGTGTGGAGTGTGGAGAAGCACATTGTTTCCCTGTTTCCTCTATGTAGGTTAGTGGCTGCATTGGAGTGTGTTCCTGAGGACATTTGTTGAGTTGTTGCAGTGTAATGGAAAGTTAACCAGTAAGTACCTTTGCTGTTTATTGGCAGAGTGGTTATGGTCCTGCAGTGGGAGCAGTTGAGGCAAGGGCCTGGAATTATATAAGAAAAGATTACATGTTACAACAGGGGACACCCACAACTCGCAACTGATATTACTTCAAACAAAAAAAACCAAAAAAATTCGAATATGCATCCATTTCTTAAAACTTGTCTCTGAACATCTCAGAACATTTCTATCTGTTGAAGGCCATTAAGGAAATAAGTTACTGCAGCTTTTGATGCCTATGTTTAAACAGTTCTGTGAAAAGACAGCAAATGATGACTTATCCAAAATCTTCAGCAGAAATTGTGGGCAGGATTTAATCCTTGCGGGCGGGTGTGCGCCCAACCCGATCAGATGTCAAATCACGTGAGAAGGCATCAGGCGAGCGTCCCAAGGTCATCCTGCACCCGCGCAATCTTCAGGTCAGTCGGCACATGCGTATTTCAGAGCCGCACCTGCCATCAATGAAAAAGCCACTTAAGGCCATTAAAAACCCAGTCGATGCTGATTTTACGTTGCCCGTGTGATATCGCGTTCATTGCACGGGCAAAAACGGGCAGGTGGGTAGCCCACTTTTTGCAAAACCTCATCCAAGGGCGGGATAAAAAAGGGTCAGCAGCATTCCCAGTGTGAGTAGTGAGGAGTTTAGGAAATAGTTTACTGCTGGTTGCTTATTTGCACTTGACAGCTTCATCTCAGCTCTGAGCTACATTCTTAACATTTCCAGGCTTCATTTCAGGGCTTATTGGTGTCATCAAGGCCCCTGGAGAACTTTACATGTATGGACCCTTCCAGCTATCAGACAGCCTTCGGTTACCCTGGTAATGTGGATTGTGCTCTCCATTGGTGGCACCTCCTCTGAGGGGGAAGAGAGGGGTAGAAAAGAGAGAGGAGGCCAGGTGTCCCAATGCAGCTTCCGGGGAGCAGCCTGTGGGAGGAAAGGCACAGGCACAAGGGGCACAGGGCCAGCAGGAAATCCAAGGTGGAAGGGGCTGCAGAAGACGCCACTATCCTGCTGCCAGGGTTTATGGGTAGCGATGCAGCTACCTCAATTTGTCTGAGGTCCAATGCCGAAGGAGGCTCCGCCTCTCCAGGGAGACAGTCACTTCCATTTATCAGATGATCAGGCCTAAGATCAGCTCCGACTGTGTGGGTGGACACCCCATTCCAGTGGCTCTGAAGGTCACAGTGGCCCTCAACTTCTATGCCACTGGTTCTTTCCAGGGCTCAGTGGGGGATCTTTATGGAGTGTCCCAATCAGCTGTCCACAGTTGGGTCAAGCTGGTGACAGAAGATCTGTCCAGGCAGATAATGACATTTATTCATTTCCGTATGGACCAGGCCAGCCAGGCTGAGTGAGCCAGAGGCTTTGCGGCGATTGCTGGGATCCTCCGTGTCCAGGGTGCCATTGACTGCACACATGTGGCCATCAAGACGCCAGCGGGTCAGCCGGGTGCCTTCGTCAACAGGAAGGGCTTCCACTCCATGAACATGCAGATAGTGTGTGATCACAGGATGCAGATAGTGTGTGACCACAGGATGCAGGTTCTGCAAGTCTGTGCAAGGTACCCTGGCAGCTCCCATGACACTTACATCCTGAGACACTCCCAGGTGCCGAGGCTCTTCAGTGCTCCAGCCCGACTGGATGGATGGCTGCTGGGTGACAAGGACTATCTGTTGAAAAGGTGGCTTATGGTGCCTCTCCGCCACCCAAGAACAGAGGCAGAGCAGTGTTATAATAGGAGTCATGCCTCCACAAGGGCAGTGATAGAGTGGACCATAGGTCTTCTGAAGATGCCTTTCCAATGCCTGGACCATTTAGGGGAAGCACGACAATACCCCCCAGAGCGGGTGTCACTGATAGTGGTTGCATGCTCCACTCTCCACAATCTGGCACTGGCAAGAGGGAACCCACTGGAGGAAGAGGATCTTGAGGCCGCTCTACAGGCCACAGAGGAGGAATCCAGAAGTCAGTCAGATGAGGAGCACAGTGAGGAGAACATTGAGGGCATGGAGGCAGACATCCATATCCTTCAGGGAGCCAGGGACACCAGGGACGCCTTGATCTAACGCTCCTCCAGCTAGGCTGGCAAAGATCAGCTTCCACCTCATGCCCGGGGTGTTGAACCATCCCGAATGTCTGAAAGGTCCCTTTCATTTGAACCCAAAGTCCACTCAGTGCCTGTGCAATAAAGTTTAGAGTCACTCACATCCAGCAATAGATACTGGCATACCCTGCACCAAAAAAAAAGGTGAAGCATACTCAGGCCATTAAGACAAAAGCAAAATTTATGTAATTCTCACACTCTAAACAAAAGAACATTACCATCTCTGGTGTTCATTTCCACACCAGTAAATATATAAACAAAACATTACAGGACAGAAGATCACCCGTGAACAGTCCCTCTTGTGCTCAGGGTGCCTTAAACTTACATTTAAGTGCTGCATCTTGGTGACCCCCTTCTACCTCCCCCTCACCCCTTCGCTGGCAGCGGCATTGGAGACAGCCTGCTGACTCTGCCGTCTTGTTGGCCTTGATGACCTTGGCAGTCGTCCTCTGGTCAGTGGAGCCACTGCTGGCCCCGCCTGGGAGGGAGCGGTCAGTGCCATACCTGGCGTCAACCCAGTCATCGCAGCCTCATCAGATGACATGGTCACTGGCAGAGGGGCGGAGGAGCTTCTGCCATCATCCAGAGTGCCCTGAGAGGAGCCCGCAGAGACGACAAGCAGCTTATGCGCCAACATGAGGTTGCGCTGGACCTCCCTGCTCGCCATTGATGGACGGGCAGCTAGCAGGGATATTGGATGCCTCATCCATCTCCCACACTGACACTGACCACCTGAGGTCAGTGCCTGTATGAGGGCTTGCAGGTCAGAGCACAACCCCAGGAACCCCTGATTCTGTCCCTGGAGCAGCCTCTCCATGAGAATCACCACCCTCTCCACGGAGGAAGCATTGTGCTCGGCCATGAGGTTCAATGCAGTGCTCACGCTCTGCACAGACTCCTCCACAACAGAGGCCAGGGCACACAGACCCTCATGGATCTCCGCCAGATCCTCCTGCTCATCCCGCTGGGCATCCAGCATCTGCCGCCTAATGGACGACTCCAAAAGCTCATCATCTGCCTTCAAATCTGGATCGTCCTGGTCTCCAGCAGTCCTCCGACTGCCAGCATCCTGAGCACTCTCTGCCTCCGCATGCACCTCAAGTGAGTGTGAAGTGCCCTCACCGTTGTGTTCCAACATTCTAACCGAAGATCTAACGCCCACCGAGGTGCTGGTATCTGCACTAGTGCCTGGTTCAGAGAGTGGGTGTGACACAGGTGCAGCTGAAGACCGGCGGTCCTCTGGCGTCAGGGGTGGCTCTTCGGGGTCCTGGGAATGAACGCCTGCTGGAGAATCTAAGTGAGAACAATGACGTGTCATTAGTTTAAGTCTTCACACTGTCACTGTGCATGTCAGGCACCCTGGTGATACACTGGAGATCTGCATCATGGTGTCATCTTCCTTCAATGATCAATGGGGACTCCAGTTTTGAGGCTCCCATCAGTTGAGGGATTACACAAGAATGTTTGCACCATCTGAAACTCTCACCTCTGTTTACTGCACTCTTGCCTTCGGCAGACACCCCAGCCTCTCCATGAATCACTGAACGAGGTGGTGGCTGCTCCCCAACTCCAAGGCATCCTGCTCAAATCTGGTCGATATTAAGAGGTCTGGGGGGCCTCCATCTGTCCATGACCTCTCAATATGGTTATGACTCGTCTTCTCCTGAAAGGACAGAGGAGCATTGATAAGTCTCCTCCCTGCCTGCAGCGCCATTGCAGCTTGGCCAACCCCAGCTGAGGAACCCCTCGCAGGGCACATCCGAGTCGTGGCCCTCAAGCCGCAAGGCACTCAGTCCAAGCAGCCAAGGCTCTCCCCCTTGGTCAGTTCCGGCATCATTGACAGTTGACACTCAGACTCTAGCACCCCTGAGCTCCACGGGGGGTCGGCCAGACCTTAGCACTTCACCACATTGATCAGTGCCAACACGGGGCTCACCCTTGCCGAGCGCAGCAGGTCGTTGAACCTTTTGCGACATTGCACACCATGTGAACTACACAACATCATGGCTGCTGACCTCGGCTGCCGCTGCCTCCCAAGCTTTTTTGGCCTGGTGCCGTGGCTGCCTCCTTCCACCTCTGGGAATGAGGGTATCCCTCCTGGCAGTCTCTTCCTCCAAGAGCACCGTGAGGCACTCCTCCGTATAACGGGGAGCCGAGTACCCACCCGACCTACCATCCCGCCTGGCGTCCCCGGCTGCTGTTGAGGCCATAGCTTTGGTCTCCAGAACATAGAATATATGATTCTTCCCTGGCAGCCTTCAAGGAGCCATTTTTAAACTGCTCGCCGGGTCGCCATTGCACCCAGCGCCCGACAGGCCCCCGCCCGGCCTTTCCCAGCCATTGGGAAGAGACGTTTCACGCGGGCTTGCCTTAATTGGCCATCCAGCGTGAAATCGTGGTCATGGGCCGATCAAGGTTGGGGGTCTGTTTCCAGACTGGTCCTGGGCCCGCCAATCGCACGCGCCCACCAAGGGAAAAATTCAGGCCTGTGTGTTTTTTCAGTTAAAGAGATATCATTCCTCAATCCGCCTGACACTTTCAGGCATAGGGCGGAATTTTCCATGCCCGCTGACATCGGGCATCATGGCGGGCGTGAGCAGGCAATATGGCGGGAAGGCCAAAAATCGGTTTCACAATCCTGAAACCAGTTTGCAATTGTCCGCTCCGCCCGTCAATGGCAGGCTGCATTTCCCACCGTCCAATGTCTGGAACTTCATTATAATACATCTGCATATTATTATAAGCCCAGCTCACAGCAATACTTCCCCCACGCTGGATCATCTGAGCACGTCAGTGTGATTGCATACCGATGTGCTTCACAAAAATATACATAAGGTGTGTACATGATGAGCTGCATTTCAAGGGGAACTTGGAGATGAGTGCACAGTAACGTTGTGCAGTGCTCGTGCTGGTCACCTGTTGGACTTCAAAGTTGAGGTGCCACGCATTCCGGCAAGGGTACAGGCATTTTCCCTGCTGGCTGACAGTGTGGTTCCAGGGCGAGGGCTGCACTGTGGTTAAGGCGAGTTGGGGGGTTTGGGGGGTTTGGGGGGTCCGAGGGCTGCATTGAGGTTAAGGGGATTTGGGTGGTTCAAGAGATACACTGAAGTTGATGGTAGTGCATGACCACGTGTAAGATTAGGGGGGAGGATAGCACCCACATATTAGGGAAACCTTGTATAAAGTGACCATTCCTCCACAGCTGGGACAATTCAGGTGTGGCCACATTGACATGCGTGGAGTCGGGTCTCTAGCTTATCTGCCCACTCAAGCAATGCAGGAGCATGAAAGTGCCTCCAAATGCTCCTGAACGTTTTTAACCCCTCGGGCACAGACTGCAAAGTAATGAGCGTTTTAGTGAACTGCAGAACAATTGGATGCCTGCACACACTCTACAATCTCCTTGCTAAAGCTGGCCATGGAGCAGACACTGGTGGAGGCGCTCACAGCCCCTTGCAATGTCATCATTCAGGCTTGGACCAGTCTTCCACATGGTTGAAGCTAACAGCACAGCCATGCAGCACGGGTTAGAAGAATGCCTGCGCCTGAGCTGAGAGCACCACATGCAGTGCTGTGGGCAAAGCTGCCGCCAATTGGTTGGGTGGAATGGGCCGGAGTTTGGAGGGGTTTGAGACAGCCATGTAGCGCACTAAACTCAGGCCATCCGAGTGGATGCCAGCACTTTCTGGTTAAGGGATCTTCAGACTTTACTAAGAGAGGTTCTTAGTACACCCATGCTAACCTGCACGTGTCTCTCTTTCATCCTGCAGGAGGACTCATGGCTTACAGAGAGCAGAAACGAAGGAGAAGAGAATGATGGAGGCGCCTTGCTGGGCAGAGGGAAGAGCAGCACCCTCAGGAAGAAGGGGCGGCTGGGGCTCCCACATACTCCGCCGAAGAGCCACAGCGAGTCATTGCCAGTTGGTGCCTAGCTCGACCCAGGGTCTATAGACGCTGCCTTTCATTCCTGTAGATGACCAAGAGCCAGTGTTGCTGTACACTGTGCATTTCCAGGGAACTGGTTGGTCACATCTGCCAGCTGCTGCAGGATTTAGCACTATGTGGACATGGAGGGCATCCACTGCCGGTGGCCGTGAAAGTGACCACGGCGCTTAATTTTTATGCCATGGTAGACTGGTCAAGAAAGTAAGAGCCCATGGGATCCAAGGCAAAGTGGCACGTTGGACCCAAAATTGGCTGAGAGGCAGGAAGCAGAGTGTGATGGTGGAGGGATGTTTCTGTGACTGGAAGTCTGTTTCCAGTGGGGTTCCGCAGGGCTCTGCGCTGGGGCCCTTGTTGTTTGTGGTGGACATAAATGATTTGGACTTAAATGTAGGGGGTATGATCAAGAAGTTCGTGGATGAAAATTGGTACGGTGGTAAATTGTGAGGAGGATAGCTATAAGCTGCAGGAGGATATCAATAGACTGGTCAGGTGGGCAGAGCAGTGGCAAATGGAATTCAACCCAGAAAAGTATGCAGTACTGCACTTGGGGTGAGCTAACAAGGCAAAGGATTACACTATGAATGGTAGGACCCTGGAAAGCACTGAAGATTAGGGGGACCTTGGTGTACAAATCCAAAGATCCCTGAAGGTAGCAGGGCAGGTGGATAAGGTGGTTAAGAAGGCATTTGGGATACTTGCCTTTATTAGCTGAGGCATAGAGTACAAGAGCAGGGAGGTTATGCTGGAACTGTATAAAGTGCTGGTTAGGTCACAGCTGGAGTACTGTGTGCAGTTCTGGTCACCACATTATAGGAAGGATGTGATTGCACTGGAGAGGGTGCAAAGGAGGTTAACCAGGATGCTGCCTGGGCTGGAGGGTCTGAGCTATGAGGAAAGATTGGATAGGATGGGGTTGTTTTCCTTGGAGCAGCGAAGATTGAGAGGGGACCTGATAGAGGTATAAAAGATTATGAGAGGCATAGATGGGGTGGATAGGAAGGCACTTTTTCCATTAGTAAAGGGGTCAATAACCAAGTGGTATAGATTTAAGTTAAGACATAGAAGGCTAAGAGGGGAGTTGAGGAGAAATATTTTCACCCAGAGGGTGGTCGGAGTCATGGAACTCAGTGCCTGAAAGGGTGGGTGAGTCAGAATCCCTTGTAATATTTAAGAAGTATTTAGATATTCACTTGCCATAGCCTCCAGGTCTATGGGCCAAGGGCTGGAAAATGGGATTAGTGTCGTCAAATCTTTGTTGACTAGCATGGACATGATGGGCCAAATGGCCTCCTTCTCTGCTCTAGACGTCTATGAGCCTATGAATCTTTTTAGGTCTCCAGAGGTGACCTCTATGGGTTATCACAAACCTCCACCACAAATGCATCCATGAGGACAAGGACACCATCTCTGCGAAGGCACACAGCTTTACGAATTCGGGGCAGGATTGGGCCATTCGGGCCCTTGAGCCTGATCCGCCATTCAATAAGATCGTGGCTGATCTGAATGTAACCTCAACCCCACATTCCTGCCTATCCTCAATAGCCTTTCACCCTCCTGTTAATCAAGAATCTATCTAGCTCTGCCTTAAAAATACTTAAAGACTCCGCTTCCACTGCCTTTTGAGGAAGAGAGTTCCAAAGACTCACAACAATCTGAGAGAAAAAAATTCTTCATCTCTGTCTTAAATAACCGTCCCCTTATCTTTAAGCAGTGGCCCCTAGTTCTACATTCTCATACAAGAGGAAACATCCTCTCAACATCCACCTTGTCAAGACCCCTCAGGACCTTAAAGGTATCAATTAAGTCGCCTCTTACTCTTCTAAATCCCAGTGGATACAAGCCTAACCTGCCCAGTCTTTCCTCATAGGAAAATCCGCCCATTCCTGGTATTAGTCTAGTAAACCTCTGAACTGCTTCTAATGCATTTACATCTTTCTTTAAATAAGGAGACCAGTGCTGTACATATACTCCAGATGTGGTCTCACCAATGCCCTGCACAGCTAAAGCTACTATTTGTAATCAATTCCCCTCACAATAAATGATAACATTCTCTTAGCTTTCCTAATTACCTGCTCTACCTGCATACTAACCTTTTGTGATTCATGCACTAGGACACCCAGATCCCTCTGAATCTCAAAGCTCTGCAATCTCTCACCATTTAGATAATAAACTTCTTTTATTATTCTTCTTGCCAAAGCGAACAATTTCACATTTGCCCACATTATACTTCATTTGCGAGGTCTTTGCCCACTCACTTAACCAATCTATGTCACTTTGTAGCCTCCTTACGCTCTCTTCACAATTTAATTTCCTACCTATCTTTGTGTCGTCAACAAATTTTGCAACCATTCCTTCAGTCCCTTGGTCCAAGTCATTTATATCAATTGTAAGAAGTTGAGGCCCCAGCACTGATCCCTGTAGCACACCGCTCTTCACACCCAAGCATAAAAAGACCCATTTGTGCCAACTCTCTGCTTCCTGTTAGCTAGCCAATCTTCTATTGATGCCAATATATTACCCCCTACACCATGAGCTTTTATTTTCTGCAATAACCTTTGATGTGGCACTTTATCAAATGCCTTTTGGAAATCTAAGTACAGAACATCCACTTGTTCCCCTTTATCCACAGCACATGTAACTCCTTCAAAGGTCTCCAATAAGTTGGTTAAACATGATTTCCCTTTTACAAAACCATGTTGACTCTGTCTGTTTGCCTTGAATTTTTCTAAGTGCCCTGCTATAGCATCCTTAATAATAGCTTCTAACATTTTCCCTATGACAGATGTTAGGCTAACTGGCCTTTAGGTTCCTGCTTTCTGTCTCCCTCCCTTTTTGAGTAAAGGAGTTATATTTGTTATTTTCCAATCTAATGCAACTTTCCCCAAATCTAGGGAATTTTGGAAAATTAAAACCGATGCATCAACTATCACACTAGCCACTTCTTTCAAGACCTTAGGATGAAGTCCATCTGAACATGGGGATTTGTCAGCACACAGCTCCAACAATTTGCTCAATACCACTTCCCTGGTGATTGTAATATTCCCGAGTTCCTCCCCCTTTCAATTTCCTGATTTACAGCTATTTCTAGGATGTTACTTGTGTCCTCTATAGTGAATACAAATCAAAATACCTGTTTAATTCATCTGCCATCTCCCTATAATAGTCTGACATTCTGTTTTTCCTACCAAGGTGGATAAATTCACACTGATCCATGTCATATGGCATCTGCCATGTATTTACCCACTCATTCAACCTGTGTAAATTGCCTTGAAGCCTCCTAACACCCTCTTCATTGCTCACATTCCCAAGTTTTGTGTCGTCAACAAACTTGGAAATATTATGTTTGGTTCCTTCGGGCCTCCATAGCGTCCAAAAGGCACTTGAGGGATGCGTCACTAAACCGGGGGCGGAGGTCTGCAACCTTCTTGCCTTTTGGGGCCATGTCTTCTTGGCAGCAGTCCTTAGCTCAAAGCACTGAGAGGTACCCGTGTGGCTGCACTTTAAATATGGCGCCCAGCATGAGGAAGCGGCAAGGTGACAGCGTTGTGGGCGCCTGAGATGATGTTCTTCCTGGGAATTCATGATTAATGAGGCAGGACTGGGATGATATGGCGTAGAAAGCCGCCATTGTGGCTGGCGGGTAAAATGTTCCTTTTCCGGCCCATTCCTGTACTGGGACGATTCCACCCGTAGACTTTATTCTGCAACTGAATTTGGAATTGAGGCTGGATGTAATAAGTAGAATAATTACCAGCCAGTAACAAGACTGAGTAATGGCACCAATCTGTTACAAGACTGAGTCAGACAAGAGCCTGTAGGAGGAAGAGAAGGGTAGAGGTGGTAGGTCGGCGGAAGTCGGTAGTGTTAATTGGGTGGGGGTTGGGGCCCATTTGGTAGCATTCTTGACCCTGAGTTAGGCTTGAGGATAAAATCTGGGCTGACAATCAAGTACAGAGCTGAAGGAGTGCTGCACTGTCAAAGGTGCTGTCTTTCAAGTGAGATGTTAAACCAAGCCCCATCAGATGCCCTCTCAGGTGGATGCAAAAGATCCTGTTTTGAAGAAGAGCAGTTGATTTCTTCCTGGCTGATAGATATCCTTCAACCAGCCTCACTAAAGCAGATTAACTGGTCATTATATGGGAACACCACAACCTGGAAGTTCCCCTCCAAGCCACACACCATCCTGACTTGGAAATATACCGCCATTCCTTCACTGTCACTGAATCAAGATCCTGGAATCCCTCCCTAACAGCACTGTGGTTGTACCTATACCACATGGACTGCAACGGTTCAAGAAGGCAACTCACCACCACCTTCTCAAGGGCAATTAGGGATGGGCAATAAATGGTGATCTAGCCATCGATGTCCACATCCTATGAAGAAATAAATTCTATCATTGCTGTTGGTGGGAATTTACTGTATGCAAAGTGGCTGCTGCATTTCCTACACTATTGCAACAGTACTGTACTTAATTGGCTGTAACGCACTCTGTGGCAATCTAAGGTTCTGTCTCTCTTCTGCAGGGACAGTAGAGAAAGGGAGATGTGGAGGACCTTTACTGAATGATTGACATTTAAATGCTCGTCAAATGCTCTGGCAGTTCTTCCTGAGCAGAATGCACATCAGTCAAGTGCTAGCATCCCCCAGCTCTCTGTCTGAAGCCTGCTGACTCAGGTCAAAGTTGAGTACCAGGACTCTGACAGGCCAAGAAGATCACAATGGGAGAGATGGCAAGCTGTCATGTTTACTGCATGACTGGGATCAGCACAGCTTCAATCACAGAGACATTGATAAACATCCTACAATTGCATTGTTAACCGATGCACATCTTAACTTGGCACATTTACTATTTGTGGGCACTGTTTGAAATTAAATCTTTTCCTCAAAGGTATCCTTTGTTAAGGGCAGTTTAATATAAGCGAGTTTTTATATCTTTAAGGACAGAGGAAGTGGGGTTTGTCAAATGCAGTTTTCTCCTCTGGTCATGAGTCATAAATTAGATACAACTCGATTCTGTGCTTTGAAGACCTGCATGAGACCAGCCACACTCAATGGTCAAGTAAGATACAGTCACTATTGACTTATTAGTTTACAGTTATGAGTTAATTGCTGGTATCTGATCAGTTTAAATTGTTTTTGGAGAATCCTGTATAATGTGAATGAATGGAATATGGTGCTTTAAGATTCTAGGCAATGTGAGAGAATGAGATCGTTTGGTCCACTGATATTTTATATTATGGAAGCAATTGTGAAATGGTTTGATTCATTGATTAGGCTGTGGAATTCTCGGAATAGTTGAGTTGAGTAGGTTAGATGTATTTATAGTGAAAAATTAGATAAACACGAGGGAGATGGGAATAGAAGGCTATGTTGCTAGGCTGAGGTGTAAAAGGTTGGGGGGAGGCTCACATGCAGCACAAACATCGGCATACACCAAGTGGGCTGAATGGCCTGTTTCTGTGCTGTTCATTTGATGGAATGCATTCTATACAATGGGAACGAACGAGAATGAATGAGACCAGGGTAGATCTTGACCTTGTGTGATAGTTAATGAAAAAAAAACTGGGAGAGATTTAGAATGGGCTGCCAAGTTGATACTTTTTATACTATTTCCCAAAGTCAAAATCTATGTCACTGAATGGGAAATAGTTTTGTCAATTTTATGCAATGGGAATGAAGGGAAAGGGATTGAGTGGGAAATGGCTAGGCGTATTGGAAATCTACACAACAGGAGTTTGGTCTATTGGAATTATAAATTCATTATGACACAGGAGGAGACCATGCCAGCTCTCTGTAGAGCAATCCAATCAGTCCCATTACCCTCCTCGATACCCTGCAAGTTTATTTCCCTCAAGTGCCCATTTCCTTTTGAGATCATTGATCATCTTTGCTTCCAACACCCTCATAGGCAGCCAGTTCCAGATCCAGTCACTGCATGAAACAAAGTTCACTCTCACATCCTCTGTTCATTTATTGCTTAAAATCTTAAATCTGTGTCCCCTAAGCCTTGGTAAACTATGGAAGTGAATGTGATTCACCATAGTCCTCTGCATGGGGAGACAGTGACATTGTGGTATTGCCACTGGACCTAGTAGGCCCAGGCCAATGCCCTGGAAATATGGGTTCATATCCCAAAATGGCAGCTGGTGAAATTTGAATTCAGCTAATAAAATTTAGAATATAAAGCTAGTTTCAATAATAGTGACCATGATGTAAAAAACCCACCTGGTTCACTAATGTCTGTTAAGGAGGGAAATCTGCCATCTTTACCCGGATAAAAACAAAAAGCTAAAAGCTACTGCGGATGCTGGAAATCCAAAACAAAATAAAAACAGAATTACCTGGAAAAACTCAGCAAGTCTGGCAGCATCGGCGGAGAAGAAATCAGTCAACGTTTCGAGCCCTCATGGCCCTTCAGCAGAACTGAAGCATAGTTTCAACAAGGGAGAAATATAAATTGGTTTAAGGTGGGTGGGGGGGAAGAGACACATTGAGGGTGTGGTGTGAGCAGATAATCAAAAGATGTCAGAGACAAAAGGGTCAAAGAGGTGTTGAAGGTGGTGGTCTTTGTCTGAGAAAAGTGCTAATTAAGAATGCAAGACAGGATATTCAAAGTACAGCTCTAGTGGGGGTGGGGTGGAAAGACTAAAGGTTTTAGTTTTAGATTTAAAAATAATGGAAATAGGTGGGGAAAGAAGAATCTATATAAATTATTGAAAAAAAAGGGCGGGTGGGGGGGGGAAAAGAAACGGGGTGGGGATGGGGGGAGGGGGGTTTAAGATCTAAAGTTGTTGAATTCAATATTCAGCCCAGAAGGCTGTAAAGTGCCTAGTCGGAAGATGAGGTGCTGTTCCTCCAGTTTGCGTTGGGCTTCACTGGAACAATGCAGCAAGCCAAGGACAGACATGTGGGCAAGAGAACAGGGTGGAGTGTTAAAATGGCAAGCGACAGGGAGGTTTGGGTCTTTCTTGCGGACAGACCGCAGGTGTTCCGCAAAACGGTCGCCCAGTTTGCGTTTGGTCTCTCCAATGTAGAGGAGACCGCATTGGGAGCAACGAATGCAGTAGACTAAGTTAGGGGAAATGCAAGTGAAATGCTGCTTCACTTGAAAGGAGTGTTTGGGCCCTTGGACGGTGAGGAGAGAGGAAGTGAAGGGGCAGGTGTTGCATCTTCTGCGTGGGCATGGGGAGGTGCCATAAGTGGGGGTTGAGGAGTAGGGGGTGATGGAGGAGTGGACCAGGGTGTCCCGGAGGGAACGATCCCTACGGAATGCCGTCAAGGGGGGTGAAGGGAAGATGTGTTTGGTGGTGGCATCATGCTGGAGTTGGCGGAAATGGCGGAGGATGATCCTTTGAATGCGGAGGCTGGTGGGGTGATAAGTGAGGACAAGGGGGACCCTATCATGTTTCTGGGAAGGAGGAGAAGGCGTGAGGGAGGATGCGCGGGATATGGGCCGGACACGGTTGAGGGCCCTGTCAACGACCGTGGATGGAAAACCTCGGTTAAGAAAGAAGGAGGACATGTCAGAGGAGCTGTTTTTGAAGGTAGCGTCATCAGAACAGATGCGACGGAGGCGAAGGAACTGAGAGAATGGGATGGAGTCTTTACAGGAAGCGGGGTGTGAGGAGCTGTAGTCGAGGTAGCTGTGGGAGTCGGTAGGCTTGTAATGGATATTGGTGGACAGTCTATCATCAGAAATTGAGACAGAGAGGTCAAGGAAGGGAAGAGAAGTGTCAGAGATGGACCATGTGAAGATGATGGAGGGGTGGAGATTGGAAGCAAAATTAATAAATTTTTCCAGGTCCCGACGAGAGCATGAAGCAGCACCGAAGTAATCATCGATGTACCGGAGAAAGAGTTGTGGGAGGGGGCCGGAGTAGGACTGGAACAAGGAATGTTCCACATACCCCATAAAGAGACAGGCATAGCTGGGGCCCATGCGGGTACCCATAGCCACACCTTTTATTTGGAGGAAGTGAGAGGAGTTAAAGGAGAAATTGTTCAGTGTGAGAACAAGTTCAGCCAAACGGAGGAGAGTAGTGGTGGATGGGGATTGTTGGGGCCTCTGTTCAAGGAAGAAGCTAAGGGCCCTCAGACCATCCTGGTGGGGGATGGAGGTGTAGAGGGATTGGACATCCATGGTGAAGAGGAAGCGGTTGGGGCCAGGGAACTGGAAATTGTTGATGTGACGTAAGGTGTCAGAGGAATCACGGATGTAGGTGGGAAGGGACTGGACAAGGGGAGAGAGAAGGGAGTCAAGATAACGAGAAATGAGTTCCGTGGGGCAGGAACAGGCTGACACGATCGGTCTGCCAGGACAGTTCTGTTTGTGGATTTTGGGTAGGAGGTAGAAGCGGGCCGTCCGAGGTTGGGCGACTATCAAGTTGGAAGCTGTGGGAGGAAGATCTCCAGAGGAGATGAGGTCAGTGACAGTCCTGGAAACAATGGCTTGATGTTCTGTGGTGGGGTCATGGTCCAGGGAGAGGTAGGAGGAAACGTCTGCGAGTTGACGCTCAGCCTCCGCGAGGTAGAGGTCAATGCGCCAGACAACAACAGTACCACCCTTGTCAGCGGGTTTGATGACAATGTTGGGGTTGGACCTGAGAGAACGGAGTGCAGTGAGTTCAGAGAGAGACAGATTAGAATGGGTGAGAGGAGCAGAGAAATTGAGACGGCTAATGTCACGCCGACAGTTCTCAATGAAAAGATCAAGAGAAGGTAAGAATCCAGAGGGAGGGGTCCAAGTGGAGGGAGAATATTGGAGGTGGGTAAAAGGATCCGTTGAACGGGGAGAGGACTCCTGCCCAAAGAAGTGAGCACGGAGACGAAGACGGCGGAAGAAGAGTTCAGCATCATGCCGAGCCCGAAATTCATTGAGATGAGGGCGTAAGGGTATGAAACTAAGTCCTTTGCTGAGCACTGAACGTTCAGCATCGGAGAGGGGAAGGTCAGGGGGTATAGTGAATACGCGGCTGGGGCTGGGATTGGAAGATGGGGTGAGGACGGAGGGACAAGCAGGGGTGGAGGGTCCCCGATGGGTGTTGGAGTCGATGAGTTGTTGGAGCTTGCGTTCCTTAGCACTTGAGAGAAAGAGAAAAAGTTTCTTGTTGAGGCGACGGATGAGGCGAAGAATAAAATGAAACTGGGGGCACGCGCAGCTTTGAAAAAGGGTGCGGCGGTGCTGCTGGAGGGAGAGGTCGAGTGTGTTCATATGGCGGCGCATGGCACTGAGTGTGGATCTCAGAATGCGACGGGAACAGCAGTCCGAGAAACGTTTTATGTCCCGGAGATACCTGTAATCCTGGGTGGGTTCGAAACAAGAGGGATGGAATTTCAGTTGAAATCCACGTGGGGTGAGTCGGAGACGGAGACAGTCACTGAGAAAGGAGATATGGCTGTGAAAGCGGGTTTTAGTAAACACCTTGTCAAACACCAGGAGAGAAATCCCGGCCTGGCCTGCATGTGACTCACAGCAATGTGGTTAGCTTTTAACTGCCCTCTGAAATGGCCTAGAAAGTCACTCAGTTCGAGGGCAATTAAGGATGGGCAACAAATGCTGGCCTTGCCAGTGACACCCACATCCCATGAAAGAATTAATGTCTCAGCTCGGAACTGAGGATTTTACCGAGAGTCAACAGCAGATATGCCCCATTCCTCAAGCTATGTCTCTCCAATGTACCAATCCCATTGACTAACCACTAACCTGAAACTTGTTACATAAGTCAAATTATCTTAAATAAATTTAAGATGGATTTTTAAAAAAATGAGAGCAGTGTTCAATAAATCAAACACCATCTTTCATTCCAGGTTAGAGGAATTTATCTTGCTGGTTTCAAATTTGAATTTAAATTGAATTTTCTGGAAAAGGCAGAGAAATTTTGGGGATGATTAGTGGATTTTACTATCTTGAATGGTGTAGAATAATGACTTAAGTGAAATGGCTAAATGGGAAAAAGGGGAACCAATGTGGTCAAAGTTTTGTAAAGAGCCCTTCCTTGGGCTCAAGGCCAAATGAAGCTGCTCTACATGCTCAGTAAGTTCCTCCGTGACCTCTGATCAAAGAATCACAGAATGGTTACAACACAGGCCCATCATGTCTATGCTGGCCCTCTGCCAAATCAACTCACCAAGCCCCAGTCCCCTGCCTTTCCCCTGCAGCCATGCAAAGCTTTTCTCTTCAGATAATTATCCAGTATCCTTATGGAATCCATGACTGATCCTGCCTCCAACACACTCTCTGGCCGTGCATTCCAGATCTTAACCACTTGCTGCGTAAAAAAAGCTTTTCTTCATGTTGCCATTGCTTCCTTGGCCAATCACCGTAAATCTGTGCCCTCTGGTTCTCAATGTTCCACCAGTGGGAACAGTTTCTCTCTATCTACTCTGTCCAGAACCCTCATGATTTTGAACACTTCCATCACATCTCCTCTCAACTTTCCCTTCTCCAAAGAGAACAACCCCAGTTTCTCCAATCAATCTACATCACGGAAGTTCCTCATCCCTGGAATCATTCATGCCAATCTTTTCTGCACCCTCTGTAATGCCTTCACATCCTTCCTAAAGTGTGGTGCTCTGCATTGGACGTAATACTCCAGTTGAGGCTGAACCTGTGTTCATTGCAAGTTTATCACAACTTCCTTGCTTTTGTACTCTATGCCCCTACCCCAAATGCTTTATTAACCATTTTCTCAACCTACCGCCTTACCGCCTTCAATGATTTGTGCACATATACCACCCCGGCCTCTCTGCTCCTGCAACCCCTTTAGAATTGTTCCCCCTTATCTTATGTTACCTTTCCTCATTCTTCTGACCAAAATAAATCACTTCACACTTCTGTATTTGGTGCTGAGAATGAAAATGTTGTTTTTTCTGAAATGGGGAATAGAGAGAAGTAAATGCTTTATTTAAACTCAGGGATTGAATTAACCTTTTCTACACTGAGGGTCAGAGACCCTGATGTCACAATTTTGACCCCTCCTTTGAAAGCGTCGGGATTGGACCCACCTACTGCTTCCTGCAGATGTAGATTATGGGTATGAGAGTAGGGGAAAGAGTGAAATTTAGGCCTGTTTCCTGCCCCAATCTGATCCTTAATCTTAAAATTAGATCAGGTTCTTGATGAAGGAAATTGGAGAACATCTTTTTCACACAAGGGGTAGTAGAAATTTGGAATTCTCATCCCATAAAGGTTGTGGTTGCTTGGGCAGAATTGGAGTTTTTGAGTTGTAGATTGATTGTGTTTTGTAAGATAAGATGATGAAAGGATATGGAGCTAATATGGAGTTGAGGTGCAGATCAATCCACAATCTACTTGAATGGCAGACCAGCCTTGAGGGGCTGAAAGGTCTTCATTCCTCTGCCTCCATTGTCCATTGGTGATGGCACTCCAGGCTTGAATGCCACCCTCCACAAAACAATTTGGCCGATGTTGGACCTAACTTGCTTTACACAGTGGCTCAAAAACAGGGGAAGAACTCCACAAATAAAAACTTGCTTTTTACACACAAGCCAATTGTAGGACAAGGTGGACGGCTGTGCAAACGCAGCATGCAGCAAACCAGAAGTAAAATAGAGACAGAGTTTTCAAATTAGTGCTCCCGATAAATGTACTTCAGGGGTGAGGTCATCAGGCTTTGCACCATTTTAATGTTCATTTATTATGATTCATGAAAAGCTGTGCTCAACAAGCTGACCTCTGAACCTGAATTCCTGCCCTGCGCTTCTGTCTGCTCCTGGCCTGTTAATTTCGTAAAGTCATAAGATCATAAAATCATAAGAAGTAGAAGCAAGAGTAGGCCATTTGGCCCATTGAGCATGCTCTGCCACTCTCATGGCTGATCTGACTGCAGCCTCAAAGCTACTTTCTTGCCTGTCTCCAAAACCCTTGACTCCTTTGTCAATCAAAAATCTGCCTAACTCAACCTTGAATATATTCAATGACCTAACCTCTGTTATGACATAGCTGATGATGTGTGCGAGCTGGATCAAATCCATGAGGGAAACTTGGTCATGCGGTCACAACGATTTAGCAATTTGTATTTTATTTTGAGATGCATGCCTTGAATTCAGTAGTAATATGCCCATCCAGACTTAGAAACACCTTTTACAAAACTAAATTAAACATTTAGAAACAAACAAAAAGATTTCAAGCTCACACATAAGTCCGCAAATTACTACGATAATAACTTCTAAAACCCCTAATTAATCTGGCTCCCAGTTACACCTCCATTAAGGCAACAGTAAAAACAAATAGATTTAAACAGACCCAGGCAAAGCAACACAATACCCTGCACAGTCGCATTCAAAGTGAGTTTTCTCAGCTGCAGTTCCTGTAGACAGCAACTCGATGCACAGATACTGGAGGCTTTTTGCGCTTGTGTTAGATCTTAGAATGCCGTCCCCTTACAGACCTCATCTCCTTTATACATGTTTCTCCCTTTTAATGCAAATTCCATTGTTCCCATGTATGTTTGCAACCTTAATTTTCTCATAATATAAATCTTTCATTGTACTAATGTTATCAATAACCTTTGTGACAAATAAACATGCTGCTTGGCTTAGCTTCTTTTAGCTAGGTGTAACATCTTACAAGCACTTAGAAATTCAGACTAACCTAATTTGTTTATAAATACAAATTTTCCTCACCCCTCACATACTAAAACTTCAGTCATGTTTATGTATTTAGCATTTCAAACCTAGCTTCTTGTTTGAGGCTCAAAAACCTCCAGACCGGCTGTCTTCAATGCAATTAAATCCTACACACACACACACACACAGATGCACACAGAGAAACTAATCCAAATCCCAATCTCACCCCATTTTTACAATAATCCACAATAATATTGTGAATATTATTATATTTTCATTACACCTCCACTGCACTCTGGGGAAGAGAATGCCAAAGACTAAAATACCCTGAGAGAAGAAATTCCTCCTCATCATCGTCTTAAATGGGAGGCCCTTTATCTTTAAACTATGCACCCTGGGTCTAGGTTCCCCCATGAGTGGAAACATCCCCTCAGCATCTACCATGTCATACCTCCTTATATGTTTGAATAAGATCACCTCTCATTCTTCTAAACTAAAATGAGTACAGGCTATCTGAGCAGTTGTGTAGTTTGAAAGCAACATGCATCATTTAATAATTTAGTCGTTTGGTAGTATCGAGCTTGAATATTGCTTGAAAAAGAGACATGTCAAGGCTTTTCATCTTGCACTCATCAGGACACCTCACAAGAATACCAATAGAAAGGGGAAAATATTGGTATTCTTGTGATGTATCCTGAGTGCAGAGCCCTGAAATTTGAGTTTTGACCTAATTTTTTCACCAGGGTTCTATTGCTCACCTTATCAGCCCACTTGGACTAAGGCTAAGGGAAGATCTATACACTGGAACTTTAAAAAAACTGGTGGCCATTTTGTGTTGATTTCCTACATTAGAACAGTCATGACAGTACATTGGTTAGAAAGTGCTTTGGGACATCCTGTGGCTGTGAAAGCTGCTATATAAATGCAAGTCTTTCTTTTGCGATATTACTGCCCACTAGAAAACTGGCTGCAACTGAAACATTTAGAAAACGTCGAGACAAAAGAAAGAACTTGCATTTATGTAGCACCTTTCACAACTCAGGATGCCCCAAAGTGCTGCACAGTTAATTAAGTATTTTTGAAATGTAATCACTTTTGTAATGAGGGAAACCTGGATTCAATTTGGCTCAACAAGGCCAGTCGAAAGCCCACGAAGATAGCTGCACTCCTTCAATTCTGGCCGATTGAGCATCCCCGATTTTAATTGCTCCACAATTGGCAGTGGTTCCTTCAGCTGCCTGGGTCTTAAAGCTCTCAATTTTCCTCCCTGAACTTTTCCACATCTCCACTGAGTCGCTCCATAAAATCTACCTCTTGATCAAGCTTTTGGTCACTTCATGTGGTTCAGTTTTTCTTTTATTTATTCATTTATGGAGTGTGGGCATCACTGGCTCGGCTAGCATTTATTGCCCATCCCCTAATTGCCCTTGAGAAGGTAATGATGAACCACCTTCTTGAGCTGCTGCAGTCCAACTAATGTAGGTTCACCCATAGTGCTGTTAGGGAGCGAGTTCTAGGATTTTGACCCAGTGACAGTGAAGGAACATATAGTTCCAAGTCAAAATGGTATGTGGATTTGAGGGGAACTTGCAGATGGTGGTGCTCTTCTACCTTTGACCTCCAAGGTGGTAGAAGCTTTGGAAGGTGCTGTTGAAGGAGCGCTAGTGAGTTGCTGCAGTGCATCTTGCAAATGGTACACACTGCTGCTACTGTGCTTCGATGGTGGAGAGACTGAACGCTTAAGGTGGTGGATGGGGTGTCAATCAAGTGGATTGTTTTGGCCTGGATGGTGTCGAGCTTCTTAAGTATTGTTGGAGCTGCACTCATCCAGGAGAGTATTCCATCACGCTCCTGACTTGTGCCTTGTAGATGGTGGACAGGCTTTGCGGAGTCAGAAGGTGAATTACTCATTGCATGGTTCCTAGCCTCTGACCTGCTTTTCTAGCCACAGTTTTTATATGGCTGGTCCAGTTCAGCTCCTGGTCAATAGTAACCCCAGGATGTTGATGGTGCAGGATGCAGCGATGGTAATGCCATTGAAGGTCAAGGGGAGATGGTTAGATTCTCACTTGTGGGAGATGGTCATTGCCTGGCACTTGTTTTGTGAATTTGCTTGCCATTTATTATCCAAGCCTGAATGCTGTGCAGGTCTTGCTGCATATGGACACGGACTGCTTCAGTATCTGAGGAGTAGAACATTGTGCAATCATCCGTGCAATTGATAATGCTCCAGTAAAGCAGCTTGGAACACTTTGCTAGGTGAAAGACATGAGAGGAATTCAAGCTTTTGGTGTTGATCATAAAAAAGTAGAACAAGCAGCTCGTAGCGCAAACTCTCCGATGAGAAAGGAGAAGGCAGAAAATAGAGGAGTCCTACTTAACAATGTCAGGACCTACATGTAGGGCAGAACACTTGTGTACAGATGGTCATGCCAGCAATTTATATCAAAATGATTTCAAATATGCAACTAAAGTGCCAAGAGAGTTGGTGCAGTTTTGGTTCATTATTGTTACTACAGAGACCAGGATTTTCACCTTTGAGTTAGAGAGGCTTGAGATTGAGCAGTCATGGCCAGCTGCTGTGAATCTGTCAAGGAAATTTAAATCAAGTAGACATCAGATCCTGTGACATCCTTGCAGCATAACTGGGCTGCACAAACCAGATGGGTTAACACTGGGGTTAAAATAATGCTATATGAAAAATCAGCCTTCCAAGCAAACACAGCAAGAAGAGCCACTAAAGAGAGAGAGAACCTGAGAACTCTACCAGGGCTGGTAATAAATCAAAATCACTGGGAGCGATCCCACCATTGATACAATACCTTTTCATGTCAAAATGCCTCGAAGCTTCAGATGATAATCTACAGCTTGAAGCCCAGTAGTTGTTTTACGCAAACAAATACCAGAACAAACAGCAATGAGTCATGACAGGATCGGGAGAACTACTGAAAGGTCAGCTCACCTGGAAGGTTTTATTGATGATTGAGAATTTGATTGATCTGTTGGGCTAAGGGCGTACAAGTTACTGCAGCAGAGGAGGTGTCAGCTGTGGCTCAGTTCATAGCACCCTTGCCTTTGAATCAGAAGGTTGTGGGTTCATGTCACACTCCCGGAAACCAAGAACTGTGAATGTACTCGAAAGAGTTACAATCTGTGACTGTTGATAACTCGAAAGAGTTACTAGAGCAGAGATCACTGGCTGATCTCAGGCAAATGATTTTGGACCCAAAGATTCTAAACTTTTCAAGGAAAATTGATAACTCAAATCTATGGAAGTAAGAGTGTCATGTTTAGTGTGCGGCCATATGGGAGAATGTCAAAGGTGTCGGTATCATGCCTCCGTAAATTGCCATAGCTTCTGCAAAGTGTTGCATGTTTGAAATTATACTTGCAACATTTCAATGGAGTAACTTTTCTGATTGGCTCAGCAGCTAAACCACATGGTTAATGCCTCAGGATTATTTTGCACTTCAACTCTGGGCGTTACTGGCTACATTTTGGGTGAGGGGGAGGGGTGGTTGCTGCGTGCTGATTGCACTTAGATGGCCTCAAACCCCATGCGCTAATCATGTCCTCTGACCCCATGTCCTGGGTGTGGCCTCTGTCCCCATGCTTGCACATGGCCTCTGACCCCATACCTGCACATGGCTGCTGACTCCATGGCCCATGCATGACCTCTGACCCCACGCACTGCACATGGCCTCTGGCCCCCATGCCCTGCACACATGCCATGGTACTTGTGTCAGGAAGATAAAATAATTTTCAAAATGTTATTGGAATTTATTGTAAATTAGAGTAATTGTGGGGCCTGTGTCTATGCCTGTGTGTGTATGGGGGGGACTTATTTGAATTAAAGGCAGCTGGTCTGAAGACTTTGATGTATCAGAAGATAAGCTAGGTTTGAAATGTTAAGTAGGTAAACAAGGGGGAAGTTTTAGAATGTGAGGTGTAAAGGGAATATTTGCATTTAAAAAAACAGACTAGCTTAAATTCAAAAGAGGGGGTAAAATGTTACACCTAGCCAGGAGAAGTTAAGAAACGGTGTATTTATTTTTCCCAAGGGTCACTGGTAAAATTGGTACTATGATATATTTTATTATTAGAGAGGTAAAAGACCTAGCGAGACAATGGGAATTTGCATTCAAAGGGGAAAATATATATAAAGGAGAGAAGGCTGTGTGTAAGGGCAGGAATTCTATGATCTAGCACAAGTATGAAAAGCCTCCAGCATCTAAGCCTAAAGCTGCTATCTACAAGGAACTGAATCTGAGAAAAACTCACTTTGAATTCGACTGTTTAGGGTATTGTGTGTTACTTTGTCTGGGTCTTCTAAAATCCATGTATCTTACTGTTGCCTGAATGGAGGTGTAATTGGGGGTTATATTAATTAGGGGATTTAGAAGTTATCAAAGTAGTAATTTGTAGATCTATGTATGTGCTTAAAATAATTTATTCTATTAATAAAGGTTTAATTTAGCTTTGCAAGAAACCTATAAGGCTTGGTGGCCTTCTTTTTAATGAATTCAAAGCATGCATCTTGAAATAAGTGCACATTTCAAATAGTTGTTGCAGCTGCTTCAGGTTTCCCTCGGGGATTTGGCCAGCTTGGCATTTTCCATCCGTCTGTCATAACTCCTGTCATAGGGCTCCTTCGGGACATATTTGAGATTTCTTGATTGGTTTGGTGAATCTTAAGGTTACGAGTACGAGGAGCACCTTGAATTCAGGAGTTGGTGTGAGGTTTTTTTTTCAGTGGCGAGGGCGCAATATGGCTTTGGCAGTTGCTAAGGCCTGTTTGGGAGTCGAAGTTATAACTTTGGCTAGTTTACAAAAGATAAATAAAGTTAAGTTAATGGAATTGGTGGATAAGTCACAATTGGGACTATCTGCAGGGGCAAAGAAAGCAGATAGAATTGAAGCTATAGCACAGCATTTAAAGTTGGAAGTGATACCAGAGACTAGTGAGCCACAGCTGGGGGTAGTGAGACTTCAATTACAAATGAAGAAGCTTGAACTTGAACAAGCAAAGGGACTGAAAAAAACTTGAAATAGAGGCAGCAGAAACAGAACAAGAAAGAGCAGACAAATAAAAATAAAGAGCATTTCAAAGGGAACAGACAGAAAAGCAGGAGCAAGAAAGAAAACAGGAAAGGGAATTAGAAATGGAGAGGTTAGAAAAGGGGGAAAGAGAAAAAGAGAGAGAGAATTAAAGCTTAAAATAGCGACAGTTAAAAAAAAAGAGATGCCAGTAGGTGAGGATGGACTTATTTCCAGATCAGAACCCAATGGGGGTAATGTTTAAATTTGTACAAGCTCTTCCAAAGTTTAAGGAAAGAAATGTTGAAGCATTCTTTATTTAATTCGAAAAGATAGCTGAACAGGTGAAATGGCTACAGAAAAACTGGACATTGTTGTTACAATCCAGTTGGTGGGTAGAGCACATGAGGTTTATGCTTCACTGTTAGGAGAAATTATGGTGAAGTATGATGTAGTTTAAAAAAAGGCTATTTTGAGTGCATATGAGTTGGTTTCTGAGGCATACAGGCAGAAATTTAGGAATATGAGAAAACAGCCTGGGGAAACTTATGTTGAGTTTGAAAGCGTAAAGCAAAATAATGTTGACTGTTGGATACAGGACTTAAAGATAGAGATGACATATGCAGCTCTTAGAGAGGTAATTCTTTTTGGAAGAACTTAAAGATTCAATTCCTTTAGTAATGAGAACTCATGTGGAGGAACAGAGGGTTCGAATGGTAAGACAAGCAGCAGAGATAGTTAATGATTATGAGTTAGTTCATAGAGCTAAACTTTCTTTTGTCCCACTTTTTTAAATCAGAGAAGGATGGAAAGTAAGAATGTGAAAGGAAGTTGGGTAGTCAGGGAAAAAAAGGAGTAGGTGGAAATTCCTAGCAGTTTTTTTCTCAAAATAAAAAGGAAGGTGCTGAGGGTGGAAGTGACACTTGAAAATTGAGGTGTCTTCATTGTAACAAAGTTGGACACACAAAGTCAGTGTGTTGGAAATTACAGGGTAAATCTGTTGGAATTATAGGGTTGTAGAAAAGTACTGGAGGTAAAGGTACTGTGGGTTCTGAGGTTCAGGCACAGGAAAAACCAATGGTGTGTGTACAGTAAAACAGGAAGAATTGGTGATAGGCAAAGAAATGGGAATGTGTTCACAATTTACCCAAGAGAATTCTGAGGAGAAGGTTGGAGAAATGTTTAAAGATTTTGTGTGTGAAGGTAAAGTCTTTCCATGTGTACATGGTGGAGTAGGTAAAGATATTAAAATTTCAAGAGACACAGGGCCTAGTCAATCCTTAATATTGTGGGATGGTGACATTTGTTGTTCAGAGGGAGTTTTGCAGGAACAGGTGATAATAAGTGGGGTTCATGGAGATGCTAAACCTATTCCATTGTGGAAGGTACATTTAAGGAGTAAGTGAAAAACAGTTGAGGTGGTTGTTGGAGTAGCAGTAAATTGCCCATTGCAGGGATTCAATTTATGCTGGGCAATGATATAGCTGGGTCACAGATGTGGGTTATGCCTATGGTAGTCGAGCAGCCTGTAGAAGTATTTTCAACAGAAGTGTTGCAGGGAGAGCATCTCGGATTGTTTCCAGATTGTGTGCTAACAAGATCACAGGCTCATCGGTTGAAACAAGAAGAACATGAAGTTCAAAGGCAGAAAGAAGGTGTGGAAATCTAATTAGCTGACATTGTGTTTGATAAGGTTGTTCAGGAAGAAAGACTGGAAGAAAATGCAGCTGAGGTGTTTCACTCAAGACATTTGGTAGATTTATAGAAAAAGGATATGTAAATAAAACAGTTATGTCAGACAGCTTACTCAGAAACAGAGGGAAAATGTATTCCAGAATGTTTTTACCTTAAAGGCAATGTTTAATTAGAAAATGGAGGCCTTATCATGCTTCAGCAAATGAAAGCTGGAGGGAGCTGCATCAGATTGTAGTACAATTTGGATATAGAAATGAGATTCTGAGGAAAGCTCATGAAATTCTAACGGGGTAACATTTAGGAATTATAAAGACACAGACAAAAATAGAAAAACATTTTATGGGCCTGGATTGCATAGGGATGTAGTCAAATTCTGTAGAACATGTCACACATGTCAGGTGATAGGGAAACCACAAGCAGTGATTAAGCTGGCAACTTTAATTCCCATTCCGGCATTTGAAGAACCATTTACTAGGGCCATGATTGATTGTGTAGGATCCCTCCCTAAGAATAAAAGTGGAAATTAGTACTTACTGACAATAATGCAAGTGTACCAGGTTTCCTGAAGCAATACTTTTGAGAAATATTACAACAAAGAGAATTGTGGAAGAGTTGACTAAATTTTTTATGAGGTATGGTTTACTAAAACAAATACAATCAGATTATGGTTCAAATTTCATGTCACAGCTGTTTAAAGAAGTAATGAATAGTTTGGGAATTAAACAGTTGAAGTCAACAGCTTACCATCCTGAGTCACAAAGGGCTTTGGAAAGATGGCATCAAACTTTAAAAACCATGATGAAGGCATATAGTCAGAATTATCCACAGGGTTTGGGTAGGGGAATTACATTCTTGTTGTTTGCTATTAGGGGCACTTCTAATGCATTGACTGGTTTCAGCCAGGACCACTGAAATTGATTCATGAGAAACTGTTGGGTCAAAACTCAGAAACTACTCTCCTGGATTATATATAAAACTTCAGAGAAAGATTGGACAGTGCATGTGAGTTGGCTAGGGAACATTTAAAGATATCACAGCAAGTGATGAAAGTGAAGGTAGACAGGAAAGCTACAGCTTTTAGTTTTGCTACTGGGAAGAAACTGCAAGTCCTGTCACCAATACTGGGTGACTCATTAAAGGCAAGGTTTAGTGGACCTTACAGGATTCAAAAGAAATTGAGTGAAGTAGATTATTTAATAAATACTCCAGATAGCAGAAAGAAGCAGAGGGTGTGTCATGTAATTTAGCTTAAAAAGCACATTGACAGGGAAGAGGACCAAAAGGAGGTATCAGTGGTGGTAGATAATTAGAAAGAGGTAGAAATGCAGGATTCTGAAATTGATTTTCCTCTAATAAAATTGGATAATGAGGGGGTACCTGAAAATTTAAATATAATATTGAGTTACCTTCCAGACAAGTGTCAAAGTGATTTGGGGAAGCTATTGCAGTCACACAAAGATATTTGTGGAAATAAGCTGGGAAGGACAAATTTAGCTATACATGGTGCATGTGTAGGAGTTTCATCTTCGATAAGGCAATATCCTTATAGATTAAGTCCTGCAAAGTTATTACAAGTACAGAAAGGAATCGAATTCATGCTTCAAAATGATATAATTGAGTTTAGTTGTAGTAATTGGAGTTCACCTAGTGTGCTGGTACCGAAACCGGATGGAACACAAAGACTGTGTGTGGACTATCGAAAGATGAATGCAGTGACAAAAATGGATTCATATCATATACCACAGCTAGAAGAGTGTATTGAGAAAGTGGGACAATCAAAATTTATCACGCAGATTGACATGTTAAGAGGATATTGGTAAGTACTGTTATCGAAAAGAGCAATGGAGACATCGGCTTTTGTGATGCTAGATGGATTATATCAGTTTAAAGTCACGCTGTTCGGTATGAAAAATGCACCTGCAACATTTCAAAGACTGACAAACAAAGCAATTGCAGCTCAGAGCAATTGTGCTGTTTATATTGACGCCTTGATAGTTTTCATTCAGACATGGGAGGAGCATTTACAACATCTGGGAGAATTATTTACTTGATTATAAGAAGCTAATTTGGTGGTGAACTTGGCTAAAAGTGAATTTACAAAAGCGCATATCTAGGCCATACTTTTGGACATGGTGAGGTGGCTCAGAGAGATGTGAAAGTCAAGGCTATTGTGGATTTCCCCGTCCTACAACAAAACAAGAAGTTTTGAGTTTTTTCAGCATGAATGGGTTTTATCAGAAATTTGTACCAAATTTTAGCAGTGTGGTTGCTCCATTGATTGAACTATTACAAAAGAACAAGAAGTTTCAATGGACAGAGGAGTGACAGAAGGCATTTGACAGTTTGAAATCGGTATTAACCACAACACCATTTTTGGCCGTATCCCATTATGCCAAGCAATTTAACTTGCCTGTTGGCGCAAGTGATTTAAGCATTGGGGCTGTACTGTTACAAGAAGATGACACTGGAATTGAGAAACTGACAGAGTATTTTTCACAGAAGCTGAATGTCCAACAAAGAAGATATTCAATGATCGAAAAGGAGACTTTTGGGTTGGTGTTAGCAATTTCAAACCCAGCTTATCTTCTAATACAGCAAAGCCTTCAGACCAGCTGCTTTTACTTCAATTAAGTCACACACACAAATACACACACATACACACACACACACATACACACACACACACACACATACGTACACACACAGACATAGACACAGACCCCACTATTACTCTACTTTACAATAAATTCCAATAACATGAAAATTATTATATCTTCCTGACATCCCCCTCCTTATTAAAAAATGAACCATCATAATTGAAAAAGACGGTTTCATTTTCTGAACCCTTACATTACCTCCTATACTTATTACATAATTACATTACATGATGCATGCATTAACACAACAATATATGTATATAAATCCTTGGTATCAACAGAAATCATTCCAGTCCGGTGTCCAGGGTTTAAATATCCAATTTTTCCTTTAAACTTCAAACTCTTGATAATATACCTGCAATCATATTTTTTTCTCATCCCGCCACATGTATAATCTGTAGATTAAATGGTTGCAGTAATAAACTCCATCTGAATAGCCTTGTACTTCTGTCTTGAAATTTGTCCAGAAACTTTAAAGGTTGTGGTCTGTGTAAACAATTGTTTCTGACGAATTGTTTGCAATGTAAAATTTCAAAATGCAAATTCAAAAGAGGGGGTGAAATGTTACACCTGGCC
This sequence comes from Cetorhinus maximus, assembly GCF_964194155.1. Lineage (NCBI taxonomy): Eukaryota > Metazoa > Chordata > Chondrichthyes > Lamniformes > Cetorhinidae > Cetorhinus > Cetorhinus maximus. The sequence goes on along the minus strand of NC_135883.1, from coordinate 153,854,534 downwards.
AGGAGAAGTTAAAAACAGTGTGTTTATTTTTCCCAAAGATTACTGGTACATTTGGTACAATGATATGTTTTATTATCAGAGAGGTAAAAGTCCAAAGACATAGTGAAACAATGGAAATTTGCATTCAAAGGGGAAAATATGTATAAAGGAGAGTAGGCTGTGTGTAAGGGCAGGAATTCTAAGATCTGATGCAAGTGTGAAAAGCCTCCAGAATCTAAGCCTCAAGCTGCTGTCTACAAGGAGCTGAAGCTGAGAAAAACTCACTTTTAATTCGACTTGAAAAGCCCTCCTTCAGGCCTTTAACCATCCAAGATCTCTGTCCTCCAATTCTGGCGTTTTGTGCAACTTGATTTTAATAACCTCACTATTGGTGGCTGTATTGCTACCCTGGCACTAAGCTCTGTAATTTCCCCCTAAACATCTAAAGCTCTGTTCCTCTTTTTCCTCCTTTAAGGCACTCCTTAAAGCTTAGCTCTTTGACCACGCTTTTGGTCACTGGTCCATTCTTAAGGTCCCTTCATGTGGTTCAGAGTCAAACATGTTCAATAATTAATGCTTTGAAGTGCCTTCAAGCATTTACTAAAGGTGCTATATAACCATATGTTGCTATTGTTGTTCATGCCATGTGCTTGTGGCTATCACCTGTTCCAGACTAAAATCTGGAGTTTAGGTCAATTAAATCCATAGATTAAGGATTTAACGTTAGTAGCTGTGTTGCCGTAGTGATTAGGTTTTCCAAACACAGCGCCAGCTATTGTATAAGCAGAGAAATACAGCACGCCACAACACTTGCCATTGAGAAAAGTGACGACAATGCATGAGTCAGCATGACTCTTTTAGCACTGACCCATAAATGAGTTTACAGGGTCAGTAGGATGTGACAAGCAGGCACAAGTGCCACTTCAGGCATGCCCCCATACCCACCTGCCCCTTGCCCATGCAAATACGAGCATTGCTTAGGTTGTATGTTGCCTAGATTTCTTTCCTGATCCATCTCTAAGATCATATGACCATTAAAGACAGGAGCAGGAGTAGGCCTTTTGGCCCTTCAAGCCTGTTCTGCCATTCAATAAGATCACAGCTAATCTGATTGTGGCCTCTGTCCCAATAATTGGTCCGCTACCATCACCCACCCTCCTCCAACACCAGCAAGGGAATTGGTCCAGGATTTTGTTTTTATTTTAAAATTCTTTTGGGTTTCAAGCCAACCCCCTGGCCTGGACCCCACGCAGGCACCCACAATAGCCCTGATGGAGCTCGGTGAGTCCATCATCAGTGCCAGCCATGGATCAGTGGGTAACGCTCTCATCTCTGAGACAGAAAGCTGTGGGTTTAAGTCTCACTCTAGAGGGCGGAGCACAAAATCTAGGCTGATTCTCCAGAGGGAGTCTTGCACTGTCAGAGGCACTGTCTTTGGTGGCTTCTTCCCGCAGTGTCCTTGTTAATTATTTACTCCTCAAGCAACACCACTTAAGCAATCACTGGGCAAACTTCTGGAAATGATGGGGACCCTGCCATCTCCTGAGGGCTGCTCTGGAATTGGAGTGAGAGACTTGCACAATTTCCATAGAAATCGTTGTTTCTGTTTGACAACATAAAGCGCCTGACAACATAGAATAAACTGTCAACTTTCCTGGCTTGGAAAACATGAGGCTTAAAGCAGGCCCCAAAATATGAGGAACTTTAAAACAGTTAGAGACCACAATGTAACAAAATTACCCGCACAACTATATCTAATTATGTTCATTGATGTTAATTAATTAAGCTGCAGTGTTCTGCACATTAATAAAGAAAGGCAACTCATGCATTGTTTACTCCCCTCTAATACCACAATGACTCGTTCATCTACTTGAAGGCTCGAATTCCCTCAATGCCTAAGCAGAGGCGGTATACTAAAGTGCCTCATTAGTTGCTCTGCTGTCTGCTTATCAACTTTCAAAATTCATTAAGTCCCTCTATTGTCTGTGGGAAGGGGAGGATCATAGTTCTTCAGAAAGCTGCAACCTCTGATTGATTTACGTGCAAAACGGATGAATAATTTTTATTATTACACTTACATTTTTATAGTGTATAGGAAATTAAATGCGTTCTGTGAAGCTCTATCTGCCTGGTAATCTGCCAGTGTATAATTACCTGCCTCTGTTAGTCCTCCTATCAATTTGAGTGCAGAGAACTAGTTGTGTACAAAGTCAGAAAGGCATCCTAATGCTGGTTCTGTAGCTGTGTTGGGATACATATTAACGTTGATCTTTTTTAAAAATAAGAATAGTTGCCAGCACTGGCATTGACCTCTGGTTCTCTCAGAAAAGTCGGCTGTCAGACCTGGGAATGGTTTCCAAAGAGATCTGGGATAGCAAAAGAAAAAATCAGATGCTGTGCTGGAATTAGGTGTTGACTCGAGGTCTTAGGGGTCCTCCAGGGGATGGGAGGAGACAAAGAGAACCTGGCAGAATTGAAAAAAAGGAGCATGATATGTGTAGATTGCTCTCATTGGAACGTAAGAATTGCTAGATGAAAAAAGACCAGAGGTCAACGCAATTTCCTTCTACCATCCTGGTAGTCACGTAATATGATAATATTGATTATTTATGGATACCATAAGGGAATCGTTTTTGTATAATAAGAGGGTCAAACGGATTTGGAGACAGGTGGGATAGGAGGTAGAAGAGCAAGAGATTTTATGTCTGGCGGCAGACTTATGTTCTTATAATGGAGGTGTTGACTAATGGCAACAATCAATTGTTATGACCCTACCTGACAACTTTGACAGAATTCTGTGTGCAACAGTGTTAACTTGCACTCGGGTGTGATGCTTTGTGTTCAGAAGTGATTTTTGAGTGATCATTTGATATCTGAATGTGATCAAGTGAAGTAACTGACCTGAAATGACATCGATTGTGAACATTTATTTGCCTGCAAGCATTGAGATGACATCAGTTGTGAACAGCCACCATTCAGATGACATCATTGGTGTAGAACTGTCATGGAAAGATACGGAATTAGCGATTGGCTAGCTTCAAGTAAATTTAAGGCAAGTAAATTGACCTATTTAAGTGCTCACAGATAGAAGTTGTCATTGGAAATTAACAAAATCCCTCATGCAGCCTCTAGTTGGAAATTTGTCCCGGCTGTGCGATTGAGTGCATGTACCAGTAATTAGTCACTGAGGGGACTGGGGTGTTCTGTCAATCCCCTTAGTCACATTTTGATTTAATGTTGGTAAGTTTCCTTTAAATTTTGTCTTTTGTTTTTGCAGTTTCCCTTTAAGGGGCTGCCTTTTAATTTGTCCCCTGATTTGTTAATTTAGTTTATTTGGCTGGGCACGAAAGAGTTACCAGCAACTAGTATGGGTCAGCCTGGTAGTGTCTCCCGATTTCCAATGCTAAGTACCACAGAGTACAGAGATGTAGTTCGACGGAATATAGACCTGAACCCCCTACCCCCGACCCCCTCCTAACCCATAACTCCCCGTCCTCGCCCCCACCCCCCTACCCACCCCCTCTGCCTGTCACCCCCTCCTACACACCTACACTCTCTATCCACTGCCCCCTAACCCCCTCTACCCTCCCCCCCCAACTCCCCTCTACCCTCAGGCCCCACCCCTTCTATCCCCACTCCTTCTACCCCCCATTGCCCCTCCACCCCCTCTACCCTGACTCCCCTAAACCCTAAACCCTAAACCCCCACCCCTACCTCCCATCTCCTCTATCCCCAATCCTCCACCCGCTCCTACCCCATCTATCCCCTACTCCCACTACCCCTCCTACCTCCCATCCCCTATACCCCCTCTACCTCCACACACCCATTCCAAGAGCCCACCACCCTCTTTACCCCCTACCCCCACCCCCTTTACCCCCAACTGCTCTACAACCCACCCCCTCTAAACTCCACTCTCCCACCCCTCTACCTCCCCTACCCTCTATCTTCCAAACCCCAACTCCCCCACCCTCTCCACCCTCACACCCTGTATAGGGGGTACTGGCCCACCCACTCTTCCCCCTAAGCCCCCACCCCTCTACCCCTTTACCCCCTACCCCTCCACCCCTTCTACCCCTAACCCTCCAATATAGCCCCCTACCCCCACCTCTTCTATCCCCACCGCTAACCCCCCCACCCCTCTACCCATCCCCTCTACCCCCCACATCTCTACCCCCTCTACCCCACCCCCTCTATTCTCCCACCCCCTCTACCCCCAACCCCCTACCCTCACCCCCACCCCCTCAACCCCCACCCCTTCTACCCCTTTCTACTCCCCTCTACCCCCACCCTCTGTGCCCCCAAAACCTCCTCTACCATCCTACCCCTTTACCCACCTCACACATTTGCTTATGCTTATTTCAATTGACCTTGCAGTAAATTGAAGCTAACTTTGCATATGAATGTTAAAACAGCACCATCCAGCAAACAGGAAAATGACATGTAAATAACATGAGTCAAAAACAACTTGCATTTATATTGTGCCTGTCACCTTTAAGCACTCCTAATCCACTTTTGAAGCACAGTCACTGGCGGTGAAAACACCAGCCAATTTAACTGCACCTGAACAGACAGCAAAGATCTTGGTTTAGCATCTCACCTGTTTTACCTTAGGCAATGTAGGATCCTCTCATTCCTGTACTGAATAACCTGCCTTAACTATGTGCTTAGGTCCCTGGAGTAGGACTTGAACCTACAACCTGCTATCAACAGAGGTGAGGGTGCAATCGACTGACTGAGGCAGATTAATAACTGGAGCCACAGCTTGAGACAGCAAAAGCTGCTGTTAAATAAATTGGAAATATGTTTGGGAATAAAACCTTTGCCTTCTTGAAAGTATAAGAACCAGAAAGAGCGAAAGCAAGAATTCTTGTCGGGCACGACTTGGTTGGGAATAGTGTCATGCAGGAGATCTCACTGACTTTTCTTACCTGGTCATTCCCACCTAACATTCACCAGCGGTGCACCTTTCCTCTTTACGTGGCGGCCTGAGTGGGAGCGAGTGCTACGGCTGCAAAAGTGGAAATATTTATGTCTACGTCTCAAACCCGAAAGGCCTCCATCAAGTCACTCCTCAGTCTTCGCTTTTCTAGAAAAAAGCACCAGCCTGTTCACCTCACTCTTTCTTCATAACTATGTTCTGTCAGTTCTGGCATCACTCCTGTATATCTATTTTGCACCTTCGCCAATATCTCTATGTCTTTTTTATAATGTGGAGACCAGAACTGTGCACAGTGCTCCAAGATTAACGAAGGCTCTATATGTGACATCTCTGCTTTTCAATCCCTCTTGAAATGTATCTCAGTTCTCGTCATGCTTTATCATGGTCTTTTTAACCACTGTTGTTTCATTTAATGGTTTGTATATCTGTAACTCTAGATTCCGCTGCTTCTCCAGATATATTATCCAAACAGTATATGGCTGCTTTATTTTTCTAAGAAAATGCACCACCTCGCACTTACCTCTATTGAAATGTATTTATCAACTGTGCATCCATTCTGTAAGCTTATTAATGGCTTCCTTTACCTTGGCGCTCCCTTCATATTAACTACACCTTCCAATTTGGTGTTGCATGCACATTTGAAAATTGTATTTCCGATTCCCAAGTTCCAAATCATGATTGTAAACAGTGAACAACAATGGCCTCAGCACCAAACCCAGTGGAACATCACTTCTTGCCTTTTGCCAGTTTGAGTAGCTACCCTAAACCCCTACTTTCTGGTTTCTGTTTTGTAGCCAGCTTGCTCACCATTCTGTCACATGCTCTGATCTTAGATACAAATGGTGCCTGATAACACTCCTCTGAAGCACCTTGGAACGTTTTACTATGTTATAGCCACAATATAAATGCAAGTTTCTGTTGTTGTTAGTCAGGAGGTTGAGAGTTCAAGTCCAAATACAGGGCTTGAGCACAAAATTTAGGTTGACACTCTAGTGTAGCACTAAGGGAGTGCTAGACTGTCAGAGATGCCACCTTTCAGATGAGACGATAGACCAAGGCTCCGTCGATCCTCTTGGCTGATATAAAAGATCCCACTTCAAAGAAGAGTTGGGGAAATTTTCCTCAGTGTCCTGGCCAATAGTTATCCTTCAACCACTATCCTAAAGCAGATTGTCTGGTCATTGTCATATTGTTTTGCACAACTTGGCTGCTGCGCTTGTCTTTAAAACAATAGTACCGCAAATTCAGAAGTAATCCATTTGTTCGTGAGGTGTGAGAGGCACTATATAAGTGCAAATGATGTCTTTACCCGGTAAAGCCTTTGCTTAAACTCAGCGATTTTTAAAATTCATTCAGGTATTGCTGTCACGGCCAATGACATGATTTGGCCAGAGTGGACTGGGAGCAGCTACTTTTCGGTAAATCTGCGTCAGAGCAGTGGGACTCATTCAAGAAGGAAATCGGGAGAGTACAGGGCCAACATATTCCTGGAAAGATAAAGGGTGGTACCAACAAACCCAGGGAATCCTGGATGCCGAGGGATATACAGGATTGGATAAAGAGAAAAAGGGAGGCTTACGGCAATTACCGAGGGCTCAAAACAACAGAAGCCCTAGAGGAGTATAGAATGTGTAGGGGGTGAAGAGGAGATGTTACACTCTCCGATCCTGCAACGACCACAGAGGCCACTGAAGAGGAGAAGTTACACTCTCCGATCCCGCAACGACCACAGAGACTCAGGCTTCCTTTTAACTGGTTTTATTTAAGCATATGCAAGGGAGCCACAATCATTCCTAAGAATGAAGACACAGCTCCCAGATTGATTACATTTCACTACTTTGGTACCTTTTCTTATCATAACACATTTGAGTACATTTGAATACATCCAATCGGCAACTGACACACCAGATCCATACTAACTTTATCCTATTGAGCACATAAACATGTGATTTTGCTAACCAATTATTCTAAAGGATGTATACATAATTATATTATCCAATCAGAATTAAAACACATACGCAAAGACCTTGGTTCTTACAACTCAAGACTGTTTGTGTTTCATCAAAGCCCTCTCTTTGTCTATTGTTCACCTTCCCATATCTAAGCTAAAACGATCTGCCCCTTCCCAATGTGAGAGGGGAGTACACTTAATCTAATTTATGTCATATTTTTATCTCCAGTCTAACTCTCAAGGCTGTGCAATGTTCATCTGGTAATCTTCAACTCTTAATATGTTTAGCAGCCATGTCTGCCTGGAGATTTTAAGGATTTTTCAGTAAATTCTTACTATATTCTCTTTTAGCATTTTTAATTTCCCCCTAACAGGGGGGATCTTAAAAACGAAATTAGGAGAGCAAAGAGGGGGCATGAAAAAGCATTGGCAGGTAAAATAAAGCAAAATCCAAAGTTATTCTACAAGTACATTAAGAGTAAAAGGATAACTAGGGAAAGAGTAGGGCCCATTAAGGACCATTGTGGTAATTTGTGTGTGGAGCCAGAAGATGTAGGGAGGGTTCTAAATGAATACTTTGTGTTGGTGTGCACAAGTGAGGGGGAAGACGTGGGTATGGGAATCAGGCCGAAGGACTGTGATATTATTAAAGAAATTATCATAGAAAGGGAAGAGGTTCTAAGTGGTCTGGCAGGCTTAAAAGTAGATAAATCTCCAGGCCTGGATGAAATGTATCCCAGACTGTTGAATGAGGCAAGGGAAGAGATAGCAGGGGTGCTGGCAATAATTTTCAATACCTCTCTGGCCACAGGAGAGGTGCCAGATGACTGGAGGACAGCCAATGTGGTACCGTTATTCAAGAAGGGAGGAAGGGAAAAACCAGGGAACTCCAGGCCAATCAGTCTAACCTCAGTGGTGGGGAAACTATTGGAAGCAATTCTGAGGGACAGAATTAAATGCAATTGGAGAGGCAGGGATTAATCAAGGACAGTCAGCGTGGTTTTGTTAAGGGGAGGTCATGTCTGACCAATTTGATTGAATTTTTTGAAGACGTGACAAGGTGTGTAGATGTGGGCAATGCATTTGGCGTAGTCTACTTGGACTTCAACAAGGCTTTTGATAAGGTCCCGCATAGGAGATTGATAATGAAGGTAAGAGCCCATGGGATGCAAGGCAATTTGGCAAATTGGATACAGAATTCGCTGAGTGGCAGGAAGCAGAGGATGATGGTCGAGGGGTGTTTTTGTGACTGGATGCCTGTGTCCAGTGGGGTTCCACAGGGATCGGTGTTGGGTCCCTTGCTGTTTGTGGTATATATAAATGATTTAGACTTGAATGTAGGAGGGTTGATCAGTAAGTTCGCGGATGACACAAAAATTGGTGGGGTGGTAAATAGTGAGGAGGATAGCCTTAGATTACAGGAAGATATAGACGGGCTGGTCAGATGGGCTGATCAGTGGCAAATGGAATTTAATCCGGATAAGTGTGAGGTGATGCAATTGAGCAGGACAAACAAGGCACGGGAATACACGATGAATGGTAGGGCCCTGGCAAGTACCGAGGATCAGAGGGACATTGGTGTGCATGTCCACTGGTCCCTTAAGGTAGCGGGACAGGTAGATAAGGTGGTTAAGAAGGCATATGGGATACTTGCTTTTATTAGCCGAGGCATAGAATATAAGAGCAGGGAGGTTATGCTGAAACTGTATAAAATGCTGGTTAGGCCACAGCTAGAGTATTGCGTGCAGTTCTGGAATCTGCATTATAGGAAGGATGTGATTGCACTAGAGAGAGTGCAGAGGAGATTTACCAGGATGTTGCCTGGGCTGGAGAGTTTTAGTTACGAGGATAGATTGGATAAACTGGGGTTATTTTCCCTGGAGCAGAGGAGATTGAGAGGAGACATGATTGAAGTGTGTAAAATTATGAGGGGCATAGATAGGGTAGACAGGAAGGAACTTTTCCCCTTGGTGGAGGGATCAATAACCAGGGGGCATGGATTTAAGGTAAGGGGCAGGAGGTTTAGAGGGGAGGTGAGGAAGCTCTTTTTCACCCAGAGGGTGGTGGGAATCTGGAACTCACTGCCTGAAAGGGTGGTAGAGGCAGAAACCCTCATAACATTTAAGAAGTATTTGGATGTGCACTTGTGATGCCATGGCATACAAGGCTATGGGCCTAGTGCTGGAAAATGGGATTAGAATAGTTAGGTACTTGTTTGACTGGTGCAGACTCAATGGGCCGAAGGGCCTTTTTCTGTGCTGTAGACCTCTGTGACTCTATGGCCAGCATTTATTGCCCATCTCTAATTGTCCTTTTGAAGGTGCAGGTGAGCTGATTGCTTGAATATAATTGAGTGCCTTTCTAGGCCATTTCAGAGGCCAGTTAACACTGAACCACATTGGGTCTGGTGTCATGTATAGGTCAGGCCAGGTAAGGGCAGGAGATTTCCTTCTCCAAAGGATAATAACAAACCAGATGGGCTTTTTAGACAATCGCAGTAGTTGCATGGGCACCATTACTGACACTTGCTTCTTATTTCAAAATAATTAATTAAATTTAAATTCCCTTCATTGTGAGATTTGAACTAATATCAGAGGATTGCTAGCCCTGGATTATTAGTCCCACAATTAAACCATTATACAATCTGTAAGCGGCAGCTGTGACCTACTGAGAGATCTGACTCTTTTAGATTTGGGATAATGTTAGTCACACATCAAGAACCTAACAACAATTCACCCAGTACTCAAGAACTTCAATCTGTCTTAAGAATTTACCCTCAGATGCTGCAGAAAACAGTCTTGGAGCGGCAATCACACAAGTTGGATAACCAATTCTGTGTGAAAGCTAGCAGCTAGCTTAAATATTGGCCTGATGGATAACCTAAGAATTTACCTCAACATTTACAAATACCTAGAACTAATGGTGAGAACCAGGAGCAGTGTTTGAGACAGAAAAGTCTTTTTTCAATGAATTGTTCTTATTTGGAAATATACCCTCGGCTATCTCCCTCATGACAGTTGGTTCTTTCAAGTCTGGGATTGTTTGATAATACTCCTGTGAAGCACCTTGGCACATTTTACTATTTTAAAGTTTCCGTTTAATTTTTAAAAATTCATTTACGGGAGGTGGGCTTCGCTGGCTGAGCCAGCATTTATTGCCCATCCCAAGTGGCCCTTGAAAAGGTGGTGATGAGCTGCCTTCTTGAACCACTGCAGTCCATGTGGTCTAGGTATACCCACAGTGCTGTTAGGAAGGGAGTTCCAGGATTTTGACCGAGCGTCAGTGAAGGAACAGCGATATATTTCCAAGTCAGGATAGTGAGTGAATTGGAGGGGAACTTCCAGGTGGTGGTGTTCCCATATATCTGCTGCCCTTGTCCTTCTAGGTGGTAGTGGCCATGGGTTGGGAAGGTGCTGTCGAAGGAGCCTTGGTGAATTCCTGCAGCGCACCTTGTAGATGATACACACTGCTGCTACTGTGTGTCGATGGTGGAGGGAGTGAATGTTTGTGGATGTTGTGCCAATCAAGTGGGCTGCTTTGTCCTGGATGGTGTCAAGCTCCTTGAGTATTATGGGAGTTGCACTCATCCAGGCAAGTGGGGAGTATTCCATCACACTCCTGACTTGTGCTTTGTAGATGGCGGACAGGCTTTGGGGAGTCAGGGAGTGAGTTAGGTGATTGTTGATAATGTGGAGATAAACTGGTATATGGAGCTGAGGTACAGATCAGCCATGATTTAATTGAATGAAAGCAAGCTCACAGGGCTATGTGGCCTACTCTTGTTCCTATGCTTCTATGATTTTTAAAAATTAATTTGTGGAATATGGGCATTGCTGGCCAGGCCAGCATTTATTGCCCATCCCTAACTGCCCTTGAGAAGGTGGTGGTGAGCTTCCTACTTGAACCGTTGCAGTCCATGTGTTGTCGGTACACCCACAGTGCTGTTTAGAAGGGAGTTCCAGGATTTTGACCTAGCGGCAGTGAAGGAACAGCAATATATTTCCAAGTCAGGGAACTTCCAGGTGGTGGTGTTCCCATGTGTCTGCTGCCCCTGTCCTTCTAGATGGCAGAGGTCATGGGTTTGGAAGGTGCTGCCTAAGGAGCCTTGGCGAGTTTCTGCAATGCGTCTTGTAGATGCTACACACTGCTGCTAATGTGCATTGGTGGCGGAGGGAGTGAATGTTTGTGGATGGGGTGCCAATCAAGTGGGCTGCTTTGTCCTGGATGGTGTCAAGCTTCTTGAGTGTTTGTGCGAGCTGCACTCATCCAGGCTATTGGGGAGTATTCCATCATATTCCTGATTTGTACCTTGTAGATGGTGGACAGACTTTGGGAAGTCAGGAAGAGAGTTACTCAACACAGGATTCCTAGCCTCTGACCTGCTCTTGTAGCTACAGTATTTATATGGCTAGTCCAGTTCAGTTTCTGGTCAATGGTTAATAAAGCCACAATACCTGCTTGAAATAAAGATGAAGACGAAGGCTGGCTTCTTCAACAGAGTTTTATCTTTGGTCCATGAAACTCTGCAGAGAACTTGTCTCACTTGTTTTTTCTTTTACTCTTTGGATTTAAACCAATTAAACTAAATTAACATAATGAGGGACAAATTAAAAAGCAGCCCCTTAAAGGGATACTGCAGAAAGAAAAACTAATCTTGAAGGAAGATTACACACATTAAAATAAAACGTGATTAAAGGGGTAAATAAAGCACTCCAGACCCCACGGTGCCCACCCGAAATCTCGACCGTACCAGCTGATACCGCGTGCTCCCTCTCCAGGGAAACCCGACCACGAAGGTAACTGCGAAAGAGGGGCCGACAGTCGGGTCGAATCGCCCGCTGCCAGGACCTGTTAATGGACGACATGGCCAGGCCGAGGAGCAGGATCACGAGGAAGCCCTCCTCCCTCCCGGACCCCCTCAGCACCGGGTGACTGTAGGTGTGGAGCGTCGGACTGAAGTGCAAGCTAAATAACAGTAAAAGGGTTCTCAAAAAACTGAAAAGGGAGTGCAGCCTACAGCACCCAATGTACACGTGGCCCATGGACTCCACATGACTGCAAAACACCCAGGTGTCTTGGGAACCAACGCAGCCTACAGTCGTGTGGGACTGCCGTGTGCGACATCCTCCACTGGGGGCCTCCGCCGCTGGCCAGCAACATGGCACGTGTCCAGATGGCAAACAGGTGTGGAAGCAGCCCGTACAGGAAGCCCCTCTGCACCAAACAAAATGGCACAGAGGGCATGTCCATGAGGTGGCTCACCGTTGCGGGCATCCGGCTGCCAAGGGAGGGTTCGGGGCTTGGGGCCAACGTAGAATTCTGTTATCTCTTTTACTATTTTGAGTGAAACCAATTAAACTAAATTAAGAAAAAAGAGGGACAAAGCAAGAGGCAGCCCCTTAAAGGGATACTGCAAAAGAAAGCAAGAATCACAAAGGAAAGTTACAATATCAAATCAAAATGTGATTAGACGGGTCAATAAAACACCCCAACCACCGTGGTGCCCACCGGACATGGAAGGCCTTGAGGGTGCCGACGGACACCGCGTGCTCCCTCTCCAGGGACAACCAGCTGCGAACGTGGTCACAGAAGAGGTGCAGGCAGTTGGGCCGGACAACCCCCTCAGTCGCCTGGACCTGTTAATGGCCAACTTGGCCAGACCCAGGAGCAGGGTGAACGAGGAGGTCCACCTCCCTCCCGGCCCCTCTCCGCACCGGGTGACTGTAGGTCAGGTTTTTCTTTTATACATTCAAATGGGCCCTTAGCTAGTTAACTGATAATTACCCGTTGAACTCCCTCGTGAGTTAACTGTTTCCTTCCCCAACTTATTCCCCTCTTCTTAAGATGATTGTAACCCTTAAGTATATATTTCCATAAGACAATCATCAATATATTTTTAATTCAATAAATCCACCTTATTCCCCCTTCTTAAAAGAAAACACATCTATAGAAATGTCCACACAAAAAGATTGTTCCTTTTTTGTCTCCTCAAAGGAAAAGGCATCCATCCCTCTTTGGGATCTCCAATAACTTCTTGGAGCTCGTTCCTCTTTTGGTGAAGCAGTCAGGCAATTGGTAGCTGCTATCAATCCAGTTGATCTCGGCAATCTCCTTATTCTCTAACATCTGTTCTAAACTTGCAATGTCAATTTGCAATCTCTTTTCGTTTGTAGAGTGAATATTTGCCTAAAGTGACTTATTATCTGTAAGACATTTGATAGGTACCGTTCCTGAATAACCTTTCCTATTTAAAATTTCTGCCAGTATCTTTGATATAAAGAATACTATATCTACCACCTCACAAGGGCGAGAGTCTCCGCTGCCAATGTACTTTTTACAACTCTTCGTATCTTTTTAGATTCCCATGCCAAAGGGAATTGAGAAATATTATAAATCCTCCTGCATTCGAAAATCCATCACATGGATTTGCATAAGACACATCACTAAGCACAATCAGTTTCATTTTCCTAAGGTCACCCAAAGATGGGAATTTCAAAACATACTGCTCCATTTTTAATTTTGTCAATGTTTTGTTTGTCCAAATGATTTCTTCAACCTTGGGATCGTCCATTTTGGTGCTCAATTCCAAAATGTCAAAACTGAATTCCAGCCTTGTTTGTTTGCCTAGCCAATTGAGTTGCCTAATTAGACTTCTGAATTTCTCTTTTCCATTTCAAAAGCTGCTGTATCTTTCTGGGAGGCCCTACCACAACTAACTGCAATGGGATCGACATTCTCTAAACAGGATTGCTGATGTAAAAGGACATGTGATCCGCTCTACCTGATTTCCAATCCAATGTATTTAAATGCACCAGAAGCCTGGCTTCAAATTTTGAAATCAGTTCTGAGCCCATTAATGACAACAGTTTCAAATTTTCTACTATCATCCCACAAAAAAACCATCTCCATGCATCATAAAGGTGCCTGCAAGTTTCCCTCCATGGTGCCAATAAAACATTGCTGGGTCTGCTTCCAACTGCAATTTTAACAAAACTGAGCTCACTGTGAAATACCAAACTCTGGAGGCATCATTTAAACCATATAAGCATTTATTTAGCTCCCAGAGTGCCCCTTCTGCATTTGGCGCCTCTTTAGGTGGGTGGAGAAAAACTTCCCTTTGAAGTTGGTTTCCCTGAAAAAAGGCAGCTTTAAGATCAATTGACTTGCTTTCCCAAGTATTTGTAGCTAACAGAGCCAAGAAGATCTTCAGAGTAACTTTTCCTACCATAGGTGAATTTACTCTTATATCCTGGTCACCCAATTTTTCTTCAAACCCTCGTGCCACTGGCCTGGCTTTAGCTTTATAAGCCCCATCAAGAAGCATCTTTTCTGTGCATATCCATCTATGAGAAAGAGCTGGTTGTCCCCTATCTGGAAGCTCTGTGTATACCCCAAATTCTTTCTAACTAAGTTCTTGCTGTTTGGCATCCTTTATTAATTTATCGTCTAATTTGTTTGAAGCTACTAAGACCTCTCAATCACATGGGCTTCTGCTCCTTGTAGCCTTACTAGTCTATACCATATTCCTTGACCTTATTAAGCTATGCCCTCTATCCTGCCTTCTATCACGCTCTGGATTGTTACTGCTTGATCTCCCTCTCCTATTTATAGATGTTTTTTCAATCATTTGTGACCTCTTCCTAGAGGCATGTTCACTCCCAGACCCACTGTCCGAACTGATGTTACCTTCCCGTGCCTTCCATTTTTGTAGTTCATGTTCCCAATCCACAGGCCCGACCTCCTGTCCTTTATCTCATACATTTAACCAGTTTTATATTTTCCAGTGGCCTTCCCTGCTCTACCTATAATGGTCACATCCTGCCATTGACTGGCCCCTTCTGGCAATTATGTAACTTTAGTGCCAGCATTTGGCAGTTGTCTTCTGAGACAAATCACCTCATCTTGTTCACCTGAAGCACTGTGTCCATCTTCAGATACCCTGTCAACCTCAGCTACCTGGTCCTCACAATCATGCAACATATGGGTATGAGAAGTACACGGTTCCTCGTCCCTTCCTACAACCCTTTCCAGACTCGCAAATTTGTAATCCGCGCAAACTAACCTTGATGATGTACCCAAATAATCTGGTTCCCATGCTGTAAAATGATTGTTTTACCATCTTAACCCATTGCTTTTCCCAGGCCTTTCCACTTGTTAAGTCCTTGTCTTTTATGGTATATCATTGAGCAGAATGGGTCTATATTCTGTGTAGCTGGAGCATTCAGATCTAGGGGTCATATTTCCAGGATAAGGAGTCACCCATTTAAGACTGAGATGTGGAGAAATTTCTTCATTCAAAAGCCTACGAATGTTTAGATTCTCTATCCCAGAGCTCTGTGGATGTTTAATCCTTAGGAATAATCAAGACATAAACTGATAAATTTTTGGACTCTGTAGGAATCAAGGGGCATGGGGTTAGAGCAGCATAAGTGGAGTTGAGGTAGATCAGTCATGGTCTTATTGAATGATGGATTAGACTCAAGGGACTGTATGATCCACTTGTGTTTCTATTTTTTATGTTCTTATTAAGGAGATATTGGGACAACTGACCAAACCTTTGGTCAAACAAGCTGGTTTTAAGGAATGTCTTAAAGGGGGATAAAGAGGTAGAGACATGGAGAGATTTAGGAAGGACATTCCAGAGTTGACAACTGAAGGCACAGCCACTAATGGCTGAGTGAGGAGAATCAGGTTTGTGCAAGTGGCCAGAATTGGAGGAACACAGGGACTTTGGGGAGGTGGCCAAACTGGAGGAGATTATAGAGACAGGGAGGAGTGAGGCCATAATGGTGTTGAAAATAAGGATGAGAGTTTTAAATCCAGGTGTTGCCAGACGAGAAGTCAATGTAGGCAAGCAAGCACAGGGGTAAAGGGACTTGATGCAAATTAAACACAGCGCTGAATTCTAACCCATACAGTCAAAGGAGGATTGATGGAAAAGGTGTGAATGGTGATATCAAATCATTAGTCCAGTAGTTGAGGTTGGAGCAGGGTAGAGTGGAGCTTTACTCTGAACCTAAATCCACTATTCCTGACGCTAAGTGGTTGCAATATATTTAGGCAAATTTCCCGTTCTTTGGTATTAATGCCCCTCATTTCACTAAGCGTATAAAAACAAAGGTTAATGCTAAATGGATAGCTTCTTAAATGGGAAGCTGTAGAGACAGCTTTGCATTATTGTGCCTAGGGACATTAAGGAATGTAATTTATCTGTGCAACGTGACACATAATTAATTGCAGAATTACAGTAATGCAAATTGGAATTGGAGCATACAAGATGCCTGATGAACAGCAGTTTATTCAGATCTCTGCACTTAACATCTCATCACTGTTTTGTTGTGATTTCTCTGGGTTTAAGTCGTTTAAAGTGGCAGGTCAGGGCGAAAAAACCCTTCTTGGAACATCGTTGGCATTTATTGCCCATCCCCAAATTACCATTGGGAAGACTGTGGTGGGCCTAATCGTTAAAGTGGTGCAATCCGTGTGGTGAAGGTGCTCCATGGTACTGTTGGTTCACAAGCTCCAGAGTTTTGACCCAGTGACTTTGAAAGAGCGGTGATGAAGAAATTGATACCAACTCGCACTCTTGGGAGGAGATTCACAAGACGAGAGTCGATATTCTATCCATTAACATTAATATATGAAAATCCCAAGGACGCTCTGACCCCGAGAGTTGGATTCCTGTTTTTGCCAGGGTCTGCTTTTGTTCCTTGAAAGGTATTTTTCTAAACTTCTGCACTCTTGGAACAATCCCTTTTTCAGAGTTTCTTAATACTTGGGCAGAACATAATGGGCTATGGTTAAAATATGACAGGAGGCAATCTGATTAGCTGGCATAATCATAATCTGACTATAATGTGTAAGAATGAATAAAAAGACAATGAGAAGTGAGACAGCAATTGCAACTCCTTCCTGAGGAAAAGAAAATCCAAAACTGGCAGCAAAAAAAAAATCAATTTAATAGAAACCTGAAGTCACTTATTAAGGGTAAAAGCAACTCTTAAATTTCTCTGTTTGTTCATTTCAAACCTGTTTGCTCAATTGGGCAATAGTTTAAAATATGTAACTACCTTCAATTGTATGTACCTGTGCAAACATCAAGGAAGCACTTTACTCTCTTCACTTACCTGGTTGAGCAGCTCGACCTGCAACTTGGCAGCATTAGTGTCCTCCTGATCTCGCTGACAGACCAGAGCAGAGATAATTCTGTGGATAAAGCTGTAGCACAGAGATGGAATAGCCGCAGAGTGCACTGTCTTATGCCAGTTGAGCAAAATCCGTGGCTGAGGAATAAATGAAGCAGACACAGAAAGCCACTGTGGCTATGCAGGGCTAGACTGGTACATGGTCTGTTCAAAGAAGGAGAGTGAAATTTCTCTGCCCCCCTCCTCTCCCCCCTGCAACATCCCCTGCACCACACCATCCACGCAACCTCACCCCCCGACTTATGACACCATATTGCACCCCCCTCCACTGCCCCTTCCAGCAGTAAATGTATCCTAGTTGCTGGAGGACTAAACATGGGCAAAATCCAGAGGAATGGGAAAATCATCATTACTATGTGAAGGAGAAAGAGAATACAGTCCCCATGCTTTAAGATTTCATCATCCAGTCCAAGTGACCCCAGAGAGCATCTGGAGAACTCTGAATGTCCCAAGTCTATGCACTGTCCACAGTAAAGGGATCAATGACTGAGGAATTTATAATGAAGGTGCAGCTTATATTCATAACTTACGATTCTAGTCCATCTAATTTGTAACCCCGCCTGGTTTGCCAAGTTGGGTTTATATGAAGATAAGAAACAGGAGCAGGAGGAGACCATGAGACCCCCGAGGCTGCTGTGCCATTCAATATGATCATGGCTGATCTTCTGCCTCAACTCAACTTCATCACCTGGTTCCCAAATTCCTGGATTTCCTGAGAGACCAAAAATCTATCTACCTCAGCCTTAAATGAATTCAACAATGGGAACATCTGGGGCAGAGAGTTCCAAAGATTCACAACCTTTTTGAGTGAAGAGGTTTCTGCTCATCTCAGTCCTAAATGACCGACACCTTATCCTGAGACAGTGTCCTCATGTCCTAGATTCCATAGCTAGGCGAAACAACCTCTCAGTATCCACCCTGTCAAGTCCCTTCAGAATCTTGTATGTTTCAATGAGATTGTCTCTCACTCTTCTAAACTCCAGAGAATATAGGCCCAATGTACTCAGCCTCTGATCAAAGGATGCACTGGTAGTAATCTTCCAAGAATCCTTAGATTCTGGAAAAGCCCTAGAGGATTGGAAAACTGCCAATGTAACACCATTATTCAAAAGGGAGGGAGACAAAAAACAGTTCTGCTGAAGGGTCATGAGGACTCGAAACATCAACTCTTTTCTTCTCCGCCGATGCTGCCAGACCTGCTGAGTTTTTCCAGGTAATTCTGTTTTTGTAACTATAGGCCAGTTAGCTTAACACCCATTATTGGGAAAATGTTAGAGTCAATTATAAAAGATGTAATAGCAGAGCATTTAGAAATGCATAATATAATCAAACAGAGTCAGCAAAGCTTCATGAAGGGGAAATCACACCTAACAAATTTATTAAAATTCTTTGAGGACGTAACAAGCAGGATAGATAAAGGGGAACCAGTAGATATAATATATTTGGATTTCCAAAAGGTGTTTGGTAAGGTACCGCACATAAGGCTACTTAATAAGATAAGAGCCCATGGTGTTGGGGGTAGTATAATAGCATGGATAGAGGATTGGCCAACTAATAGAAGACAGAGAGTTGGGATAAGGGGGGCATTTTCAGGGTAGAAACCTGTAACTAATGGAGTGCCACAGGAATCAGAGCTGGGGCCACAATTATTTACAATATATATAAATGACTTGGATGAGGGAAGTGAACATACTATCACCAAGTTTGTGGGTGACACAAAAATAAGTGGGAAGGCAAGTGGTGAGGATGAAACAAGGAGTCTACAGAGGGATAGAGACAGGTTAAGTAAGTGGACAAAATATAGAAGATGGAATATAATGTGGGAAAATGTGAGGTTATGCACTTTGGCAGGAATAATAGAGGAACTGAATATTATTTAACTGGAGAAAGACTGCAGAAAGCTGCAGCACAGAGAGATTTGGGGATCCTCGTGCATGAATCACAAAAAGCTAGCAAACAAGTTCAGCAGGTAATAGAGAAGGCAAATGGAATGTTGACCAATAGAATGTTGACCTTTATTTCAAAGAGAATGTAGTATAAAAATAGGGAAATCTTGCTAAAACTATACAAGGCACTAGTTAGATCACACCTAGAATACTGTGAACAGTTTTGGTCCCCTTAACTAAGGAACTAAGACATTGCAGGGAGTCCAGAGAAGGTTCACTAGGTTGATCTTGGATATGGAGGGATTTTCTTATGAGGAGAGGTTGAGTCGGTTGGGCCTGTACTCATTGGAGTTTAGAAGAATGAGAGGCGACCTTATTGAAACACATAAGATTCTTAGGGGCCTTGACAGGGTAGATGCTGAGAGGTTGTTTCCCCTTATGGGAGATCCTAGGGCCAGAGGGCATAATCTCAGAGTAAGGGGTCACCCATTTAAGACAGAGATGAGGGGGAATTTTTCTCTCAGAGGGCAGTGAATCTATGGAATTCTTTACTGCAGAGGACTGCAGAGGCTGGGTTGTTAAGTATATTCAAGGTTGAGATAGACAGATTTTTAATCAGTAAGGGAATCAAGGGTTATGGGGAAAAGGCAGGAAAGTGGAGATGAGGATTATCAGATCAGCCATGATCTCATTGAATGGCAGAGCAGACTCGATGGTCCGAATGGCCTACTTCTGCTCCTACATCTTATGGTCTTAAGGTGTTAACCTCTAACCTGAGGGACCAATCTAGTGAACTTTTGCTGTACCACCTCCAATGCAAGTGTATCCTTCCTTTATGGAGAACAAAACTGCCCACAGTAGTCCTGGTGTGGTTTTACCAAAGCCCTGTACAATTGTAGCAAGATTTCTTTATTCTTGTACTCCAATCCCCTTGCAATACACCATAAAGGCCAACATGCTACTTACCTTCCTAATTGCTTGCCGTATCTGCGTGTTAACTTTCTGCGTTCCTTGTACGAGCGCACCAGTCTCCCTGAACATCAACATTTAAGAGTTGCACACCTTTTAAGAAAATGTTCTGCTTTTCATCTCTTATTACCTTCACACTTGTGAATATCACACTCCCCCACATTATACTCCATTTCCAACCTTGTTACCCACTCTCTTAACCTGTCTACCTCTTTGCAGCTTCTTTTGTGTACTCCTCACAGTTTATATTTCTAGCTTCAAAGCCTATCTCTTTGAACAACTTTCATTAACTGTCCTTCAACTCTGCTCCTCGTTCTAGGCATCACCTTCACCTTCTCTTTGAACCACTTAGGGATGCATTCTGACGTCCTATAAAAATGCAACTTGCTTTCTTTCATCCTTCCCTAAATATTTTTCCTCCTCATTCTTCTTTAAGACGCGCAGTAAAGCTTTTGTTCATGTGTTCTGATATCTCTTTATGTTGCTTGGTGTCATTTTTTGTTTACTCACACACCTTTGAAGCATCTTGGGACATTTGACTATTTAAGGTGATATATAATGCAAGTTGTGGCTGCTGAGTGGCACTGAGGATGTCTGTGGCAGATCTACTACTACCTCAGCTAACCAAGCGAAGACCAGTGACTGTTCCTTACTAACCTGGATTGCTCACCTCCACCCTGGGCAGTCGAAGCATAGATTGTGGGGGGGTGGGTGGAGTGGTGAGTGAGGGGTGGGGTGCAAGGGTGGAGGGGAGAGGAAGCTGGATTGCAGCTCATTGTAACAGTTTAGGGAAGTCATAAAACCTTAGTCGACGAATTTAATTATATTTACTATTTTGCAACAAATAAGACAAATAGTGACGTGCAGCAGGAACTCATGGGGGTGTTGCTACGAGTGAGCAGATTAGCAGAAAGGATGGCAGGAGTAGCCAAATAGGTTTAACATGAGGAAGACAAATCACATTTAGCAATTACGGCAAACCTGTGCAGTGTGTTGAATCAATTGTAATAGCTTTGGGCACTGGTACTGGTTCATGTAACTTCCTAAATCAAGAAATGACACCTGGTGATTAAACAGAGATGACAAGTACAAAATAGTTCTCGTAATGCAGGTGACATGTTTGCAGAAGGGCCTTGATGCGTGGATGAAATTAATTTACTTCTTCAGAGACAATATCAGAAGAAACCCAAATCAGTGCAGGGAAGGTAAAATGTCAGCCGCAGCTCAGCGGTTAACACGCTCATCTCTGAATCTGAAGGCTCATCCTAAAGGCTGATAATCCAGTGCAGTACTGAGGGAGCGCTGTCCATTGGAGGTGCCATTGTTGAGGTGAGGTTAAACTTGCCCTATCAGGTAAACTTAAAAAGATCCCATGGCATGTTTTTGAAGTAGAGCAGGAGAAATCTCCCCAGTGCCTTGGTCAATATTGATCCCTCAACCAATATCTTTCAGAAAAAGCAGATGATCTGTTTTTTTTTGCAAAAATATACTTTATTCATAAAATATCTTCAATCACATTCCAAACCATTCCAAAAACACCATTTCAAGGGTACAATCCGGTTCAACTTTTACAAAATGTATCACCAGATGCATCAGTACAAACAATATTACAATCATTTACAGCCTTTCATTTTGAGCTGTACAGCCCGAGGGGGTTTAAACAGTTCCCAGCCCCTCGGTGCGCTGTGGCAGAAAGGTCTTAGACAGCGACCCTTCCCCATTGCGCCTTTGTGGCAGCTGCCCCAAGCTTTAGTGCGTCCCTCAGCATATAGTCCTGGACTTTGGATTGTGCCAGTCCGCAACACTCGGTCGGGGACAACTCTTTGCGCTGGAAGACCAACAGGTTTCGGGCAGACCAAAGCGCGTCTTTCACCGAGTTGATGATCCTCCAGCTGCAGTTGATGTTTGTTTCGGTGTGTGTCCCTGGGAACAGCCTATAGAGCACAGAGTCCTGTGTCACAGAACTGCTCGGGATGAACATCGACAGAAACCACTGCATCTCTCTCCAGACCTTCTTTGCAAAGGCACAATCCACAAGGAGGTGAACAACGGTCTCTTCCCCACCACAGCCACCTCGAGGGCAACGTGCAGAGGGGGTGAGACTCCTGGCGTGTAGGAAGGATCTGACGGGGAGGGCCTTTCTCACCACCAGCCAAGCCACGTCTTGGTGCTTGTTGGAAAGTTCTGGCGATGAGGCATTCTGCCAAATGACTTTGACAGTCTGCTCGGGGAACCATCCCACAGGGTCCACCCTCTCCTTTTCCCTCAGGGCCTCTAAGACGTTACGTGCTGACCACTGCCTGATGGACTTGTGGTCAAAGGTGTTTTTCTGCATAAATCTTTCCACCAGGGACAGGTGGTACGGCACGGTCCAACTACTTGGAGCGTTCCGCGGCAGCGTGGCCAGACCCATCCTTCCCAACACCGGGGACAGGTAGAACCTCAGCACATAGTGACACTTGGTGTTTGCGTACTGAGGGTCTACGCACCGCTTGATGCAGCCACACACAAAGGTGGCCATCAGTATGAGAGCGATGTTGGGCACGTTTTTTCTCCCTTTATCTAGAGGCTTGTACATCGCGTCCCTGCGGACACGATCCATTTTTGACCTCCAGATAAAGCGGAAGATGGCTCGAGTGATCGCCACCACGCAGGAGTGTGGAATGGGCCAGCCCTGCGCCACGTACAGCAACAGCGAGAGTGCCTCACACCTGATGACCAGGTTCTTACCCACAATGGAGAGGGAGCATCGCTCCCACATGCCCAGTTTCCTTTTCACCATAGACACTCGCTCCTTCCAGTTTCTAACGCATGCCCTGGTCCCTCCGAACCATATCCCCAGCACCTTCAGGCCGTCAGCCCTGACAGTGAAGGGGACAAAGGATCGGTCAGCCCAGTTCCCAAAGAACATGGCCTCGCTCTTCCCACGATTTACCTTGGCTCCCGAGGCCAGTTCGAACTGGTCGCAGATGTGGATCAGTCTGCGCACCGACAGCGGATCCGAGCAGAAGACGGCGACATCGTCCATGTTCAGGGAGGCTTTTACCTGAGTGCCTCCATTGCCTGGGATCGTCACTCCTCTTATGCCCGGATCCTTCCTGATGGACTCGGCAAAGGGTTCTATGCAACTCACGAAAAGAACAGGCGAGAGAGGACAACCCTGCCTGACCCCAGATTTAATTGGAAAGCTATCTGTTTCCCACCCATTGATTGAGACTGCGCTACTGATGATCTGGTTATTATTACATTGCTGTCTGGGAACGTTTGCTGCATGCAAATTGCCTGCGTAGCTCTGACATTACAACCATGACTACACTTTAGAAAGGTTGTCCGTAAATTGCTTTAGGATGTCCTAAGGTTGGGAAAGGCATTATATAAATGCAAGCCCTTCTTTGTTCTGAATGGGGCACAGCAAGGATTATTGGAGCTGCACTATGTGCAGGTCTAATGTGTTGTAGCCTATACAAATACACCAGGGAAATTTATTCCTGCCACACCTCCTTCCTGTTGTGTTATCAACTCCCATGATCAGCCCTGACTTCCATTTCTCAAGAGCTGCAGTAGACTGCAGACAAGTAATCTGAAACAATCTAACAACAACTGCAGGGTTCTCGAGTTCATTCCTGTTCAACTGTAGAGAAGACAAAAGAAAAGACAAAAGCTGATTGGGTAAATTTAACCATCTCTGACTATTTGACTTAATTACCATCTTGTTGTGATGAAATATACTTTGCTGTGACTTGGTGTTGGGGGAGGTGGTGGTGTAGAGATAATGTCACTGGACTAGTAATTCAGAAGCTAGGTTAATGCTCTGGGGTCATGGGTTCAAATCTCACCAGAGCAGCAACTAGTGGAATTTAATTCTGGGATTAAAAATTAGTCTCAGCTATAATGATAATAAAAGCATTGTTGTAATGCCCTTCCTTTAAGGAAGGACATCTGCCATTCTACCCCACCCCCCTCAGTTTGACATCTGACCCTACATATGACCCCAGACCCAGAGCAATGTGGTTGACTCTTAACTGCCCTCTGAAATGACCTAGCAATGTCAGTTCAAAGGCAATTAGGGAGGGGACAACAAGTGTTAGCCTTAGCAGTGACGCCCACATCCTATGAAAGAATAAAGATAAAAAAAAACATTCAATGGCATTACCATTGCTGAATCCCCCACTATCAACATCCTGCATTGACCAGAAACTGAACTGGTCTAGCCATATAAATACTGTGGCTATAAAAGCAGGTCAGAGGCTGGGAATTCTATGGCAAATAATTCACATCTTGACTCCTCAAAACCATAACACAAGTCAGGAGTGTGATGGAATTCTCTCCAGTTGCCTGGATGAGTGCAACTCCAGCAACACTCAAGAAGCTCAACACCATCCTGGACAATGCAGCCTGTGTGATTGGCAACCCACCCACCATCTTCAACATTCACTTCCTCCACCACCGATGCACAGTAGCAGCAGTGTGTACCATCTACAAAATGCACTGCAGCAACTCACCAAGGCTCCCTCGACAGCACCTTCCAAACCCATGACCTCTACCACCTAGAAGGGCAAGGACAGTAGATGCATGGGAACACCACTATCTGCAAGTTCCCGTCCAAGCCACACATCATCCTGACTTGGAAATATATCGCTGTTCCTTCACTGTTTCTTGGTCAAAACCCTGGAACTCACTCCCTAACAGCACTGTGGGTGTACCTACATCAGATGGGTTGCAGTGGTTCAATCAAGTAGCTCACCACCACCTTCTCAAGGGCATTTAGGGATGGGCAATAAACATTGGCCGAGCCAGCGACGCTCACATCCCATGAAAGAATTAAAGAAAGATATAAATGGAGTATTAACACCGCTCTGTGAGCCAACTTGGTGAAGGCTGGGCAGGACTTACAGGAATCCATGTTTCTTACAGCAGAGTCTGCTCAGCAAACAGCAAACAGGGTCTACTTAGTAGACTACAACAAATCTAAATCTACTTACTCAGCAAATGGCACACTTCAACGGATAAAGCTTATTTAGCAAGCAACAAACATAGCCTATTTACCCAGCAAACAGGAAACAGTCTATTTATAAAGAACCTCTGTGAACCAGAGCGAAATGAACTCATGACTGAACCTGCTGCATTTCTGATAAAAGCAGAGCTATTTCTCCACAAAGAGTCCAGTCAGCTGAGGATAGTTATTCGATAAAAATTATGTGCTTAGCATCAATCCCAGTCACTTGCAGCAGTGTGGACTCCAGGAGTGATGGGGGATTTACCCAATTGTCTCTACTTTGGTCAGTATTAGTGGCGTCACTATATGCAACCTTAAAGATATTGCAGATACGTCCCTATAGCATATATATATATATATTATATAAAAGAACCGATTGCATTACATTTTCTTTAGCCCTTAGTGACAGTGTGCACATTGGTGCATGTAGGTTAAAATAGGGCCCTGTGAAATATCTCCATTTGTAAAGCTTTACCCCTATGTAAATGTAACTAAAATGAAAGGAAACATTTCTTTCACTTTTCTTTTGTTTACGATTATCTTGCACACTGGCTTCAACTCAAACTGAACAATGAAAATGGCAGATATTCTCCTTTAAAGATGTCATGAGCACAGAGTAGAGGATCAACGCTTCTAGCTCTGTGTGAGAAGGTTTACATTTGTAACTATTTCTACAAAGAACCATAGAGCTAAACAATAAAACTTGATTCTAAAGGGAAACAGGGAACATCAAGATAAGAGTGGGAGCGAGTATGTTCAGTTAAAGTGCATGTCTCAGAATGGCAAGGGAAAAAATGTTATTATAAATTGTAGCAGATGTTTTAAATTGAATGTTTCTTACCCTCCTCCTAACAGATCCATTCCTTTTTCTCACTGATCTAGTGACAAGCAGATATGAAGTGCAGAGTCTGCTTGGCAGCAGTTGTGTGGGTTGCTATTCAGTGAAAGAAAGGAAAAGACTTGCATTGATACAGCACCTTTCACACCTCAGCAGCCCCAAAATGCTTTACAGTGAATGAGGTACTTTTAAAGTGTCATCATTCTTGATAAGGTCGAAAATGTGGCAGCCAATTTGCGCACAGCAAGGTCCCATGGACAATCATGTGATTAGATAATCTGTTTTTCAGTGACTTTGGTTGAGGGATAAATATGGACAAAGGCACCAGGGAGAACTCCTCTATTCTTCTTCAAGATAGTGTCATGGGCTACTTTACTTCCACCTGAGGGCAGATAGGGCCTTGGTATAACACCTCATCTTAAAGACAGATTTTCGACTGTTATGGGTCCACATCTCTGGTGTGAGGCTTGAACCCATAATCTTCTAATCCAGAGATGAGAATACTACCACTAAACTCAGGCTAATACTAGTGGTCACCACCACCTGGAAACTGTTGTTTTGCACTGTGGTACAGCATTTATTACCTAGCACTAGCTGTCCTGAGGGCATTAAGGATCAAACATAGGGCAGAATCATCTCAGATCTTCACGAAGTGCTGTAGCGGGCAGGATAAAGGGCGTTTTACCCACCGGCCGCAATGGCAGCTTTTCGCCCCATATCGTCCCATTCCTGGTGCATCCAGCCTCATTAATTATGCATTCCCGAAAACATGCCGAGTCGCTGGCAGGGTGGCATTTGATTCGCCCGCCCTGCTGTCACCTCAGGTCTTCAGTAATCCAGGCGGGTGCCATATTTAAAGGGGGCCCCTGCACAGAGCTAGCTCTCTCTAAGGCATTGAAAGCTGCTGCAAAGCCATGGCTGCCAAAGGGAGGAACATGCTGCCCCCACATTTAGTGAGGCCTCCCTCGGTCACCTACAGGACACTGTGGAGGCCCGCCGTGAAGTCATCTACCCCCACTCTGCACGGAGACCAGCAGGCAAGATGACAAATCTAGCATGGCAGGCAGTGGCAGTGGTGGTCTGTGCCTACGCCCTGCAAAAGAGGACAGCCGCCCTCGAGAGGATGAATGATCTCCTCCGTTTTGCCAGGGTAAGTCACTCTTCTCATCACTCTCAATTCACACACTCGCAAACCCATCACATACCCACAGGGATCTCACTCACTGCCAGTTCAAGGGACATCACCGTTCACTCTCTCACACACACCTTCACCTGGCCTGCATCTTCATCCCGTCCATGGCACCCACACACGCCAGACATCCTTATCATCTGGCCTGGCAGGCATCCTGCTTACACTCTCTCAACCTGTAATCATGAAGGACAAGCTGGCACACAACAAAAGGGAGAGGCTGCAGACTGGTGGAGGAATGCCCGACGTCAAGGTCCTCACAGACTTAGAAAATAGAGTCATCCAGCTGGCCGGCGATGATCTGGACCATACCTGTGCTGACGGTGAGGTCGGCAATGCTCAACCAAGTGAGGATCCAGCAGTGCAACATCTATCAGACAACCATTCTGTGAGTGAGTTCCCCTGTTCCGTAGTCCCCCGCCATGCACTAATTATCTCTCCTTTCTTTCGCAGGCACATCTGGGAAGCAGCCGAGGGGGTCCACGAGCCAGGCCCTCGACTCAAGCCCCAAAGATGCCTCAGAAGAAGAATCTGACTGCACCCTAATTGAAGACCCGTCACAGCGCTCACCCACACCTTCCACCAGCGCAGAGAGACACACCTCAGTGGGACCTAGTTCTAGAGTAGCCTCGGGATCACAATCTGGTGATCACATGGCACTATCTGCTCCACAAAAGGCAGCGGCAGGAACTTCCCAGATTTCTGGCAACTGGAGGACTGCTGGAGGCCAGAAATCTGCTGAGTCCGAGTCAGATGACGAGTCTCCGGATTCGGTCATACCTCAGCTGCTGGAGCTGTAAAGGCAGTTAGGGAACATCAGGAAGGCATGTCCGCTGCACCCCTCAGATTGCAAGGCACGAGGGAGGACTCCATCCGCCTTCATTGTGAGGTGGTAGTGCCGGCATGCCAATGCACTGAGGTCAACACTGTAGGATGGCGGCCGCCAAGGAGTCCGTGGTCCAGGGTATCGGGCTGCACTGTTGCATGGGCTGAACTCCATTGCTGATGCCGTAGTTGGCCTCCAACTGTGTCAATGCGAGAGGGGAGTGGGGCAGCTTGATCTCATTCCAGCTTCCTCTTCTCAAGGAGTCAGCCAGGGGCCCTCGGGCACCCAATTGGAGGAGGATCAGCAGGTGCACACCCTGGAGCCATCCGCCCAGGTGACTCCGGGAGTGTGCGGTCCACCCGAGTCCCCTCTTCCTGTGACCCCAGCAGCTCCAGCTCCAAAGGCTGAGGAGGGTGCCACTGCCACACAGCAGGACCCCGAAAGCAGGCTGGGGCCCTCGAAGTCTCAGCCCTTCAGAGGACGCCAGTCAAGGTCATCACACAGGGCACAGCAGTCAGCAGGCCGCCTCCATCTCCGCATAGATGCCAGGGGAGCACCAAGACTTAGTGGCAGGGTTAGGAAGGTCAAGAATATGTAGTTTCACCGCGTGGGCAAGTGCATTAATCACTTGCACATATGTTGACTATTGCAAATTAATTCCAAACAATATCACCCTGTCTATGGCTCCCTGTTATGATGAGCAGTGTTCGTGTCAGTCTGAAGTGAAAGCTTGGATCCTGAAATAAACAAGATAAAGGGAGGCTTGTCAGTCCAGGGCCTCCTCCCTGTGCTTTGTGCAACCTTCCCAGCACACTGATGGTGAGCCTTCACAGTCACTGGACACATCAGCCAGGCCTGCTCCTCAATGGGGCTTATCATTGCTGCCAGAATGTCCTGGGCCGGCGACACAGAATTCTGTCATTCTCTCTGTTTGCTCTCAGTACCTTTGAGGTGCAGTGGCCCCCCATCTCATCAGCATCTGTGTCTGGTGACAGTGCGGTCCTGAAGGATTCAGCTCACGAAGGATGCCGAAGGATCAGGAGAAGTTAAAGTTTCCCCGCTGCACCTCCATGATATGACCCTGTTCACAGAGCGCAAGAAATCTGCCATCAGCCAGACAGGAGTCAGACATTCTCAGTGGCAATATGAGGATCTATGGAGTGTCCCCGCTACATTTCATCATCATCCTCCTGAAATGTAGGGACCATGGGTATCCATTGCGGCTCCATGACTGGAAACTTATCACAGAGGGTATATGTGCTGCCTTCAGTAAGACAAAAGCCAAATGTTCACAGATGCAATGTGAGGATCTATGGAGCCTCTCGCTGCATGTTGCCAGCATCCTCCACAAATCTAGCAGCTATTACGGACTCCCGAGCATGCCTGCCTCATCTGGACAATGTGATGGCCTCATCGCTATTATACCTTTGAAGTCCTCATCACCCTCATCCCTGTCAACATCCTCCATTTCCTCCTCAGGCAGCTCCTCCCGCCATTGCAGCGCCAGGTTGTGAAGGGCGCAGCAGGCGACGATGATGCGCGACACCCTCTGTGGACTGTATTGCAGGTTCCACCAGACCGGAACCTTATTTTCAACATTCCGATGGTTTGCTCCACCAAAGTGCAAGTTGCAGCATGAGCCTCGTTCTACCTTCTCTCTGCTGCAGTCTGAGGCTGCAGCACCGGTGTCATCAGCCATGTCCTCTGCAGATAGCGCTTGTCCCCGAGCAGCCAACCCTGCAGCCTCTGCAGACCCTGGGAGATGTCAGGGATCTGAGACCAGCTGAGAATGTAGGAGTCATGGGCACTCCCTGGGAATTGTGCACAGACCTGCGGGGTCCATTTGTGGTGGTTGCACACCAGCTGAACATTCAGCGAGTGGAAGCCCCTGTGGTTGATGTAGTTGACTGCTTGTTGCCACGGAGATCTAAGCATTACATGAGTGCAGTCGATGGCACCCTGCGCCTGTGGGAAACTTGAGACCTGTGCAAATCCCAGCGCTCTTGCTTCCTGGCTTGCCTGATCCCGGTCAAAATGCACAAAGCTGTGTGCCTTCGTGAATATTGCGTCTGTGAACTTCTGCTTGCATTTGTATGTGGAGGTTTGCAAGATTTCACAGAAATCACCTGTGGAGCCCTGGAAGGAGCCACTGGCGTAAACATTGAGCGCCACATTCACTTTCACGGCCACTGGCAGTGGATGCCCTCCATGTCCCTGTGGCGCCAAATCCTGCAGCAGGTGGCATATGTGACCGACCAGTTCCCTGGACATGTGCATTCTTCAGCATTGCTGGTATTTACAGGAATGACAATCGCTGCCTGTAGACCCTGGATCGACTCGGCACTGACCCGTGACGGCTCACTGTGGCTCTTCAGTGGCGAGCGCAGGAACCCCAGCTGCCCTTTCTTCTTGAGGGTGCTGCTCCTCCTCGGCCCAGGCAGGCACCTCCATGGCTCTCTTCCCCTTCCTCTCCGCTCTCTGTAAGCAATGAGGCATGCAGCTAGGTCTCCGGGCTCCATGGTCATGATGTACTCCTCCTGCAGGATAAAAGAGAGAGATGCGTGGGTTAGCATTGGTCTCCTTGGGACCTCTCATGGTTATGTGTGCAGCTCCGGCTCTGCCTCAAGGCCCCTAAATGCATGCCGGAGAGTTCTGGCCACCACATAAATGGCCAGAGTTTAGTGTACTGCACGGCTGCCCAAAACCCCCCACCCACCTCTGTCCCACTCCACCTGACTGATTGGCGGCAGCTTTGCCCATTGGACTGCATGCTGTGCTCTCAGCTCAGGTGCAGACATTCTCCTAACCCACACTGCAGGGCTGCACTGTTAGCTTGAACCATGGGGGAGACCGGTCCACACCAGGATGATGACATTGCAAGGGGCTGTGAGCGCCTCCATGAGTGACTGCTCCAAGGCCAGCTTTCACAGCTTGCCCAGGAGTCCAATTCTCTGCAGGCCCCCAAAACACCCATTAATTTTCAGTCTGCGCCTGAGGGATGAACAGTTCAGGAGCATTTGGTGGTGCTTTCATGCCTTTGCATTGCTTGAATGGGCAGATAAGCTAGAGGCCCAACTCCAATCATGTCAATGTGGCTGTGCCTAAACTGTGTCAGCTGTGGAAGAATGCTCATTTAAACAAGGTTTCCCTAATGCCTGGTCACTACCCTGCCCCACTCTGCACGTGCATGTGCACTACCATCAGACCATGCTGCCTTGTACCCCTACACCACCACCTCGCCCCAACCACAGTGCAGCCCTTGCCTTGACACTGCGCTGTCAGCCAGCTGGGAAAAAACGACTTGCCTGTGCCCTTACCTGAATGCACGGCATCTCTTCCTAAAGTCAAACAGGTGACCCTCGTGAATGCAATGTTAGTGTGCACTCACCTTTGAGCTCCCCTCGAAGTTCAGCTCGCCAGGTGGATGCCTTTTCAATGCTGGTGTGGATCACATCGGTCTGAATTCACACCGACATAAATTCGAGGTGGGGGGATGTTTCCGGTGGGCAGGCAAGATGGTGAGATGCAAATGCATTGAAATTACGTTCCCAACGTTGGACGGCCAGAAAGGCGACCCGCCATTGATGGGCGGAACGGACAACGGCTAACTGGTTTCATGACGGCGTGAAACCAATTTTTGGCCTTCCCGCCATATTTCTCCCTCACCCACCGTCCCCCCACCTCCCCCCCAGCCCCCACGACACCTGCCACCCACCAACGAGGGTGGAAAATTCCGGCCATAGTTTGAAACTAGAATCACATGTGGGCCAAATCCAGAACGGGTGGTGGGTTTTATTTCCTGAAGAGACCTTGTTTGATTCGGTTGAGTTTTTATGACAATTTAACAGCTTTCAACATCATTTTATTAAAATCAATTTTATAACTCAGCAGGAAGTGTAAACATCCACATCGTCTGCCTGGCTGTAATTGTTCTCACATCAAACAGCTTTTCTAAAGATTTTCTTTCATGGGATGTGTGTGTCACTGGCAAGGCCAGCATTAGTTGCCCATCCCTGATTGTCAAACTGAGTAATTTGCTGGACCATTTCAGAGGGCAGTTAAAAGTCAACCACAATGCTGTGGATTTGATGTTGTGGTATGTACACCATACCAGGTAAGGATGGCAGATTTCCTTCTGCAAAGGACATTATGAACCACATGGGTTTTTACAGTCATTGATGATAATTGTCATGGTCACCATCGCTGAGACTAGTTGTCAATTCCAGATTTATTAATTAATTGCAGTTGAATTCCACCCACTGCCATAGTGGGATTGAACCCTTGCCCCAAAGTATTAGCTTGAGCCTCTGAATAACTATTCCAGTGGTATTATCACTACGCAACCATTTCCCCTGAGCTTTACCTTTGATTCCATGCACTCCCTCCAAATGAAACAAGTTGCTATGGGAACCCACAGGTGTCCTAGCTATCCCTGCATTTTGTGGGACACGTTGAACATTCATCGTTCCAGTCCTGCTCAGGCCCACTCCCACCTCTTTTTCTAGTATATTGATGAATGGAATTGTGCCCTTCATTGCTCTTGCCCCTAACTGGAAAATTTCACCAACTTTGCTTCCAATTTCCACCCTTTATATGGTCCATCCCTGACTCTTCCCTTCCCTTCCTTGAATTCTCTGCCTCCGTATCTGGGGATAGGCTATCGACCAATATCCATTATAAGCCTACTAGACTCCCAGCGCCACCTTGACCTGTTCCCATTGATGGAAGGGTCGAGAGCCAGAGGGCACCAATTTAAGGTGAATGGCAAAAGAGCCAAAGCAAACACGAGGAAAGCTTTGTTTTTATGCAGTGAATTGATCTGGAATGAGTGAAGTTCTTGGAAAGAAACAGTAAGATTCAGTAAGAATCAGAACTGCTGCACATGCTGTCAAAACATGGATTCCTTTACTCCCTTCTAGACTCCTTCTGCTGGTATATATATATATATATATATATAGTAGTAGCCTTAAGTGACAAAGTGCAAAATGCAATTTTCAATGCAGTACATCCCTCCGCTTAGTAAATGAGAGGCATAGCATGTTTCAATGGTTTGTTTTCAAAAGTGTAAACAATAAACATAAGCATAACTTGAACATTCAACTTCATCAGTGACACTACCACATATTCTAACTTTTGTATTCATTTAACAATGCACTCAGTCATATACACTAAGATGAAAGATTTGTTTACCAACTGAAAATGGCTCACTTCATAACATAACAACTTAAGTATGGTGGACATTTTCACTTACAAGTAGGATATCGTCGAACATCAAGTATAGTCTCATTTATCTCATGTTCTTCATCTGACATGTCGATGCCAGAAATAGATTCAATGCTTAAGAATGGCATTTTCAATGCTTTAAACAATGACATGTCTTCTGAGATGATTTGCGAACCGTGTTAGCAGTGATCATTGATTCTTTTTGGCCGTGGCAATTGGCTGGGTGTCAGAAGGGGCTGTTGGTTATCCATCATGACCATCACATTTCACAAGCACTTTATCTCCTTGCTTCAGTGGCGTAGGTCTAGCTTTCATCTATCGCTCTGTATTTACTTTCTTTCGATCCTTCTGTTCTCGATCTTGTTCGTATATGTGTTGATCATTCACTCTGCAAGAGTGAAGACATGTGTGCATAGGATGTGCAAAGATGATTGTAGCTGGATGTTTACTAGTAGTCAAGTGAGGCGTCACTCTGTAATTGCAAAAAAAGCGATACAACTCCTGCTTCCATGACATGCCCTCAGCTGTAGCTGTGCACATCACCTGTTTCGGGGCACGCATAAATCTCTCGACTTCTCCATTAGCTCTTGGCCAACCGGGTGTGCTTTCTTAAAAGCAAAATACTGCGGATGCTGGAAATCTAGACAAAAACAAAAATACCTGGAAAAACTCAGCAGGTCTGACAGCATCTGCGGAGAGGAATACAGTTGACGTTTCGAGTCCGTATGACTCTTCATCAGAACTAAGGAAATAGAGAAATGAGGAAATAGGAAATAGAGAGGAAATAGCTTTTTTGATGAGTGAAACCTGGGTAGTTTGCAGATTTACTCATTGCTGTTGAATTGGGGCCCATTGTTACTTTTCACCGTTTGAAGGATTCTGAACGAGGTGAACATCTGGGTGAAGAGCTTTGGGATGGCTGTTCTTGTTGAAGTTGACATAACTACTTCCATGACTGGGAATCTGCTGTAATCATCAGTGACATCAAGCAGGTGTTCACTGGTGTGCAGAAATCTGGAAAATCAACGCTAACTTCAATCCATGGTCCTGCAGGGATTTTGAGAGGATCACAAAATTTGACATTTGGGTTGCTTGACATGGCAAACACTGATTGATTTTGTGGTCAATTCCCAGGAACCATACCTTTTCCCTAAGGATCTGTTTTTTGTTTTGACAATTGTGATCTTTATGTGCTACCTCAACACCACATTCCTTTAATGAGGCGGAGGGGCATGTTAGTGGAGTGGTGGAAAAGGCAAATGGGACACTTGCCTTTATCAATCGAGGCATAGATTACAAAAGTAGGGAGGTCATGTTGGAGTTGTATAGAACCTTGGTGAGGCCACAGCTGGAATACTGTGTGCAGTTCTGGTCGCCACATTATAGGAAGGATATGATTGCACTGGAGGGGTTTGCAGAGGAGATTCACCAGGATGTTGCCTGGGATGAAACATTTAAGTTATGAAGAGAGGTTGGATAGACTTGTGTTGTTTTCGTTGGAGCAGAGAAGACTGAGGGGTGACCTGATCGAGGTGTACAAGATTATGAGGGGCATGGACAGGGTGGATAGGGAGCAGCTGTTCCCCTTGGTTGAAGGGTCAGTCACAAGGGGGCAATAAGTTCAAGGTGAGGGGCAGGAGGTTTAGGGGGATGTGAGGAAAAACGTTTTTACCCAGAGGGTGGTGACGGCCTGGAATGCACTGCCTGGGAGGGTGGTGGAGGCGGGTTGCCTCACATCCTTTAAAAAGTACCTGGATGAGCACTTGGCAGGTCATAACATTCAAAGCTATGGGCCAAGGGCTGGTAAATGGGATTAGGTAGGTAGGTCAGGTGTTTCTCACGTGTCGGTGCAGACTCGATGGGCCAAAGGGCCTCTTCTGCACTGTGATTCTGGAATGGTGATACAGTTGCAGTGTAATTCAACATCAGATGTGGTTGTAATGCTGGGCTCATTTCCAACATTGTGAAGAATGTGATGTGTGAGCGATTTTAGTTGTAGATGCTCTCGCGATCACACCTTTCCAGTTTCATGATTCCATAGTTGTCCTACATTTTCTTTTGTTTATTTGCCTAGGCCAGCATTTATTACCCATTCCTTAAATGCCCTTGTTCAGAGGGCCTTTAAGGGTCAATCACATTGCTGCAGGTCTGGAGTCACATGCAGGCCAGACCAGGTAAGAACAGCAGATTTCCTTCCCTAAAGGGCATTAATGGACCAGATGGGTTTTTACAACAATCGGCAATGATTTCATGGTCATCAACAGACTTTTAATTCCAGATTTTTATTGAATTCAAATTTCACCATCTGCCATGGTAGAATTCGAACCCAGGTCTCCAGAGCATTACCCTTGTTCTCTAGAATACTAGTCCAGTGACAATACCACTACGCCACCGTCTATGCAATGCCTCATGTTGTTTTAGTGACATTTTGATTTCAGCTGGTTTTAGGGGCTTTGGCATTGCATTCAGGGTTATGTAATGAGACAAAAACAGAAAGTGCTGCAAATGCTCAGTTGGTCTGGCAGCATTTGTTCAGAATCTCTTCCTCGGAATTCCAGTTGCTGTATCCAAAAGAGAGCACAAAAGTATATTCAGGGTCATATGCCTCTGCGTTGGCTACATTCTCTCACCCCTTTGCTGTGGTACACTTATATGGCACCCTTCTGGTGGTAATGGTCTTAGTCATTGATTTTGCTGATGACCAACAAACACAAGCAAATTGGTTGAATTTTTTTACACTGTTTGCCAGTAGCAGGGCACTCTGTCCCGTGTGAGCAAACACCACCACTGTGGGAACATTCTTTGGACAAGTCACAGCTCTGTTTGTGAGACTGTTATTGTTCCTTTGCAGGTGGTTTCCTGGCACATGAGCAATGAACAATGTTTACATGAGCTCTGGACTTAATAGCAATAGTGATCTTGCTAACTCCAACAACTCTGGCAGCTTTCTGTCCTTCTCGATGTAGTTGACTAGAGTTATTAATTTGCTCATGGGATATGACCATCACTAGGTAGGCCAGTATTTATTGCCCCTTTATCAGAGGACATTGCTGGAGTCACATGTAGGCCAGACCAGGTAAGGACAGCAGGACAATCACCAATGGTTTTGTGGCCATCATTAGACTTGTAACTGCAGATTTTTAATTGAATTCAAATTTTGTCATCTGCCATGGTGGGATTCAAACCTGGGTCCCCAGAGAATTACCCTGGCTCTCTGAAGTACTAGTCCAATGACAATGCTGCTGAACCACTGCCTCTCTTTACTTTATTCAAGTTGAGGGTGTGGTTTGAAATCTCCAAATAATAATAAAAACAGAAAATGCTGGAAATACTTTATAATGTATGAGGAGAGTTGTTGCTTCCCCTGACATTGATATTCTTGTGATTGTCCTGATGAGTGCAAGATGAAAAGCTTTGACAAAATGTCATTTTTCAGCAATGTTCAAGTTCTGTACTACCAAATGACTGTACAGTATACTACATTGAAATAAGTACATGTAAATCGCTGTTTCACCTGGAAGGAGTGTTTGGGGCCTTGGACGGTTAGAAGTGGGGAGGTAAAGGGATAGGGTGTTGCATTTCTTTCACACGCATAAGAAGGAGTGTTGGGAATAGTAGAGGAATGGACTGGGGTGTCATGGAGGGAATGGCCCTTCAGAATACTGAAAGGGGGTACGGGGGAAGCTGTGTTTGTTGATAACGTTACACTGGAGGTAGCTGAAATAGCGAAGGATGGTTGAATGTGGACATTGGTGCAATGGAATGTGAGGATAAGGGAAGCCCTATCATTTTTGTGGAGTGAGGGGGAGAGATGAGAGCAGAAATACAGGAAAAGGAAATGACCCAGGGTCCTGTCAATCCATGTTTGGGGGGATTCCTCAGCTGAAGACAAAGGAAGTCATATCTGAAGCACTGAAGCTGCCATCATCAAGACAGATGCAATGGAGATGGAGAAACTGAGAGAATAGAATAGATTCCTTGCAGGAAAAGTCATGAAAAAGTGTAATCATGCCATTCAGTTCTCGAGGGCAACTAAGGATGGGCAATAAATGCTGGCCTAGCCAATGATGCCCACATCCCATGAACAAATGAAAAAAAAAATTTCAAAAATGAGCAAATTTAAATAGCCATCTTTCCACTCGAAAATAGAAATGCTGTCAATCAAGTTCATATTTAAGCAAATCTCACAAAGTGTCTTGCAGGCAAAATATATGGCTTGGCCCCTCCCTCTGATATCAGTCATCAAACAAATAGACTGGAGCAACTGTATTAGGTTAAGGAGGGAAGTTAAATTGCAAAAATTGTGTTTGTACTCCCCGAGTGTGCAGGAGATTGAGGAGTGATCTGATCGAGGTGTTTAAAATGTTAAAAGGATTCAATAGAGTAGAGATGGAAAAATCTATCACCTGTGGTGGGAGAACCAAGGAGAACCATAATTTTTTTCAGTCTTTCATGGGATGTGGGCGTCAATGACAAGGCCAGCATTTGTTTCCCATTCCTAATTGCCCTTGAACTGAGTGGCTTGTTCAGCCATTTCAGAGGGCAGTTAAGAGTCAACAACATTGCTGTGGGTCTGGAGTCACATGTAGGCCAGAACAGGTAAGGACGGCAGATTTCCTTCACTAAAGGACATTAGAGAACCAAAAGGGTTTTTACAACAGCCAATGATACTTGTTATGGTCACCATTACTGACACTAGCCTTATATTCCAGAGTTAATAATTCAATTTAAATTCCAGCTAGTTGCTGTGGTGGGACTTGAACCCATGTCCTCAGGGTGTGACAGAAAT
This sequence comes from Cetorhinus maximus, assembly GCF_964194155.1. Lineage (NCBI taxonomy): Eukaryota > Metazoa > Chordata > Chondrichthyes > Lamniformes > Cetorhinidae > Cetorhinus > Cetorhinus maximus. The sequence goes on along the minus strand of NC_135883.1, from coordinate 153,816,744 downwards.
GGGGAATTTTAGCGATGTGGAAAAATTGGATAGGCTAGGGTTGTTTTCTTTGGAACAAGGGAGTTGAGGGCAAATTTTACTGAGGTGAACAAAATTATGAGCAAACCAGACAGAGTGGATAAGAAGGGCCTATTTCTTTTAGCAGAGTGACTCTTTTCAGATAGGCCGGTGGTCTCAGGGTAGTCGATTGCTTCATCAGTGGCTGCTGTAAAGAAAACTCCATAGCTGGCCTCCCTTCCTGTAGGCTCCAGGCCCTGATGACATACTTCATGCGGGCCATATAACATACAATACACCCTCACGACTGAGCTCTTGGTGCCTTCGATAGAAGAGAGCTGGAAACTGTCTTGTTTCTTGTTTCTTCTTAATGATGTACACAGGCCATCGACATTGTAGCTGAGCTAACTTTATTGAGAACACATTTTCCTAACACGAACACATATCTGCAGTGCCTGATCTCTATCAAGACAGGCTCCAACATGTGCTATCTGATCTTCAGCCCCCAGGTCAGGTGGCCCCATATATAGTACAGAGTGCCGTATAGTATCTAATACTGGAGCCCACAGCCACAATCAGCTATTATCATGACAGAAACCATGCTGTTGCAAACCAGTGAACATTTATTGATGATTTTCACTATTTACAGAGACTTTAGCAGGACTCCATTAGGATCTTCCCTCAGGTTCCAGTTACATGTGATTTGACATCACTGGACGCCACTGATGGTGCACTCTAGCTATTAGCACGATAGCTATTAACCCTTTGTACTACACTCCCATTAATTTATGTGAGCCCTGGTGTGAATTCGAATGTGTGAAATAGGAGCTGGAGTAGGTCGTATGGCCCCTTGAGGAACTGCTCTGCCATTCAACAAGATATTGACTGATCTTCCACTGCGATTCCCACCTGAACTTTCTAACCCAGCAGAAGATGCCATCCTGCCGGTTCCTCTGCAGTGAAGGGAGTCAGATACAAGTCGCACCCTTTTGAAACACCACATGGGGCGGGCACCCACCAAAACTGGGCCCCACCTCAAAACCTTCCCCTTGGGCCGGCTGCCCCAGTCATGCCCAAAATCAGCCTGAAAATGGTGGGTACAATGCACCAAAGTGTCTTGAAGCACTTAAAAGAAAAAAATGTTCTGGCAAGCATTTAAAAAAAACAGGTTATGTAAATTAAAATGCATCAAAACATGCTACGGGATATTAAGCATATTGAGGCATATTGGATCGTGTTGAGTCTATTGTAAACTCTTTGCTTATGCATCTAATTACTTTATTTTGCTGTAGCCTCCTGTATTTGTCTTTCTGAGGGTTTTCCAGCCGGAATATCTTTTTTTATCTCAAAGGCCTTAGGACCTCATGCTGCCCCCGCCTTGTGAAAAAAGTAAAACAAACTAATTATCAGACGTGCTCAGAATTATGTGGAACAATGCGAGCTACAGTGGCAAGGTCCTTGTTTAATCTGGTTTTACACTTTGTCGTATTCAAGGTCGAATGAAAAAAAGGAATACATTTAAGTGCAATATTAAACAACTTCATATACAGCAACTCAACCTCTGCTTACAAACTCATTAAAGTCTTCTGTCTGCGGCAGCCCGGATCAAACAGCATGCAGCGTTCTCACATGCTGATTGCTAGGGGATTGTCTCTCAATAATAACTCAAAGTCATATAGGGGAATCACAGGAAGATGGAGCACAGAAGGAGCCTATTTGGCCCATCGCGCCTGTGCCAGCCCTTTGGTAGGGCGAACCAATTCCCTGCTCTTTCTTCATATCCCTGTAATATTTTTTTCCCTTTGAGTATTTATCTAATCCTCTATTGGTTACTCTGCCTCCACCACATTTCAGGCAGTGCATCCCAGATGATAACAGCTCGCTGAGTTAAAAAAAAAATGTTTGCGCATGCTGCCTCTGATTCTTTTGTCAAATATTTTAAATCTCTGTCCTTTGGTTACTGCGCCTCCTGCCACTGAAAATAGTTTCTCCTTATTTCTTCCATCATGATTTTGAACACCTCTATTAAATGTTCTCTTAACCTTCACGGCTCTAAGGAAATCAACCCCAGCTCCTTCAGCCTCTCCACCATCCCTCCATCATCAGGTCAGAAGTGGAGATGTTCGCTGATGATGGCACAATTTCAGCACCATTTGCAACTCCTCAGATGCTTGAAGCAGTCCGTGTCCATACGCAGCAAGACCGAGACAACATTCAGACTTGGGCTGAAAAGTGGTAAGTGACATTTGTGCCCATCTCCAACAAGAGAGAATCTAAACATTCCTCCTTAACATTCAATGGTATTACCATATCCGAGCCCCACTATCAACATCCTGGGGGATACCATTGACCAGAAACTGAACTGGACAAGCCATGTAAATACAGTGACTACAAGAAAAAGGAATACATTTAGGTACAATATTAAACAACTTCATATACATTAACTCAACCTCTGCTTGTAGTGAATGTCTGGAATTCTTTACCCCAGAGAGTTGTGGAGGCTAGATCACTGAAGGTGCTTAAAGAGGAGGTAGATAGATTTTTGAAATATCGGGGTGTTGAGGGCTATGAGGAGCTGGCACGAAAGAGGAGTTTGAGGCCGAGGCAGATCAGTTATGATCTTGTTGAATAGCGGGGCAGGCTTGAGGGCAGAATGGCCTACCCCTGCTCCTATTTCTTATGTTCTTATGTAAAGAGCAGGTCTGAAGCTAAGAATTCTGCAGCAAGTAACTCACTTCCTGACTCCCCAGAGCCTGTCCTACAAGGGCACAAGTCAGTGATGGAATACTCTCCAGTTGCCACATGTGAGCAGCTCCAACAACACGCAAGAAGTTTGACACCATCCAGGACACAGCCTGCTCAATCGGCACCCTATCCACCACCTCAAACTTTCATTCCCTCCACCACTTACGCACAGTGGCAGCAGTGTGTACCGTCAAGCAGCAAGTTGCCGAGACTCTTTGGACAGCATCTCCCAAATCTGTGTCCTCTACCACCTCGAAAGATAAGGGCAGCAGATGCTTGGGGATATCGCCTCCTGCAAGTTCTTCTCCAAAACACACACCATCCTGACTTGGGAATATATCGCCATTCCTTCACTGCCACCGGGTCAAATTCCTGGAACTTGCTTCCTAACAGCACTTGTGGGTGTACCTACACCACATGGACTGCAACGGTTCAAGAGGGCAGCTCACCACCACCTTCTCAAGGGCAAGTAGGGATGGCGAATCATTTCTAGCCTTGTCAGCGATGCTCACATCCTGTAACAAATTTGTTAAAAACCCGGTGGAGACGAGGAAGTGGCAATCCACCTGCCATAATATTCAGACAACGACATGGAGCCCCTATTATTGTAAAGCTCCTGCCTCTTTTCATGTGGGAATTTCCTGAGTCCATCCTGAATAAAAACACACATCCTCAAGCACAGAGTAGTTGGGGAGTGTTGATGTTGCCTGTTTCCCTGCCCATTCCACCCCATGATCTAGTGCACTGGGGGCAAAACTGGCACAACAATACACACCGTATACCTCTTAACGGGGAGTGAACTGATTGCGCTCAAGCATTGTCTTCATCCCCTCCAAGTGAACTAACAAGTTTAGTGATAGACCCTTAACTGATCCCTGGCGCTGTGCTGAGCTAAAGTCCTTGAAGAATGGTGTTGACATGATAAAGCATCCTGAAGCCCACTTTGCCGCGGGACAATATCGTGCAGGCTACCTCGTGTTGGTAGAGTCTGCTCAGGAACATTAGAGAATTTTATGTTTCTTTGCGGACATGAATGGCAAACCCATGTGTTTGATTTATAGATGACGTGGCTGTGCTGAATGGTACCACATTCAAGTGCCTTGTGAGGTGGATCTTAGTGAGAAACAGGACAGTGCCCATGAAAGTAAACCACTCAATTAAAGCTAATATACTGGTCGTGTCATTTGCCATTTGTGGAAAATGGCTGCGGCGTCTGCCTCCTTGACAACACTCCAAAGGTAATTCGGGATGTGCCCAGGACACAATGAGGTGCTATAGCAATATCAGCTCTTTCCTAATGTTGGCTCAGCACAGATTTTGTCTTTAGCAAGATGGTGCAGTCCCTTTAACTATTGTGGCGGAGGAGGTTCAGCTATTTAAGTCATCTCACTTCCTATCTTTTTTTAATACATGCAATAAAAGCAAGCTAGAAAGTGCCACATCAAATGATTTCCTATCGATAGCTGCAGCGTGAACCATGTCAGTGATTTCAGCTTTTCTGTGCAGTAGAGCGTGCAAATTGATGCAGTGAAAACAAGCTTCTGATGATCATGGCAACTCAGTAATCATTGCTGTGCACACTGGGCTCTACCTTAGCATGCTGAATTTACACCTCACAATAACATTGCCATGGAGTCCTCTAATGACTATGGACCAAGAAAATGACTGCAGAACATGCCTTCATTAATCTTTGGTGCTACAATTGCTGCAAGTCTCTCTTGTCTATCATGTTTGCTCTGCAAGGAGATAAGAGATAGAACCATCCATGGCAAGTTGCTGGGCAGAAGTCAGGCAGACGTACTGATTGCTAGAGATTGATAGTGAAGTCAGATCCCGCTACTTGCCGATGCCTGTTCATGTAAACCATCTCAATACTCCGGGAGACCTCTGCCCCATTTTTTCCCACCTGTGGTTTCGATTCACTGCCTTCCTCCAAAAATAACCATTTGCCATAAGGAAAAGCAACCACATCAATTCAGTGGGCAGAATTTTGCCATCGGCGAGCAGGGGGCGGGGCCCACTCGCCAACACGTAAAATGATGTGGGATGACTTCGGGGGAAACCCCTGACGTCATCCCAGACCATTTAAATTTTCAGGAAGGCGGGGGCGCAGCAGAATCAGCAGTGGGCCCGCCAACCTATCAATGGCCAATTGAGGCCATTGATTGGATCAGTTATACAATTAAAGTACCTGCCTGTCCAACCTTAAGGTTGGTGGGCAGGCCAGGAGCCCCGGTGGGCAAAAGAAAAAACATGAAACCTCATCCACCAGCGGGATGAGATTTCATGTAGGGTTTAAAAAAGTTTAATAAACTTATTATGTAAATGATGAACATGTCCCATCTCATGTGACATTGTCACATGAGGGGGACATATTAAGGAATTTTATTTTTTCTATTTTTAATATTTTTAAAAGCGTCAGCGATCTCCCTGAGGCAGCACTTAGCCTCAGGGAGATGTGCGCTCTTTTGTGCGCATGCACAAAAGATCACACCCTTGCTTTTGGGGAATCCCTCCCCGTTTGCACAGGAAGCGCACAGCGCTCCCTGGCGGACGTCACGCTGGGCGGGCCTTAATTGGCCCGCCCACTTAAAATGGCGGCAGGGCCCGCTTCTCCGGTGGAGATCGGCTCTTCACCTGCCGGAGATTTGGTCGGGCCCGTCCACCCGGCAGGCAGAAAATTCTGCCCAATAAAACGTTAGAAAGCTGCAATGAGTTGCAATTCTGAAAGAGAACGAGAAACACACGAAATGTTCTGGAATGAGTAAAGAGGGAATTACATTCATAAAGTGCCTTTCACAAATTCAGGATGGCCCCAAGTCAGTGAAGTACCTTGGAAGGGCCGTTGCTGCTGTTCAGAAACATGGCAGTCAATTTGTGCACAGTAAGATCCCACAAGCAGCAATGAGATAATCAAACAGACAGTACATATTTTGATTGAGGGATCAATATTGGTTAGGACAATTCCACCCTCCCCACCCCTCACCAACCCCGCCCCCAGATTCTTCTTTGAATTGTGCTGTAGGGTCTTTTACCTTCAGACGTATACCAGGAGATTTCACAGAATCACAGTGCAGAAGAGGCCCTTTGGCCCATCGAGTCTGCACTGACATGTGAGAAACACCTGATCTACCTACCTAATCCCATTTACCAGCACTTGGCCCATAGCCTTGAATGTTATGACGTGCCAAGTGCTCATCCAGGTACTTTTTAAAGGATGTGAGGCAACCAGCCCCCACCACCCTCCCAGGCAGTGCATTCCAGACCGTCACCACCCTCTGGGTAAAAAGGTTTTTCCTCACATCTCCCCTAAACCTCCTGCCCCTCACCTTGAACTTATGCCCCCTTGTGACTGACCCTTCAACTAAGGGGAACAGCTGCTCCCTATCCACCCTGCCCATAATCCTGTACGCCTCAATTTCATGACCTGCCGTCCCCTGATGATCCCTGCTCTGTCAAACAGTGGCCCAGGTTTTAACCATGATGGAGAGCCCCTCCGAAAATAGCGGAACTGCGGAAAACCATAAGTTCCGCCCCAGAACACAGCACTTCCCATTTTCACCAGGGTGGAGGTTGGGCACATTTCATGGAGGCATGCAGCTGGCCATTTAAATCAGCAGCTTCCTCACCTCCACGCAGGTTTAATGGGAAGATGGTGGCATGGTGGTAACATCACTGGACTAGTAATCCAGAGGCCCAGATATATTCTCTGAGCATGTGAGTTCAAATCCCACTGTGGCAGCTGGTGGAATTTGATTTCATATATAAACCTGGAATGGAAAGCTAATCTCAGTAATAGTAACCACAAAGCTATCATAGGTTGTTGTAAAAACCCATCTGGTTTACTAATGTCCTTTAGGGAAGGAAATCTGATGTCCTTACCTGGTCTGGTCTACATGTGACTCCAGACCCACAGCAATGTGGTTGACTCTTATCTGCCCTCTGAAATGGCTTAGCAAACCACTCAGTTCAAGGGCAACTAGAGCCTAGCCAGCGATGCCCACATCCCGTGAAAGAATAGTAAATAAATAAATTTTGGTAGCCCAGGAGTGTGAAACATGAAATGTGCGGAGTAGACCTGGTAAGAGCAGGTCCGAACTTGGTGCATTTCTTTGGATAGCCGCTCCCCTTTGGAAAACCCCTGTGGAATCTGCTTTAAAATTTTATTTACTGTCCCAGAAGTGGCACAAAACGAATTCTAATTCTCTTCCCTAGCTCCAAGGGAGTAGGAGGGTGGGGCTCCTGATCTCACAGAGCACTAATTACCCCTACTGACTCGTGCACCCTGGTGGCAGGAAGAACCTCCTGCTGGGGAAGAACGCATAACACTTACTGCGAAGGAAAGTAGAAGATGGGCATGGCAGCCATGCACACAGAGGCCAAAGAGGCCAGTCACTGTGAGCAGGCAAAGCCCAGAGAGAGGCCAGGAGGTCAGGAGGAAGGAGCTGCTGTCTGCGACCAGTAAGGAAGAGGAGGAAAAGCAGGACAACCAGGCACTATCCTGTGGGAAGGATGTACAGACCTATGACATCCGACCTCAATATAACCGAAAACCAGTGTCAAAGGCCACTGAGGCTAAGCCAAATCCACTACCGCTACCATCTAGAAGGGCAAGGGTAGCAAACACATGGGAACACCACTGCCTGGAAGCTCCCCGCTCAAGCCACTCACCATCCTGGCTTGGAAATATATCGCCGTTCCTTCACTGCCGCTGGGTCAAAATCCTGGAGCTCCCTCCCTAACAGCACTGTGGGTGTACCTACACCACAGGGACTGCAGTGGTTCAAGAAGGCGGCTCAGCATCACCTTCTCAAGAGCAATTAGTGATGGGGAATAAAGCTGGCCCAGCCAGTGACGCCCACATCCCATGAATGAATAAAAGAAAAGATTTATGTCGCATGGTCCAGCAGCAACGAGAGCCAGAATCCATCGACCCACACATGCCCTGCCAGTGGCTGGGAAGGTAACCATCGCTCTCAAATTTTATGCCTCAGGATCTTTCCAGGGATCATCAGGAGACTGCTTTGGTATATCCCAGCCAGTAGCTCACAGCAGCCTTAAGACTGTAACTAATCTCCTGTTTGCTTGTGTGGGGGTTCATATCAATTTCCCTATAGATTTGGAGTCTCAGACGCAAAGAGACCAAAAAAGCCTTTGCCCAATTACCAGGCTTCCCTCAGGCGCACAGCGATATTGACTGCATCCATGTTGCCATAAAGGCCCCAGGTCAACATACGGACACCTTTGTCAACCTAAATCCTTGCACTCAATCAATGTCCAGCTGGTTTGTGACCACAACAAGTCTCCCTTCATGTGTGTGCGAGGTTCTCTGGCAGCTACCCTGACTCCTTCATACTATTTCAGCCATCAACACAGATATGTAAGTGGAGGGTAAGTAGTTGGATAATGATCCCTTTTAGGAGGCAGAGCGCAATTACAACAGCAGCCGTATTTTTTTTTTAATTCATTCACGGGATGTGGACTTCGCTGGCTGGGCCAGCATTTATTGCCCATCCCTAAATGCCCTTGAGAAGGTGGTGGTGAGCTGCCTTGTTGAACCGCTGCAGTCCATGTGGTGTAGGTACACCCACAGTGCTGTTAGGAAGGGAGTTCCAGGATTTTAACCCAGCGACAGTGAAGGGACGGCGATATATTTCCAAGTCAGAATGGTGAGTGGCTTGGAGGGGAACTTCCAGGTGCTGGTGTTCTCATCTATATGCTGCCCTTTTCCTTCTAGATGATAGTGGTTGTAGGTTTGGAAGGTGCTGTCGAAGGAACCTTGGTGAATTTCTGCAGTGCATCTTGTAGATGGTACACACTGCTGCTACTGTGCATCGGTGGTGGTGTATGTTTGTGGATGTGGTGCCAATCAAGCTTTGTCCTGGATGGTGTCAAGCTTCTTGAGTATTGTGGGAGCTGCACTCATCCAGGCAATTGGAGAGTATTTCATCACATTGCGGACTTGTGCCTTGTAAATGGTGGACGGGCTTTGGGGAGTCAGAAGGTGAGTTACTTGTCGCAGGATTCCCAGCCTTTGACCTGCTCTTGTAGCCATAGTATTTATATGGCTAGTCCAGTTCAGTATCACCACCAGGAGTACCTGGCAGGCAGTACGAGCAGGCAATTGGCATTCTAAAGTTGCGCTTTAGGTGCCTCAATCACTCAGGTGGAGCCCTGAAGTATGCCCCAGCAAGGGTATCAAGAATAGTGTGCTGCACGATGCACATTGTGCAGCAGAGGAGCATACAAATCGATGGCAACAATCCCATGGGCAGAGCTTCAACTTCTGTGAATGAGGAGGAGGAGGGAATCCCTCTCCATTCACATGATGCCAAAATGAATGAGGATGAGGAGGCTGCCAATGGAAGTGCAGCTGGGAAGCATGGAACCTTATGTCACCAGGGGCTGACTCTGTGCAGGAGGGGATCATTGCCAGATGGGTCCTTGTGCAAAATGGATTCTCGTAAGGTCCTCCACTATCACAATTGTCATCAGCCAGTCCCTGGTGACACACTTCCACCTGAAGAACCTTGTACATTGATGATTAGTCAAGGTACTGCCTATTCCCCAAAAGCGAGAGAATAAACATAATGAGTTGGACTCAGTCATATTCATATGGCTGAAACCCACAGTACCACGGTATCTTTACAGTGCAGAAGGAGGCCATTCAGTGCTCTAGTCTGCACTGGCTCTCTGAAAGAGCATTTCATCTAGTCCCACTTACTTGCATTATCCCCGTAAATTTGCACATTCTCTCTTTTCAGGTAACAATCCAAATCCCTTTTCAATATCTTGATCGAACCTGCCTCCACCACCATTTTAGGAAGGTGTTGTTCCAGACTCCGATCACCCTCTGGGTGAAATAATTTTCCTCACATCACATTTACTCCTTTTGCCAATTATTTTGAATCTGTTCACTCTCGCTCTTGATGTCCTTTTGAGTGGAAAAAGTTTCTCACTATTTACCTTGCCCGTACCCCTCAGGATCTTGAATACCTCTATCAAGTCTCTTCTCAGCCTTCTTTTCTCCAAGGAAAACAGTCCAAATCTCCCCAATCTATCCTCAAAGCTACAGTTCTGCATCTCTGGAATCATGCTTGTGAATCACCTCTGTACTCTCTCCAATGCCTTCACATTCTTCCTTAAGTATGGTACCTAGAACTGGACACAATACCCCAGATGAGGCCTAACTAGTGTCTTATACAAGCTCTTACTCTTGTACTGAATGCTTCTATTAATAAAGCCTATGACACTATATGCTTTATTAACTGCTCTCTCAACATGCTCTGCCATCTTCAATGAACTATGTATGTCTACAATGAGGTCCCTCTGTTCCTGCACCTTTAGAGGCTGCCCCTTTATTTTATACTGTCTTGCCATATCTTTCCTGCCAAAACGAATTACCTCACACTACTCTGCATTGAACTTCATCTGCCACTTGTCTGCCCAATCCACCAACATGTCTATGTCCTTCTGAAGTTCATATCCCCATCATAGTTGAAAATGTTTCCAATCTTTGTATCATCTGCAAATTTTGAAATCATGCCCTGCACACCACAGCCTAAGTCATTAATACATATCAGAAAGAGCAAGAGTCCCAGCACTGACCCCTGAGGAACTCCACTACAAACCTTCCTCCTATCTGAAAAACAACCATTTATCACTACTCTATGTTTCCTGTCACTCAGCCAATTTCTTATCCAAGTGCCTTCTTTCCCTTTTATTCCATAACCTAAAATTTTGCTCGCAAGTCTGTTGTGTTTCACTGTATCAAATGCTTTTTGAAAATCCATATACACCACATCAACAGTGTTTCCTTTATCAACCTTGCCATCATAACCATGGGCCTCATTGTATCTCAAACACAGATGGTAACAAGTCATTCAGAACCTGCCCCCCTCACATGAACGCCCATGACTGTAAATGATGGGCCATTAACCGCCAACTTGACCATCATCTAACTGTGCCCAAAATGCTGAGAGTGACGCAACGTCAGAATTCACGCCCTACACACGCTGATAGGATTGTGTGTTGTAGCATACATGTAGATGAGGCATCTCACACATGAGGAGCCCATGACTGTTCAACACCAGCTCTTTGAAAGAACTTTGAAAGCGCAGCATCCATTCCAGTCAATGGTCCAGTGTCTGACCTGGGTGCCACATGCAGCCTGGCTTTTACATACCTCTGCTTACCACACAAAGCACATCCTGTGACACCTGGAATGCAAACACAGCCAAAGTAGTGAGCATGGCAGACAGCCAACATAACCTGGATGATACATGGCCTCTCGAGCTGCGATGCCTACACCTAGGCCAATGTGTAACACTGCAGTGCGGATGAGGGCCATGCACCCAGCACTCATGTTTGAGATGCACCTGCTGCCCAGCATCTCCTCCTGGAGTCTGATCATTGAGCCTCCCTTAAAGTCAAGCTTCCATGGACAATGAAAGATACAAGGGGCATCTCAATGCTTGAGCCTTTGAGCACTGGGTGTGACACAACTGAGAAGGAGGATGCCCTCTGAAGCATCACAAATTAGCTGACAACCTTGATGCTGCTGAAAAAATGTTGAGGTGGACTTCAGCAAGCCGCCTTTATAATTACTGGTAAGAGCTGCCTTCATAATGTCGCCATTCCTTTTGAGCTCTCTGGTGTACAAATACAGACTGAGTCATGTACAAGTGTAAGTAAATATATTCAAGAAATGCTCAAATGTGCCAAATGCAAAATGAAAAGTGGAACCGCGGTGAACCCATCAGTGCTCTAGGCGAGACGGCGCCCTCCACTCTCGCACATTCCTACAGAGTGCTCCCTGTGTTGCCTCGGAGGAGGTGGAGGCAGGCTGCTCACTTCTTTGTCTAAACAGCAATGAGGAGTGTGGTGGCCTGGCTTGCCATGCAGGCACCGTTAGGGACCTCCTTCCGACTACAACCTCTGCATCACTGCATGGGCAGCCGTGGTTACTGGCTGCAGATGAAGGCTCTGGTGGAAGGGCCGGGGAAGTGGAAGAAGATGAGGGTGCTGAGGAGCTTCAGTACCTTCACCCTCCTCAGTGGGGGAGGTGGTGGCTTGGTATTGCCACTGGACTGGTAATCCAGAGCCCCAGGGTAATGCTCTGGGGAACCAGGTACGAATAGCACCACAGCAGATGGTGGAATTTGAATTCAATAAAAATCTGGAATTAAAAGCTTAATGATGACTATAAAACCATTGTCAATTATCATAATAACTAATATTACTAATGCCCTTTAGGGAAGGAAATCTGCCATCCTCACCTGGTTTGGCCTATATGGGACTCCAGACTCACAGTAATGTGGTTGATTCTTAAATGCCCTCTGAAAGGGCCAAGCAAGCCACTCAGTTGTATCAAACTGCTACAAAGTCAATAAGAAGGAATGAAATCGGACGGACCACCTGGCATCGACCTAGGCACCGGAAACGACAACCCCAAACCTTGTAAAGTCCTCCTTACTAACATCTGGGGGCTTGTGCCAAAATTGGGAGAGCTGTCTCACAGACTAGTCAAGCAACAGCCTGACAGAGTCATACTCACGGAATCATAGTCATACATACAGATCATGTCCCAGGCACCACCATCACCATCACTGGGTACATCCTGACCCACCAGCAGGACAGATCCAGCACAGGTGACACCACAGTGACCTACAATCGGGAGGGAGTTGCCCTGGGAGTCCTCAACATTGATTCCAGACCCCAAAAGTCTCATAAAATCAGGTCAAACATGGGCAAGGAAACCTCCTGCTTATTACCACATACCACCCTCCCTCAGCTGATGAATCAGTGCTCCTCCATGTTGAACACCACTTGGAGGAAGCACTGAGGGTGGCAAGGGCATAGAATGTACTTTGGGTGAGGGACTTCAATGTCCATCACCAAGAGTGGCTCGGTAGCACTGCCACGGATGAAGCTGGCTGAGCCCTAAAGGACATAGCTGCTAGACAGAGTCTGCGTTAGGTGGTGAGGGAACCAACAAGAGGGAAAAACATACTTGACCTCATCCTCACCAACCTGCCTATCACAGATGCATCTGTCCATGACAGTATCACCACACAGTCGTTGTGGAGACGAAGTCCCGCCTTCACATTGAGGATAAACTGCTTCCTGTTATGTGGCACAACCACTGGCCTAAATGGGATAGATTTTGAACAGATCTAGCAATTCAAGATTGGGGAACCATGAGGCGCTGTGGGCCATCAACAGCAGCAGAATTACACTCAAACACAATCAGTAACCTCAAAGCCTGGCGTACCCCTCACTCTATCATTACCACAAAGCTAGGGGGTTAACCTTGGTTCAATGAAGAGTGCAGGAGGGCATGGCAGGAGCAGCACCAGGCATACTTGAAAATGAGGTGTCAACCTGGTGAAGCTATAACACAGGACTACTTGTGTGCCAAACAGCAGGAGCAGAAAGTGATAGACAGATCAGATCTAAGCTCTGCAGTCCTGCCACATCCAGTCGTGAATTGTAGTGGACAATTAAACAACTCATTGGAGGAGGAGGCTCCAAAAATATCCCCATCCTCAATGATGGTGGAGCCCAGCACATCAGTGCAAAAGATAAGGCTGAAGGATTTGCAACAATCTTCAGCCAGAAGTGCCGAGTGGACGATCTATCTTGGCCTCTTCCTGAGGTCCCCCGCATCACAAATGCCAGTCTTCAGCCAATTTGATTCACTCCACGTGATATCAAGAAATGGCTGAAGGCAGTGGATACTGCAAAGGCTATGGGCCCTGACAATATTCCGCAATAGCACTGAAGACTTGTGCTCCAGAACTTGCCACGCCCCTAGCCAAGCTGTTCCAGTACAGCTACGACACTGGCATCTGCCTGGCGATGTGGAAAATTGCCGGGTGTGTCCTATACACAAAAGGCAGGGCAAATCCTACAAAGCCAATTACCTCCCATCAGTCTACTCTTGATCATCAGTAAAGTGATGGAAGGGGTCATCATCAATGCTATCAAGTGGCACTTGCTTAGCAATAACCTGCTCACTGATGTTCAGTCTGGGTTCCGCCAGGGTCACTCAGCTTCTGATCTCATTACAGCCTTGGTTCAAACATGGACAAAAGAGCTGAACTCCAGAGGTGAGGTGAGAGTGACTGCCCTTGGCATCAAGGCAGCATTTGACCGAGTGTGACATCAAGGAGCCCTAGCAAAACTGGAGTCAATGGGAATCGGGGGGAAAACTCACCATTGGTTAAAATCATACCTAACACAAAGGAAGATGGCTGTGGTTGTTGGAGGTCAATTTTCTCAGTTCCAAGACATCACTGCAGGAGTTCCTCAGGGTAGTGTCCTAGGTCCAACCATCTTCAGCTGCTTCATAAAGCTTCCTTCCATCATAAGGTCAGAAATGGGGATGTTCGCTGATGATTGCACAATGTTCAGCATCATTCGCGATTCCTCAGTTAATGAAGCAGTCCATGTCCAAATGCAGCAAGACCTGGACAATATCCAGGCTTTAGCTGACAAGTGGCAAATAACATTCGCGCCAGGCAATGGCCATCTCCAACAAGAGACAATATAACCATTGCCCCTTGACATTCAATGGCATTACCATCACTGAATCCCCCACTATCAACATCCTGGGGGTTACCATTGACCAGAAACTGAAATGGACTAACCATATAAATACTGTGGCTACAAGAGCAGGAATTCTGCAGCAAGTAACTCACCTCCTGACTCCCCAAAGCCTGTCCACCATCTACAATGCACAAGTCGGGAGTGTGATGGAATACTCCCCACTTGCCTGGATGAGTGCAGCTCCAACAACACTCAAGAAGCTTGACACTATCCAAGACAAAGCAGCCCACTTGATTGGCACCCCTTCCACAACATTCACTCCCTCCACCACTGACGACCTGTAGCAGCAGTGTGTACCTTCTACAAGATGCACTGCAGAAACTCACCAAGGCTCCTTCAAGAGCACCTTCCAGATCCACGACCTCTGCTGCCTAGAAGGACAAGGGCAGCTCATTCTTGGAGGTTCCCCTCCAAGCCATCCTGACTTGGAAATATATAACCGTTCCTTCACTGTGGCTGGGTCAAAACCCTGGAACTCCCTCCCTAACAGCGCTGTGGGTGTACCTACACCTCGGGGACTGCAGCGGTTCAAGAAGACAGCACATCACCACCTTCTCAAGGGTAATTAGGGATGGGGAATGTATGCTGGCCTAGGCAGCGATGCCCACATCCTGTAAATGAATTAAAGAAAAGCGAGCTGCCGAGCCCCGGGTTGGCCTTCGGCTGGGGTTGATGGGGCTGTCTGCTGGGTCCATTCCAGCAATTGCTGTGTAACCCTCCTGCTACGGGTGCGCAGCTCCTCACATATTCCATGAATGTCAGTGCACACAATCTGAGCGGACTGATCCAGGCTACTGAGGGAGGCTTGCACCCTTTCCTGGCTGAGATGCTGCTCTTGCATTTGCTCCGAGAGCCGCCGCACGTGTCCCTCCACAAGATAGGCCAATCTCTCGTGGTCAGATCTCACGCGGTTGAGCTCCCAGGACAATGTGGAGCTCATGGCAGCGATGACTTCTCCATTCACAGTCCTAGAGCCCTCACTGCCTCAGGGAGCTCTGCCAGATGTGCATACATCTGCTGCTGATTATCCAAATATTGTGCCCCAAAAGGTGACTCCTGAGGCTGCACGTTCCTGCCCACTGGAGCGTTATTGTGACTTTCCTCCCTTCTCCAAGGGGGAATATGTATAGATATCTCTGACTCGCACACTTCTTCCTGCACTCTTCTGCTGTGTTTTGCACTCTGTGCCACTGACTCTACACATGTGCTACATCCCTCTGAAGTGCCTGTATCAGAGTGGGTAGAGCATGGGCTAGTCTGATGTGACTCTGCTGCCTCAGACATCTCTTCCTCCTCCTGATGTCCGAGGGATGATCTGGCCCGGGGTGGGGTGAGGGGGAAGAGCTGGACTCAAAAGGAGTTCTGAAGGTAGATCCCTTCTCCTTGTGAAAGCACGGTCTGATGCATGCCATTGCCTTAACCATGCTCATGCTGCCCTTATGATGTAACACCATCCTTGCACTCTCACTCATGCCAAAATCCCATTGTGCTCAGTAAGCTGACATTATGACCTCGATCATTGCCATCATGTGCCAAGGTGATTTTAACACCACATTTATCACTACTAATGATGATTCACCTTCACCAACAGGCAGCTGTTCAGGCACCCTGGCAATCTCCATAGCCATCTGTTCAATGGGCTGGATGCATCTTAGCCAGGCTGACCCACCCCCAGTCTGGGCCATCTCCATAGCCCTTTTTGCACTTTTGGCCTGCAAATGCCAACATGGATTTATGTTAGCCTGATATATAGTACACAGTGGAGTATTGCTCTTCACTGTGTCTGCATGAGAGTGCTCATTCACATCTATTCATGCTTTCAGTGGTTCACTAGAGTACACTTTGACTAGGCAGCAACAATGACAACTCTCCCATTGGGAAAGCCCATGATCGGCCATCCACTCCAGGGTCAGCTAACAGCTGGACAACATTTACAGCTTGGACACTCACCTGACATGGCAATGACATCTTATCCGAGACACAGGATCTTCACCATTGATGACCTATCTCTCACATGGGCCTTTCAGGATCCAGATTTTTATCTGCGCCCAAGTCACCCAGCCTGTGGCAGGCCCGCCTCTGACCCCTCACTAGTTCCGGGGTCGTCCACCCCGACTCCAATTCTAGACCGCTCCCACCACCCCCCAAACCGAAAATCAGAAGTTTGGGCAGACATTTTTCAAGGTGGGGTTTACAGAGATGGGAATTCTCCCATCTCTGCGCACCCGACCTGGGAGTGAAAATCTGAGCCAACATCTTTTTCGCTCACTTCCGTTTTTTTTGAATCTCCTGGATTCCTCACAGCAGTGTCCAAGAAAAAAATCTTTAATTCCTGAAGACTTCAAGATAATCCTGGCGGGCGTGCGTGGCAGCTTTGGAAGCACTCTCTCAACTTCGCACTAATTGGCAGCATTGATTGTGTGCTCAGGCCTCAGGCCTCAGGCATGGGGCTTTGTATCTTGACCTACTGATTTAGAGGCAGGAGGGCGACCATTACTGTCACCTAGAGCATTGAACGAGGGTTACCTTGAACTTAACTGGCTGGGCAGGAAGCCTACGGGACTGGAATCCTGAAGGCAGAAAGAGATGGAGCAAGAGAATTCCAGAATACCAGGCCGTGATGACTTAAGCCACTGGGAGGTGTCGGGTTGGAGAGGAGGGCGATGGCTGTAGAAACGCGGAAGGTATGTGCTGGAGTGTGAGGCTGCAGAGGTCGGGTGTGCCAATGCCATGGGGAACTTATAAACGAGGCTGAGGGGTCAATGCTTTGTAATTAATGGGTCAGTTAGCTTGCCCTGTCAGCCAACCAGCAGAGAGTTTGATCACTTCATTTAGAAATGCTTATTGTATCACTTCTGAGCTGCAAGGTGGATGTAAATGATTGCTGCAGCTTATTATGGAATATATATTTCTTTTTTTACCTTCTATGTGCTCAGGTGCTGAATTATATCAAATGAAGTTTAATATTACCAAGGCAAATGTCAAGCATTGCCTCCAGGTAGCTCTTTTCCTATTTGAAATCCTTCATGAGGAGAGTTAACAAGATGGAGTAATCCCATTTCTCACTGAAAGATTAATAAAATGGATGTTCTTGTATTCGTTCACAGCTCTTTTGAATCCTTCAAGTCCTGTCATATTTACTTAACAATGAAGTGCTGGAACCTGCACTGGAAGCTTCCCTTGTGATACTTTTCCACATGCTTTGAACTAATGACATTGGGGTCCTCTTATTTTCTTTCAACCTCCGCGACATCCATCCAGCTAGACCCTCGGGATGCCATTCACGCACCCTTGCTGCCAATTAATGAAAGCTGAGATGAGGAGGTTGAAATTGGTAAAATGAGCATCCATGCTCACAAAGCAGGGAGTCATAGAAACCTCAGAGAGTTCAGTCCCCTCGAGTTCTGCTGTGCTATTCAGTTAGACCACGATGGGAGAGCTGCAACAAGCAATCAAACATATGAAGTACAACAAAGCCTCTTGCTCCGACACTATTCCAGCTGAAATCTTCAAAGTTGGCAGACTTTTGCTCACATCAAGACTCCGTGTGCTCACCCTATGGATTTGGGAGGAGAAAGAACCCCGCCCTCTCCCTGCCCTGACTTCAGGAATGTGAAAATAGTAACTATATTTAAGAAGGGAAATAAATCACACTGCGGAAATTATTGAGGTATTTCCCTCTTGTCCATAGCAGGGAAAACCCTGACACCCATTCACCTGAATATCCTACCTCCTGTGGCTGAGGAAATCCCCTCAGAGACACCGTGAGGCTTCAGACCATCCAGAGGAGCTTCTGACATGGTCTTTTTGCCAGACAAATACAAGAAACATGTCACGAACAGAAGCTCTTCATTGCATTCAAGAACCTGACCAAAGCATTTGATTCAGTAAATTGCAAGGCTCTGTGGATTGTGCTCCAAAGATGTGAATGTCCAAGAAACTTCATTACAATCCTGCAACTGCTTCATGATGATATGACTGCAACTGTCTTGCATGGGAGATCTGAAATAGATGCCTTCGAAATCCGGACTGGTGTCAAGTAAGGCTTTCTGATAGTTCCCATACTATTTACAGTCTACCTGACAGTTGGCTATTCACCTTATCAAAGATCAACTGCCCTCCAGTGTGAGTTAAGTACTACCTAGGTGGAAAACTGTTTAATCTCAGTCACCTCCGTGCCAAAACTAAACTGACCATCATGGACATATATGGCCCACAGTTTGCGGATGACTGCAACCAATGTTCCTCTTCACATGTCCAGGCATTCTGGGATAGTGACTAATATTTTAAGAGATAATCACAGAACCATAGAGCACAGGAGACCATCTGACCCATTTTGCATGCGTGGTCTTTCTAAAAGAAGCTACTCAATCAATCTTACTCTTTCCCTATAGATCTGTAAAATTCTTCCATTTTACGGTCATAGAGTCCTAGAGTTATAGAGCACAGAAACAAGCCCTTCGGCTCATCATGTCCGTGCCGGCCATCAAGCACCTATCCATTCTATCCCCATTTTCCAGCACTTGCCCATAGCCCTGTATGCTATGGCGTTTCAAGTGCTCATCGAAATACTTCTTAAATGTTGTGAAGAGTTTTAATGTATTTTAGTGTATCTAATTTAGTGTATCTAACTCCTTTTTGTGGAGGTCTTGTGGTGTAGTGTCCCTGCCTCCAAACCAGAAGATTCAGGTTTGAGACCCACTCCACAACTCGTTGGTAAAGGAAAGTGTGTTCGTGATATATCCATACAGGTTGATTATCAACCTGCACATCCTTCCAACATGCCTATGGCAGGCTGTGAGTGTGGGAGGGTCTGCTGGCCAGCCATGCTTGATGTGGTTTGGCGCCCCTAAAGCTATAGGCTCTGGCTTAAGGCTAGCAATCTGTCCCAGAAGAAGCAAGATATGGAACACAGATATAAGCATGTGCTTTGTCTGCCTTATGTTTCTCTAGATGTGGAAAGTCTTCTAAGCCTAATTCCCTTTTGAAAGTCGATACTGAACCCACTTCCACCACCCTTTTCAGGCAGTGCATTCCACATCATAAAAACTCTCTGTGTAAAAAAAACAAATTCCTCCCCCTGGCATTTTTGCCAATTATCTTAAATCTGTGACCTCTGGTTTCCGACCCACCTGCCAATGGGAACAGTTTCACCATATCTACTCTATCAAAACCTCTCGCGGGGAAGAAGGTGACAGACACAGAGGCCTCAGAGAGCTTTATCATAAGTTGCACAGAAAAATTAAGTCCGGAACACAGCTTCCAATTAAAGTGTGGAAGTAGAACGAGAGGGCATTGTGGAAGTAGAACGAGAGGGCACAAGAGCTCAAACAGGGGAAAAGTGAATTGAAGAATAGTGGCAAACAGTTCTTCCTCACTCAATGGGAGACACATGGAATGGATTTCTGGACACAGCCGTAGAGACAAAAATCCAGGAATCATTTAAAGAAAGAACATGCGTTTATGGGGTTGAATTTACTGGCCATGGTGGTGGACCAATTAAGCCGCCAGAAAACCGGTGGCAACTCAGCCACAGCCATTTCCAGAGCTCAGAGGAGATTAAGTGTCTGTCAGAAATTTGGTTCAGCATATTTGAGGGATCGTCTATGCCAAACTCATAACATCAGATGTGCCCAGAGGAAGGCCAGAGGTGGAAAATCGGCAGAAGTCCCTTCAAACCCCAACAACAACAACATGAACTGTCAGATCAACGCTGATCCCCCACCAGGCTCTTTGGTCATGAGAGGGCCCACAGAAGACAATGAGATCATTTACAGCTTGGATATACTCGAACAACGAGGAGTGTACTTCAAAGGGTGAATGATTCTGCGTGTTTTTTTTAAGTCATTTTCAAGTTTTAACATTGGGTTTCTCACAGGCAGTGGACTAGATACTTTTATTAAAAATGTTTATATTTTTGCGATGAACCGAATTTCAGCTGCATTGGCAAAACTGCACTGTGTCACCACTCTTAAATTCATCAAGGAATATCTTTTATTCCAAGGGGAAAAGCAATTAAAGATTACTTTCTAATACACTGCCTGATTACGCTGGCTCATCGAAGCATTTGCGATTATGCAAATGAGTTCCAATGCAAACTTTGAATTCACCGCAGAAAGCCAGAGCAATATACTTTCGGATTGCTGACTGCCCCCAAAGCAGAAACTCTCTGCCAATGGCTGGGATTTTCCAGTCCTGCCCATGGCGGGAATGGAAAATTTGGAGAGCCAGCCAAAAGCCCATTGACTTTCAGCGGCACAGGAAAATCCTAGCTGCGGGCGGGGCCGGAAATTCCTGGCCAATATCTTTTCATGTTGGTCGAGGGATACATATTGGCCAGGACATGGGAGAACTCCCCTTCTCTTCCTCAACATAGCGGGTGGTTGATGGGCAGGTTGATGGGGCAGGGTGGGGGGTTGGTAATTGAAACAAAGCAAGGCAATATTTAGTTCTTTTTTATAAACCTCTTCATTGTAAGACAATGATTCTCAGCAATTCAACTATTCTAATCATTCAGGCATCTCATAAATAAAACACCACATGAGTTCCACATTGTTACAATATTTATATAGCTTATGAACCTAACATAACATGGTTGTTTTATATAGTTGCTTACACCATCACACCAGGACACTGGCAGTGTCATCTCCATCTCCTCGAGCCATGCTAATGACACAATAACTAATTTGCTTGGATCTCTTGTGTTTCCTTCCCCTCCTGCAGGCACAGAGTCTTGCTGGGCTGTGGTTTTGTGGGTGACACTGACTGCTCACGCCTCACCCCAGAGCGGCAATGAGTAAGCCTAGGCAATGAGCTCCATTGGGTTATCTGACAAGAGAAATTGCTGGCACAGTCCCAAGCTATCCTTGCCCAGTGTTCGTAAGATTGGACTTAGCTGCAGGGTTCACATTCAAGTAGTTTACATGTTACACAGACATAGGGACATGGGGCTTAGGAGCAGCAGTTGGACATTTGGCCCTTCAAGCCTGCTCTGCTGTTCAATAAGATCACCGCTGATGTGGTTGTGGCCTCAACACCATTTACCTGTCTTCCCCCCCTATAACCCTTGACTCCCTTTTCTATCAAATGAACAGTGAACACAACATCCAATCTTAGTTCCAAAGAAGTGTCACATTTGACTCAAAACATTAACACTTTCTTTCTCCACTGATGCTGCCAGGCCTGGTGAGCTTTTCCTGTACTTTCAGGTGTTACAACATCCAACTACTTCTCCGACAGCACCTCCCAAACCTCAGCCTTCACCATCCAGAAGGACCAGGGCAGTGGGCACATGGGATCGCCAGCACCTCCAAGCTCCCCTCCAAGCCATGCACCATCCCAATTTGGACACGTATTGCTGTTCCTTCATCGTCGCTGGGTCAGGATTCTGGAACTCCCTACTGAACAGCACTGTGGGAGTGCCTTCACCAGACAGAGGACAGCTGTTCAGAAAGAAGACCTACCACCACTATTCCAAGGGGTAACTAAATATGGAAAAAAAATGTCGGCCTTTGCTAGTGATGCCCATATCTCTAGAATGGAATATGTCTCTTGGCTGGATTCATACTGCCCAGTCATAGAATTATAGAATGATGCGGCAACTATTCAGCCCATTCTAGTTTTGAAAGAGCTGTCCAATGCCTTTCCTGGCAACTCTCAGTTCTCCTCTGTGTAATAATGCTGCAGTAAACCTCGCCTCTTAATAGCAACTTCCAACATTTGGTCTCCTGCTGTTTTCTAGTTCCTGGTTGGCATGGAAATGAGAAAAACGCTGATGTCCATGTGAAAAGCATATGGTTAGCAATGAGGAGGATATGGAGAGTGAGAGCTAGCTTCCTCTGTCATATGTGTGTTAAGACTCATTGTAATGCAGCCTTGAACAATGAAGGGATGACAACATTTTCAAACAGCTTCACAACCTTCCAGCAGCTTGCACTCCTTATGTTTCAAACCAACAGCTCTGATGAAAGGTGGGTGACCTGAAACGTTAACTCTGTTTCTTTCTCCGCAGGTGCTGCAAGTTTTCCAGCATTTGCTATTTTTTATTCCAGCATCCACTGTATTTTGCTTTTGCACCTTATTTTTGAGGTGCAAAAATTGGCTGCTATGTTTCCTAAATTACAACAATGACTCCACTTCAAAATTTGACTGTAAAGAGCTTTGATGTGTCCTGAGGTTGTGAAAGGCGCTGTGTGAATGCAAATCTTGCATTGTTTTTCTTTGATTCTGTCTCATTGAAAATTCATTAAGAGAACATCGTACAAGGATACAAGGACACAAGAAATAGGAGCAGGAGTAAACCATATGGCCCATCGAACCTGCTCTGCCATTCAAAACGATCACAGCTGACCTTGGGCTTCAACTTCAGTTTGCAGCCTGATCCCCATTTCCCTTGGTTCTCTGAGAGACCAAACATTGTCATATCCCAGCCTTAACTATATTCAGCGATGAAACATCTACAACCCTCTGGGATAGAGAATTCCAAAGAGTCACCACCCTTTGAGTGAAGGAATTTCTTATCATCGCAGTCCTAAGTGATCGGTCCCTTATCCTGAGACTATGCCCCTGTCCTTTAAACTCCCCAGCTAGCGGAAACAAGTATCCACTCTATCAGGCCCCTTCAGAATTTTGTAGGTTTCAATGCGATCCCTTTCATTCTTCTAAAGTCCAGAGAATATAGGCCCAATTTACTCAATCAACATAGGACAACCCCTTGATTCTGGGGACAATTTCGTGAACTTTTGCTGTACCGCCTCCAATGTAAGTATATCCTTCCTTAAATATGGAGACCAAAACTGTACACAGTACTCCAGGTGTGGTCTCACCAAAACCCTGTATAATTGTAGCAAGACTTCTTTATTCCTTTACTCCAATCCCCTTGCGATAAAGGCTAATATGCCATTTGCCTTCCTAAAGGCTTGCTGAGGAATGTTGGTCACTGGGGAGTGGGATTTCCCCACAACCCCATCCCAAAAACAATTTACATTTATATAGTGCCTTTGATGTGGAAAACCATCTCAAGGTACTTCACAGAAGCATTAGCAGACAAAATTTGAATCGGAGCCAAGTAAAGGTATACTAGGACAGGTGAGCCAAAGCTTGGTCACTTAACTGGTTTTTAAAGGGTGACTTAAAGGAGGAGAGTGAGGTAGAGAAGCAGAGAGGTTTAGTGAGGGAATTCCAGAGCTTAGTGCCAAATGGCTGCAGGCACAACCACCAATGATGGGGAGGCCTAAGAGAGTTTTAGAGCTGGAGCAGCTTACAGAGTTAGGGCAGGGTGAGGCCATTGTAGGATTTGAACCCAGGGAGGCCCATGACGATCGTCACTTAAGGCCCGATTTTTGTGACCCTGGTAAAATGGGTGCGCAGTGTATTGCCAGGATCAGACAGTGGTGAAGATGGGCAGCCTCAACCAAGTTTCAAAAGGTTAGCCTTTCCTGTTAGTTGAAATAAGCCCTTCTGTATGCACTGTTAACGCAAGGGTAACATAATGGTCTGGGGAGGGGAGGCTCTTAATTTGATGGCAAAAAAAAATCTTCAAAGCAAAGACATGGACGAAGACAAAGAGGAATATTGCTCTGTTTGAGGACGGAATTTTGGAGGTCTTACATACAAACCTATGAACTAAGAGCAGGAATAAGTCACTCAGCCCTTCAAGCCTGCTCCACCATTCAATAAGATCATGGCTGATCTGACTGTAACCTCCCACCCACCCCTGACAACTTTTCACACCCTTGTTAATCAAGAATCTATCTGGCTCTGCCTTAAAAATATTCAAAGGCTCTGCTTCCACCGCCTTTTGAGGAAGAGAGTTCCAAAGACTCACAACCCTCTGAAAGAAAAAAATTCTCCTCATCACTGTCTTAAATGAAGATTAGCAAAGACAAATGTAGGTCCCTTACAGTCAGAAATGGGGGAAATTATAATGGGGAACAAAGAAATTGCAGAAGAATTGGACACATATTTTGGTTCTGTCTTCACAAAAGAGGACACAAATAATTTCCCGGAAATGTTAGAGAACCAAGGGTCTAGTGAGAGGGAGGAATTGAAGAAAATCAGTATTAGTAAAAAAAAATAGTGTTAGAGAAATTAATGGGGTTAAAGGCTGAAAAATCCCCAGGGCCTGATAATCTACATCCCAGAGTACTAAAGAAAGTGGCCCTGGAAATTTTGGATGCGTTGGTGGTCATCTTCCAAAATACTATAGACTCTGGAGCAGTTCGTACAGATTGGAGGGCCACAAATGTAACCCACTATTTAAAAAAGGAGGGAGAGAAAAAACAGAGAATTACAGACCTGTTAGCCTAACATCAGTAGTGGGGAAAATGCTAGAGCATATTCTAAAAGATGTGGCAACAGAACACTTGGAAAGCATTAACGGGGTTAAACAAAGTCAGCAGGGGTTTATGAAAGGGAAATCATGCTTAACTAATCTACTGGAGTTATTTGAGGATGTAACTAGTTGAATAAATAAGGGAGAACCAGTGGATGTAGTGTATTTGGATTTCAAGAAGGCTTTTGATAAGGTCCCACATAACAGGCTAGTGGGCAAAACTAAAGCACTTGGGATTGGGGGTATTATATTGGCATGGACTGAGAATTGGTTGACAGATCGGAAACAGAGAGTGGGAATAAATGGGTCTTTTTCCGGGTGGCAGGCGGTGACAAGTGCTGTACCGCAGGGATCAGTGCTTGGTCCCCAGCTATTCAAGATATATATAAATGATTTGGATGAGGGAACCAAATGCAATATTTCCAAGTTTGCAGCTGACACGAAACTGGGTGGGGTTGTGAGTTGTGACAAGGATGCAAGGAGGCTTCAGGGTGATTTAGACAAGTGTGTGTGGGCAAATACATGGCAGATGTGGTATAATGTGGATAAATGTGAAGTTATATGCTTCGATGTGAAAAACAGAAAGACAGGGTATTATTTAAATGGTGATATATTGGGAAATGTGGATGTACAAAGGGATCTGGGTGTCTTTGTACACCAGTCAATGAAAGTAAACAGGCAGGTGCAGCAAGCAATTAGGAAGGCAAATGGTACGTTGGCCTTTATTGCAAGAGCATTTGAGCTCAGAAGCAGGGATGTCTTACTGCAGTTATACAAGGCCTTGGTGAGACCACACCTGGAGTGTTGTATGCAGTTTTGGTCTCCCTACCTAAGAAAGGATATACTTGCCATAGAGGGAGTGCAGCGAAGGTTCACTAGGTTGATCTTTCTGCAAGTTTAGCATACAGATCTTCAATCCTTGGGATTCAGTATTTGTCTAACTTAACAGCCTTGTTTGCTATTAATTTATAATCTCCACAGACTCAAATGGTTTGATCTGGTTTCATCACAGGGACTATGTGTGCTGCCCATTCTGAAAATTGGACTGGCTGTATTATTCTTAACTTCCTGAAGAGACATAATTCCACATCTACCTTTTCTTTAGGAGCATAAGGCACAGGTTTTGCCTTAAAAAAACTGTGGTGTTGCTTCAGGGTATATTTTAGCTTGTAGACCTTTGATTTTCCCCAACTCATCTCGGGATACTCTGTCATACTTTTTCAGCAAGTCTGCAATTCCTCCTGCCCTGACTTAAAAATCTCTGACCAATTTAGCTTGATTTCTTTCAACCAATCACAGCCCAGAAGGCTAGGTCCTTCTTCTGTTACAACAATTACTGACAGATGAGCTGCCTGTTGTCTGTATGACACGGGTACAGAGGCAATGGCTTTCACCTGTATTGCTTCTCCTGTATATGTTTCTTAACTGAGCAGCGGTTTTCTCCAAACTCAATGGCTGGGTACCTTCTCTGAGGTATTTAAAGATGTGTTCTCCTGCCACTGTAGTCAATGCTCCTGTGTCAACCTCCTTGAGCAGAGGTTTTCCATTTACTTGAAGTGTAGCAGTGATTGGTTCAGTTTTCCTGGCCTTCAGATTGTGTAGGGAATAAACACCAGCCTCAGTAGCTTCTGGCTCATCTACATCATGCATTTCATTTAACTTGACCTGCTGTCTGAATGGCTGCCTTGATCTAGTCCTGCACTGTTTAACAACATGCCCTTTTTAATGCCAGTAAAAGCATTCTGCCTCTTTAAATCTACAGACTTTGGGTGGGTGATTTCCCCCACAACAATAACACTTTAACTTCTGGGTTACTGGTGAACTTCCTCCAGTATTTCTTTTTGTTTTTCTAGCGGTAGGCCCCGCTTTGTGGTAGCCACCCTGATCTTTGCACCACCCCTAGCAGCAGGTTCCCGCTCTAACTGTAGAACGGCGCCATGTTGCACACTCTGCAGAGCCTGTGAGGCCCTCCCAGAACTCTCCATTGCTAACGCTATCTCCATGGCGCTGAATGGCATCGTCGTTTATGCCGCAAACCAAACGATCTCACAACATGTCATTTAAACTATCACTGAAGTCACCGTTCTCCGTTAACAGTTTTAACTTTGTGATATACATTGCGACTGAATCACCCTTACTCGAGTATTAAACTCGAATCATTGCATGATCACAGAGGGTTTAGGCTGAAAATGTCCTTTCACGAGGTCGACTAGCTCGGTGGAGGATCTGGAATTTGGCGCGTTCGGAGCCACCAAGCTACGGATTAGGTTGTATGTTTTGCTCCTGCAGATACTTAGGTGCATTGCCTCCTGTTTCTCCTCCACCATTATTTTTCCTCTTCATGTGTTTATTACCACAATCAGAAGATATCCCCTCTAAAACCCACTCTAATGTTCTTGCTACAGAGGCTTCCCAAGATGGGGCTCTGAGGAACTATTCACTTTCCAACCTGCATTCCCACAGGTACAATTCCCTGGAGCTCTGAGAGGAAGGAGAAAATATCACAAGTGGTGCCCATGTAATGTTCATGAGGAACAGCAAGTGGTGGTGGCAGTAAAGGGACAGAAAAATTAGTTGGCAATGGCCTCAGGCATTTCTACACTGGGCCTTCCTTCAGATGGGAATCGCTGGATGAGCAATCGGCCTTCAAGACATGACTTGGGAATGCGCTGCGCACTTTGCACAGGTTATTGGAGAGAATGGTGAGGAAGGGGTATCAACAGAAGATGGTGAGGGAAGGGGGGGGATACACAGAAGACTAGAATCAGACTGATGAAGAGAGGAAAATGGACAGCCGGTGAGATAATTGTTTTTGTAACTCTGCTCATAAACTGTAAGGATCCCCTACAAAGTCCTCTATTAAGTGCATTGCTGATAATATTAATTACTTTCTGTGGGTATAGGTCATGTACCCGACATATTATCTGCAATTGGAGTGATATCTTTATCCAAACATTACTGCCTTGCACAACTTAATTAAAGTGCAGGGGTTTCTGAAGTACAGGACCACTGTTCATTAGAGGAGAACTATTGATTGGATTTTCAGATTAAATAGCTAAATGTGCCGCTTTGCATCATATCATCCAATCTTCATTAATTAGCACCGCATGGAGACTATCCCCCTGAAATCCTTTGTAATGCATCTCTCATATTGAAAATGATTAGCTTTTAAATGTATTCCTGATAGCAGAACATTGAGCAAATGGCTTTGGGGCATTTGAGTCCCCCGTTGGTTCCAAGAAGGTCATTAGAGCTCTCAATTTTATTTCCAAGTTACATTTTTTCTATATGGCTTGCAAGTTCTGAACTCATCAAGCAGTTTAATAGTGGCAAAATAAAATGAGAAGAATCGGTGACAGGTTCAGGCAAGAATTTTTAATTTTGCTGGGAATTATATTTCCTGGGTCTTCCCGAGCTTATGACGGACAAGGAGCTGAGATTGCTCTGTCCTTGGAGGGTGGTTGTGGAGTCCCTTTCTATCTAAGTCCCACCATAGATGTGAGCAAGGATTGCCTTGAAACACGAAGATAAAAGCAAAATACTGCGGATGCTGGAAATCTGAAACAAAAATAAAAATAGCTGGAAAAACTCAGCAGCTCTGACAGCATCTGCGGAGAGGAATACAGTTAACGTTTCGAGTCCTCTCCGCAGATGCTGACAGACCTGCTGAGTTTTTCCAGCTATTTTTATTTTTGCCTTGAAACACTGCAGCCTTGTCTTTGCCCCAATTCCAATTTCCACATTAATAGAAGTGTTCAACATCATATGGGGTGTTGATAGATTCGATGGGGAGAAACAGTTTCCCAATGGCAGGGGAGCCAATTACCAGGTGACACAGAATTAAAGTAATCGGCAAATAAAAGAAATTCTAGGCGGGAAGATAATGGAGCATTTTTCTGACCTGAAAGATGGGCTGGAAGCAGATTCAACGGTAACTTCTGAGAGTATTGAATCCAGGGTTGCCTGCAGTAGTACCAAGGGTGGTGAACCTGCTTTCTAGGTATCTATGCGACAAGGAATTGGATAACAATGGGAAAAGGAAGGATTATGAAGGGCTATGGGGAAAAGGCGGGAAGTGCAATTAGAATGGGATAGCTCAAGCTGAAGAGTTGGAAGCTTCCTTCTGTGTTCAGAAGATTCAATAGTTTTACGACTTTAAATCAAAGTTACTGTTAGTGGTCGATTTGTCTAGGGAAGAGTGTGTAGATAGCCTGGATCATGTTGAGATCAAAAAAAAAGAGGTGTTAGGCATCTTGAAGAATATTAAGGTGGATAAGTCCCCAGTGCCAGATGGGATCTACCCCAGAGTACTGAGGGAGGCAAGGGAGGAGATTGCTGGGGCCTTGACAGAAATCTTTGTATCCTCACTGGCTCCAGGTGAGGCCCCAGAGGACTGGAGAATGGCCAATGTTGTTCCATTGTTTAAGAAGCGTAGCAGGAATAATCCAGGAAATTACAGGCCGGTGAGCCTTACGTCAGTGGTAGGGAAATTATTGGAGAAGATTCTTTGTGACAGGATTTACTTCCATTTGGAAGCAAATGGGCGTATTAGTGAGAGGCAGCGTGGTTTTGTGAAGGGGAGGTCATGTTTCTCTAACTTGATCGAGTTTTTCGAGGAAGTGACAAAGATGATCGATGGTGGAAGGGTAGTGGATGTTATATACATGGATTTCAGTAAAGCCTTTGACAAGGTCCCTCATGGCAGACTGGTACAAAAGGTAAAGTCGCACGGGATCAGAGGTGATCTGGCAAGATGGATACAGAATTGGCTTGGTCATAGAAGACAGAGGGTAGCAGTGGATGGGTGCTTTTCTGAATGGAGAGCTGTGACTAGTAGTGTTCCGCAGGGATCAATGCTGGGACCTTTGCTGTTTGTAGTATATGCAAATGATTTGGAGGAAAATGTAACTGGGCTAATTAGTAAGTTTGCAGACGACACTAAGGTTGGAGGAGTTGCAGATAGTGAAGAGGATTGTCAAAGGATACAACGGGATATAGATCGGTTGGAGACTTGGGTGGAGAAATGGCAGATGGAGTTTAATCTGGACAAATGGGAGGTAATGTATTTTGGAAGGTCTAATACAGGCAGGAATTATACAGTAAATGGCAGAACCCTTAAGTGCATTGACGGGCAGAGGGATCTGGGTGTACAGGTCCACAGGTCACTGAAAGTGGCAACGCAGGTGGATAAGGTAGTCAGGAAGGCATATGGCATGCTTGCCTTCATCGGCAGGGGTATTGAGTATAAAAGCTGGGAAGTCATGCTGCAGCTGTATAGAACCTTGGTTAGGCCTCACTTGGAATATTGCGTGCAATTCTGGTCACCACATTACCAGAAGGATATGGAGGCATTGGAGAGGGTGCAGAGGAGGTTTACCAGGATGCTGCCTGGTCTGGAGGTTGTTAGCTATGAGGAGAGGTTGGAGAAACTCGGATTGTTCTCACTAGAGCGACAGAGATTGAGGGGCGACTTGATAGAAGTTTACAAAATTATGAGTGGCATGGACAGAGTAGATGGTCAGAAGCTTTTTCCCAGGGTGGAAGAGTCAATTACTAGGGGACATAGATTTAAGGTGAGAGGAGAAAACTTTAGAGGAGATGTGTGGGGCAAGTTTTTTACGCAGAGGGTAGTGAGTGTCTGGAAACTGCTGCCAGAGGAGGTGGTGGAAGCAGGGATGATAGTGGTGTTTAAGAGGCAGCTTGACAAATACATGAATAGGATGGGAATAGAGGGATACAGACCCCGGAAGTGCAAAATGTTTTAATTTGACATGCAATATGATCGGCGCAGGCTTGAAGGGCCGAAGGGCCTGTTCCTGTGCTGTACTTTTCTTTGTTCTTTGTTCTTACACACACACACAACATGATGACACACGGTACCCACATTTATCCCACGTAACTAAACTGATAAAAGATACAACACATGGAAGCTACCAGGGAAATTTAATTGGGGCTAGAGTGAGCTGCTAAGATCAAGGCATTTGTGACTGCGGAGTCCTTGGTATGTGAATATCAGTGTCTATAACTCATAGACACTGCATGTGGAGGGAGTGTTTTACAGACATTTCAATAACTCCTAGTCCACCATTAAAGATAAAGGATGGTTGGCAATCTCCTTTAATACCTCCAAATAAGGCCAATGGGGGTTTAAGACAGTATCTAATAAAGCCACAGATGCCACCGTAGTCTGTTGTTAAAATCAGCTCAGGCAAGGGTTGGAGTGGCAAACGGTGCAGCTCGATTAGTTCCATCACAATGGGGATGTTTCAAACTCTCCCTCAAACATCAACAGGATTAAAATCAGATGGTTTCTTTGACAGGTAAACAATCCATTCCACCAGATTGCCAACCAGGTAAAGCACACAAATGACTCCCCTTTGATTCCCATGACATAACCTCTTCCTTGAGGGAGAGAAATCATACATGGACTGTGGAGGCAACTCTGTGACCAAACAACCTTTCTCACTTTGGACCTTATGGTGTCACCTTCCTCATTTCCCTTCATTCCCCTTTGGCCACTGCTCCAATCAAACCCAATTGTTTTTCAGGTATGTGTAGGCACTGAAGCATGCCTTGCAAATAAGGTAGGCTTTTCTCTTTCATTCCCTTATTAACATAATCAATCTGCTCTTTGATTCAGCAAAACAAAGTCTTGCTGATTTTCAGAGAAGCTCATTGATTTTTTTCTAAACTGTAAGAATCAGCGTGTGTCTCTCTGTCTTTCTGGGAAATGCGAATATAACACTTCCTTCACAAATAACCGTGTGGAAGCCTCAGTGCTTTCCTTACTGATTCTCACTGCTGTCAATGCTTCAGCTGCTCAGAGTAAAGTCTGGAAATCTGGAGAAAAGCACAAAATGTTGGAAATACTCAGCAGGTATGGCAATGTCCGTGGAGAGAGAGAAATTGAGTTATCGGCCAGAATCTTCCAGATATAGAGAATTATCGATGGCTGGGACCATTTTTGGGTCATTGTAGCTCAGTTGTTGGCACTCTTATCTCTGAACCAGGGTTCTGCATGTTCAAGTCCCACTCCAGAGCCTTGAGGATAATAATCCAGGCAGACACCTCAGTGCAGAACTGAGTGCTGCACTGTCAGAGGTACTTTTGTTGTTTAAGTGTGCATTTACCCTCTGAGGTTGATGTAAAGCTCCCATTGCACTTCCCAGTGCCTGGTCAATATTTATTCCTCTAGTAACATCTAAAACATTGCTGTTTGTGGGATCTTGCTGTGCAGCGATAGGCTGCAGTGTTTCCTATATTACCACAAACTATACTTCAGTGCAGTGCTTCATTGGTAGGTTGCCTGCATGTCTGCCTATAAATTAAATTACCTCCTAAATGTTGGCAGACAATTTAACCAAAACTAATGCTGTCCTCACCCAATGTCCTCGCTACCTCTGTAATTTACAACCCGCTGACATCTCTACGCTTCTCTAATTCTGGCCTCTTGCACATCCCTGATTGGTGGCCATGCTTTCAGCCACTTGGGCCCTAAGCTCGGGAATTCCCATCCTAAACCTCTAACTCTCTCTTCTTTTTGTCTGATAATGTTCCTGTGAAGTGCTTTGGGATGGTTGCTGTTGTTGCGTGCATGCGCGCACAGGGGGAGGCGCTGGCATGGTGGTATTGTTGCTGGACAAGTAATCCAGATATCCAGGGTAATACTCTGGGGGACAGGTTCAAATCCCACCGTGACAAGGAATTAAAAGTCTAACGATAACCATTGTCGATTGTTGTAAAAACTCATCTGGTTCACTAATGTCCTTAAAGGAAGGAAATCTGCTGTCAGCACATGGTCTGGCCTACATGTGACTCCAGACTCACAGCAATGTGGTTGACTCTTAATTGCCCTCTGAAATGCTCTAGCAAGCCACTCAGCTGTATCTCTCCGTTAGAAAGCCGAAGAATAATAAAACCAGACGGATCACCCGGCATCGGCACAGGCACCGGAAACGACAACGGCAAACTCAGTCCTATTGGCCCTACAACATCCTCCTTACGAACATTGGGGTCGTGCCAAAATTGGGACAGCTGTCTCACAGACTAGTCAGTGAACAGCCTGCCATATCTATACTCACAGAAACATACCTTAGAGACAATGTCCCAGACACCAACATTAACATCCCTCAGCAGAGGTGCTGGCATAGTGGTATACAGTTGGCAGAGAGTCGCCTTGTGAGTCCTCAACATCGGCTCCGGACCCCATAAAGTTTCATGGCACCAAGTCAAACGTGGGCAAGGAAACCTCTTGCTGATTACCACATACCACCCTCCCTCAGCTGATGAATCAGTGCTTCTCCATGTTGAGCACCACTTGGAGGAAGCACTGAGGGTGGCAAGGGTGCAGAATGTACTCTGGGTGGGGGACTTCAATGTCCATCACCAAGAGTGGCTCGGTAGCACCAGTACAGCCCAAGCTGGCTGAGTCCTAAAGAACATAACAGCTAGAATCCCTCAACGAGAGGGAAAAGCATACTTGACCTCATCCTCACCAACCTGCCTGTCGCAGATGCACCTGTCCTTGTCAGTATCCATAGGACTGACCACCACACAGTCCTTTTGGAGATGAAGTCCTGTCTTCACAATGAAGATACCCTCCATTGTGTTGTGTGGCACTACCACCGTGCTAAATGGGACAAATTTTGAACAGATCAGGCAACTCAAGTTTGGGCAGCCATGAGGCACTCTGGGCCATCAGCAGCAGCAGAATTATACTTGAACACAATCTGTAACCTCATAGCCCGGCATATCCCCCACTCTACCATTACCATCAAGCCAAAGTGTTAGCCCTGGTTCAATGAAGAGTGCAGGAGGGCATGCCAGGAGCAGCACCAGGCATAACTAAAAGGTGTCAACCCGGTGAAGCTATAACACAGGACTGCTTGTGTGCCAAACGGCATAAGCAGCAAGTGATAGAGCTAAGCAATTCCACAACCAACAGATCAGATCTAAGCTCTGCCACATCTAGTTGTGAATGGTGATGGACAATCAAACAACTCACTGGAGGAGAAGTTCCACAAATACGCCTATCCTCAATGATGGGGGAGCCCAGCATATCAGTGCAAAAGATAAGGCTGAAGAATTTGCAACAATCTGCGGCCAGAAGTGCTGAGTGGATGATCCATCTCGGCCTCCTCCGGAGGTCCCCAGCACCACAGATGCCAGTCTTCAGCAAATTTGATTCACTCCACATGCTATCAAGAAATGGCTGAAGGCACTGGATGCTGCAAAGGCTATGGGCCCTGACAACGTTCCGGCAATAGCACTGAAGACTTGTGCTGCAGAACTTGCTGCACCCCTAGCCAAGCTGTCCCAGTACAGCTACAACACTGGCATCTACCCGGCAATGTGGAAAATTGCCCAGGTATGTCCTGTACACAAATAGCAGGACAAATCCAACCTGGCTAATTACTGCCCCAACAATCTACTCTCGATCATCAATAATGTAATGGAAGGGGTCATTAACGGTGCTATCACCGGCACTTGCTTAGCAATAATCTGCTCACTGACGCCCAGTTTGGGTTCTACCAGGGCCACTCAGCTCCTGACCTCATTACAGCCTTGGTTCAAACATGGACAAAAGATCTGAACTCCCGAGGTGAGGTGAGAGCGACTGCCCTTGACATCAAGGCAGCATTTGACCGAGTGTGGCATCAAGGAGCCCTAGCAAAACTAGAATCATTCAGAATCAGGGGAAAACTCTCCACTGGTTGGAGTCATACCTAGCACAAAGGAAGATGGTTGAGTGGTTGTTGGAGGTCAGTCATCTCAGCTCCAGGATGTCACTGCAGAAGTTCCTCAGGGTAGTGTCCTCAGCCCAGCCATCTTCAGCTGCTTCATCAATGACCTTCCTTCCATCATAACGTCAGAAGTGGGGGTGTTCGCTGATGATTGCACAATGTTCAGCACCATTTGCGACTCCTCAGATGCTGAAGCAGTCTATGTCCCCATCCATAAACATTCGCTCCCTCCACCACCGACGCACAGTAGCAGCAGTGTGTACCATCTACAAGATGCACTGTAGTAACTCACCAAGGCTCCTTCGACAGCACCTTCCAAACCCACGACCGCTATCATCTAGAAGAACAAGGGCAGCAGACACATGGGAACACCATCACATGGAAGTTCCCCTCCAAGCCACTCACCATCCTGACTTGGAAATATATGGCTGTTCCTTCACTGTCACTGGGACAAAATCCTGAACTCCCTCCCTAACAGCACTGTGGGTGTACCAACACCACAGGGGCTGCAGCGGTTCAAGAAGGCAGCTCACCACCACCTTCCCAAGGGCAATTAGAGATGGGCAATAAATGCTGGCCTAGCCAGTGATGCCCACATCCCATGATTTAATTTTTAAAATACATGCATACATACACACGTACTCACACACATGATATTGTTATATGTTGTTATGGGTTGTCTTCACGTGAAAGTACAGAGGAGCATGGATTAATCCACTCTCTGCAGCACCATTGCAGCCTCGCCAACCCTAACTGAGGAACACCTTGCAGGGCACATCGAGCCATATACACACACGTACACAAAAACACACACATACATAGGACTGATTTTTATCCTTGATCGACGGGCCCGCGACCAGTCGGGAAATGGGCTGCTGCCTGCGATCGGCCTCCAACTGGCTGGCCAATTAAGTCCCGCCCAGCATAAAAGGCGGCTTCCCAATGGTCAGGAAGGGCTGGGCGGAGGTGAGGGCCGGGGACCGGTTTAAAAATGGCACAGGCAGCCCCTGGAAGGCTGCCAGGGAAGAACATATTTGCAATGTTCTGAACACCGAAGTTATGGCCTCAAGTGTGGCTGGAGACACCAGACAAGGGCAGGTCGGGTGTGCACTTGGCCCGGCCCTCCCGGTTTTCGGACGAGTACCTCGCAGTCCCCCTGAAGGAGGTGTCTACCAGCAGGGACACCCTTGTTCCCAGAGGTGGAAGGAGGAGGCCGCTGCACCCAAGAAAAAGAGCTTGGGAGGCAGTGGCAGCCGAGGTCAGCAGCCACGAAGTTGTGTGGCGCACATGGGCCCAGTGCCGCAAAAGGTTTAACGACTGGCTGCGCTCGGGAAGGGTGGGTACCACGTTGGCATGGGTCAGTGTGGTGAAGTGTTAAGATCTGGTCATTCCCCCTGTGGAGCTCAGGGGTGTTAGCGTCTGAGCGCCAACTGTCAATGACGCCAGAGCTGATCGAGGGGGTGAGCCCTGGCTGCTAGGACTGAGTGCCTTGCGGCTTGAGGGTCACGACCCTGATGTGCCCGGCAAGGTGTTCCTCAGGCGGGGTTGGCCAGGCTGCAATGGCAATGCAGGTACAGAGTGCACTCATCCATGCACCTCTGTCCTTTCAGGGGAAGACAACCCATAACAACGTTGAAAGGTCGCAGACAGGCGGAGGGTCCCCAAACCTCCTAATCCTATCCAGATTCGGTCAATCGGCCATGGAGAGGCTGGAGTGTCAGATGAAGGTAAGAATGCAGTGCACAGAGGTGAGAGTTTTGGATGGTGCAAACATTCTTGTGTAGTCTCACCATTGATGGGAGCCTCAAAACTGGAGTTCCCATTGATCACTGAAAGACGATAGCACCATGATGCAGATCTCCATTGTCTCGCCAGGCATGTACAGTGACAGTGTGATGACTTAAACTGATGGCATATCATTGTTCTCTGTTAGATTCGCCAGCACGCACTTAATTGCAGGACCCCGAAGAGCCACCCCTGATGCCAGAGGACTGCCAGGCTTCACTTGTGTCTGCGTCACACCCGCTCTTTGAACCAGGCGCTAGTGCAGATACCAGCACCTCGGTGGGCGTTAGATCCTCAGCAAGAATGCTGGAGCACAGCAGTGAGGGCACTTCACATTCGCTTGAGGTGCAGGTGGAGGCAGAGAATGCTGGCTGTCGGAGGACTGCTGGAGACCAGGATGATGCTGAATTGAAGGCAGATGATGAGCCTCTGGAGTCATCCATTAGGCGGCAGATGCTGGATGTCCAGCGGGATGTGTGGGAGGATCTGGCGGAGATCCATGAAGGTGTGCTTGCCATGGCCTCTGTTGTGGAGGAGTCTCTGTGGAGCATGACCACTGTGTTGACCCTGATGGCCGAGCACACTGCCTCCTCCATTGAGAGAGTGGCGACTCTCATGGAGAGGCTGCTCCAGGGACAAAATCAGGTGTTCCTGGGGTTGCGCTTGGACCTGCAAGCCCTCACACAGGCACTGACCTCAGGTGGTCAGTGTCAGTGTCAGTGTGGGAGATGGATGAGGCACTCAATATCCCAACTAGGTGCCCATCCATCAATGGCGAGCAGGGGGGTCCAGAGGGACCTCACATTGACGTACAAGCTGCTTGTCGTCTCTGCGGGCTCCTGTCAGGATGCTCTGGATGATGGCAGCAGCTCATCCGCCCCTCTGCCAGTGACTGTGGCATCTGATGAGGCTGTAATGACTGGGGAGATGCCAGCTGTGGCACTAGCTGCTCCCTCCCAGGCGGGGCCAGCACAGGCTCCAATGGCTGGATGACAACTGCCAAGGTCATCAAGGCCAACAAGACAGCAGAGTCAGCAGGCTGTCTCCAATGCTGTGCCAGTGAGGGGGAAGCACCTAGATGTAGCACCCGCAAATGTAAGTTTAAGGCACCATGAGCACAAGAAGGACTGGTCATGGGTGATCTTCTGTTATGTAATGTTTTGTCCATGTTTACTGGTCTGGGAATGAAGACCAGAGAAGGCTATGTCAATTTGTTTGGATTGTCAAAATGAGATACATTTTGTTTTTGTT
This sequence comes from Cetorhinus maximus, assembly GCF_964194155.1. NCBI lineage: Eukaryota > Metazoa > Chordata > Chondrichthyes > Lamniformes > Cetorhinidae > Cetorhinus > Cetorhinus maximus. The sequence goes on along the minus strand of NC_135883.1, from coordinate 153,779,280 downwards.
GTAATGGCCTGAGTATGCTTCACATTTTTATCTTTTGGTGCAGGGTGCGCCAGTATGTAATGCTGGATGTGAGTGGCTCTAAACTTTATTGCACAGGCACTGAGGGGACTTTGGGGTCAAATGAAAGGGTCCTTTCAGACATCCGGGATGGAGGCGGCAGCCCTGGCTTGAGGTGGAAGCAGATCTTTAGCAGCCTAGCTGAAGGAGCGTTGGATCAAGGCATCCCTGGTGTCCCTGCCTCCCTGTGAGGTGATACACTTTGGAAGGAGTAATTTGACAAGGAAGTATTCAATGAACGGCATGAAACTAGGGAGTTCTGAGGAACAAAGGGACCTTGGCGTGTGTGTCCAAAGATCTCTGAAGGCAGAGGGGCATGTTAGTGGGGTGGTGAAAAAGGCATATGGGACACTTGCCTTTATCAATCAAGGCATAGATTACAAAAGTAGGGAGGTCATGTTGGAATTGTATTTTACCTCGGTGAGGCCACAGCTGGAGTACTGTGTGCAGGTCTGGTCGCCACATTATAGGAAGGATGTGATTGCACTGGAGGCGGTGCAGAGGAGATTCACCAGGATGTTGCCTGGGATGAAGCATTTGAGTTATGAAGAGAGGTTGGATAGACTTGGATTGTTTTTGTTGGAGCAGAGAAGACTGAGAGGCGACCTGATCGAGGTGTACAAGATTATGAGGGGCATGGACAGGGTGGATAGGGAGCAGCTATTCCCCTTAGCTGAAGGGTCAGTAACAAGGGGGCAAAGTTCAAGGAGAGGGGCAGGAGGCTTAGGGGCGATGTGAGAAAAAACCTTTTTACCCAGAGGGTGGTGACAGTCTGGAATGCACTGCCTGGGAGGGTGGTGGAGGTGGGTTGCCTCACATCCTTTAAAAAGTACCTGGATGAGCACTTGGCACATCATAACATTCAAGGCTATGGGCCAAGTGCTGGTAGATGGGATTAAGTAGGTAGGTCAGGTGTTTCTCACATGTCGGTGCAGACTTGATGGGCCGAAGGGTCTCTTCTGCACTGTGTGATTCTGTGATTCTGTGAAGAAGTTTGCAAAAATCATTGCTAAAAATAAGTTATTTAGGAATGAAAGCTGGATGAAGTGACCAGATGTATAGGAAGAAAAGAGAGTTTGATTCTTTCAGGAGAAAATTGGTATAATGTTCCAGGGTAGGGCATTTATTAATAGTCCTGGGACCAAACTTATCTTTAGCTGCTGTAATTATTTGAAAGTTTACACAAGTTTCTGATACACATTTGATACTGCTAAAAGCATGATAGCTCTCCTAGCCATTTTATATACAAAATGTTGTAACCATAAATGTTCCAAATGGCACAGTTAGCCATCTACTCAGTTTTGGTTCTCCGCGTCTGATTGGTTCTTTCCTACATGAATTGGACCAGGAATAAATGGTGCTTTAATGTTTCTTCGACCCTTTTCAGCCTCTTCATCCTCATCATACTGCTCATCATCAGATGCAGAGGTCTGCCTCCATGTCTTCAGTGTTCTCCTCACCGTGCTCCTCTTCTGACTCAATACTAGATTCATCCTCTGTGGCCTGTGGAGCTGTCTCAAGATCCTTTTCCTCCAGCGGATGCCCCCTTGCCAGTGCCAGATTGTGGACTGTGCAGCATGCAACCACTATCAGTGACACCCGCTCTGGGGGGTATTGTAGTGCTCCCTCTGAATGGTCCAGGCATTAGAAGCGCATCTTCAGAAGACCTATGGTCCACTCTATCACCGCCCTTGTGGAGTCATGACTCATATTGTACTGCTGCTCTGCCTCTATTCTTGAGTGGTGGAGAGGCATCAGAAGCCACCTTTTCAATGGATAGCCCTTGTCACCCAGCAGCCATCCATCCAGTCGGGCTGGATCACTGAAGAACCTTGGCACCTGCGAGTGTCTGAGGATGTGAGGATGTAAGCATCACGGGAACTGCCAGAGTACTGTGCACAGACTTGCAGAATCTACATCCGTGGTCACAAACTATCTGGACATTCATTGAGTGGAAGCCCTTCCTGTTGACAAAGTCACCCAGCTGAGCCGCTGGCACCTTGATGGCCATACATGTGCAGTTGATTGCACCCTGGATGCAGGGGGAGCCAGCAATCCCTGAAAACCCTCTGGCCCGCTTGGCCTGGCTGGCCTCGTCCGTACGGAAATGAATAAATGTCAATACCTGCCTGAACAGAGCTTCTGTCATCAGCTTGACGTAACTGTGGACAGCTGATCAGGACACTCCACACAGATCCCCCACTGACACCTGGAAAGAGCCAGAGGTTTAGAAGTTGAGGGCCACTGTGAAAGTCAGAGCCACTGGCATGGGGTGTCCACCCACACAGCCAGAGTTGATCTCAGGCCCAATCATCTGACAAATGGAGGTCACGGTGTCTCTGGAGAGACAGAACCTCCTTCGGCATTGCACCTTGGACATATTGAGGTAGCTGCATCGCCACCTGTAAACCCTGGTAGCAGGATAGTGGTGTCTTCTGAGGCCCCTTCCGCCTTGGACTTTTGGCTCTGCGCCCCTTGTGCCTGCGCCTCTCCTCCCACAGGCCGCTCCCCTGGAAGCTGCATTGGGACACCTGGCCTCCTCTCCCTTCTGCCCCTCTCTTCCTCCTCAGAGGAGGTGCCACCAGCAGAGACCACAATACCCATTACCAGGGTAACCCAAGGCTGTCTGATATCTGGCAGGGTCCACATAGTCTGAATCCTCCGGGGGTCTTGGAGACACCAATGAGTCCTGAAATGAAGCCTAGAAATGCTAAGACTGAAGCTCAGAACTGGGATGAAGCTGTCAAGTTCAAAGAGGAAACCAGCAGCAAACTATCTCCTAAACTCTTCACTACTCACAATGGCAATGCCGATGACCCTTATTATCCTGCCCTCGGATGAGTTTTGGAAAATGTGGGCTGCCCGCCTGACGTTTTGCCCGTGCAACGAGCGCGAAATCGCACGGGCAACGTAAACTTGGGTTCAATGGGGTTTTCAATGACCTTAGGTGGCCTTTTAATTGTTGGCAGGCATGACTCTGACACCCGTGCGTGCCCGCTGACCTGAAGCTTGCGCGCATGCAGGATGACGTTGGGACGCTCGCTTGATGTCTTCCCGCGCTATTTCACGCCCGATTGGGTCAGGCGTGACGCCCACTCGCAAGGTGTAAAATTCTGCCCATACATACACATGCACACGCACACGCATACAACACGCACACGCATACACACACATACATCCCACATGGTGTTCAGATAATGATCAGCAACAGGAGATATGGTCAAACTTCCCTCTTAGTCAGAAATAGTGGGATTTCAAAACTGAGACTGATGCTTATTTTTTTAGGTAAGAGCATCAAATGATGTGGAACCAAGGTGAGTAAATGGAGTATTGAATAGAATTGAGGTAAAGATCAAACATGAGCTGATTGAATGATGGAAGAGGATGAAGAGGTTGAATAGCTTACTCCTGTCCCGATGTACCTATTTGTGGAGCCCTATCACTCACAGGGTAGGTTTGGATGAAGATTCTCAATCGACCTTAATGATTGCATCATTCCAGGATACCAGCTCTACAATCTTTCAGTTTTATTAAAGTTGTCTTCATGACCAGGCAGACAATCCCTTGGTTCAACATCTGATCCAAAAGGCCATTCTACTGGCAAGGCAGCACTTCCTCAGTGGCACGTTGGTGAAGCGGGAGGTTATGAATTCAACGTCCACCTTGGTCTCAGCTGCCACCCAGAGCCAAGAGCGCTACCAACCGATTCAACACAACTCAACGCAACTGAATGTTACTGTTTATTTTTGGAAGGAGATTTATTGGGCCATGCAATGCCAAGGAGTGTAGGAAGAAGCATTAAATGCGTCTGGCGGCTGCTGAGAATGCAAGATTCATGCTGAAGTACCTGGAAAGAAGCCGGGAGCTTCTGCGAAACTCGTTTATCTAACTGAGATGTTATGTGACAAGTCACAGCAGAGCAAGTCTGCTGAACCAGCTCTGTCATTAGTACGTTACCGCTGCTCCAAGACAAAAATAAACCTTCCGGATATTCTGCAAGCTATTAGCAGAAAAAAATATTGGAATTTTCAAATCTTTGTTGCAAAGAAACTACTGGAAGAAATGAGGTGCTGCTATATTTAGCACAAAAATTACCAAGTAAATCGTGAAGAGAGAGACAAGAAGTGAGCTTGACAAGATCGAGAGGGGACAAACACTACACTTTGAAAAATGTCAAATTCACAAGATAAAATAGAAGGAAGCAAGCTGTCCAACTTGGACTTGTGAGAGGGCATCAGGATAATTAATGAGACAAGCAAGACATGGGGCAGAATTTTTATCTCGGCGTGTGGGCGCATGCTCGACCCGATTGGACGCAAAATCAGACGAGATGACGCCGGGCGGGTGCCCTGACACCATCCCGCGCTGGCGTGATATTTCGGTCGGTGGGTGCGCGAAAAAGTCAGAAGCGCGCTCGCTGAAAATTAAGAGGCCAATTAGTGTAATTAAAGTTGCAATTGTCTCTGATTTTTCGTGGTCTGTCCAACCTTATGGTTGGCAGGCGGGCGAATTGGCCTGGCGGACTTTGCATTTTTCATGAAGCTTCATCCAAGGGCGGGATGAGGTGTCCATTATTAAGTAAAAAAAATAAATCTATGGACAGCATTTTTATCGTGTATTTGTTCAGTTGACTGACAGCTCAAGTTTGCATAGGATACTGAGATTGTGCACAACTGGGTCACCCTGAGACAGTGGTTGTGATGGTTGCAGAAATGAGTGTACAAAATGTTTTTTCCTGATTTTAAAATCTTTACTTATTGGTTTTAAAGTCTCCAGCTCCCTGAGGCAGCTCTCTGCCTTCAGGAAGTTTTCATTCCGTGCTCGCCCATGCCCGCGCTTATGTCAGTGCCCGCCCTCCTCCTGCCCCCACCCTGGCAGCACTGAGCATTTCAGTGGTTAATTGGCCAGCTAGTGTGAAACGGTGGTGGGGGGGGTGCCTATCTCAGTCGGCAGTCCGTTCCCTGGCCGATCCCGGGCCCACTGATTGCGCCCGCCCGCCCACTGAACTAAAGTTCCTGCCCATTGAATCCAAAGGTTTCTCTTTTTCCCACAGTGTTATGAATATGTGGACTGGACTACCAGTTTACGCTGTGCCAAATAGCAGTGAAGTAGGGATGGATGAATATATGGTGCATAAAAGGACTGAGTAATATAAGAGCATATGGTTGCCATATGGAAAACTGTGGAGAGAAATTCAATTGACTGCCGCCTGTTTTGTTCCTGAGAAACACGCAGTCTGGATTGGAAATCGAGATTATGGCTTCGCCGCCCTATTGATGCCCAAGGCCGGCCTGATGCCATGTCCAGGGTGGACCTGTAAATGGGCGAGCAGCCTGCCCACCTGAACCAGGTGCAAGGTTAGTTCACTATGAGTTAGAGGCCATGCCTCAGTGGCTGGAAGTACATGGTCCATGTCATTGGAAACCTATGGGGTTTGAAGCTCAGCACAAGTTTGCATAGGATACTGAGATTGTGCACAACTGGGTCACCCTGAGTCAGTGGTTGTGATGGTTGCAGAAATGAGTGTAAAAAATTGACAGGCAATTGCTCCATCATGTCTGCCCTGGTGGCAAATGGTGCCAAAAGTGCAGGTTCTGAGGTGGGAGCTGTGGGTCTTGACTTCAATCTGCCCAATGTTCAACAAGGGGAATTTGTGACTGCCTCAAGACTGGATCAGAGAAAGACACTGGAGGGTTGGATTGAGAGGCTGGAGAGGTAGAGCTGGTTGTGCTCAGAGTACAAGTGGAAGCTGACCCCTATGTCTGTAGATGATGTTGTTAAGGGGCACCATTTGGATGAACAAGAACCTTGAACAACATTGGAGATAATGGTGTTGAGGGCTTGGGAAGTGAAGCCATTTATGCAGTTGCATCTTTGTTAACCTACCCTTTACCCTAATTTCCCACTTTAATTTAGCCAGCTCTGTCTTCATACCCACATAATTGTCCTTATTTAAGTTTAAAATATTAGTCTTAGACATAATCTTCTCTCCCTCAAATTGAATATGAAACTCAATCATGTTAAGATCACTGTTTTCTAGAGGCTCTTTTACTGTGAGGTCATTAATTAATTGCACATTACCAGATCTGTAAGCTCTCTGGTTGGCTCTAGAAGGTACTGCTCTAAGAAACTGCCCTGAAAATACTCTATGAGCTCATCTTCCAGGCTACCTTTGCCAAGCTGATTCATCTAATCTATGGCCTGAATTTTTCGCTCGTTGGGCGCGCCATCAGCGGGCCAGGGAGCGGACAGGAATGGGCCCCCAACCACGATTTCATGCTGGCTGGCCAATTAATGGCCAGCCAGCATGAAACATGCACTGAGAAAGGCTCAGCACTGCCGGAGGAGGTGGGGAGAGGGAGGGTGCAGACGTCACCGCGGGTACTGGTGAGAGCTTCCAGTGAGCTTCCTGAAGGCAGACAGCTGCCTCAGGGAGCTGCAGACCTCCACAGAATCAACAAAATAACAAAAATGCTATGTCCATACAGCGCAATCAAGCACCTAAAAGCATACTTCATAAAAGAACAGTCCCTAGGTATCTCTTTTTATTTTATTTCAAGGATCGAGGTTTGAGAAAAAAAATGTAAAGGCTGCTTGGCCGATTGGCCGGTCTGCCAACTGTTAAAGTGGATGGGCCACGAAAAATCACTTTCAATTTCCTCCTTAATGCACTTAATTGTCGGCGGGTGTGCTTCCAACTGCTGCGTGCTCCCACCAAGCAAGATATTGTGCAATGATGTTGGGATGCTCATCTGATGTCATCCCGTGCTATTTTGTGGCCGGGTGGTTCGGGTGCCCGCCCGCCTGTGAGACGTAAAATTCTGGCCTATATGTAGAGTAAAATCACCCATGACTATTGCTGCATCTTTCTCACAAGCCCCCATTATTTCTTCCTGTGTACTCTGTTCCACAGTGTAGTCACTGTTAAGAGGCCTATAAACTACTCCCACAAATGACTTTGTACCTTTGCTATTTCTTACCTCTACCAAAATTGAGTCTATATCTTGAAATTTAGAATTAAGGTCATCTCTCACTATTGCACTAATATCATCCTTAATTAACAGAGATACCCCATCGCCTTATCCTAGCTTCCTGTCCTTCTGGAATGTCAAGTGCGCTTGAACGTTCAGGCCCCTGCCTTGCACACCTTGCAGCTATGTCTCCATAATGGTTATCAAATCATACACATTTATTTTTATTTGAGCTGACGATTCATCCATTTTGTTATGTGTTTTGTTACAAATGCTACATGCATTCAGATACAGGTCCCTTAGTTCTGTCTTACTATTTTTGCAACCTCTGGCCTTATCTGCTGGCTCACTCTTAAGGTTGAGCACTCTGTCCCTTCCTGCTTCATTCTGATTATCATTACCCTTATTGCTATCTTGCTTTCTTATATTGCCTTCTCCCTTTAATTTGTCACATCTTCCCTCACTTGATCCCTTGTTCCACCACTTATTTTAAAGTCTTCTCTACTGCCCTAGTTATATGACGTGACAGGACACTGGTCCCAGCATGGTTCAGGTGAATACTGTTCCAATGGCACAGCTGTCATCGTCCTCAATACTGGTGCTAATGCCCCATGATTCAAAACAATTTCCTCCACACATATCTTTGAGCCAATTCAACTCTCTAATCTTATTTACCCTATGCCAATTTGCTCGTGACTCAGGTAATAATCCAGAGATGATTACCTTTGGGGTTCTGCTTTTTAATTTAGCCCCTAGTTGCTTATATTCCCTAAGCAAAATCATTTGCCTAGTCCTATCTATGTCCTTGGTACCTACATGGACCATAACAACCAATTCTTCCCCATCCCACAAGTTCCTTTCCAGCCCAGAGCAGATATCCTGAACCCTGGCACTGGACAGGCAACACATTCTTCTGGATTCTTGCTCTTGGCTAAAGAGAACTATGTCTATCCTCTTGACTATACTATCCTGTACTAGCACAGCATTCATTTTTACACCCCCTGCTGAATAGCTTTCTGTGCCATGATGCCATGGTCAGTTTGCTTCAATGCTCTGTCAATTCAATGCACCTGGAACACTTTCTTTTTATTCCTTCATGGGATGTGAGCGTCACTCGCAAGGCCAGCATTTGTTGCTCATCCCTAATTGCCCTTGAGGAGGGGGTGATGAACCGCCTTCTTGACTCCGTCCATGTGGTGTAGGTACACTTACAGTGCTGGTAGAGAAGGAGTTCCAAGATTCTGACACAGCGCTGATATATTTCCAAGTTGGGAGATTGTGTGACAGGTGGCGGTGTTTCATGAGGGTGCTGCCCTTATCCTTCTAGGTGGTAGAGGTCACAGTTTGGAAGGTACTGTTGAAGGAGCCTTACTGAGTTGCTGCAGTGCATCTTGTAGATGGTACACACTGCTGCCATTATGCATTGGTGGTGGAGGGAGCAAATATTTAAGTTGTGTTACGATGTGGCTAGGGATCAGTAGCTTTTTGTTTAAAGTAGACAAGGTTTGAAATCTTAGTTGCCTACTAGGAGAATAAAGCTACAAGAGTCCATGGTTTCAAACAAACAAAATAAACTTTACTATGCAGAGTCAGAAAATTAAAACAATCTACAATATCGATCTTACTATAACATTCAGAATTAACCCTGGGATGGCAGGATTGTCTTATGATGAGAGATTGAGAAAACTGGGCCTGTATTCTCTAGAGTTTAGAAGAATAAGAGATGATCTCACTGAAACTTACAAAATTCTTACAGGGTGTGACAGTGCATTTGTAGATAGGATGTTTCCTGTAGCTGGTGAGTCTAGAACCAGGGGAGCCAGTCTCAGAATAAGAGGCAGGCCATTTAAGACTGAGATGAGGAGGAACTTCTTCACTCAGAGGGTGGTGTATCTTTGGAATTCTCTACCCCGGAGGGCTGTAGAAGCTTAATCATTGAGCATGTTCAAGACAGAAATTGATATATTTCAGGACGTTAATGACCTAAATGGGTAAGGGGACATCTCAGGACAATGGCATCGAGGTAGATGATAAGCAATGATCTAATTGAATGGTAGAGCAGGCTCGATGGGCTGAATGGACTACTCTTATGTTCTGAAGCCTCTCCAGCATGGAACCAGTGACCTTCTGCCACCTTTTCAGCTCCCCAGGACTTATTTGAGCCCTAACTGCACCAAATAGCTCCCAGGGCTTCTCTGTATGCTGCAAACCACACAAGGTCCAAACTGCAACTCTCAGCTGCACTGATTGGTTCCCAGGGTATTGCTGAACCCTAACTGCCTGGAGCCTGCCAACAGCAGCACCCTTTCAGTATAGTCTCTTCCCCTGCTGCAAAACACTCAGATCAATTGAATCCAGAGAACCTTCTTAAGCTTCACCCATCTCCATGACAATGTAGCCTTTCAGGGTTCACTGAATGCTTTTCAATTAATTTAGCTCTAACTCTCAAAACAAAGCACCTTTCTGGACTGCATTTCTTCGCAAGCAGTGTGGACATCATATCTCTAGCTCTCCAGCTAAGTAAGCCCACCTGCTATTACATGGCTACACCTCTTCTATTCAGACAGTATTAAGCAAACATTGGTAAACTTCTGACCTGCTGTTTTCTTTTAGGTGTCCTGACAATCTCTAAAGCCCAGCATTTTAATTACCATACCTTCATAACAATAATCTTCCCAGAACGAAACATGACCTCTTTGATGTTAACATGGACCATAAACTCAATATTCGTAATGGGTGAGGGATGTGCTGCTGATCAAGCGGGATACTTTTCATGGATGTAGCTTCTTGAGTGTTGTTAGAGCCGCACTCATTCAGGCAAGTGGAGGGTATTCCATCAGACTCCTGACTTGTGCCTTGTATAGTGGAGGTATTGGGGAGGCAGGAGGTGAGTTACTTGTCGCACGATTCCTAGTCTCTGAACTGCTCTTGTAGCCACAGTATGTCTATGGCTGGCCCAGTTCAATTTCTGATCAATGTTAACCCCCAGGATGTTGATGGACTTATCAGGAATTCAGCTATGGTAGTCACCACACCTCTGATCTCCATGTCATCCTGGTTAAGTGTCAGAAGATTAATTTGTAGCATCTACTCCAGTTTGGCTACCAGCTCTCCAGGGGTTAAGCACCTTATTTTATACATTAAAAAATCCTGTCTACTCAGTATAATAACAATAGATAACTGTCAGTGAATTCAAGACCAACCAAAAGTTTATCTCATCGAAAGGTTTCATCTGACGCATACAAACCACCAGGGTCTCTCCAGATGAACCCCTCGATTGAATTAGTGTCTGACAATCTTAGAAGCCTCCTTCATAAATCTCTGTCTGAAACAACATGGTCTTACGTTTATACATGGCAACAAGAAAAAAAATTCTGCAGTGAACACCACTTCAGCATTTGATTTTGCTTGCAAAATATTATACTCTTGTCACTCAATGGACTAATCAGCTCTGAACTCTTTGTAGAATGAGAAGTCAGTATGCAAAAAGGCAGATACTGCAGGGTGAGTCCAGCTGTCCTAGTGCATACAGCCTAGAGCCGCACAGAAAGCAAGAGTCAATCAGAGTGTTGGAGCCCCATCTTATCTGACCCATAAAGATGACCACATTAGGATCATGGCATCAACAAATTAAATCATAGAATCATAGAACGGTTATGTCCATGTTGCCCTCTGAAGGAGCAATTCACCTCGTGCCACTACCCTGCCTTTTCCCTGTAGCCCTGCAATTTTTTCCTTTAGGGATAAAGATCCAATTCTCTTTTGAAAGCTTCAATTCACCCTTTCTCCATCACATTCTCTGGCATTCAAGATCCCAATCACTCACTGTGTGGAAAAGTTTTTCCTCACGTCATCATTGCTTCTTTTGCCAATCATCCTAAATCTGCACTCTCTGGTTCTTGATCCTTCCACCAATGGGAACAGTTTCTCCTTGTCTACTTTGTCCAGGCCCCTCATGATTTTAAATACTTCGAACAAATCTCCTCTCAACCTTCTCTTCTCCAAGGAAAACAATCCCAACTTATCCAATCTACGTACATAATGGAAGTTCCTCATCTCTGGAACCATTCTTGTGAATCTCATCTGCACCCTCTCTAATGTCTTCACATCCTTCCGAACGCGTAATGCCCAGCACTAGATGTAATATTCAAGTTAAGGCCAAACCAGTGTTTTAAACAGGTTAACATAACTTCCTTACTTTGATACTCAATGATCCTGTTAATAAAGCCCAGAATGCTGTATGCTTTATTAACTGTTCTCTCAACTGCCTTCAATGATTTATGTACAAATACATCCAAGCCTTTCAGCTACAGTGCCCCTTTAAAAATGTTTATATTATATTCATGCGATGTGGGCATCACTGGCTAAGCCAGCATTTATTACCTATCCCTAATTGCCCTTGAGAAGGTGGTGGTGAGCTGCCTTCTTGAACCGCTGCATTCCCTGTGTTGTAGGAACACCCACAGTGCTGTTAGGAAGGGATTTCCAGGAGTTTGACCCAGCAACTTTGATATTGCTCCAAGTCAGGATGCTGTGTGAGTTGGAGGGGAACTTGAAGTTGATGGCGTTCCCAGGCAACTGCTGCCTTTATCCTTCTTCATGGTAGTGGTCTCAGGTTTGGAATGTGCTGTTAAAGGAGCCTTGGTGAGTTGCTGCAGCGCATCTTGTAGATGGTACATACTGCTGCCGCTGTGCATCAGTAGTGGAGGGAGTGAATTTGAAGGTGGTGGATGGGATGCCAATCAAGTGGTTTACTTCGTCCTGGACAGTGTCCATCTTCTTGAGTGTTGTGGGAGCTGCATTCATCCAGGCAAGCAGAAAATATTCCATCACACTCCTGACCTGTGCCTTGTAGATGGTGGACAGGTTTTGGGGAGTCAGCAGGTGAACTCTGCACAGAACTCCCAGCCTCTGACTCGATCTTATAGCCACAGTATTTATATGGTTGGTCCAGCTCAGTTTCTGGTCAATGGTAAGCCCCAGGATGTTGATAGTGGGGGATGCAGCGATGATAATGCCATTGAATGTGAAAGGAAATGGTTCAATTCATTCTTGTTGGAGGTGGTCATTGCCTGGCTTTTGTATGGCTCGAATGTTACTTGCCATTTATCAGCCCAAGCCTGAGTGTTGTCCAGGTCTTGCTGCATTTGGACATGGACTGTTTCAGTATCTGAGGAGTCGTGAATGGTATTGAACATTGTGCAATCATCAGTGCAATTGATAATGCTCCAGTAAGGCAGCTTGGAACACTTTCCTAGGTGAAAGACATGATAGAAATTCAAGCTTTTGGTGTTGATCATGAAAAAGTAGAACGAGCATCTCGTGGCGCAAACTCTCCAATGAGAAAGGGGAAGGCAGAAACTAGAGGAGTCCTACTTAACACCGTCAGGACCTACATGTAGGGCAGAACATATGTGTACAGATGGTCACACCAGCAATTTATATCAAAATGATTTCAAATATGCAACTACAGAGCCAAGAGAGTCGGTGCAGTTTTGGTCCATGATTGTTACTGCAGAGACCAGGATTTTTTGCCTTCGAGCTAGAGAGATTTGAGATTGAGCTGTCACAGCTGGTTGTTGTGAATCTGTCAAGGAAATTTAAAACAAGTAGACATCAGACCCTGTGACATTCTTGGGGCACACAAACCAAGTGGAATGCAAAGTATTCATTTAATACCTCAGCCATGCCCTCTGCCTCCATGTGTAAATCTCCTTTTTGGTCCCTAATTGGACCTACCCCTCCTCTTATCACCTTTTTACTATTTATATTTCTATAGAAGACTTTTTGATTTCTTTTTATGTTAGCTTGCAGTTTCTTTGAATACTCCCCCTTTGCTTCTGTTTTTTGTTTTCCCAATTTCCCCCAGAACCTTCCATATTGCTATAAAAAGAGACCTTTTATTATCAAATCAAAGTTTTTCATCTTGTGCTCATCAGGGCAACTCACAAGAAAATAGCAATGTCAGGGGAAACAACATGTTTATATTGTATGAGAAGAGAGTGCTGATTGATTGGCAAGTGGACTTTGATTGGTACAGTTGCCATGGAGGGTGCACAAGTTGATGGTGACTGACAGTTAATTGCCAAGCTCTGAATAAGAGTCATATAGACTCAAAATGTTAACTCTGTCTTTCTCTCCAAAGATGCTGTCAGACCTGCTGAGCTTTTCGAGCATTTTTTGTTTTTGTTATCTGCCAAGCATTGTTTGAAATTTAAACCAGGCAGCTAATACAGTATAAATATATTGTTTCCCCTGATATTGGTATTTCCTTGTGAATTGTCCTGATGAGTGCAAGACGAAAAGCTTCGACAAAAATGTCTCTGTTTTCATAACCTTCTGTATTTGGCCTGGTTCTCTATTGTATTATTCACCTGACATCTGTCATAAACACACTTTTTCTGCTTCATCTTAATTTGTATCTTTTTCATCATCTTGGGAGCTCCTGATTTGTTTGTCCTGGCTTTCCCTTTCATGGGAATATATCTTGACTGTAGTTGAACTATCTCTTCTTTAGAGGCAGACAATTGTTCAGTTACAGTTTTTCCTGCTAATCTTTGTTTCCAATTTATCTTGTCCAGATTCATTCTTACCCATTGATGTTGGCTTTCCACCAGTTAATTCTTACTCTGAATTTCACCTTGTTTTTCTCCAACCTAAAAATTATGATACAATGATCATATCTTTTAAATGTTCTCCTCCTGACACTTGATCCACTTGGCCCTCATCATTCCCAAGAACCAGGCCCAGCATGTCTCTTTTCTCATTGGACTGGAACCATATTGATGTAGAAAGTTCTCCTGAACACAGCCTAGGAATTCTTGCCCTTCTCTGTCCCTTGCATTATTACTTTCCCAGTCTACATTCGGTTAATTAAAGTGCCCCATTATAACTGCTCTATATTGCACTTCTCTATAATTTCCTTGCAAATTTGTTCCTCTACATCTTGCCAAATATTTGGTGGCCTAAAGCCTACACCAGGCAATGTAATTGTACCTTTTTTGTTCCTTAGCTCTAGCCAAATAGGTTCTGACCTTGAAGCCTCTGGGACATCCTCTCTCTCCAGCACTGCAATGTTCTACTTAATCAATACGGCCACCCTACCCCTTTTCCTCCCTCCTATCTTTCCAAAACACATTGTATCCAGGAATATTTAATACCCAGTTCCCTGCGTTCCTTTGAGCTATTTCTTTAGTTATTTCCATGTGGCTACCTGAGCCTGCAACTCACCAATCTTATTTACCGCACTCTATGCATTTACATATATGTACAGTCATACTAATTTATTCTTTATTACTTTCCCTCTTACACTGAACCCACTTAATACCTTACTATTTCATACTGTAGTGCTACCTGTCTCTCCCAGTATTTTGTGCACCTTGGTATTACTCTCTGATATTATTTCCTGGTTCCCATGCCCCTGCTAAGTTAGTTTAAACTTTCTCCAGCAGCACTAGCCAACCACCCTGCAAAGAAATTGGTCCTGGCTCTGTTTAGGTGCAATCCACCCACCCTTCCCTACAGCAAATCCCATGTCCCAAGAATCTAAAGCTTTTCCCCCTGCACCATCTTTCCAGCCACACATTGATCTGCTCTCTCATTCTATTTCTATAGTTAGGTGCGCGTGGTGCTGGGAATAATTTGGAGATTACTGCTTTAGAGGTCCTGCCTGCTAATTTCCTACCTCACTTTCTAAACCCTGACTGCAGGACAACATCCTTCTTTCTACCTATGTCATTGGTACTGATGTTCAACCTCCCCCCTCAGGGTGTTCTGAGAGCTGTTAAACTAATTAAATTGGTCAACACAGCATAACTGAACAGGAAAATGATTATGCATCACTTTTCATGACCTCAGGGCATCCCAAAGTACGTTACAGTCAATGAAGTGCTTTCGAAGTGTAGACACTTGCTTTTTTATTCTTTCATGGGATGTGGGCATCGCTGGCTAGGCCAGCATTTATTGCCTATCCCTAATTGCCCTTGAGAAGGTGGTATTGAGCCACCTTCTTGAACCACTGCAGTCCATGTGGTGTAGGTACACCCACAGTGCTGTTAGGGAGGGAGTTCCAAGACCTTGACCCAGCCACAGTGAAGGAATGGCGATATATTTCCAAGTCAGGATGGTGTGTGGCTTGCAGGGGAACTTCCAGGTGGTGGTGTTCCCAATCACCTGCTGCCCTTGTCCTTCTAGGTGGTAGAGGTTGTGGGTTTGGAAAGTGCTGTCTAAGGAGCCTTGATGAGTTTCTGCAGTATATCTTATGGATGGTACACACTGCTGCCACTGTGTGTCAGTGGTGGAGCAAGTGAATGTTTAAAGTGGTGGATGGGGTGCCAATTAGGCAGGCTGCTTTGTTCTGGGTGGCATCAAACTTTGTTGAAACTGCACTCATCCAGGCAAGTGGCTTGTATCTAGGTGAAATTGCACCTCTCCTCTTATACTCTTAACTCTAAAGTCTGACCTGAACATGTCAGGGTGGAGAAAATAGTCAAGGCACATAGCTCAGTACACTTCGGTATTCTTTTAACAGTTTATTGTCCCACTGATAACTTATAAACATCAATACCCTGCTTGATTCAAGTTAAATCTATACTTCCAAATAGTGCTCCTGTACCTTCCAAGCTTCACCCATCCTGTTGCTCGCTCAGAGGAATACATTTCAATGCGTGCGGATGATCAACTCTGCCTGCAGTTACCTGGCAAGTTGCTGCCCCTGTCCCGAAATACACATTTCTTACAGTGCAAAAATCACACAATAACAATGATTGCTCTAAACATTTCCTGCTTATGATTGTACCTTATTACAACTTGCAACAATTCCTCATCCTGGGCTTGTGAATAGGCCATTAACATATGAAAGTGTTTTGACGGGGAAAGATTCTGGTTTATCAGTATCATCATATTGGTAACTGAGTTTCACTCCAGTGAACGATTAGCATTTCCAAGGAGAGTTGGTATCCACCCAGACATATTGGAACCCACAGCTCATTAGCTTGTCAAGACTATTTATGGTTTGGCCACAGGAGTTCAGTAGTCGAGTCAAATCATTTAACTCTTGGATAGATGCATATCTTTGTGTGGTCTGATTGCCTCTGCCATCTCTTGACTAGTATATTCAAGAAGTTGCTTCATTGTGTCTATGTTTCATTTCTAGGATTTTTAAGCCCAGTTCCAAATTCCTGTGGAATGCTGGGAGATGAAACTTGGCAAATTTCTGATAATCATCGATTACACACAGCCATTTTTTTCAGTACTGTCACTTGAACTTTAAATTTTGGCTTCCTTTTAAGTTGAATGCGTTCTTGCTGAAGATAGCTACAGTTGTATTGTAGGAATTACAGCAACCAATTTGCACACAACAAGCTCCCACAAACAACTATGTGACAATGACCGAGTGATCTGTTTTAAGCAATTTATGATGAACATTGGCCAGGTCACCAGGGAAAATTCCTCTGCCCCTCTTCAAAGTAACGCAGCACGATCTTCTACACCAGTTAGAGGGAGCAGTCACAGCCTTGGCTTAAAGATTCAATTGAAAGGCAGCACCTCTGTAAGTGCAGCACTCTAGTACTATACCAGATTGCTAACTTGAATTTTGTACTCAAGCTTCTGGAGTGGGGCTCAAACTCACAATGTGCTGACTTAGAACTACGAGTGCTACCAACTGAACCATAGCTGACACATCATGAGGCAATTAATATGTTTAGAACGCCTCACCAACCCTCATTCTGCCTCAACACATGGCCCTCTCTCAGATTCCACTGTTCCTTAAGCTACTTCATGAGACCAAAGGGCAGGGTATTTGAGAAAATGGTGACAAGATTACTTCAGAACCTGCACCTATTAGCATCCCCAACGTAGATGTCTCCAGGCACCTGGATGAAACTCAATATTGAATGAATCAGTGGTCTCTTTAAATCATTAAATGCAAATAGTGTCCACCAATAATCAGGGGTAACAGGGTGTCACAACTGGAGGAGGGCAACCCTTCAACAGCCATCAGGAGTAAGCTCCCCTAGGTTGATGCACATGGAGATGCAGGAGAGCTGTCAGGTTTGAAGGGTTCTCAAAATTCCCACATTTTTCATATCATCAACAAGGATATGACTTTTGGACTTTTATGGCAGAGGACCCAACTGCTGAGCTAAGTGTAGAACCCTGCAGACAGGAGGCTCGGCCCATGAAGGCCTGGGACTGAACATGCCCGGGCATGTTGAGTGCAATGTGGATTGTTGCCTGAAATCAGACAACGAGAGGAGACAGAATACGCATTCTTCCCTTTAAAACAATCAACCCAGAGAAAGACTTCATCTTACACGAAACTAAAGCCCATCAAAATCTTGCATAAATAATCACTACTAACTACTAAGGCAGGAAGGCAGCAATCAATGCAATTATGCAAACCTATCAATACTTCACATATACGATGGCTTGCAGTTCAAGACTAGTTACGGGGGCAGGAAGACAACGATAAACATCATGCAAGCCCATTAAAAACAACGAGACAACAATCACCTGAGGAAGTCCACCAAAATCAGACAAAGAACTAACCTTGATTTGGATTGAGATAAGAAATTCGAAAAAACAGTATAACTGGGCCACCAGTTATGAAGGAGGGGGGTAAGCAGTTTTGCAGAGTTTGAGAGGAACCAGGTAGCTGAGCCAAGTGGAGGGAGGAGATCTGGAGGTTTGCAGGCCCGCAGGCAACATCACGGCGACGGGCACGGGGTGGCAGGCTCAATCGAAGACAACAAGGCTGCAATCACAACCCTCCATGAAAATCAACCACCCACAACCGCGCCCTCCACCCAACTGAAGAGCCTTCGCAGATTCCACAGGACAGGACCACGTGGGGACGGCAGGCCCCAGAGGACACAGAGAGCGTACCCCAAAACTGCAACCGGCTTACTTGGCTGGATTTCAAACTGTCAAGGAACCCTGGTTGGTGAGATGATCCCTGACCTCTCCTAGTTCAATTTAGTTAGGTTTTGGGGGTGGGACAAGAGTAAGGGGTTTAGTAGCGTGATTTTCCCTCGTTATGCCGTGTGTTCCCCATTCTTAACTAAGTGTACTTTGTAGGTCTGTATAATCTCAGTATAATCCTAATGTTATAAATTCATCTGTGACTTCAATAAACCCAGTTTATTTTTCTTGCACCAAAACCAGTTGTCTGCTGCACTCTGTCACAACCCCCAAATAAGTCCAAGGTCTAGAACCCAGGGAGTGGGAGCGATTCAGACCGCTCAGAAGTCAGAGGTGAAGCTGACACACAGAACCACCCCTTACAGGTTCAGTGGTTCCAATCTTTAGATGTTCTGATTCATTAAAAGGGCTCCTACCCTGGACTGTCAACTCTGAATCACAAGTAAGAGTGCAGCCTGCCTGAAATACATGCATTTGTGTCCTTCACAGACACTGGATATTGAGAGGAGGAAGGCATAGATGAACAGTCTAGCAGTTCCACAGGGCCCATTCCTGTACCTCTTGGATTGAGTTCATTATGACACTTCCTTCTTTTTAGACAATCCCTCGGGATCGAGGGTGACTTACTTCCACTCCAGTTCAATGGGTTCTGAGATGGCTGTTAAGTCCGATGCGTATTGTGCAGATTCTGTCACATGCGGGGCAGGTGGTGCTTGAAGGGTTGGGTTGATAAGGTGTTTGAAGGCTTGTGCGCTCCCTCCGATGCCTTTTCACCTCTGCACATTCCCGATGAAAGTGTTTCAATGTGCTCAGTGATTTCCCGAATGAACCTTCTCCATTTTGGTCGGTCACAGGCCAGAGACTCCCATGAGTCAGCAGGGATGTCTGACAGAGGTTTAAGACAGGGTTTAGGAGGAATTTCTTCTCTCAGAGGGTTGTTAATCTGTGGAATTCTTTTCCGCAGAGGGCTGTAGAGGCTGGGTCGTTAAGTATATTCAAGGCTGAGATAGACAGATTTTTAATCAGTAAGGGAATCAAGGGTTATGGGGAAAAGGCAGGAAAGTGGAGTAGAGGATTATCAGATCAGCCACGATCTCATTGGATGGCGGAGCAGATTCGATGGGCCGAATGGCCCACTTCTGCTCCTACGTCTTATGGTCTTATGGACCTCCTCAGGGATGTTTTGAGGATGCCGCTAAAGCGTTTCTGCTGTTCTCCTGGGAATATCCTGCCATGAGTTTGAGCAGAACAATTGCTTTAAGAGTCTGGTGTCAGGTATATGAACAACATGTCCTATCCAGCGGAACTGGTATTGCGTGATTAGCACCTCGATGCTGGGAAGGTTGGCTTCAGAGAGGGTGCTGCTATTCGCCCACTTTTCTTGCCTTTGAATTTGGAGGATCTTGTGAAGGCTCTGCTTGTAGCGATATCCTTGTGCTCTATTTGTAACCCAAATGAAGTACATAGATTCTGTTTACTTGAGGATCTATTGGGGTTTATTTACAATTAAATCATTTCAGGCTCGTGTATTACACTGTAGAGAGCGACCATGGCTCCTGATCACATGCTGACGTCCAGGTACCTGGCTCATTTGCATGTTGAGCTTCTTAAAGGGATATCGCTTTTAAAGCGACATTACAACACCACTGGTGGCACATCTCCAGTGCTTTGAGGTGCCTGCTGTAGGTTGTCCTATCTCTGAAGCATACAGGATGGTGGGGATCACTGCTGCATGGTAAGCATGATCTTAGTCTCAGGTTTGAGATCCTGGTCCACAAATACTTTTTTCCTCAGTAGGCTGAAGGCCGAGCTGGCACATTGGAGGCAATGATCCATTGTCGAAGTCTGTCTTCATTAAGAGGAGGCTCCCACGATATGTAAAATGGTCCTCATTTTCCAGGATCTCGTCGTTGATCTTAAGTTATGGGTGGAGACGTTGTGCTTAGGTTTGAATACACAACACCTGGGTTGCTAATTTGGGAAAATACCCATTAGGCTAGCCTTCCCTTCATGGCAGACGAGGTAAATCTCCAAAGTTATGAATAGATTTTCTGAGGCAACGGCAAAGAGAGTCCAGGCTTGTATCTGTAAGCTTCACGCCTCAGACAGATGCTTAGGTCTTCGTAGATAATGGTGATAGTTTATAGGGAAGTTGAGTGAAGTTAAGAAAGACTCAGTCGATAACAGGTTATAAGAAGATTGATTGAGGTCAGACCTCAATTGGTAACAAGTCATAGAAGGGGTGATTGAGGACAGGACCCAGTTGGCAACAAGTTACAGGAAGGATGATTGACACCAGGATACAGAACTCAGACAACAAACAGCTGGATTCTGTAAGAGTAAGGGTTGGTATTCTGGAAGGGTGAAGATGAATTATGAGGTGATCAGCCTTCTTAATCTGATCTCACTGTGTAGTGCTGTATTTGCTCTCTTGTTAGCTGAATTAGAAAAGCCACAGAAGTACCTGATGCAATGGCTACCTCTCTGCTTTACATAAAGATAAAAGCAAAAAACTGCGGATGCTGGAAATCCAAAACAAAAAAACCCAAAAATACCTGGAAAAACTCAGCAGGTCAAACACCTTCAGGTGTTACCATCAACAGCTCTTTGTCCTTTTGTCTATGACATCTTTTGGCAATCTTCACCTATCACTGGCCCTCTATCCAGCTCCACTTGTCCCACCCCCCCTTAACCCAGCTTATATTTCACCTCTCTTCTATTTTCCCTTAGTTCTGATGAAGAGTCATACGGACTCAAAACGTTAACTGTATTCCTCTCCGCAGACGCTGTCAGGCCTGCTGAGTTTTCGCAGGTATTTTTGCTTTTGTTTTTGTCTCCGCTTTACATAGCTTACACTTTAAAGTCAATTTTGAAATTATCGTGCTGGTTGTTTTCAACTACTGCAGCTCTCCAGACACTCAGCCTTTCATTTGAATCTCTCAAAGAGGAAGATCCCTTTTACCATTTTAAGCTGTAAGGGCCGTTTCCCATAACCCCTGGAGGGAATTTGCGCTCCCAGATAGTGTACGCTGATTGGAAATGATGTGCCTCAGGCTCTGTGACCTTCAGTCCTTTGTGTCACCCTGCTGGGAGTGTGGGAATTGTGGAACCAGGGAAGACTGAGCAGGCTGCAGCACTTCGGAGAAGAATAGCCTAAGAGGGGGTGTGATAGAGGGGTTTTAAATTGTGAAGGGTTTCAGTCGAGATGACATGAGGAAGCAGTTTCCATTGTGGGTGAGTCCACAACAAGGGGCATGAATATAAGATCGACAAATTAAGGAAAGAATTTAGGAGAAATTTCTTTATATAGATTGTGGCGAGAATGTAGAACTGGCTGCCAAATGGAATGGTTGAAGTAGATAGCATCGACGCATTGAAGAAGATCCATGCATGAGGGAGAAAAGATATAAATTGCCTGTTTCTGTGCTGTAGATTTGATGTAATTCTATTTTTAAGTAACAACACCCAGGAGACTGGCTGTATATCTCAAGCTTTCTCCAAAATGTCTGCTCCTCTCTCTGATTTTGTCATGCATATTCCACCTCTAACAAGTCTGTATCATTTTCGTACCTTTTTACGGTCTGGAATGCACTGCCTGAACAGGTGTTGGAAGCAGATTCAATGATAACTTTCCTAAGGGAACGGAATATAAACTTAAAAACTAAAAAGTTACAGGGAGACAGGGTACACGCAGGGAATGGGACTAATTGGTTAACTCTATCAGGGAGCTGGCACAAGCAACCTGGGCCGAATGGCCTCCTTCAGTGCTGTATAGTTCTGCAGCATTCAGGGTCAACTCTATGATTGCAGCAATATCCAAAGCTGGCTTTTTCTCACAGAAATTTAAAGAGTCGATTTTCCCTTTCATTTTAGAACCACTTGATGATGGAAACTATGTGATTAATGCACTGTGATCTCATGTCCCCCATCACCACACATCCTTTGAGGCACTCTGTCCCTTTTGTACCTCGTTACAATGAATGAAGCAGTGACATTGAGATTATTAGTGGGAGATGTTTGTGTTTTTTTTTATCTCTTCTGCACTTCAGCAAACTGCTTTTGTCTTATTTAAAAAGCAGAGTGCTTTATGTCAACCACTTCACTGTTCTATATATAGGAAACAATGTTGACTTGCCTTTCGTTACCAGGATACAGCTCTGCCTATTACTTTTAAATGAGGCAACTGCTCTCCTCCAAAAGATTTTCGTTCTCTGATATTCTATTTGAATGTCATTATCGATGAATGTTACTTATGCAACTTTGATAAAGGAAAGAAACATAGCCTCTGATTGTATTTCTGGGACTCTGGGCAGGTTTCAGCCACTGTACTTTTTTTTTGTGGGGGGTGGCCAATGAACTGTAAAACACCAATATTTCAATGCCTCCCTATTCAGGTAACACTTTTTTTTTTGGGATAATTGGGGCATGGTTATGCTTCTGTGATACAGCAAAACACGTCAAGGAACTGTACAGGAGTGTTTATTAAAGAAAGTTGGACACCAAGCTGCATCAGGCGACAGGGCAGATAACCGTCAACCTGGCCAAACGAGACAGTTTTTAATGAGCATCTTAAAGACTCTTAAAGGGGAGTGTGAGGTATCGAGGCAGTGAGGGTGAGGGAAGTGAATTCCAAGACCTAGGGCCTAGGCAGCTGAAGGCACGACCACCGATGGTGGAGTGATGAACATTGGTGATGCGCAATGGAGGCCAGGATTGGAGGATTGCAGGTTTCTTGGAGGGTTGTAGGGCTGAGGGAGATTACAGAGCTAAGGAGGGCAAGGTCATGGACCTCCTCTATCAATGACAAAGGATAATAGCTCAAAGGCTTTTTGCTTATTGTTGGCCTTTGGCCCTCAGGTAAAAATAAACATGAATTCAGATTCAGCATCAAATTATCTAAATATTAGTTTCCTGTATCGAAATATTCTCAAGCCTTAAATCAGGCATGGATGGCTAATTCCAAGATAAAAAGGGAAAATGCTTTGCCTATACCGATAAATGACTGACTCAGAAGCCTGACTCTTGATGGAGAAATGATTCCAGTGTTCAACAAGCAGAGAGAACTGCCTGCGGGTTTGATCAATGAATGCTCCTTGACTCCCAGTTGAACGCTGTTGTTGGGCCATGAACCCAATACTGCATAAAAGCTCCCCAAAGCACATTTTCTTTTAGTAGTTTAACAATAAAATTTTGATGACTACACAAGCTGTAACCTCAAGCGATGAGGGAAACATTTCACAAGAACTTGTTATTTGGCTGGGAAGGTGCCAAATTTTTATGCATAATTCTTACAGGATCGTAACCATGCTCTTAAAGGCAAATGGGGACTGAATGAGTTTTTGGCAGAACTCATTCTTAGTTCACCTTTAGAAAACTTAGAAGGCAACTTCAGTCCTGTGAATTGCTATCAGTTTTTCATTGAATCAAACCCTGTAGTGTAACAATCAGCCAAATACCAGGATGGTAGGAGGTAAACTTGATGGCCCTTAAGCTCTTTTTATCCGACAGTTGTTGTGTTCCTCTGTAAGTTGAATTTTAAGCAAGCCTCAAAGAGACTGATTCTTGCCACGCAGACATGCATATCTTAATATACCCAGCTCCTCAAGCATTCAGACAAAACTCCTGCATTGTTAACTTCAGTGGACTGGACACTGTCCGGATTGCCAAAAAAGTGTCTCTCCTCTAAGTTGTGTTTTCTCAAATCTCAAATGTCCAGCGAAGGACAAAGAAAGCGCTTCACAGACACATTGAAAATCTGCTTGCAGTGCAGCAGCATTGACACTAATGACTGGGAGGAGCTTGCTACCAACTGTTCAAAATGCCGACAACTTGCCCATCAATCTGCATCACCCTTTGAGTCACAACGTCTTAATGATGAGGCAGAGCAGTGGCAGAGAAGGAAAGAAAAGGAAGCAAATCCTGCACTCCGAATCCCATTACCTCATGAGATGTCCTGCTCCATATCCCCAAAGATCTGTGGGTTGAGAATCCCCCTGTTCAGTCACATGAAGACGCATGACAGAAACTCACGAATCTGAGTAGATGTCATCCTCGAATCGAGGGACAGCTGACAACAATGCCGATGAAATCCCTCAATCACTTCCTAAAACAGATGATTAGTAATTTCAATGCTGTTTATGGGACATAGCTGTTTGAAACTTGGCTGCTCTATTTCCCACACTATTGTAGTGACTGCGATTAAAAGGAACTTCATCAGCAGTAAAGCACTTTAGGATGTCTTAACATCGTAGAAGGTGGTAAAGAAATGCAAGTCTTTCTTTCTAGCGTCTTTGGATCTATGTCCACCTGCCGGGGCAGACATGGTCGTGGTTTAACATCTTGTCTCAATACTGCTCTGGAGTGTCAGACTAGGTTACATGCTCAAGTCTTTGGTTTGGAGCTTCAAACCCACAACCTTCCAGAGGCTAAAAGTCTGCTAAGGCTGACATCTCGCTGCACCCACTAGTGCTTTCTATTCAGTTCTACACTGCATTTCTGCAGCTACTGCTTTACTCAACCACGCCCTCATCTCCACCTTTAATGCCCTAGTTCCCAGTAAAACAATTAATCTCTCCCCCCCACCCCGATCATCCCCCCCACCCAGTACAATCCTTTTCTCTGCTCCCTTAAGTCCAAGGTACATAGATTTGAAAGGACGCGAGGAGCTCATGGACATCTTTGTCACTAAGATTGAGACTTCCTTTAATGCTCCTCCTTGCCCGAGCTCTGAACTCACATCTCTCTCTAGTTTCTCTCCTAATTCCCCTGATTCCCTCTCTGAGTTCGTCTTGTCCATGAGACCCACCTCCTGCTCCCATGATCCTATTCCCACTAAACTGCTGATCGCTCAACTTCCTCTCCTGGTGCCCACATTAGCTGATATTGTTGATGGTTCGCTCCCCTCAGGGGATGTCCCTCTCTATTTTAAAGCTACTGTCATCAGCCCACTCAAAAAAGAAACCCCTGACCCCACCATTGTCAAGCACTTCCCTATCCTTTCCTCCCCAAAATTGTTGAACGTGTTGTTGCCTCCCAAGTCCGTATCCGTCTTTCCTGGAATGACATGTTTGAATCCCTCCAACCAGTTCCTGCCACTGCCACAATACCAAAACGTCTCTTATCAAAGTCACAAATGACATCTTATGTCACTGTGACGAAGGTAGACTATCCCTTCTCATCCTTCTCAAGCTGCCTGCAGCCTTTGGCACAGGTAACCCACCATTTTATTCCAATGCCTCTCCACTGATGTCCAGCTGCGCTGACCACACTCACCTGGTTCCATTCTTATCAATCTGATCATAGCCAGAAATCACATGAGATGGCTTCTCTTCCTGCTCCTGCACCATTACATCTGGTACTCCCCAGGGCTCTATCCGTCGCTCCACCTATTTCTCATCTACATGCTGTCCTTCAGTGACATCATCTGAAAGCACAGTGTTAGTCTGCTGAAGTCACCTGGCTCTATCTCACCACTACCTGTCTCGTTTCCTCCACTGTCAGTAAATTATTAAGCTGCTCATCCAACATTCCGGATGAGCAGAAATTTCCTCCCATTAAACATTTGGAAGACTGAAACCATTGTTTTCAGTCCCCACTCCAAACTCTGTTCCCTAGCTACTGACTCCCTGGAAACAGTCTGAGACTAAACCACTCTGTTCATAACCTGTGGATATCACGTTTTACCCTGAGTTGAGCTTCTGGCCACATATTCACAACGTCACTAAGACTGCTTATTTCCACCTCCATAGCATCGCCGATCTTTGCCCCTGTCTCAGCTCATCTGCTGCTTAAAATCTCATCCATGTCTTCGTTATCTCTAGACTTGACTATTCCAATGCACTCTCAGCTAGTCTACCGCATTCTACCCTCCTTAAACTTGAGGTCATCCAATATTCTGCTGCCCATGAGCTAACTTGCACCAAGTCCCATTTATCTATCACCATTTGTTCGGTGACTGATCTTGGTTCATTGGTCAAGCAATGTCTTGATTTTAAAATTCTCACCCTAGTTTCCAAATCCCTCCATGGCTTCACCCCTTCCTATCTCTGCAATCTCCTCCAGCCCCAGAACCCTTCGCGATGTCTGCGCTCCTCTAACTCTGGCCTCTTGTGCATCCTTGATTTTAATTTCTCCACCATTGGTGATCATGTCTTCAGTTGCTAAGGCCCTAGGCTCTTTAATACCCTCCATCTCTCCTTCCTCTTTTAAGACAGTCCCTAAAACCTACCTCATTGATAAAATCTTTTGGTCATCTTGCCTCATATCCCCTTATTTTGTTTTATAATGCTCATGTGAAGCATCTTGGGATGTTTTGTTGTGTTAAAGGTGCTGTTTTAAAAATAAGTTGCTGTTGTTGTTTTATGGATTGAAGGAGGAATGTTGTCCGGGACACCGGAAAGGACTCCCTTCTTATATTCAAATAACGCCAAACAGTTCAGCAGGCAAACAAGCTCTGGGTTTCACTTAATAAACAGGAAATGCTGGAAACACTCAGCAGGCCGGGCAGCATCTGTGGAGAGAGAAGCTGTGCTAATGGGAGCAATTTTTACCCGATTCGCCAAGTGGGAAACTCATGGGATCAGGTGAAACGCTGATGTCCAATATTACTCACTGACTTTAGTAGAGGGTAAAATTGTGTAAAATGGTGGAGCGATTAAAATTTGGGATGCACAAGAGGTCGGAATTAGGTAAGCGCAGATATCTTGGATGATTGTGGGGCTGAAGGTGTAAAGGAAAGATTATTTTTTTCCTAATATTACAATGAGATACTGAAGCAGGCTTATGGGGACTATGGGTGAAATCGCACATTCCCATTGGCATCGGGCATGTTCGGTGGCGTGAGCGGACAATATTGTGAGAAGGCTAAAAATCGGTTTCACCACCGTTGTGGAACCAGTTTGCAATCGTCCGCTCAGCCCGTTGATGGGAGGCCACACTTGCCACCATCGGACGTTGGGAACCTCATTGTAATACATCTGCACATCAGTATAAGGCTAGGCCGCCGGACTCAATCCCCCCACTGGATTGTTTGTCCATGTCAGCATAATTGTACGCCAACGTGTTTCACAATAGCATATAAAAGGTGTGGACTTGGCTGGCTGCACTTTGAAGGGAACTCGGAGGTGAGTGCACAGAAACATTGTGGAGCGCTCGTGGGGGGAGCCTGTTGGACTTCAAGGTTGAGGCGTGCTGGGCAGGGGTGGGCATAGGCTGCCCTGTGGCTGAGGCGAATTTGGAGGAGGAGGGGCAAAAGTTGCCTGCGGTTGAGGTGACTGTGGGGAGGGACGGGTGGGGTGGGGCAAAGGCTGCCCTGCAGTTGAAGGTAGCGCACAAGCACGTGAAGGGTGGGGGTTGGTGGGCGGGGGAAGAGGCCTTGCCTTGTATAAAGTAACCATTCCTCTGCAGCTGAGACAGGTAAGATGCAGCCACATTGACATGCGTGGAGTCGGGCCTCTAGCTTATCTGCCCTCTCAAGCAATGCAGAGGCATGAAAGTGGCGCCAAGTGCTCCAGAGCTTTTCACTCCGTGGGTACAGACTGTAAACTAATGAGCGTTTTAGGGGACTGCAGAACTGTTGTACGACTGGGCACATTGTACAATCTCCTTGCTAAAGTTGGCCATGGAGCAGTCACTGGTGGAGGCGCTCACAGCCCCTTGGAATGTCATCATCCTGGTTTGGACCAGTCTCCCCGATGGTTCAAGCCAACAGTGCAATTTTGCAGCACGGGTTAGGAGAATGCCTGCGCTTGAGCTGAGAGCACAGCATGCAGGGTCTATAGACGCCGCCTTTCATTCCTGCAGATGACCGAGAACCAGTGTCACTGAAGACTGCGCATGTCTAGGGAACCGGTCAGTCACACCTGCCGGCTACTGCAGGATTTGGTGCCACATGGACATGGAGGGCATCCACTACCATTGGCCGTGAAAGTGACAGCAGTGCTCAATTTCTACGCCAGTGGCTCCTTTCAAGGCTCCACAAGTGACCTCTGTGGTGTATCACAAGCTTCCACCCACAAATGCATCCATGAGGTCACGGGTGCCATCTTCACGAGGGCACACAACTTTGTGTATTTCGCCCAGGACCAGGAAAGCCAGGATGCAAGAGCGATTGGATTTGCCTAGATCTCAGGCTTCCCACGACTGCACTCACGTGGCACTCAGATCTCCGTCACAACACACGGTGAACTATGTCAACCACAAGGGAATCCATTCGCAGAATGTTCAGCTGGTGTGTGACCACCTCAAATGCATCCATCTTTTTCAGTCATTCATGGGATGTGGGCGCCACTGGTTAGGCCAGCATTTATTGCCCATCCCTAATTGCCCTTGTTCAGAGGGCATTTAAGAGTCAGCCACATTGCTGTGGGCCTGGAGTCACATGTAGGCCAGACCAGGTAAGGACAGCAGATTCCCTTCCCTAAAGGACATTAGTGAACCAGTTGGGTTTTTACAACAATCAACAATGGTTTCATGGTCATCATTAAACTTTTAATTCCAGATTTTTATTGAATTCAAATTCCACCATCTGCCATGGCAGGATTCAAACTCAGGTCCCCAGAGCATTACCATGGGTCTCTCAATTACTAGTCCAGTGACAATACCACTATGCCATCACCTCCCCCGCAGGTCCTGCAGGTCTGCGCATGGCTACCAGGGAGTGTGCAAGACTCCTTTGTTCTCATCGGTCACAGGTCCCTGATGTCTTCCAGGGTCCACAGAGGTGGCTCCCCGTGGACAAGGGCAACCCACAGAGGACATGGCTGACGACACCCATGTGGCGGCCTCAGACTGTAGCAGAGCGATGGTATAATGAGGCTCACGTTGCAACACGCAACTTGGTGGAGCAGACCATGTTGAAAATGAGGTTCCAGTGCCTGGACCAGTCTGATGAAGTCTTGCAATATAGTTTATAGAGGGTGTCACGATCGCCTGCTGCGCCCTTTACAAACTGGTGCTGCAACGGAGAGAAGATTTGGCTGAGGAGGAGATGCAGGTGCTGCAGGTCTCCTCTGATGAGGAGGATGTCAATGGGGATGAGGATGAGGAGGTCCTTGAAGGTGACAATGATGGCGATGAGACCATCGCACTGGCCAGATGAGGCAGGCTCCCTCGGGAGGCCCTCATAGCTGCTAGATTTGTGGAGGATGATGACGACATGCAGTGAGGAGACCCCATAGATCCTTACATTGCATCTATGAACGCTTGACTTCAGTGACCCTCTGTGATAAGGCTCTTGTCATGGAGACACAGTGGAGGCCCTAATAGTCACCCGATTGCAGGAGGATGATGACAACATGCAGTGAGCACACTCCATAGATTTTCACATAGCCTCTGAGAATGTCTGACTCCTGTCTGGCCAAGGGCAGCTCGCTTGTGCTCTGTGATCAGGGTCATATCATATAGAGACGCAGCCATGAAACTTTAAAAGCATCTGATCCTTTATCTGCCTTCAGTATCTGAGCCCTTCAGGAGCACAGCATCACTGGTCACAGATGCTGAAGAGATGGGGGCCAGCCCCACCTTAAAGATGCTGAGAGCACACAGAGAGAATGACAGAACTGTGTGACACCTTCCCACGACATTCTGGCAGCAATGGCCAGCACCATCGAGGTGCAGGCATCAGTAATGTGTCCAGGGAGTGTGAGGCCGGACCATCACTTTGGTCTAAAGGCTGCACAGAGCACAGGGAAGAGGCCCTGGACTGAGACTCCTGCCTTTATCTTTTGCAGAAAGGTTTCACATCTGAGTGACATGAACACTGCTTATCAGAACAAGGATCCATAGGTAGGGAGACATTCTTGTGAGTTTATCGACAATAATGAATATTATGTACACGTGATTAACACCTTTGCCCAGGCTGTGCAACTACATCTTCTTAACCTTCCTAACCCTGCTGGTATGCTTTGGCGCTCCCCGTACATCTACAACAGAGGTGGAGGCAGCCTGCTGACTGCTATGCCATGTCTGAGATGACCTTTACGGGCGGCCTCTGGAGGGCTGAGACTTGGAGGGCCTCAGCCTGTTTTCAGGGATCTGCTGTGTGGCAGTGGCACCCTCCTTAGCCTGTGGAGCTGGAGCTGCTGGGGTCATAGGAAGAGGGGATTCGGATGGGTTGGAAACTCCTGGAATCACCTGGGCGGATGGCCTGGTGTGTGCACCTACTGATCCTCCTCCCTTTGAGTGCCCGAGAGTCCCAGGCTGACTCCTTGAGGAGAAGGAATTGCTGGAGTGAGATTGAGCTGTCCCACACCCCTCCCACGTACACACTGTTGGACGCCAACTATGGCGTCAGCGATGGAGTTCAGCCCACGCAGCAGTGCAGGAGCAACATCCTGGACCAAGGTCTCCATGGCAACTGCCATCCTATCAGTGTTGACCTCGGTGCATTGGCATGCCCGGCGCTATCACCTCAGCATGAAGGTGAACAGACTCTTCCATCGTGCCTTGCAATCTGAGGAGTGCAGCGGACATCCTTTCCTGATGTTCCTGACCTTGCCTTTCCAGCTCCAGCAACTGTGACATGATCAAGTCCAGAGGCTCATCAGCTGACTCAGACTCAGCAAACATCAGGCCTCCAGCAGTCCTCCAAATGCTGGACACCTGGGAAGGCCTTGGCGCTGCCTGCTGTGGAACACACACTATCCTTGACTGTTGAGTCTTAATGAATAGGACTCCTGCAAAGACAGCAAGATAAGAGACATAGCTTAAAGGAAGGCATTCTTCTAAGATTAAGGCAATGTGCATAATTAGCTAGAACCAATGGAGTTAACTCTTATATAATAGACAAATTCAGCCATTTCCAGCAATTTGGCTAAACTGGGTTTACAACATCTTTTGAGTATAAAAAAAAGGGGTTGTGGTGACCATCTTTATGTACATCAAGTGTGGGAGAACCGGTTTAGCTTCAGGGGTAGGTGAGCATCCTCCTATCAGCACCAAGGTCGTTTCCAACAAACCTCAGGGACAGATGAGTATTGAGTGTGGTTAGTCCTGGGACTGGTTCGGTGATGGATTCCCTGCCAGTGTAAATCCCAGGAAGGTGTAGTGCTTCTCGGAGGCAGTGACGGTTTCTCTGTCGGTGTGAGGAGTTGAAGTTGTTGTCCCCTTCTCTTGAATTGATCACCCATTAGAAAGCGTGGTGTGAGCAGAGTTTCATTGATGAGTATACTTTTCCTTTATTCTTCCTCTATTAGTTAGGTGATAGGTTTCTGAAATTTCTTCAATATCATATACTAGTTTGGTGTCTGAGTCTTTGCCTGTTGGTTAAATCTCTGTCGAACTCAAACAGTTTAAAAGGGCATTTTAGGCCATGCACAGCTCAATTAAAACAAGTCTAAAGTATAAAAACACCCTTTTAAAACTCACAACTGCTGCCTGAAGAAATGGAAGCAATGGTTATGATCTGAAATGGCTGAACTTGATGTTGGAAGACGGTAAAGTGTCTAATTGAAAGCTAAGAATGTCTGAAATCTCATCCAAAACCATAAGCAGCGTTCCCTCAGCCTTTGGCTGAAATTTCAACCTGGATCATACATTTAAGGCCATTGTGGGGCTCAGAAATGCCACCTTCTGGCTCAAGCGCGACTATACGAATGGAGCCATGGTATTGGTTGTAAACCAATGCAGAAGATTTGAAAGGAAGACATCTGCTGTCAAAGCATCTTAGTCAGACATGTGTCAGAAGCATCGCAAAGTGCTTCGCCATGCAGTGCATTGCACTGAAGTGGAGGGACCGCTGTTCTGTAGGCCAACGCAGCAGCTTTTTTTGTGCACAGCAAGATCCCACAAATAGTGATGAGGTATAAGACCAGCCAGTACTTTCTCGATGGGTTTGGCTGAGGGAAAACTGTTAATCCTCCACTGCACTTTTGATATCTGAACAAATTGGTTTCAATTTGGGTGTGGAGCATATGAACTGAGATGCACGAATGATGGGGTGGGGGAGGGGCGGTGCAGGTTAAATGGACCAGAGAGTCTTTCCCTGTCTGTCGCTGTTTATCTTCTTATATTGTCTGGTCTGCCAAATTTGAGCTGGACAACTTATTCTCTCATTCTTTTATTTTGTGCCTTTTTAGTTTTCTCTGATCTGAGCTTGAAAGTTCCCACTTTGTGTCACATTGTGCTGATAGAGAGTCAAAAGGTGCTTCATTGCAATCCTCCTTTAATGAAAAACAACCCACTCCATGGAATGAATTCACTCCTGCTTTAGCCGAGCCTGCCTTGCTACCTGATTTAAAGGATGATTTATTGTTGCAGGAATGGATAAGAAATTCCCCAAATGCATCATTATTTTGTGTCAATAAAAATGCCTGAAGCTATCTCTATGCTAAGTGGACTTAAATCACTTATAACAACAGGTTTTGTTTAGTGACTTATGTGTATGCAATTCTCCTCAGGTAACAAGCTCACAGCAAGTTCAGTGCATCTTAGTTCTTGGCTATCTCACCGTGACTGTCATTTCTCCTCTCTGCTTAAAGGCAAGAACCATATCGGTTGCCAAGGGAATGAGGGCTGAGTCAAACAATTATAAGGAGATATCTACTCTGTTATTACCCTACATATTTATTTTAGGAATTTGTCACCTATAATTTAAATGAAGGTTTTGTAGGTGTGCACCTTACTCCAGACATCTCACCCTGGACATCTCATTCCAGACCCCTCACTCCTGACAGCACAGCTCAGACATCTCACGCCAAATATCTCTCCAGGCCCCTCACTCCAGATAGCACACCTGAGACATCTCACTCCAGATATCTCTCCGGGGACCCTCACTCCAGACGGCACACCTCAGACATCTCACGCCAAATATCTCTCCAGGCCCTTCACTCCAGATAGCACACCTGAGACGTGTCACTCCAGATATCACTCCAGACCCCCTCACTCCAGACGGCACACCTCAGACATCTCACTCCAGATATCTCTCCAGACCCCTCACTCCAGACGGCACACCTCAGACATCTCACTCCAGACCTCCTCACTCCAGACGGCACACCTCAGACATCTCACTCCAGATATCACTCCAGACCCCCTCATTCCAGACGGCACACCTCAGATATTTCATTGCAGACCCCTCACTCGTGACGCCCCATTCCAGGATTACCCAAATCAAACATTCCACACCAGGCGCCGGATTTTGTGGAGCTGGGCGGGGAAAAGGAATGGTGGCCAGGATGCGGGTCATAAATTCCCACTCCCTTTTCCCAAGCTCGCCATTTTTATTGGCATGGAAAAGGGAGCAGATAGGGAACCCGCATGCAGTGTGACAGACATGAAGCAGGTGCCGTTGAGTTGACTGTTGAACCAGTAACTCGGAGCGGAATTTTACAGCCCCATTGTGGTGGTGCCGGGGCTGCAAAATGTGGCGAACAGTTCAAAAATCCATTGACTTCGGCAGTACCGTAAAATCCCACCGGCATCAAATTCCGCCCTTGAGGACTTTCAGGAGGTGGGGGCGGAGTTCAGAAGGCTGTGTAACCTACTCAAGCACCGTGCAGTCGGGAAGGGCATGGGAGACTGCTCTGGGGCAGAAAAGTTCTGGAAAACGTGCAAGTAAGCAGGCCTTTGCAAAGAAGAGCGCTGGAGAGGCTCAGGGAAGGTGCTGGAGTTGCACAAGGGAGGGTGGAAGAGGCAGCTACGGGTGACCTCTGTGGCAAATCCAGGGCTGCTCAAACCACTGCCATCGGCATTTAGCCAGGCTTGCCAAAACCCTATCCCGGTGAAGGAATGCTGCCACTGAAAATGGAGCACAGGTCCCTTGCACCAGTCGGCCATTGAGGCAGCATAGAGACAGCATCGCACGACACAAGGTAGTGTCCCAGGATAGTAAGAGGCTGGAGCTCAGGATCCAAGGCCCAAATGGAGGGCCTATGAATAATATGAGCACTGGTCTACTGCAACAGATTCACCTACCTGAAGATGCCTGAGCGCCTTTCAGGAGGTGATTTTCATTGTCCCAGTCAGATGATAACAGGAGGTCTGTGCCCTCCTTAGTAACAGCCTCTCACCTCGAACTACTCATGACCAGGCCTTGCCGATAGCGTTGACGGTGACGGTGGTCTTCAACTTCTTCACCTCGGAATCAATTCAGAGCTCTGTTGCCAATCTCGGTGGTATCTCTCAGTCAGCTGCTCACCGCTGCATCACCACCATCACAGGTGCCCTCTTCGCAAGAGTAGCATCAGCTTTTCCATGCAGGCGGCCTCCCAGAGGGCAACAAGTTTTGGTTAGGTACGGAGTG
The DNA here is from genome assembly GCF_964194155.1 of Cetorhinus maximus. NCBI lineage: Eukaryota > Metazoa > Chordata > Chondrichthyes > Lamniformes > Cetorhinidae > Cetorhinus > Cetorhinus maximus. The sequence continues at coordinate 153,745,092 of NC_135883.1, read as the reverse complement.
CGGTTGACTGTACACATATTTCCATCAAGGCGCCCGCGGACAGACCTGACAGGTTTATCAACAGGAAGGGCTGTCGTTCCATTAATGTCCGGCTGGTGTGCGGCCACAGGAAAAACTTTCTGCATATCCGTGCATGCCTTCCAGGCAACTGCCATGATTCCTTAATACTGAGTCAATCAAGCCTGCTTCGGCACATCCAACCAGCACTCCCTCAGGTACGTGGATTGATCCTGAGCATCAAGTGCTGCCCTGTTAAGGAGGTGGCTCTTAATACCTCTGCAGGCCTGCTCGAGGTGAGATTTCACTGCCTTGACGACTCTGGTGGAGCTCTACAATACACTCCCGTCAGGGTCTCCTGCATGGTGGTAGAATGCTGCCTGCTGCACAATATGGCACAGCAAAGGGGGGTGGTGTTTGAGGAGGCGGTGTGTGAGGAGGGTCCCATATCATCAGAGGAGGAGGCAGGATGTTGTGTATTTTATATCTCGGAGCTATACAGGGTTTGACATGTCTACTCCATATTTCGTCTCGAGCTTCCAGTTCTTTCTACAGCTTGTTTACTTCCACACGCAGGCTTAACCAATCAAGCACCGTGAGAATAAATCAGTTACCAGGCTCACATAATCAAACACAGAACAGCTGAGCCATTGAACACTACACAGGACGAGAGAAAAGGTGGGCCAGGGGACTCAGAGGAAGAGGGCTCAGACATGGAGGGTGGACCTCAGAGACATGGCGGTGGTCAGGCCTGGGGACATCCAGAGGGATCCATGCAGAATGCCATTGTTGTGAGGGACCTACTAATCCAGCAATGTTTCAGATGCATGCCCTTGAGTAGTTGAAGATAAATGAAATGCCTGGTACTGCACTAAGCATGAGCCTTCACAAGCCATGCCAACATCCTTCACAATGCCACTGTCGCATGGTGATGGGCTGCTAGCTGCAGTCTCCACTGGCACCAGTGAGAACCTGCTGATATCTGTCTGTGTTGTAAACAGACTTTGACATTGCTTTGTCAAGAGCATGCGAAACGTCAAAACAGTTGCTTAAATTATATCGTGACTGAGACAAATTAGTTACACTATATCCGTCATCACTGAGAACCGCACCACAGGTGCTCCCCCTGTTCGGGGATTGGGGAAGCTGAGTTTGATGAGGTTTCCACAAGCTGCCTGGAATCCTCATCCTCCACTTGAACATCCTCAGCCCTTGGTTGAGTTTCATGTTGGCTTGAAGTAGTCTGCTGCTGGAGTGCACCTGGCATTCCCTCCAACCTGCGTGAATGTCCTGTTCAGGGTCCGCAGCTTTTCATGTTCTCCATGGACATCAGCGCTCAGGGTCTGAAATCACAGAATCACAGGACCTTTACAATGCAGCAGGAGGCCATTCGACCCATCGAGTCTGCACTGGCACTCTGAAAGAGCATTCCACCTAGTCCCACTCCCCTGCCTTATCCCCGTAACCCTGCACGTTCTGTCTTTTCAGGAGCAATCTAATTCCCTTTTTGAATACTCCGATCAAACCTGCCTCCACACCCTCTCAGGAAGTTTGTTCCAGACTCCAAACACCCTCTGGGTGAAAAAAACTTTCTTCACATCATTCTTACTCCTTTTGCCAATTATTTTGAATTGTTGTCCTCTAGTTCTTGAGTGGGAACAGTTTGTCACTATTTATCCTGTCTATACCCCTCAGGATCTTGAATACCTCTATCAAGTCTCCTCTAAGCCTTCTTCTCTCCAAGAAAAAACAGCCCCAATCTCTCCAATCTATCCTCATAGCTACAGTTCTTCATCCCTGGAATCATGCTTGTGAACCTCCTCTATACTCTCTTCAATGCCTTCACATCCTTCCTCAAGTATGGCACCCCCAACTGGACACAGTACTCCAGATGAGGCCTAACTAGTGTCTTATATAAGTTCAACACGGCCACCTTACTCTTGTACTCAATGCCCCTATTAATGAAGACTAAGATACTATATGCTTTATTAGCTGCTCTCTCAACATGCCCTGCCACCTTCAATAACTTATGCACAAATGCACTGAGGTCCCTATGTTCCTGCACCTCCTTTAGGTCCAAGGAGTGGTCCAAGCTACAGGTAAAGCCATGCGCCCTGTGCAGGGCATCATGCTGCTTCTGCATGCACTCCAGGTGCTGCCACATATGACTCTCCGTTAAGTTGGCCAGTCTGTCATGGCAGGAGCTCATGCGCTTAAAACTCCCACACATGGTCAAGCTCAGCTGCTGTCTACTGCGTGTCAGGATTTTCCCTGCTGTGGACAAGAGGGAAACATCTCAATAATTTCCACAGCGTGGTTTACCTTGATTCTTGAAGTTACAATTGTTACATTCCTGAAGTTGGTGGGGCGGGGACTAAGGGAGGTGGGGGAGGGGGATGTTGTTGGGGGAAGTTTACTTTCCTCCCGAATCTGTAGGATGAGTGCATGAAGCATTGATGTGACCAAAAACACACCAGCACTGAAGACCTCAACTGCAACACCATCAGGGCCACAGGCTTTGCTGTTCTTCGTCTGTTTGATCACTTGTTGCAGCTCTCCCATCGATCGTGGTTCACCCATGAATTCTACCATAGGCCACTGGGGTATAGACTGGAGAGTATCAGCTGTCAACGTGGGTTCACGAGTTGTTCGAAATGTTCTTTCCAGCGCTGATGGCTGATGTTGTCGTCCTTAAGAAAAGACATAAACCTGTGAGTGAAGGGGATTTTGTCCATTTGACCTTGGTCTAAAGATGGCCCTGGTGGCTTCAAAAAAGCGTTGGAAATCATGATGGCCAGCATTTTATTGGATCTCTCGGGCTTCCTCTTCTCATCACATGCCCTTTATCTCCTGGATTGGTCTTTGGGTGTCAGACTTGAGCTGTTGGAATGCTGCCTTACTGGACTTGTAACCTTGGATTGTTCTGCCAGGTAATGAAGGCTGCTCGCTTTTGTTCTAGGAGGACACATATTTCAGTATCCTTTTTGTCGAACTAGTCCTGGTATCGACGATGCTCAACACCCAATGGTCATTATTTGACCCCACTTTCCTGGAATTGAGTTGAACGTGTGAAGATTTTCCAGATTAGTCGGGAGCTGCACTTGGAATTCCCCACTTCAGTCAGGCTGCTTAAGGGCTGGGATATTGATCTTCTTCCTCTTGGACTTTTGGGCCTTGCGATGTCTTGCTGCTCGGTGAATGTTCATCACTGATCAAACAAGTCGATAATCTGTCCAGCAGGCATCAGTCCCCCTGCATTGATTGAGTGATAGAGGCATCACTTAGACCTTTGACCCAAAGAATGGCACAAACCAGGAGATGCCAACGCTTTGATCTAGGATGCCTCCATGTGGTTTTGCATTTGTTCTCCTGGTAGAAGAGAGTGTTTGTTATAATGAGGCCATGCACTTTGTCAGCAAGAGGATGCCACTTGCTTTGGCTTTTCCCACCTCTTTTTCCCAATGGTTCCACTCCAGACTTTGGAGTCACAGCCAACTCTGGAATTTAAGTCCCCTAGGAGGATGATCTTTTCTTCATTTAGGATGGCAGTGAGGGCCTCATCAAGATCAGAATAGAACTTTTCCTTAATATCCCAACATCATGAATGCTCGTGCCTCGAAGCTGTAGTCGAGGTAGCTGTGGGATTCAGTAGGCTTGTAATGGATATTGGTGGACAGTCTATCACCAGAAATTGAGACAGAGAGGTCAAGGAAGGGAAGAGAAGTGTCAGATATGAACCATGTAAAAATGATGGAGGAGTGGAAATTGGAAGCAAAATTAATAAATTTTTCCAGGTCCAGACGAGAGCATGAAGCAGCACCAAAGCAGTCATCGATGTACCAGAGAAAGGGTTGTGGGAGGGGGCCGGAGTAGGACTGGAACAAGGAATGTTCCACATACCCCATAAAGAGGCAGGCATAACTGGGGCCCATGCGGGTACCCATAGCCACACCTTTTATTTGGAGGAAATGAGAGGAGTTTAAGGAGAAATTGTTCAGTGAAAGAACAAGTTCAACCAGATGGAGGAGAGTAGTGGTGGATGGGGATTGTTCGGGCCTCTGTACGAGGAAGAAGCGGAGAGCCATCAGACCATCCCGGTGGGGGATGGAGGTGTAGAGGGATTAGACATCCATAGTGAAGAGGAGGCGGTTGGGGCCAGGGAACTGGAAATTGTTGGTATGATGTAGGGTGTCAGAGGAATCGTGGGTGTAGGTGGGAAGGAACTGGACAAGGGGAGAGAGAATGGAGTCAAGATAGGAAGAAATGAGTTCCGTGGGGCAGGAACAGGCTGACACAAATCCTACTTGCTTGACTAAGCTTTCGGTTATTTATCCTAATATCTTCTGCAGCGTCTTGGTGCAAATTTTTTTTTAGATAATATTCCTGTTCGAGAAGCGCAGGGATCTCGGAGGATTGTAGTACTGAAGGATGTTACAGTAATCGGGGAGCAAAGGCCATGAGGGGACTTGAGAACAAGGATGAGAATTTTAATATGGAGGTGTAAGGGAACAGGGAGACAATGCACATCAGCGAGCCCAGGGGTCATAGATGAATAGGTGTTCATAGTTGGCGAATAGTGCACAGATTCGAATAATGACTGAGTATTAAAATCTGTAAGAAGACTGAGTTATTGAATTGGACTCTGCAAATTGTCTGCTTTGCTTTCTACAGCTTCTCACTTTTGAAGCTGGATTCATGTCCTTGACTGTTATTGGCTGTTTGCCAAACCACATTAGAGGTGAGAATCTAGCATCATTTGATAGGTCAGGCTCCAGCCGCTAATGCTCATAAATCACATACAACAAACTCTCCCCCCACCACCCCCCATGGGAAGCTGAAGCAATTAGCATTTATATTTGGTACAATTAAAATAAAATAAAAATCTAGAGATTAACATCCAGGATTTGAAAAACAGAAAACACTTTCCACAGATCCAGTCGTCAAGAGCTCTTGTTGTAAGTGTTTATGCCTTTTAGTGAATGACAAGGGAAACTGGTTGGCACAAAGTTTTCCCCAAAAGCAGTTCTTTATCATAGAACCATACATTGCATAAGGAGGCTATTTGGCCCGTTGTGACTGTGTTAGCTTTTTACACGCGCTTTACGATTAGTCCCACTCTCCTGCTCCTTCCCCGTAGCCACTGTAAGTTTTTCTTTTCCAAGTGCACATCCAACTCTCTGTTTAGAAAATTACTATTGAATCAGCTTCCACTACACTTTCAGGTCGTGCATCTCAGCTCACCAGCACAAAGGGAAAGGATTCAAATCTCAGGAAACATAAATTAAAAGCTAGGGAATTAGGAGTACGAAGGGAATTAAGGTGATTTTGTTTTTTAACCTTAGAGGTGATGAAGGAGTGGCATAACTTATTATGAATGGCATGGCTTCGAAAAATATGGGCGCAGTCACTGGTTCGGCCTCAGCTGGAGGATTATGGATTATTCTGGGAGCCACACTTCAGAAAAGAGGCGTTAGAAAGGGTACAGATGAGGTTTACCAGGTGCAAGGATCTTCAGTTATGAGGAGAGGTTGGAAAAGTTAGGACTGCTCTCCTTGGAACAGAAAAGGTTAAGAGGTGACCTAATCGCGGCTTTCAGGATGATGAGAGGTTTTGATAGAGCGGATAGAAAACAAACAAAACTATTTCCCGTAGTGACTGGGTGAATAACCAAAGGTTATAGGTTTAAAATCATTGGCAAAACATTTAGACGGGAGATGAGGAATTTTTTTCCACAGAGTGTTGCTGGGATTTGGAACACTGCACGGTGATAGAAGCTGATTCCATAAATTTGAAAGGGAGTCGGACAGGGACCTGAGGATAAGGAACTTACAGGGTTGTGGTCCAAAAGCAGGGGTTTGGGACTAAGCATGATGGTTTTTTCCAAAGTTCCAACAGAGGCATGATGGGCCAAATGGCCTCGTTCTCCTCCCTAAATTTCTATCATTTGAAGTTTGTTGAAATGGGCAGTATAAATGGGACCGAGAAACTTCTTTGGAGAGCGAAGTGATCGAGCAGTGCAGTGTGCTGGGTTCAGACTTATCAAAAAGATGCAGGCTTGTTGGGTCTAACACCACCATTGTGTCACTAATAATTCTGATGTTGTAAACTGGATGTGAAAAGCATCCAGGCTCAAGGCTGACATGGAACTCACCTGTTAGCCTGGGCAAATGGAAGCAAATCCCCCACAGACAAGATGTGCCTCAAGAAATCACGACCTAACCGCCCTGGACTGAATAATGGAAATGAATTACAGCTTATTTTACTTAACAAAAGCAACTAATCTTTTTCCCCAAATGGTGTTGGGATACAGTTCCACAAGAAGCAGTAATCCTGTGCCAGCACAGACAAGCAAGAGTAGCTTGCATTTATAAAACGCCTCAAGGTGCTTTCTAGCAGAGGTGCATTCAGACCCAAATGAAGGCCTAGCAACATTGCTGTCAGAAGTGGCAGCCAGGTAGAGAGACTCAGTCACTCAGCTCTTGAGCATTAATGTGCTTACGAGCTGGGTAGAGTTTGAGTGAGTTGGCACTTTGGGTGGTGCTCCTTTGTCATTCTTTCTGTTGCTTACTCATCCTTAAAAGCAGCGCCATCTTATTGTGGGTACGGTTCTTGCTGCCATTGTAGCAGGCGGAGGAAGAGAAAAATAGAAAGAAAGAGAAACTTGCATTCATTTAGCTCCTTTCCTGACTTCAGGACATTGCCAAGCGCTTTACAGCCAATCAAGTATTTTTTGAAGTGTAGTCATTGTTGTAATGTAGGAGTCTCCTTGAGAAGATGATAGGTGAGGGGAAGTGAGGCTGGGCTGCGAATTTGCTTGCAGAAAGCCTTCCCCACTCAACAGGTTCCATATGCAAAGGGGGACCTTTCCAGTTGTGTCTGAGGAACAGTATACAAGGAGGCTGAGCATCTTGAGGTAGAACAGAGGAACTGCTATCTGCTGGGTCAGGGGACCATGTCAGTGCCTATATCTTCAAGATGACCTGAACAACTCTTTGCCTCAGGATCGTTCAGGACACCACATGCATTGTTCAATTGGCGGTGACCCATCAAGGTTGTGATGAATGCCAGGGAGGACCTGTACATGTCCTGTAAGGAGAGAGCCCTGGGTGTTAGCAATAATGTCTGGCTTCCCACTTGTAAGGTGCTGTTGACTCGATCCAGTCACTTTGCCATCAGGGCTCACAGGACTAGGCAGGAGCTTTTGTTTATGGCAATGGCTTTCATTAGATTAATGGATAGCTTATCTGTGACCAGAACCATATAGGATCATCCTAGCCTGTGCCCAGATGCTTCCATCCTGCACAGTTGAATACAGTCCAAAAAGATTAAGATAAAGCGCTTACCGTCTTTGGGGCCACTTCTAGTCCCTACTCTGCTTCCACCAAGTTGGTCTGGTGGGAAAGTCTGATTGGTTCCCCCGCCTAGGCCTCTGGTGTATATTTCAGATTGCTGGCTTTCGAACTTGTCCTTTAACTTTGCAGTCGTTACCACATTATTATAGCTAGTGATGCCCCACACACCATTGAAGCATGCTCCAGAATAGGACAGGCCTCCAGTCACCTTTTTGCTTTAATAACTATGAGTACTATCTGGTCAGAGGTCAGCTGTGGCTCAACTGGTAGCATCCTTACCTTTAAGTCAGGAGATTGTAAGATCAAGCCTGAGTACAAAACGCAAGATTGACAGTCTAGTGCAGCACTGAGGGAGTGCTGCACTGTTGGAGGTGCTGTGCTTCAGATGTGATGTTAAATATTCAGGCAGTCTGTCCTCTCAGGTGGATGCAAAAGATCCTATTTTGAGGAACAGGGGAATTATCCTCAGTGTCCTGCCCAATATTTACCCCTCAGTCAACATCACAAAAACAGATTATCTGGTCATTATGACATTGCTGTTTGTGGGAGTTTGCTGTGTGTAAATTAGCTGCCCCGTTTCTTACAAGACAACAATGACTACACTTCAAATGTACTTCATTGATTGTAAAAGGCTTTGGCCTGTCCAGTGTGACAGATGTTATATAAATTCAAGTCTTTTTTTCTTTCCTTTTATATTTTAAAATTATGATAGGGTTGGATGGGGTGGATGGCCAAGTACATATTGCTGTTTATGGCGGAGTCCAAAATTAGGGGTCATTAATGAAGGATAAGGGGGTCTTGTGGCCAGTGGGAGCTCTGGGTTCAAGTCCCACTCCAGGACTTGATGGCTAAAGAATGTGCATTCATAATGTGGCCAAACAGGTTGAGTATCAACTTGTAAACCCTTCCAACGTAGGCCAATGGCAGGTGGTAAGAGTGGGAGAGGTTCCTGGTCACCCATGTGATGGAAAGAATATTGGAGCCTCAACCATCACTATCCATAGCTCCAGGCTATGACGTACATGTAAAAGTACATGTTGCCACAGCAACTCGGACTCCTTGGGGGTCAGTTGGCTGGATGGTCAGATTGGTGCTAACAGCATGGGGTTCGATCACTGTTCTGGCTGGGTTGGATTCGGGAACTGCCTCCTCGCCCTGCCTGTGATGGAGGCCTGCTTTTGGGCAAAGAACTCAAGGAGAAGACGAATGTAGGATAGCCACTCTTAAAGCCAAATGAGAAAACCCAGAGAGTGGTTAGAATTTATAACTCACTACCTCAGAAGTAGTTCCACAGAACAGCATAGCAGCATTTAAAAGGAAACAAGATAAGCCCATGGAACTGAAGGATATGTTGATAGAATAGGATTAAATAAATTGAATAGGAGGACGCTTGAGTTGAGCATAGTTGTAACATGGACTGATTGGGCTGAATGGCCTGTTTGGTGCTATAAATTCTATATAGAATTCTATGGATTTAGATAGTTTCCATCCAACACCTCAGGGATTGTGAAATGGATTAATGTATGGAATTCTCAATGAAGGACAGCGAATAACAAGTTTATAATTTAATTTCAGCTTGATTTAATTAATGCAGATAGCGTCACCAGCCACAGCAGTGAAGTCTGAATGGACAATGTCTCAACACCCAGATTAAATTACAACCTCATTACTTACTCTGCGTGATCCATCATTTTTTTATAACCTGTGTTACAGTCTCAATAAGGAGGAACGGTGTTAATCATAGTTAAAGCCAGCAGTGAGATTACATTGATTTAAAACATCAAGAAGTCAGTGTGTGCTATTGCTGTAGAATAACATTGTCCTGCACTGGATATGATAAGGAAATTATTTAGCAAACAAAAATACATTCGGACCCAAGTAAGAGAGACTTGTAACTTATCGTAGGAACTTGTTACTTGGGCATAATTTAAAGATACCACTTGCAGCTATGACCAAATGAGTTGATCATGAGGATAATAGTTTAAGACAGAAATATTAGCCAGGGCATGGGGCCTAAGATTTGTCACCTATTCTAATCAAAGAGGCAGAAAATGTAGCCAGACTCTCTGATCTTCACCCAAAGTTCTTGAATATCCACTGGAACAGGCGGGTGGAACCTGGCTTAATATCTCATCTAAAGGACAGCACCTCCGACAATTTATAGCCTCCTCAGTGCCTGCTTCAATCAACTAGGCCTGGACGGGACTGAGAAGCAAGAATCATCAGAACCAAGCTGGCACAGGGTATGCATTAGATTAAGGCTATTCAAATCCAAGTTGAATAACATTGACTGGGATGTATGGGGAAGTAACTGGAGCCAGAAGACCAGTAGGACACCCAAGGCTCCACTTCAAGGATTGCAAGCATGGCATGAAGGATCGCAACATCTATTTTCACACCTGGGAGACACTAGTCAACGGCAGATGGAAATGGCAACATTACCTGTGGGCCGCGAGTGCCACCATGACACTCAGTGGCTACAACGGCTTGACATAGGCACCAATGCCGAAAACAATGACAACACCTGATGACCACCTCACATACAGCACTTGTGGCACAACTGCCCCTCACTGAATGATCTCTTCGGCCATCAGCAAAAGTGCACCACATGTGAAACTATCCGATTGCCAATGGATTTGTTGCACGCCCATCACCTTATGTGGATAGAAAGATGCCGATGATGAGCTAAAACAATAGAGATGGAAAAATTCAGGCAAGTTTCATTTAAAAACCGACTGCTGTGCCATTGTGTTTACATAGTACTGTTTGATGTCATTGCAATGCTGTGCCAATTCCCTTACATAGTTGTATTTAGTGTCATTATAATGGTGACCTCTGCTGGTCAATGATATTATCCATTGATTCCTATCACTTTGAAGGGCTCACAGTGAATGATGATTAATGGTGACCTTTGAACAGGAGTTACTCGGCAGTTAAGTTGTTCCCCTCAGTGGCAGTTCAATCAGGAATTAAACTCTACATCTACTTATTGGTTGAACGTAAGTTCCCTGGAGTGGTGGGCCAGTCATTCTTGACTGAGGGCCAATTTATGATGCTTTTTTGACAGCAGTGAAACCCCACCCACCCAAGCAAAGATCCTGAATGAAGAGAAACGTGTTTTCCATGAGGGGGGGTGGGGTGGGGTGATGGTGGTGTAAGACCCCCCTTTATGGTCTGAAAGCTCCTGTCTCTACTCTTGATATCAATGGCACAGCTTGAGGTGCTGTGAAACACCTTTATTAAATCTATAAGCAATAGTACATGCTCACCATGACACTGGTTGCTTAGAGATTCCACGAGCTAGCCTCAGGTGGTCAGTCCTTCAACAGATCACCCAGCGCAGCATAGGAATGCCTGACCAGACCATTCTACTGACTGCCATAACAATGTCCTTGAGGGCTGTGTCTTCATACACCTTCCTGATCCTGGCCCTTGGCGTATAAGGCAATACCTTAAATTGGACCACCCGATTACATTATTAACCCCATCCTGGCCAGGATCCGCTGTCGGTGCGCAGACTGATCAACATCTGCGACCAGTTTGAACTGAGCCAAGGCAAATTGTGGCAAGAGTGAGACTATGTTCTTTGGGAACTGGACTGACTTTTCCTTTATCCTCTTCACCGTCAGGCCAGACTGCCTGAAGTTGCTGGGGATATGGTTCGGAAGGAACAGGGCATGTGTTAGAAACTGGAAGGAGCAAGTGACTATGGTGAAAAGAAAACTGGGCATGCAGGAGTGAATATCCCTCTCCATTGCGGCTAAGAACCTGGTCATCAGTTGTGAGGCACTCTCGGTGTTGCTGTACGTGGTGCAGGTCTGGCCCATTCCTCACTCCTGCGCAATGGCGATCACCCGAGCCATCTTTCGCTTTGTCTGGAGGTCGAAAATGGATCGTGTCCGCAGGGACGCGATGTACAAGCCTCTAGATAAGGAGAGAAAAAATGTGCCCAACATTGCCCTCATCCTGATGGCCACCTTTGTGTGCGGCTGCATCAAGCTGTGTGTAGACCCTCAGTACGCAAACGCCAAGTGTCACTACGTGCTGAGGTTCTACCTGTCCCCGGTGTTATGAAGGATGGGTCTGGCCAATCTGCCACGGAACGCTCCAAGTAGTTGGACCGTGCCATACCACCTGTCCCTCATGGAAAAATTTATGCAGAGAAACACCTTTGACCACAAGTCCATCAGGCAGTGGTCAGCACATAACGTCCGAGAGGCCTTGAGGAAAAAGGAGATGGTTGATCCTGTTGGATGGTTCCCCGAGCAGACTGGCAGCCATTTGGCATAATGCCTTATTGCCAGAATTTTCCAACAAGCACCAAGACGTAGCTTGACTGATGGTGAGAAAGATCCTCCCCATCAGATCCTTCCCACACCCCAGGGGTCTCAGCTCCTCCACACGTTGCCTCGAGGTGGCTGTGGTGGGGAAGAGACCGTTGTTCACCTCCTTGTGGATTGTGCCTTTGCAAAGAAGGTCTGGAGAGAGATGCAGTGGTTGCTGTCGAGGTTCATCCCGAGCAGTTCTGTGACACAGGACTCTGTGCTCTACGGGCTGTTCCCAGGGACACACACCGAGACAAACATCAATTGCAGCTGGAGGATCATCAACTCGGTGAAAGATGCTCTTTGGTCTGCCCGAAACTTGTTGGCCTTCCAATGCAAAGAGTTGTCCCCGACCGAGTGTTGCAGACTTGCACATTCCAAGGTCCAGGACCACATGCTGAGGGATTTTTTTTTGAAAAATATACTTTATTCATAAAATATCTGAAAGAACATTACAAAACATTTCTAAATGGCCATCACAGAAAGTGCAATCATATTCCACTTTTACACATGGATCACGAGGTGCTTCAATACAATCAAGGAATATTACAGTCATTTCAATATGGTCATTACAGACAGTCAGACAATGCAATGGGATTGGAGTTATCGACATACATCATGTTGCACTCTGAGGTGCTTCAATACAATTATGATACATTTAGTATTCACTATATACAACCATTGAGTCGTACAGCCCGAGGGGTCTATACAATTCCCAGCCCCTCGGTGCACTATGGCAGAAAGGTCTTAGACAGAGACCCTTCCCCATTGCGCCTTTGTGGTGGCTACCCCAAGCTTTAATGCATCTCTCAGCACGTAGTCCTGGACCTTGGAATGTGCCAGTCTGCAACACTCGGTCAGGGACAACTTTTTGCTCTGGAAGACCAACAAGTTTCGGGCAGACCAAAGAGTGTCTTTCAACGAATTGATGATCCTCCAGCTGCAGTTGATGTTTGTCTTGGTGTGTTTCCCTGGGAACAGCAGGTAGAGCACAGAGTCCTACATTCTGAGGGATGCACTAAAGCTTGGGGCAGCTGCCGCAAAGGCACAAAGGGGAAAGGTCACTGTCAAAGACCTTTCAGCCATAGTGCACCGAGTGGCTGGGAAGTTATAGACCCCTCGGGCTGTATGACTTACCTTGAATGCATGCAGTGAATACTACATGTATCGCAATTGTATTGAAGCACCTCAGAATGCCAGATTCCTTGGTCTACTAAAGAATTAACTATACATTCTAATTTGATACAATCTGCAAAAACACGATCTATGTAGATAACTTGAATGCCATTGCACTGTCTGACTGACTGTAATGACCATGTTGAAATGTCTGTAATGTTCATTGATTGTATTGAAACACCTCATGTTCTATTTGGAAAGCTTGAATATGATTGCACTTTTTGTGATGGCCATTTTGAAGTGTTTTATAATGTTCCTTCTGATATTTTATGAATAAAGTATATTTTCCAAAATAACCCCCACCTTGGCCATCCAGGACCACCTATTCGTGGTCATATCCTGCCCTCAGCAGGAGGGGTGTCTCCAGGTGCATACCAACAATGAGTACGATCACAGTATCTTGGGGCTGGAAGAAAGTCTTTCACACATTCCCAAGTAGTCATTGCCTAGTTCAGTTTCTGTAGACAAAGTGTCTGTGGCAAACCACCACCTCAGGGACCTGCCCTGACATGTGTGTGTGTGCATGTGTGTGCATGTGTGTGTGTGTATGTGTGTGTATGTGTGTTTGTTTGTGTGTTTGTGTGTGTCTGCTTAGTTGAAACTGTCTTCATTTTTAAAAGTTCAACATAAGCCTCAGCAATGTTTTCAGTCAAAAACTCTTCTCCGTAGCTCTGTCTTCTTACCACTGTGAGTCAAACTCTGCCCACAGGACTCAATCACAACCAGCTTACATTCATTAATAAGAAAGAGGTAAAAGCACGGTTACATGGGCCAAAGGGCCTTTTTCTATAAACCTCTATGACTCTATGACTATGATTAAAAACAATTAATACAATGCAATTTAAATGATGCATTGGCCTAACGTGAGGAGCAACAGTGGTAGTTTTTGTGAAACTCTTGAGTTTGAGTTACTCTGAGTTGTTTGAGTTTCAGCTGCTTGTTCTAAAGTGGCACATACATGAGAACATGTAAAAAAAGCAAATTAATTTATTCAAAACCAAAAGGAAAATCATTTTAATGCTTGTCCTGTCAAAATATTCACTGGTTATTGTGTGTCAATTATATCACAAACATAGCAGGAAGATTTTCCCTGGTCACTGTGTGTCGGTGACATCATAAACACAACGGGAAATGTGAGAACTAAAAGTGTTGCCCCAGGACATCTTCTGGGGTGCCTCCCGGTTACGACCATCCAGACATTAGAACTTATGGGCCTAGATGCGTACATGCAGGAGAAAGGAATAGAAGGTTACATAGATAGAGTTAGACAAAGTAAGATCCAGCATGCGCCAGTTGAGGTGAATGGCCAGTTTCTTTGCTGTTAATTCTATGCAAACCCACAAGTAGTATTGGGAAGGAATGTGGATTGGATTTGAATGAGTTTCATTTAAAAAGCTATTGATCACCACATCGCACGCATGTTGGTGAACATATATACGTTGGAATGGCTTAAGACGGTGCAATAATCAGTCAAGTAACCAATGTTTAACCTGATTTATGTCTTGTGGGCCATGAAGCACTCATGCATGCTTCAAGACCCAATCAGTAATCAACTGAAATTGCTGAGGTTGGGAGAGTGATTTTGCAATGTGTAGGGTTTAATGTATTCTTTGGCAAGCTGCAGTTCAGCTGCTAGGCTACACAAGGTCTCAGGAACAAAAGTTACACTTTGTGACAAATCGACAAGAACTGTTTCTATCATTAGACTCATGGTTTTGGGAAGTGTAGAGATCAGACTGGACATCTGGTTGGCTGTAGTCATGTGAAGTGTGACACAAAGATATAAAAACCTCAATTATCCATCATCCCAATTATCCACATCACAATTACCAGTTAACAACACACCAATTATCCACCACCACAATCATTTGCACATTGATGATATGCTACCACAATTATCCGCAATCCTAATTATCCCAAATATCTATTACCACAATTTTCCAAAATCCTAATTATCTAGTCACTAATTATCCACCATCCCAAGAGCTCAATATCCTCATTATCTGTATTCAAGTTGTCTGCTGGAATTGAAGCACAACAAGCCTTATGGAAGAAATCAAAATGACATTACACCTCTGATAGTTTGGAGAGGTCAGCAGTGAAAGATTGCTTGTTGGTTGGCACAGTCAGCAATGAATGAAATCTGTTTTTTTGAACAGTGGGTTGTTAGAACTTGGAATGCATTTTTCACAAGTTATTGACACGGAATCCACAACATTTAAAAATGAATTAGATAAATATCTGAAAAGAATTAATAGATAAGGATACAGGGAGAAGGTGAGGAAATGGGATTCAAATGGACAATGGCTATTGTAGATTTAGCATTGTGGGCTGATGACCTCCTTTGGTGTTTGCAATGCCTACGATTCAGGAACATTTCTTTCGGTTTTCTTCCTCTGAAGTTTATCTTTTCTTGGTAAATAAAGAGTGTCATTTTTGTTATTTGTATTGCACTGAGGGAGTGCTACAATGTTGGCAGTGGACACTTTATATGAGATTTTAAGAACCTGAAGTCCCATATGTTTATTGAGGTGGAAACTGAAGATCCCACTTGTTATTATTAAAAGTCCCCAGATGTCTTTCAATGTTCAGCCCTTAACCAACTCCAGAAACAACCATCAGTAACACCCACACCCTGCACCCCCAATCCCACACTCCCCCAACCTCACCCCCACCACCACTGCCACTAACAGATACACTCAACAATGAGATGAAAGGTATGTATATATAGGCTTTAGTGAAACTCCTGTGAAACTATGCCCACAAATATTTCTGCCCTACAATAACACCAAGACAAATTCCATTCAGTGTAATAATTGCTGTCGTATTTTTGCAACCAAAATGCTTCAACTCACTCTTACTGATATCAAATTCCATCTGGCACTTTTTAGTCCAATAGGCCTCTATCTTATCAATATCCTTCTGCCAGATTCCTTGGTCTACTAAAGAATTAACTATACATTCTAATTTGATACAATCTGCAAATTTTGACATTACTTTCTGCAGGTCTATGTCTAAATCACTGATTTTAGCCGGTGAACCACAATTGAACCTTGTGGGACATCACTATCCACTTTCCACCATTCTGAGGAACTGCTCTGAACTCCTGCAACTTTGCTTTTTTTCCCCCTTCTTACCAATGTTTAACCAGTTTGATGCCTTCGCTAATTTTCTCCTGTGTGATATTCTGTTAAATGCATTCGTCAAGCCCCAATTGGGGGGGGCGGGGGGGATGTTGGCGGTGTAGTGGTATTATCACTGGGCTGGTAATCCAGAGACCTGGGGTAATACTTTGGGGGACCTGGATTCAAATCCCACTCTGGCAGGTGGTGGCATTTGATTCCAATAAAATACCTGGAATTAAAAGTCTAATGGTGACCATGAAACTATTGTTGGGGGAAACCCATCTGGTTTACTAATGTCCCCTTTAGGGAAGGAAAACTATTGCAGTACCTGGTCTGCAGGATCCACACCAATGTGGTTGACTCTGAAGCAGCCTAGCAAGCCACTCGTTTGTATCAAACCACTGAAAGGAATGAAACCGGGCAGGCCACCCAGCATCGATCTGGGCACCAGAAATGACAAAGTCAAACTCAGCCCTGTCAATCTACAGCACATGGACTGTGGCAGTTCAAGAAGGCAGCTCACCACCTCCTCAAGGGCAATTAGGGATGGGCACTAAATGCTGGCCTAGCCAGCAATGCTCACATCCCATAAATGAATAAAAAAGTACACTCCAAAAATACATTTTCCCTCACTGTCATGCCTATTACATCCTCATAAGGAGATTTGTCATAGTAGTCATAGACGTCTACAGCACAGAAAAAGGCCCTTCGGCCCATCGAGCCTGCGCCAGTCAAACAGGAACCTAACTATTCTAACCCCAAGTAACATTGACCCTTCTGAAATCTGTGCTTCTAGCAATTTTGTCTTTATTTGGATATTACTGATATTACCTCTTTGTCATCACCCATCAGAACAAATTAATGGCTCATTTATTTTATTGCTGTTTGTGGGAGCTTACTGTGTACAAATCAGCTGCTGAGTTTGTCTACATTACAACAGTGACTACACTTCAAAAGTAATGTCATAGAAATCATAGAAATGATAGAATCATAGAAAGTTATTGCCCCAAAAGAAACCATTCACTCCATTGTGTCCACGAGAACTGATGTGTAACTATTCAGCCTAACCCCAATTTCCAGCTCTTGGTCCATAGCCTTATAGGTTATGGCACTTCAAAGGCATATCCAAGTACTTTTAAAATATTATGGTTTCTACCTGTACCACGCTGTCAGGCAGTGAGTTCCAGAACCCACCAATCACTGGGTGAAAAGATTTCTCCTTAAATTGCCTCTAAACCTCCAGTCTCTTACCCTAAACCTATGCCCCTGGTTGTGAACCCCTCACCGAAGGGTTAGGGCCTTCCAATATTAACTTTCTCTGGAGCCCCAATAATTGTATCACTTCAATTAGACCTCAACTTCTTCTGTTCCAAAGAAAACAACCCTAGCCTGTCTAATCTTTCCTATAACAACCTATTTTCATATATGTGCTGCCAATGCAAGCATTGACTAGAACATGCTTTGGGATGTCCTGAGCTCATAATAGGCTCTATTTGAAAGCAAGTTCTTTCTCAGCAATATGCAGGAGGTTTCTTCCCAAGAACATGGTTGTAGTGCTATTAATCAGCATAGCACTGAAGAGCAAAAGGACAGGAGGAACTATAGAGGTGCACAGAGTCCAATAACAATTACTTCACTAGTTAGCTGCCTGTGCATGGAGGAGGAGCACTACTGAGGATGCTTAGGCTCATCAGGTTAGTTGTTCCCAAATCATGAAGACAGGCAGGAACAGCCAACCATGTTACTTTTTATGGTGTTTGAGGTGACTTGCAGCCACATTTGTCCTTCATGTTGTACACATCTCTAACTTTGTGTTTCTTTCAATCATTGGATGTGGTCATCACTGACAAGGCCCCAGGGTTTATTTCCCATTCCTAACTGCCCTTGGGAAGGTGGTGGTTGAGCTGTTTTCTCGAACTGTTGCTCTTGCTGTTCCTTATGGTCCATGTTGCACCTGTGTGCTCTACTTCGCAAAAATTCATCTGTGAGATCTGGGCACAACTGGTAAAGCAGGTATTTATTGCCCATCCTGAGTTGCCCTGGTCTAAATGGCTTGCTAGGCCACTTCAGAGGGCAGTTGAGATTGTAAGGGCACAAATATCCCAGTGATTTGGGAGCCTGGATAGAAAGCACCTTAAAGAAAATCACACTGCTCTCACAGAGTCATAGAGCTATTATGGCAGAGGAGGAGGTCATTCAGCTCTTCTAGTCCATGTTGGCTCTCTGTAAAGCAATCTAGACAGTCCCATTCTGCCACCACCACACCCGCCCCCCACCACGTCTCTATCCCCTTAGCCCTGCAAGTTCATTTCCTTCAAATGCCCATCCAATTTCCCTTTGAAACCATCGACCATCCCCACTTCCACCAGCCTCATAAGCAGCAAGTTCCGAATCGTTACCACTTGCTGTGTTAGAAAGGTCTTCCTCTACATCTCTTGCCCAAAACCTTAAACCAGTTTGCCTAATCCTTGTACCATAAATTAATGGTAACAGCGTTTTCGTCTACCTTATGTAAATCTGTCATAATGTGCATACTATCAAATGTCCCCTCAATCTTATCTGCTCCAAGGAGAACAGCCCTAGCTTTACCAACCTAGCCTTGTAGTTAAAATCCCCCATCCCTGGAAGCATTCTCCTCTGCACTCACTTAATGGCCCTCACATCCTTCCAAAAACTTGGTGACCAGTACTGGGCACAATTCTCTAGTTGTGACCTAACCAGAGCTTTATAAAGATTCAGCATAACTTCACAGCTTTTGTACTCAATATCTCTATTTATGAAGCCCTCTAAGCTAATGAATCAAAGTTAAATATAATGATCTAACAGTGAGCACAGCATTAAAACAGTTCACACAAGCATTAAGAAAGCATCAATCAATATTGTGCAACCTTTAAACCACAGGATCAGCATTGTGGCAGCAGAATGTGCAGCTGACACGTGGCACCTGGGGTCCTTGCTGTGGTGGAGTGTCCTCCTCTAGATTCTCATCAAGTGAGTGCCAGCTCTGCCCTGATATCCCATTTTTATATCCCTCCTGCTGGTTGTGGTATAAGTAAAAGTTAGGGGAAACTCTTTCGAGTTATCAACAGTCACAGATTGCAACTCTTTCGAGTACAATCACAGTTCTTGGTTTTCCGGGAGTGGGACATGAACCCACAACCCTCTGATTCAAAGGCGAGGGTGCTATGAACTGAGCCTCAGCTGACACCTCATGCACTTTGTACAATCACCTGCTGTTGCTAGGCACCAGCTATGGATGGTTGACTGTTTGTTGTGTGTTACTCAATTTCACTAGATGTCAATGTAGGTGGAATCTTCTTCCACAACCTGTCCCCTGTTTCACTTGTCCCAGATTATAGAATGTGTAGTCCTTCCTTTTCAGTGCCCAAACCCTCTCCAAACCTTGTTTCACGCATACATGGCCTTTTTCCCCAGTTATTTCTTACTACCTTAGCAGTCTTTAATCACAGAGAGAGTGGTGGTATTGTCGCTGGACTAGTGATCCAGAGACCCAGGGTAATGCTCTGGGGACCTGTGCTTGAATCCCACCACGGCAGGTGACAGAATTTGAATTGAATAAAAATCTGGAATTAAAAAGTCTAATGAGGACCATGAAACCATTGTCGATTGTTGTAAAAACCCATCTGGTTCACAAATGTCCTTTAAGGAAGGAAATCTGCCGTCCTTACCTGGTCTGGCCTACATGTGACTCCAGACCCACAGCAATGTGGTTGACTTTTAAATGCCCTCTGCACAAGGGCAGCTAGGGATGGGCCGTAAATGCTGGCCCACCAGCAACGCCCATATCCCATGAATGAATTTTAAAAAAACGTTGTTCTCGATTTATTAATCCTGTGATATTCTGTTTGTGTCCCTTGTTTTTAGACCGTTCCAGCAGCCTGTCTTTTCATTTTGAGTGTGCAGTTACCCTGGGTTGTTAACTCCATGTCTGCAAGAGTCAACCACATCGGTTTGGGACTGGAGTTACATATAGGCCAGACTGCATAACAACAGCAGGTTTCCTTCCCTAAAGGGCGGTTGTGAACCAGAGGGGAATTGTAATCTAACAGTTGTAGGGTAACAGATTTTTAGAAATTGAATTCAATTCCTCAAAGTGACTTACAACATAAGAACATAAGAAATAGGAGCAGGAGTAGGCCATTCAGTCCTTCGAGCCTACTCCACCATTCAATGAAATCATTGCTGATCCTCTACTTCAACACCATTTTCCTGCACTATTCCTGTATCCCTTGATGTTTTGAATATGTAGAAATCTATCAATCTCTGTCTTGAAAATACTCAATGACTGAGCCTTCACAGCTCTCTGAGGCAGAGGATTCCAAAGACTCACCGCCCTCTGAGTGAAAATCTGTCACTAGAAGGGCTCAAAATTGATAAGGAGGAAGTGTTGAATAGACTGTCGGTACTTAAAGTTGATAAGGCACCGGGATTGGATATTGAAGGAAGTGAGAGTGGAAATTGCAGGGCACTGGCCATAATCTTTCAGTCTTCCCTAGACTCAGGGAAGGTGCCAGAGGACTGGAGAATTGCAAACATTACACCCTTTGTTCAAAAAAGGTTGTAAGGATAAGCCCAGCGATTACAGTCCAGTCAGTTTAACTTCAGTGGTGGACATAATTCTAGAAACAATTATTCGGGATAGAATTAGTAGTTACATGGAAAAACATGAGTTGATAAGGAAGAGTCAGCATGGATTTCTAAAGGGGAAATCGTGTTTAACGAGCTTGCTGGAGTTTTTCTGAAGAGGTAACAGAAAAGGTCGATGAGGGTAATGTTGTTGATGTGGTGTACATGGAACCATTTGACACAGTGCCACACAACAGACTTGTGAGAAAAGTTATAAAAGGAAAGTAGGAAACAGAAAGTATTTTTTTTCTTTATTCATTCATGAGATGTGGGCATCACTGGCTAGACCAGCATTTATTGCCCATCCCTAACTGCCCTTGGTAAAAGTCAACCACATTGCTGTGGAGTCTGGAGTCACATGTAGGCCAGACCAGGTAAGGACAGCAGATTTCCTTCCCTAAAAGACATTAGTGAACCAGGTGGGTTTTTACAACAATCAGCAATGGTTTCATGATCATAATCAGGCTTCTAATTCCAGGTTTTTAAAAAAAATTGAATTCAAATTTCACCATTTGTTATGGTGGGATTTGAACCCAGGTCATTACCCTAAATCTCTAGAATACCAGCCCAGCCCAGCAACAATACCACTATGCCACCACTTCCCCTGATAGTCAATGGGTATTTTCAGGCTGGAGGAAGGTTTGTAGTGCAGTTCCCCTGGGGTCAGTATTGGAATCTATGCTTTTCCTGATATATATTAATGATCTAGATCTTGATGTGCAGAGGACAATTTCAAAGTTTGCAGATGATACGAAGCTTCGGAGTGTTGTGAACTGCGGGGAAGACAGTATAGAACTTCAAAACGACACAGACAAGTTGGTGGAGTGGGCAGATAGTTGGCAGATGAAGTTCAATGTGGAGAAGTGTGAGGTGATGCATTTTGCTAGGAAGAACATGGACAGACAATATAAAATAAGGGGTGGAATTTTGAAGTGGGTGCAGGAGCAGAAAGACCTGGGTGTATTTGTGCATAGATCATTGAAGGTGGCTGGACAGGTGGAGACAGCAGTTGATAAAGCATGTAATCTCTTGGGCTTTATTGATAGGGGCATAGAGTACAAGAGCAAGGAGGTTATGCTGAATTTATATAAGACACTCATTAGATCTCAGCTGGGATATTGTTTACAGTTCTGGGTGCTGCATTATAGGAAGGATGTAAACAGATTGGAGAGAGTGCAGAAGAGGTTTACAAGAATGGTTCCAGGGATGAGAAACTTCAGCTATGAGGATAGATTGGAGAGGTTGGGACTGTTCTCCTTGGAGAGAAGAAGGCTAAGGAGTGATTTGATAAAGATATTCAAAATCATGACAGTATAGAACTTCAAAAGGACACAGACAAATTGGAGGAGTGGGCAGATAGTTGGCAGATGAAGTTCAATGTGGAGAAGTGTGAAGTGATGCATTTTGCTGGACAGAGTAGATAGGGAGAAGCTGTTCCCGCTCGTAAAAGGGTCAAGAACGAGAGGGCACAGGTTTAAAGTGATTTGCAAAAGAAGCAAATGTGACGTCAGAAAAAACTTTTTCACGCGAGTGATTCGGGTCTAGAGTGCACTGCCTGGAAGTGTGGTGGCAAGTTCAATCGAGGCTTTCAAGAGGACATTAGATGATTATTTGAAAAGAAGCAATGTGTAGGGGTACGGGGAAAAAGGCAGGACAATGGCACTGGGTCATAAGGCTCATTTGGAGACATGATGGGCCAAATGGCCTCCTTCTGTACCACTAAAATTCTGCGATTCAGTGAAGAAATTCCTCCTCATTTCAATCTTAAATGACCTGCTCCCTACTCTGAGATTGTGTTCCCTGGTTACTGACTTAGTGGGGTTATGAACTCACTTTTTCCTTGGTTATTAGCCCAGGTATCTAGATCACTAGTTCAGTAATGTAATTACTGCACTATTGTATCGAAATGCCACTGAGTGTTCTCCTAGGTGGATGAGTGTATGATCAACTGGCAAGATGCAAGGTGAGGGAGCTCTAATCAACCTTTCTCCCTTCATCTGTCAAAAATAGATCCTTCATCACATTTCTGCTTGTGGGATCTTGCTGTGCATTGCACTGGCACACATTGCAGTTCAAAGCAGGTTCCCTGTATGTAGTGTGCTTTTAGATGCCTTTAACAGGTGCTAGATAAATGAAGACCTTCATACTTTATTCAAACTTTCAATCACCCACTTCTCGCAAAAATAGAGAGAATGAGGATCTATTGCATCTAAATGGATCACTGAAGCGATGCAAAGTATAAGCCGTTTTATCGAAAGATCAGAAAGCAAAATTTGTGAAAGCATAATGAAGGCATAATGAAAGAAAGATATGCATTTGTATATCACCTTTCATGACCTCAGGATATCCACCTTCACAGCCAACGGGGTGCTTTTGAAGTCGAGTTACCGTTGTGAGGTAGGAAACACAGCAGGCAATATCTGCACAGCAAGCTCCCACAAACAGCAATGTGTTCATGACCCGATAACCTGTCTTCTTGAAAGATGTTGGCCTAGGGGAAATATTGGCCAGGGCACCAGAGGTAACTCCACTACTCTTCTTCAAAATAGGGTCGTACGGGGGACCTTGTCCGTTTATCCGAGAGGACGGACGTGGCCTTGGTTAAAAGTCTCAACCAATGAAGCAGTGGAAATTTCTGCTGGCTTGAGACAGACTGGAAAGTTACAGCGATTCCAATGCTTTTCCTATAGTTCTTTTCAGTTTGAACTGCATAAAGGCTCAGTGTCAGCTCCCAAAAGGCCTCCGCTGCTACATAATTATACATGAAAGGGAATAAGCAAGATAGACTGACAATTATTGTAATTAAAACATGTGATTAACCTGCCATCCACCCGTTGATCTAGCAAAACACTTCCATTTAAAGTGGCTGCTGATGGTGCTGTTGATGCTTGTTTACAATGCAGGTGATTAATTATTCAAATGAGGAGCTGGCATTTTGAAGATGATATCTTCATTATTAATGCAAATGTTTGCATCTCCTATGCTAATCCAGTCTAGGTTGTGCTAGACAAAGTGCTCTGTGCAGCCACAGCATCTCGGATACTCCCTTCATAATTTCCAACCAATGAATATGAGGAAGACTTGTTTCATGATAGGATCTGAGCAGCTCCCTCAGAAGCCCCTCACAGTACCTCACGCGCAGGCTCTGCCTTATGACATAGGAACGTAGAACTCAGGAGCAAAAGTAGGCCATTTGGCCCTTCAAGCCTTCTCCACCATTCAATAAGATCATGGCTGATCTGGTTGTGGTCTCAGCTCCATTTTCCCATCTGTCCCCCCCATAACCCTTGACTCCCTTTGTCTATCAAAAATCTCCTTGAATAAATTTAAAGACCCAGCCTCCACTACTTTCTGGGGAGAGAATTCCATAGGTTAATGACCCTCTGAGAGAAAAAAAATTCTCCTGGCCTCTGTCTTAAAAGGTAGGTAGACCTCTTATTCTTAAAGCATGCTGACATTGATACGGCTGCATGGCCTGTGCTGGAAATCATGTGGAGAGAAGTGCTGGGCTTTGCTGAAAACACACAATGGATAAAATTAAGTTTGGGCATCTTAGCTCACCCATCCAGAAAGTCTCTACAGTGACAGCCGCCACCTCACAACATTCCACTGTTTCCTTAATGCTCCCAGGGATTTTCCCTACATTAGTTTACCTCGAGCTCATTCCACACATGAATTTCCCTTAATGATGAGGAGCTTCCTGACATTTCTCTTTGAACTCATGTCCTATATCCCCCTTCCTATTTTGGTCGCTGTTTTGCACACCCATAAAAGATCATCCTCAAGTATCGGCCTTTGAAGGCTGAAGAGGTGATATGCCTTGCCACCCCAGTCCCCACACGCTCTACCCACCCCCACCCCAGCGCCACCCACAGCTCATGTGGCAGTTCCTTTGACAATAGGGGCAGGATTTAGGCCCCAATCTGGGGGCAGGCAGAGAGGCGGGCAGGCACATAATTTCCCGATGCTGGCCATTGTGGCATTTCTCTACCTCGGTACTGACTCTCGGCCATTTTCCTGGAGGCCAGTTTGGGCGAGGAAGGGCTAACGCTTGATAATTAAAAAGCCAATTAAACCCATTGATCAGAGGCCAACTGGAAAACTCCCATCAGCCCTTTGCCCCAGTGTTTTCGAGCGAATGGTAGATGCCTGGAGGTGACATCCCGGTGATAAATTGCAGTGGAGGGCAGTGTCCCAGGGTCACTTTAGGGCCTCCTCTTTCAGGCGCATACCTACCTGACCACAGCTGCAGCCAAAAGTCGTCCTGTGGGGAGGGAGGTGGGGGTGGGGTCACAATGTGGCAGTCCAACAGCTGTGGCCAATTTTAATTTCAAGTGTTTTGAAAGCGCTGAGAGGGAGCCTCAGACTGGAGGTGCCCCCTCTCTCCCTTACCTGCAATGCAGGCTGCAGCTCCTTCAGTGCTGCAGGGCCTCCTATTGGCCTTAAATGGATGGTGAACATACCCTCTAGCCACTAATTGGCCAATCATGCTGTCTGGCCACTGGAGGTGCCACTGGAGGCAGTGTTTGGAGATGAATCTTTCGCCCTTTATTCCCACTCCTGCTCTGCAGCCAGCTTTCAATCACTGGGTAAAGATGTTGTCAGATGTCTCTCTAATGAGAGGACTCTAGAGATGTCACTTATGTTTTGATTTTCAGTCAAGCTGGAAATTTTCTTCCTTGAACGTAGACCTTCCTCTTATTTTTTTCCTCCCGTCAGATCGGCAGCTTTCAGAGGCTGCCGTCCCCTAATTATTCCATTGTTATTCATTACAAATGCTCCTGACTGACTGTTTTTCTTAATAACAATCATATATTATCGTGCTGGCCTGCCTATCTTCATCAACCTCTCCAGACCTGTCACCAAATCAGTCACATAACGTACAAAAGAGGGAACATGTGTCAAAATACTGCCTCTTTGATGGAAGGGGTCTATTGAGTTTAATTTAATAGATGTCTAAACTGCAATGTTTAAGCTGCTTTCCGTTTCTCTTCCCTTCACTTCTCTCAGGCCTTCCTCCTGTTATGAGGCACTCCCTGATCAAGAAGGGAGGACGAGTATATGTTTTCCAGGGGAGCCAGAGTGCAGCTTGTAGGTCTCCCCCCGCCCAACCCCCCTCCCCATCCCCCACAGCATTTGTGCTTCTTTCTATCGGGTAACTGACCACTCCTCAGCGGCCTGGTCGAGATCAGTCCGCGGGCAAAATTTTACGGTCCCGCCGAAGTCAAATGGACTTCTGAATGGCTCACCGCCTCTTGCAGCCCTGCCCGCGTCCCAAGCGGGCCATAAAATTCCACCCCAAGTTTTGGAAGTGTGGTCACGGGCAAATGCCCCCTTCGTGCCACTGAGACATACGATTGATGATGAATTGCTGCCCAGAACAGGTAAACGGGCCTGGGTGCCACAGAGCACAGAAGGAGGTCGTTCGGCCCATCTATCTGAAAGGGTGATCCAATCAGTCCCACTCCCTTGTTCTTACCCTGTAGCATGTGTTCCCTTCCTTTCTAAGGAGAGCCCCAATTCCCTTTTGGAGGTTCCTGTTGAATTTGATTCCACCATCATTTCAGACAGTGCATTCAAGATCTGTCCTGAAGAAGAGTCATATTCAACTCAGAACATTTCTCTCTCTGCAGATGCTGCATCTTTCCAGCACTTACTGTTCTTATTTCAGATTTCCAGCATTTTTTTTTTATTTGTTCATGGGATGTGGGCATCTCTGGCTAGGCCAGCATTTATTGCCCACCCCTAATTGCCCTTGTTCAGAGGGCAGTTAAGAGTCGACCACATGGCTGTCAGTCTGGAGTCACATGGAGGCCAGACCAGGTAAGGGCAGCAGATTTCCTTCCTTAAAGGACACTAGTGAACCAGATGGGTTTGTACAGCAATTGACAATGGTTTCATGGTTATCGTCACTCTTTTAAGTGAATTCAAACCTCACCATTTGTGGTGGTGGGATTTGAACCTGGGTCCTGAAAGCATTACCCTGGGTCTACTGGAATAACCAGCACAGTGACAATGCCACTATGCCATCACCATCCCAATTCTTTGCTGTCATTCAAGATCATAATAATTTGCTGAAAAGGTTGCTGAAAAGTAGAATGATACCTATTGTCCTCTCCTCTTTTTTGCCAATTCTCTTAAACCGGTGCCCTCTGGTTGCTGACCCTCCTGCTGCAGAGACCAGTTTAACCTTAACTACTCTGGTGAATCTCCCCACTCTAACAATCCCAGGTTGTCTAGCCTCTCCAGATACCTGAAATCCTTCAGATCAGGAATGCTGCTTGATAATTTTCAGAGCGTTATATTTTCTGACTGGAGCTGCTACTGTATGAATACTAAGTGAGCTCAGGCTATCGAACCAGCGCATTGCTACTCTAGTGCTAAAAAGCGCTGCGAGGCATTTAGCACAAGGGCGCTAGCTCAAAGGGCAAAGCACCAGTTGGAAAATAGAGCGAGTAACTTCTTGTGGCAACTTACTGTTTAACAGGCAGATTTTAAAATTCTCATCCTTGTTTTCAAATCTGTCCATGACCTCAGGCCTCCCTAGCTCTGTAATCTCCCTCAACCCCACAGCCCTGTGAGATATCTGCGCTCCTCTAATTCTGGCCTGTGCATTCCCAATTATAATTGCTCCACTATATAGGTGGCCATGCCTTCATTACGTAGGCCCCAAGCTCTCAAATACCCTCCCTACACCTCTCCGCCTCTCTACCTTACTTTCCTCCTTTAAGACACATCTTAAAACCAGCATCTTTGACCAAGATTTTGGTCATCTGGCCTAATGTCTGTTTGTGTGTCTCAGTGTCATGCTTTGTTTTATAATGCTCCTGTAATGTGCCTTGTGAGGTTTCATTATGTTTAAGGTGCCACATAAATATAAGTTGTTGTTGAATTTAAATTTCCACAGGTGAATTGAATCCTTGAGCTGGATTTCATGTGTGCTGCTCACCACCCCCCCACCTCCATAAGAAAAGTCAGCTCTAAACTGACCGACTTTCAAAAAGGCTGCCTTGCAGCAATAACACGGGCGGCCTAAACAAATTGAGACTCGAATGCCTGCCCTCAGTGCAAGGACAGTCTCGAGGCCAGTCTGGCAAGCGCAAAGGAGTGGGTAACATCTTGGAGGTGGTTTGTCCGACCGATGTACACTCCCCGAATGATGTGCAGCACCACCCCCACTTTCGTTCCTGCCTTTTCACCAAATTTGTTTAAAAATGGCCTTCCTACTCTTGCCTGCCGACACTGCCCTGCATATTTTTTTTTCCTTTAGTCTTTGATGTGATGTGGCAAGGCTAGCATTTGTTGACCATCCCAAATTGCCCTCGAATTTGAGTAGCTTGCTGGGCCATTTCAGGGGCAGCTGAGAGTCAGCCACATTGCTGTGGGTCTAGAGTCGCACGTAGGCCAGACCAGGTAAGGATGGAAGATTAACTTCCCAAAGGGCATCAGTGAACCAGATGGATTTTTATGACAATCAATGATAGATTCATGGTCACCATTATTGAGGCTAGCTTTCAATTCTAGATTTTTAAAGAATTAATTAATTGAATTCAACTTCCACCAGCTACTATGGTGGGATATGAACCCACGTCCCCAGGGTATTAGCCTGGGTCTTTGTATTAATAGTCTTAACTACATTAACACTCTGCCACCACCTCCCCACCATTAGGGCAGTGGAGGCAGATTGAGGGCCTTAAGTGGGCAATAATTAACACTTGAGGCCCTCAATAGGCCAAAAAGCGGGTGGGTTTATGGGTGCCTTAGCATCCCCAGTACAATGGGGACCAGGTCAGGAGTGGGCTAGCCACCCGACATATTTTATGTGACCCCCCCTCACCACACTAAAAATATGCCCGGCGAGGGGTTATAAAATACCTCCCTGTGTCTCTAGGGCATTAGTCAGGCCTCACTGATCACTATGCCACCATCCCGTTTACAGGTAACCCCTGATCCCTGGGATTTCCCAGACTGGTTTCGATTGCCTGATGGGGTGGTCAGAGAGAAATTTTCCAGAGTAATTTTTCCCCCCTATTAGCCCTAGTTTTTTTTTTCTCCTTTCCTGGGAAATTACTTGCTGGCGATGGGTTGGGGAGGAGTGGGGTGAGTAGGAGGGATTATGAGTGAAGCAGGTGGGAGGGGTGGGTGGAGGGGCGTGTGGAAGGACGAGTGGGAGGAAGGATATCAGTCACAACGCTTAGGTGTGGAGCTGTACCAGATGGCATTTTCCTGCCTCTCATATATTTTGTGTTTGTACGTTTGTGACAACAAAAATAAGGAAAGAGACAACGGGTTACAACTTGTGATTCTCACATTTCTGGGTCTCATGGATACAGCTGACAGGACGCCTGACCCTTCACTGTGTTTAACTGTCCCTAGTCCTGAATTTCAGTCAGCGCTGCCAATTATCACTTATTCCTCCGCAAAGTGCAGTTAGAATTCACGCTGTGAATGTCACATTTCTCTCAAGATGCACTCCATGGTCATTGGTGTATCCAAACGTTTAACTGGTTGGAGCTACTCAGTGAGAGCCACATCTGTCACTTCCAGCAGCATGAGTAAGCAGCGAGTGTGTCAATCCACAGTAGGCCAGGAATTAATCAGTACTGATCCCAGTCAGTTATTCTTTTTCCCCAATCTCTCTGAGTCAGTGTTGGTGTATGCCCAAGGATGAAGGGGGTGGAGGAGAGGGTTGGTGGGGAGGGGGGTGGTAGGTGGAAGGGGTGAATGAGGGGGTGGGAAAAACTGACAGAGTATTTGAATTACAGTCTGTTCTTCTTAAGGAGGGAGGGGGCAACATTGCCATAGTAACATGTCTGGCATAAACGTTTTGCTGTACTTACACACAGAGGGTGTAATGACATAATTTGTAACATGATGGTGGTGTTGTGCAGCTAATTGTATTTGGCAATGATTCCTATGATTTCTGCTGATGTCTGAAAGATATATTTGTCAGAATAATGAGCACCAGCGAGGTATCTTACATGGAATTTATAGCACAGAAATAGCCCATCAGCCCAACTGGTCTTTGCTAGTGATTCTGTTCCACACAAGCCCTCCTACTAGCTGACTTTATCAGATCCTATCAGCATAGACTTCTACTTCTCTCTCCCTTACGCTCCTATTTATTTCCCTTAAGTTCATTTACGCCATCCACCTCAACTATTCCATTGTGATAGTGAGTTCATCTGATCCTGTCCTTATGGCATCATGCTGAGTCACTGCAACACTGGACTAATAACACAGATATTTTGTGGTCAAACTCTTTCACTGAAAGATGCAAAGTTGCAATTCAAGAACCTAGGGCAGTATGTTACATCCTGTGGGCGGGCACACGCCCGACGTCATCAAGCGCTCGTGAGACATTGCGGTCCGCGGACGCACGGGAGAGTTGGCAGTGTGTCCGCCAACAATTAAGAGGCCTATTAAGGCCATTAACCCACTGATTGAAAGCTATTTTTCACTGCCTTGGGGTTGGCGGGCGGGCGAATCGGCCAAGTGGCCTTTGGATTTTTTAGGAAACCTTGTCCACGGGTGGGATGAAGTTTCCACAATAAATATAAACTTTTGGGCAGAATTTTTATTCTGTTTAGGGTATTGTGAGTGAGTCCTATGTTGGGACACTCTTTTCAGATTACAAAAATCTTTTTTGGATTTTAAAATTGTTCAGCTCTCTGAGGCAGCTCCCTGCCCTCAGGGAGCTTTCAGCGCACGCTCCCCTGCGCATGCGCAGACTTTTGCGTTCACCCTCCTCCCGCCCCCCCACCCCACCCCGGTAGCACTGAGCTTCTCAGAGCGCCTTTCATGCTGGTTGGCCGTTAATTGGCCAGCCAGCGTGAAATGGTGGCCGGGGGCCGTTTGCAGGCAGCGGACAGTTTCCTGACCACTCCCACCCATCCAATGGCCTGAAAATCTGTCCCTGGTCATTTCCAGGCTGGCACAATGGAAAAATAATTATGAAAACTGCTAGCCCGCCATAAAGAAACCTTCCACTTTTCCATCACCACCACCCCCCACCACCTTAACCAATCTTTTCTATCCATGACCCCAGATGACACTATATGATTTACTCTTGATGCTCCTTCAAATGCCCAACTATTGCCTCTGAGCCAGGAGGCTATGAATTCAAGTCCCACTCCAGCGACTTGGTCACAATACCTAGGCTGACACTCCAGTGCAGTACTGAGGGAGTGCAGCACTGTCGGAGGTGCCATCTTTCGGACGAGTCTTTGAACTGTCTGTCCTCTCAAGAAGATCCCTTGGCACTATTCTAAGGAAAACCAGGGAAGTGTCCAAGGTACTACTTGTCCCTCAACCAAGAGCACTATAACTGGTTATTTGGTTATTATCACATTGCTGTTGGTGGAGCTCGCTTTTCAATGCTTCCTACGTTACACCACTGACTACACTTTAAAAAGAACTTAATTGCCTGTAAAACACCTTGGGGCATGCTGAGGTGGTGAAAGGCGTTGTACAAATGCAAATCTTTCCTTTATTGTGGCAGACAGGTTGTGTTGTAGACAGCAGCCATTATCAAAAGGCAGCCTGCAGACTAACTAAAGTAAATGCACTCTTCCCTTAATTAACATTTAGTAATAGACTGTTTCAAGAATCATGTATTATTCATGTTGTATGTGTAGTGGCTCATTGTTTACTCTACATCTGGTAGTGTTGATAACTATTCCTTCAAAAATTGCTTCGCAGTTTACTTGTTACAAAATGGCCTTGTTAATTATACGCAGCCACTATTGTTTCAGACACCCAATTAAGGAACTCATGTAGCTATAATTGTACACAAGCTGAAAATATTACTCAAGTGGTGCAATTGTGATTGAACAGAAAGTTATGGGGTGGGTGTGCAAATTATTAAAGGAATCAAATAATTCCCTGCTTCCAATTTGGCAATTTCCAACAGCGGAGTCTCCTGCAGCAGGGATCGTGTCTCTCAACTTTTAACTGGCTGGATGGAGCAAACTCCATTCTAGACTATGACATCCATGTCTGTGACATCTTTTGGTTATCTCCACCTAACACTGGCCCTCTATCCAGCTCTACTTGTCCCACCCCCACTTAAACCAGCTTATATTTCACCTCTTTTCTGTTTTTTCTTAGTTCTGTTGAAGAGTCATACGGACTCGAAACGTTAACTCTGTTCCTCTCCGCAGATGCTGTCAGACCTGCTGAGTTTTTCCAGGTATTTTTGTTTTTGTTTTCCATTCTAGAATAGTTGTATTAATACGACTTGAATGGACGAGGCTTTGGTTCCTTTGGGTGAATACAATTTAGGAGTTGTCCCTCTTTCAACCAAAGGGAGCACTCCCTCAAATTGCAAGTGCCGAGCTCCACAATAGAAAAGAAATAAATTCTTGCAGCTGTAATGTCAGGAAATACTTCACCCAGGGACGAATATTACTCAGGACATTGGGGAAAGGAGAGATAGTGCAACTTGGTTACAGTAAAAGGATGTCATGTGGGAGGGGAGGGGCATATCCACTAAGAGTGATTCAGACATGGAGTTGTACATCTGATAAGATCCACATCTGAAGGCTTCTCGAGTGGGTGGGTTCTCCATCAAGCAAATTCTCCAATGAGTGGGTTTTCTTTTGGGTGTACTCTATTGAGCGGGTTCTCCATTTGGCGGGTTCTATATCAGGCGGGTTCTCTATTGGGTGGGTTCCCCATCAGGCACCTTCACTATCGGGAGGGTTGTCTATTGGGTGGGTTCTCTAATGGGCGAGTTCTCTATCGGGTGGGTTCTCCATCAGGCGGTTTCTCCATCGGGTGGGTTCTCTATTGGGCAGGTTCTCCATCGGGCGGGTTCTCCATCGGGTGGGTTCTCTATTGGGCGGGTTCTCTATCGGGCGACTTCTCCATTGGGCAGGTTCTCTATCGGGCGAGTTCTCTATCGGGCGGGTTCTCTATCTGGCGGGTTCTCTATCGGGCGGGCTCTCTATCGGGCGGGCTCTCTATCGGGCGGGCTGTCTATCGGGCGGGTTCTGTATTGGGCGGGTTCTCTATCGAGTGGATTCGCTATCGGGTGAGTTCTCCATTGGGTGGGTACTCTGAAGCAAAAACAAAAAATGCTGGAAAAAATCTAACAGCATTTGTGGAGAGAAAGACAGAGTTAAATTTTTGAGTCTGTATGACTCTTCTTCAGAACTAAAGAGAAGTAAAAATGTGGTGAAATATATACTGTTTAAGGGGGGTTGGGACAGCTGGAGCTGGATAGAAGGCCAGTGATAGGTGGAGGCAAAGGAGAGATTGCAAAAGAAGTCATAAACAAAAGGTCGAAGGGGTGTTGATGGTGATGATACTGGCTAAAGGAGGTGCTAATGGTGACATTAAGAGTAGAAAGCAGGATGAGCAAGTGACAGATGGCCCTAGTGGGGGAGGGGTGGGGAGAAGGGATGGTGTGGGAAAAAAGATCAAAATGAACTAAAAGGTGCCGATAAAACAATGAATGGAAATACATTTTAAAAATAATAATAGCAATAGGTGGTAAAAATATATATATTAAAAATTAAAAAATAAATATTGAAAAAAGGGGTGGGGATGGAGGAGAGAGTTCATGGTCTGAAATTGTTGAAATCAATGTTAAGTCCGGAAGGCTGTAAAGTGCCTAGTCGGAAGATGAGGTACTGTTCCTCCAGTTTGCGTTGAGCTTTACTGGAACATTGCAGCATCTAAGGACGGACATGTGGGCATGAGAGGAGGGCGGTGTGCTGAAATGGCAAGTGACAGGAAGGTCTGGGTCATGCTTGCGGACAGACTGAAGGTGTTCTGCAAAGCGGTCACCCAGTCTGCGTTTGTCTCTCCAATGTAGAGGAGAATGCATTGGGAGCAGCGAATGCAGTAGACTAAATTGAGGGAAGTGCAAGTGAAGCGCTGCTTCACTTGAAAGGAGTGTTTGTGCCCTTGGACGATGAAGAAGGGGGAAGTAAAGGGGCAGGTGTAGCACCTTCTGCGGTTGCATGGGAAGGTGCCATGGGAAGGGGTAGAGGTATTGGGGTGATGGAGGAGTGGACCAGAGTGTCCCGGAGGGAACGGTCCCTACAGAATGCCGACAGCGGTGGTGGTGGTGGTGGGGGGGTGGGTGTGAAGGTAAGATGTGTTTGATGGTGGTATCATGCAGGAGTTGGCGGAAATGGCGGAGCTTGATACTTTGAATGTGGAGGCTGATGGGGTGAAAAGTGAGGACAAGGGGGACCCTATCATGGTTCTGGGAGGGAGAGGAAGGTGTGAGGCAGAGGCGTGGGAAATGGGCCGGACACGGTTGAGGGCCCTGTCAACCACTGTGGGTGGAAAACCTCGGTTAAGGAAGAAAGAAGACTTGTCAGAAGCACTTTTGGAAAGTGGCATCATTGGAACAGATGCGACGAAGGTGAAGGCACTGAGAGAATGGGATGGAGTCCTTACAGGAAACAGGGTGTGAGGGGCTGTAGTCAAGGTAGCTGTGGGAGTTGGTGGGCTTGTAATGAATATTGGTGGACAGTCTATCATCAGAAATTGAGACAGAGAGGTCAAGGAAGGGAAGGGAAGTGTCAGTGATGGACCATGTGAAAGTGATGGAGGGATAGAATTTGGAAGCAAAATTAATAAATGTTTCCAGGTCCAGACGAGAGCATGAAGCAGCATTGAAACAGTCATTGATGTACCAGAGAAGGTGTTGTGGGAGGGGGCCTGAGTAGGACTGGAGAAAGGAATGTTCCACATACCCAATAAAGAGACAGGCATAACTGGAGCCAATGCAGGTACCCATAGCCACACTTTTTATTTGGAGGAAGTGAGACAAGTTTAAGGAGAAATTGTTCAGTGAGAGAACAAGTTCAGCCAGATGGAGGAGAGTGGTGGTGGATGGGGATTGTTCAGGCCTCTGTTCAAGGAAGAAGTGGAGAGCCCTCAGACTACCCTGGTGGGGGATGGCGGTGTAGAGGGATTGGACGTCCATGGTGAAGAGGAGGCGGGTAGGGCCAGGAAACTGGAAATTGTTGATATGATGTAGGCATCAGAGGAATCACGGATGTGGGTGGGAAGAGACTGGACAGGGGGAGAAAGAATGGAGCCAAGATAGGAAGAAATGAGTTCCGTAGGACAGGAACTGGTTGACAAGATCGGTCTTCCAGGACAGTCCTGTTTGTGGATTTTGGGGAGGAGGTAGAAGCGGGCTGTCCGAGGTTGGGAGACTATGAGGTTGGAAGCTGTGGAGGGAAGATCTCCAGAGGAGATAAGGTCAGTGACAGTCTCGGAAACAATGGCTTGATGTTCGGTGGTGGGGGTCATGGTCCAGGGGGAGGTAGGAAGAAGTGTCTGCGAGTTGGTGCTCAGCCTCTGCGAGGTAGAGGTCAGTACGCCAGGCAACAACAGCGCCACTCTTGTCGGCAGGTTTGATAACAAAGTCAGGATTGGACCTGAGAGAACGGAGTGCGGCAAGTTCAGAAAGAGACAGGTTAGAGTGGGTGAGAGGAGCAGAGAAATTGAGATAGCCGATGTCACGCCGACTGTTTTCAATGAAAAGATCAAGAGCATTTAAGAGGCCAGAGGGAGAGGTCCAGATGGAGGGAGAGTACTGGAGGCGGGTGAATTGATCCGTTGAATGGGGGGAGGACTCCTGCCCAAAGAAGTGAGCACGGAGACGAAGGCAGTGGAAGAAGAGTTCACCATTGTGCCGAGCCCGGAATTCATTGAGGTGAGGGCGTAAGGGTATGAAACTGAGCCCTTTGCTGAGCACTGAACGTTCAGCATCAGAAAGGGGAAGGTCAGGGGGTATGGTGAATACATGGCCGGGGCTGTGATTAGAAGACGGGATGAGGTCAGAGGGATGGGAAGAGGTGGAGGGTCCTGGATGGGCATTGGTAGGAATGAGTTGTTGGAACTTGCGTTCCTTAGCACTTGAAAGAAAGAGACAAAGTTTCTTGCTAAAGTGCTGGATGAGACGAAGTATAAAATGGGCGGGTTCACCATTGGGCGGGTTTTCCATTGGGCGGGTTCTCCATTGGATGGGTTCCCTAATGGGTGCGTTTGCCATTGGGCGGGTTCTCTATTGGGCGGGTTCTCTATTGGGCGGGTTCTCTATTGGTTGGGTTCGCCATCGGGTGTGTTCTCTATCGGGCGGTTTCTCTATCGGGCGGTTTCTCTATCGGGCGGTTTCTCTATTGGGCGGTTTCTCTATCGGGCAGGTTATCCATCGTGTGGGGTTATCCATCAGGCATGTTCTCTATTGGGCGGTTTCTCTATTGGCAGGTTCTCCATTGGGTGAGTTCTTTATCGGACAGATTCTCCATCAGGCGAGTTCTCCATTGGGCAAGCTCTCTATCAGGCGGGTTCACCATCGGGCGGGTTCTCTATTGGGCAAGTTCTCCATCAGGCGGGTTCTCTATCAGGTGTGTTGTCTAACAGGCGGTCTCTCGACCTGTTTGGTTCTCAATCTTCCGGGTTCTCCATCGAGCAAGTTCTCCACCAGTCGCATTCTCTATCAGGCGGGCTCCCTATCAGGCGGGTTCTCAGAATCACAGGATCACAGAATCACACAGTGCAGAAGAGGCCCTTCGGCCCATTGAGTCTGCACCGACACATAAGAAACACCTGACCTACCTATCTAATCCCATTTGCCAGCACATGGCCCATAGCCTTGAATGTTATGATGTGCCAAGTGCTCATCCAGGTACTTTTTAAAGGATGTGAGGCAACCTGCCTCCACCACCCTCCCAGGCAGTGCATTCCAGACCATCACCACCCTCTGGGTAAAAAAGTTTTTCCTCAGATCCCCCCTCAACCCCCTGCCCCTCACCTTGAACCTCTGTCCCCTCGTGACTGACCCTTCAACTAAGGGGAACAGCTGCTCCCTATCCACCCTGTCCATGGCCCTCATAATCTTGTACACCTTGATCAGGTCGCCCCTCAGTCTTCTCTGCTCCAATGAAAACAACCCAAGTCTATCCAACCTCTCTTCATAACTTAAATGTTTCATCCCAGGCAACATCCTGGTGAATCTCTATCAGGTGAGTTCTCTAGCAGGCAGGTTCTCTGCTGAGCAGGTACCCCATTGGGTGTGTTCTCTAGGGGATGTGTTCTCCATTGAGCAAATTCTCAATTGGGAAAGTTCCTCATACAGGAAGTTCCCTATCAGGTGGGTTGTCTGTTGAGCAAGTTCTCTATCAGGCGGGTTCTCCATTGGGTGGGTTGTCCGTTGAGCATGTTCTCCCCTGGGTTGGTTCTCTGTCGAGCGGGTTCACCATCGGACGAGTTGTCTACCAGGCGCATTCTCTATCAGGCGCCTTCTCCATCGGGTGGGTTCTCTAACAGGCGTGTTCTCTAATGGCGGGTTCTCCATCAGGTGGGTTCTCCTTTGGGCTGTTTCTCCATCAGGCAATATTTCCATTGGATGGGTTCTCTATTTGCTGGTTTGTCCGTCAGGCAGGTTCTCTATTGGGCGGGTTCTCCATTGGTCAGGTTCTCCATCAGGCCGTATCTCTATCAGGCAGGTTCACTTTCGGACAAGCTCTCTATTTGGCAAGTTCTCTATCAGGCGACTTCTCTATCGGGCGGTTTCTCTATTGGGCGGGGTCCCCATTTGGCGCATTTTGCATTGAGCAAATTCTCAATCAGGAAAGTTCCCCATCTGGCAGGTTCCCTATCAGGCGGGTTCCCTATCAGGCGGGTTCCCTATCGGGCAGTTTCTCTATCGGGCGGTTTCTCTATCGGGCGGTTTCTCTATCGGGCGGTTTCTCTATCGGGCGGGTTCTTTATCGGGCAGTTTCTCTATCGGGCGGTTTCTCTATCGGGCGGTTTCTCTATCGGGCGGTTTCTCTATCGGGCGGGTTCTTTATCGGGCGGTTTCTCTATCGGGCGGGTTCTCTATCGGCCAGTTTCTCTCTCGGGCGGGTTCTCTATCGGGCGGGTTCTCTATCGGGCGGGTTCTCTATCGGGCGGGTTCTCTATCGGGCGGTTTCTCTATCGGGCGGGTTCTCTATCAGGCGGGTTCTCTATCGGGCAGTTTCTCTATCGGGCAGTTTCTCTATTGGGCGGGTTCTGTATCGGGCAGTTTCTCTATCGGGCAGTTTATCTATCGGGCGGGTTCTCTATCGGGTGGTTTCTCTATCAGGCGCGTTCTCCATTCAGCGGAATCTGAATCAGGATAGTTCCCCATTCGGCGGTGCCTCTAGCGGGCAAGTTCTTTATCGGGCGAGTTCTCTATCAGGCGGTCTCACCATTGTGCGGTTCTCTACCGGTTGGTTTCTCCAGTGGGCGCGTTCTCTTTTGGGCTGTTTCTCGATTGGGCAGTTTCTCTGTTGGGCAGGTTCAGCATTTGATAGGTTCTCTATCGAACAGGGTCTCTATCGGGCGGGTACTCTATCGGGCGGCTTCTCTGTTGGGCAGATTCTCTAATGGGCAACTTCTCTATCGGGTTCTCTACTGGGCGAGTTCTCGATTGGGTGCTTTCCTTACCGGGCGGCTACTCCATTTGGTGTGTTCTCTATTGAGCAGGTTCTCTATCATGCGGGTTCCCTATCGGGCAGGTTCTCTACCTGACGGGTACTCTAATGAGCATCTTCTCCATGGCGCGGTCTCTCCTTCGGGTGGCTTCTCTTTCGGGCGGGTTCTCTTTCGGGTGAGTTCTCTATTGGGTGTGTTATCTCTTGGCTGGATTCTCTATCGGGCAGGTTCTCCATCGTGTGGGCTCTCCTTCGGGCGGCTTCTCTATCGGGCAGTCTCCCCATCGGGCGCATTCTCCATTGAGCAGATTCTCAATCGGGTAAGTTCCCCATCCGGCAGGTTCTCCATCAGGCGGTTTATCCATTGGGTGGCCTCTCTATCGGGCAGGTTCTCTATCAGGCGGGTTATCCATCAGGCACGTTCTCCATTGAGCAGAGTCTCAATTGGGAATGGTCCCCATCCAGGGTGTTCCCCATTCGGCAGGTTCTCTATCAGGTGGGTCCCCTATCAGGCGAGCTCTCTAACTGGCGGGTTCTCCATTGGGCGGTTTCTCCATTGGGCGGTTTCTCCATTGGGCGGTTTCTCCATTGGGCGGTTTCTCCATCGGGCGGTTTTTCCATCAGGTGGGTTCTCCATCAGGCAGGTTCCATATCGGGCGAGTTTGCCATCGGGTGGTTTCGCCATCGGATGAGTTCTCTATGGGGCGGGTTATCTACTGGGCGTGTTCTCCATCAGGTGGTTTCTTTATCGGGTGGGTTCTCTATCAGGCAGGTTCTCTATTGGGTGGGTTCTCTGTCGGGCGGGTTCTCTATCGGGCGGGTTCTCTGTCGGGCGGGTTCTCTGTCGGGCGGGTTCTCTATCGGGCGGGTTCTCTATCGGGCGGGATCTCGATCGGTGGGGGTTCTCTATCGGGTGGGTTCCCCATTGGGTGGGTTCTCTTTCGGGCGGGGTTTGCACTGATCAGGTTCTCTATCAGGCCAGTTCCCTCTTGGGCAGATTCTCTATTGGGCGGTTTCTCCATCAAGTGCCTTCTCCATTGGGTGGGTTTCTCGATTGGGCAGGTTCTCCTTCTGGCGGCTTCTCTGTTGGGCCAGTTCTCTAGCAGGTGGGGTCTCTATTGTGCAAGTTCTCTATTGAGCAGGTTCTCTATGGGGTGACTTCTCTATCAGGTGAATTCTCCATTGGGCAGGTATACAATTGGGCGCGTTCTCATTCGGGTGGTTTCTTTATCGGGCGGATACTCTATTGGGTGGGTTCTCCATCGGGCAAGTTCCTTATTGGGCAGATTCTCTATCAGGCAGTTTCTCCATCAGGCACATTCTCCATCGGCTGGTTTCCAGATTTGGCGGGTTCTCTATCAGGTGGGCTCCTAATTTGCTGGGTTCTCAATCTGCCGGGTTCTCCATTGAGCAAGTTCTCTACCAGGCGCGTTCTCTATCAGACAGCTTCACCATTGGGTGGGTTCAATGTTGGACAAGCGCTCCATAGGTCAGGTTCTCCATCAGGTGGGAACTCCATTGGGGGGTTCTCCATCAGGTGGTTTCTCCATTGGGTGTGTTCTCTATCAGGTGGGTTGTCCATCAGGTAGGTTCTCCATCAGGTGCATTCTCGATTGGACACGTTTTCTACTGGGTGACTTCTCTATCAGGCATTGGGAGGTTTCTCTATTTGGCGGTTTGACCATTGGGAGGGTTCTCTTTTGGGTGAGTTTTCTTTCGGGTGAGTTCTCCATCGGGTGAGTTCTCAATCAGGTGGGTTTCTCTATTCAGCAGTTTCTCCATCAGGCGCCTTCCTTGTTTGGTGGGTTTCTTGATTGGGCGGGTTCTCTATTGTGCTTATTATCGATTTGGCAGTTTGCCCGTTGGGCCAGTTCTCCATCAGGTGGGTGCTCTATTGGGTGGATCCTCTATCAGGCGAGTTATCTATCGGGCGAGTTCCCTATCGGGCAAGTTCCCTATCGGGCGGGTTCTCTATTGGGCGGGTTCTCCAGTGGGTGATTCTCCTATCAGATGGGTTCTTTCTCAGGCTGGTTTCACTATCAGGTGCATTCTAAATCGGGTGGGTTCTCGATTTGGTGGGTTCTCGATCGGGCAGGTTCTCTATCGGGCACATGCTCCATTGGATGGTATCTCCAATAGGTTGGTTCTCACTCTGGCGGGTTTACCAGTGGGCGGCTTCTCTATTGTGTGTGTTCCCTAGCAGGTGGGTTCTCTATCGGGCATGTTTTCTATCAGGCATTTTCTCTTTTGGGCGGGTTCTGTATCGTGCGGGTTCCACTTTGATCAGGTTCTCTATTACTTGGTTTGTCTACTGGGTGGGTTCTCCATCGGGAGGTTTCTCTACTGGAAAGGTTCTTCAGTGGGTGGGTTCTCTATTGGGTCGGTTCAGCATTGGGCATTTTCTCCATCAGGCATGTTCTCTATCGGGCGAGTTCTCTCTCGGGTGAGATCTCTCTCGGGCGAGTTCTCTCTCGGGCGGGTTCTCTCTTGGGCGGGTTCTCTCTCGGGCGAGTTCTCTATCGGGCGGGTTCTCTATCGGGCAGATTATCTGTTGGGCAGGTTCTTTATCAGACAGGTTCTCCATTGGGTGACTTATCAATTGGGGGGTTCTCTATTGGGTGGGTTCTCTATTGGACGTGTTCTCCATCGGGCAGGTTCTCTATCAGGCAATTTTTCTATCGGGCGTGTTCTCCATCGGGCAGGTTCTCAATTGAGTAGGTTCTCCGTCCCAAGGGTTGCCTATCGAGCAACTAGTCTATCGTGCGGGTTCCCCATCGGGCGCATTCTCCATTGAGTCAGTTCTCAATCGGGAAAGTTTCCCATCCAACGAGTTCTCTACTGGCCAGCTGCTCCATCGGGCGGGTTCTCCATCAGGCAGATTCTCCTTCAGGTGGGTTCTCGATTGGGCAGCTTCTCTATCTGGCGGGTTCTCTATCGGGCGTGCACTCTATCGGGTGGGCTCTCCATTGGGCGGTTTATCCATCAGGTGGGTTCTCAATGGTGTGGGCTCAACATCGGGCATGTTCTCTGTCGGTCATGTTCTCAATCTGGCGGGTTCTGCATCGGGTGGGTTCTCCATTGAGTTCATTCGTAATCGGGTCAGCACGCAATCTAGCAGGTTCTCCATTGGGTGGATTCTCTATTGGGCAGATCCTCCATCAGGTGGATTCTCTATCATGCGGGTTCTCCTTTGTGCAGTTTCTCAATTGGGTGGGTACTCTTTAGGGCGAGTTCTCCATTGGGTGGTTTCTCGATTGGGCGCGTTTTCTATTGGGTGGGTTCTCTATTGGTTGTGTTCAGTATTGGGCGAGTTCCCTATCAGGTGGGTTGTCTATCAGGCGAGTTCTCTAGTGGGTGGGTTCTGTATCGGGCCGGTTCTCCATCAAGCGAGTTCTCTATCAGGCAGTTTCTCCATTGGATGGTTTCTCTATTGGGCAGGATCTGTATTGGGCAGGTTCTCTATCTGGCTGGTTCTCCGTTGAGTTGGTTCTCTATCGGACGGTTTCGCCATTGGGCGGGTTCTTTATTGTACGGTTTCTCTATTTTGCGGGTTCTCTATCGGGCAGTTTCTCTATTGGGCAGGTTCTCTATCGGGCACGTTCTATGTGGGGCGGTTCCTCTATCAGGTGGTTTCTCTATGGGGTGGGTTCCCTATCAGGTGTTTTCTCTATCAGGCAGGTTCTTGATTGGCCGGTTTCTCCATCCGTCTGGTACTCTATTGGGCTGATGCTCCTTTGGTCGGTTCTCCATCGGGTAGGTTGTCTATCAGGCGGGTTCTGTATCAGGCAGGTTCTCCTTTCATCAGGTTCTCCATTGCTTGGGTTGTCTACTGGGCAGGTTCTCCAACGGGAGGTTTCTCTACTGGACGGATTCTTCAGTGGTTGGGTAGAGAACCCAATTGGGCTGGTTCAGCATTGGGCAGTTTCTCCATCAGGCATGTTCTCTATTGGGCGAGTTCTCTATCGGACGAGTTCTCTATCAGGTGGGTTCTCTACTGGGCAGGTTCTTTATCGGGCTGGTTCTCCATTGGGTGACTTATCAATTGGGGGGGTTCTCTATTCGGTGGGCTCTCTATCGGATGTGTTCTCCATCGGGCAGGTTCTCTGTCGAGCAGTTTTTCTATTGGTCGTGTTCTCCATCGGGCAGGTTCTCAATTGAACAGGTTCTCCATCATGCGGGTTCCCTATCGAGCAACTTCTCTATCAGGTGGGTTCCCCATCGGGCGCATTCTCCATTGAGTGGGTTCTCAATCAGGAAAGTTCCTAATTCAGTGGGTTCCCTATTGGTCATTTGCTCCATTGGGCAGGTTCTCTATCAGGCGGGTTCTCCTTCAGGCGGCTTCTCTATTGAGCGGGCTCCCCATTAGCCGTGTTCTCTATCAAGCGGCATCTCTATTGGGCGGGCTCCCCATCAGGTGCGTTCTCTAACTGGCGGGTTCCCCACCGTGCGGGTTCTCAATTCTGCAGGTTCTCCATCCGGCGAGTTCTCTATTGGGCGGCTTCTCTACTGGGCGCGTTCTCCATTGAGCAGGTTCTCCATCAGGCGGGTTCTCTACCAGGTGGTTTCTCTATTGGGCGGGCTCCCCATTGGGTGTGTTCTTCATTGAGTAGGTTCTCAATCAGGAAAGTTCCCCATCCAGTGGGTTCTCCTTTGGTCGGTTCTCCATTGGGCGACTTCTCGATCGGGTGGGTTCCCTATCAGCCAGGTTCTCTATTGGACAAGTTCTCTTTCGGGTGGATTCTCCATTGGGCGGCTTCTCCATTGGGCAATTTCTCTATTGGGTGGGTTCTCTATCATTCGTGTTCTCCATGGGGCGGGCTCTCAATCAGGTTGGTTCTCCATCGCACGGGTTCTCCATCGGGGGCATTCTCCATCGGGCGAGTTCTCCAACAGGCGATTTCTCCATCAGGCAATTTTTGTATCAGGCAGGTTCTTTCTCAGGCAGGTTCCCCATTGGCCGTGTTCTCCAACGAGTGTCTTCTCTCTTGGGCGGGTTCCCCATTGGGTGCGTTCTCCATCAGGCCAGTTCCTCATCGGCTGGTGTCTCGATCGGGCAGGCTCTCTATCGGCCAGGCTCTCTATCGGGCAGGCTCTCTATTGGGCAGGCTCTCTATTGGGCGGTTTCTCTATTGGGCGGTTTCTCTTTTGGGCGGGTTCTCTATTGGGCGGGTTCTCTATTGGGCAGGTTCTCTATTGGGCGGGTTCTCTATCGGGCAGTTTTTTTTCCTGGCAGGTCCTCCATTGAGTGGGTTCTCCATTGGGCGGATCCTCCATTGGTTGGATTCTTTACCGGACAGGTTCTCTATTGGGCATGTTCTGTATCGGGCTGGTTCTCTATTGGCCAGGTTCTCTATCTACGGGTTCTTTATCGGGTGGTTTGCCAATTGGGCGGGTTCTGTATTCATCGGGTTCTCTATCGGATAGGCTCTCTACTGGGCGGGTTCCCTTTTGGGCCGGTTCGCTATTGGATGGGTTCTTTATCGGGCTTGTTCTCCATCGAGTGGGCTTTTAATCGGATGGGTTCACCATTGGGCAGGTTCTCCATCAGGCGGGTTCTCTATCGGGCGGGCTCCCCATTGGCTGTGTTCTCTATCGAGCGGCTTCTCTATTGGGTGGTCTTCCCACCGGGTGTGTTCTCTATCTGGCGGATTCCCCATCATGCGGGTTCTCAATTGTGTGGGTTCTCTATTCGGCAGATTCTCTATTGGGCAATTTCTCTATTGGGCGGGTTCCCTATCGGGCGGGTTCCCTATCGTTTGGGTTCTCTAATGGGCAGATTCTCTATTGGGCAATTTCTCTATTGGGTGGGTTCACTATCGGGTGGTTTCACTATCAGGCGAGTACTCCATCGGGTGGGTTCTCTATTGAGCTGGTTCTGCAACACGCGGATTCCCCATCGTGCGGGTTCTCAATTCTGCTGACTCTCTGTTCGGTGGGTTCCCCATTGGGCAGGTTCTCTATTGAGTGAGTTTTCTATCGGGCGGGTTCTCTATCGGGCGGTTTCTTTATTGAGCAGGTTCTCTATCGGGTGGGTACTCTATTGGGCGAGTTCTCTATCGGGCAGGTTCTCTATTAGACGGGTTCTCTATTGGGCAGGTTCCCAATTGGCCAAGTTCTCCATCGGCTGGGAAGTCTATTGGGCAGGTTCCCAATTGGGTCGGTTCTCTATCAGGCAAGTTCTCTCTCAGCCGTGTTCTCCATCAGGTGTCTTCTCTATCGGGCAGTTGCCCATCGGTCGCATTCTCAACCTGGCGAGTTCTGAATCTTGTGGGTTCTCCATTCAGCGGGTCCTCCATCGGGCAAGTTCTCTAATGGGCGGTTTTTCTACCAGGCAGGTTCCATATCAGATGGTGTCTCCATTGGGCTGCCTCCTCATTGGGCATGTTCTCCATTGAGTGGGTCCTCAATCAGGAAAGTTTCTCATCCGGCAGGTTCTCTATTGGGCAGGTTCTCCATCGGGCGGGTTCTCTATCGGACGACTTCTCCATCAGGCGGATTCCCCATCAAGCAAGTTCTCTATTTGGTGGGTTCTCTATTGGGTGGGTACTCCATCGGGCATGTTATCTACCGGGTATTCCATTGGACAGGTTCTCTAATGAGCAGCTTCTCTATCGGGCAGGTTCCCCATCGGACACGTTCTCCATTGAGCAGATTCTCAATCGGGAAAGTTCCCCATCTGGCGGCTTCTCCATTGGTTGGTTTCTCCATCGGGCAGGTTCTCTATCGGGTGGGCTCTCCATCGGGTGGGCTCTCCATCAGGTGGGCTCTCCATCAGGTGGGCTCTCCATCAGGTGGGCTCTCCATCGGGTGGGCTCTCCATCAGGCGGGCTCTCCATCGGGCGGGTTCTCTATTAGGCAGGTTCTCTATTGGGCAGGTTCTCTATTGGGCAGGTTCTCTATTGGGCAAGTTCTCCAACAGGTGATTTCTCCATCAGGCGA
This sequence comes from Cetorhinus maximus, assembly GCF_964194155.1. Taxonomy (NCBI): domain Eukaryota; kingdom Metazoa; phylum Chordata; class Chondrichthyes; order Lamniformes; family Cetorhinidae; genus Cetorhinus; species Cetorhinus maximus. Next base: position 153,700,102 of record NC_135883.1, on the reverse strand, counting down.
GTTCTCTATCACGCGGGCTCTCTCTCGGGCCGGCTCCATATCGGCCGTGTTTTTCATCGAGTAGTTGTCTATTTGGTGGGTTCCCTATTGGGTACGTTCTCTATCTAGCGGGTTCTCCATCGTGCGGGTTCTCCATTGGCTGAGTTCTCTATTGGGCGGGTTCTCTACTGGGCGAGTACTCCATCGGGTGGGTTCTTTATCAGGCAGGTTCTCTTGTGGGTGGGTTCTCTATCGGGCGAGTTCTGTATCGGGCAGTTTTCTCTATCGGGTGGGTTCTCTATGGTGAGGGTTCTCTACTGGGTGAGTTCTCTTTCAGGCAGGTTCTCCATTGGGCAGTTTCTCTATCAGGTGGGTTCTCCATTGGGTGGGTTCTCTATCGGGCGAGTTCTCTATTGGGCAGTTTCTCTATCAGGTTGGTTATTGATTGGGCAGTTTCTCTATCAGGCGGGTTCTCTATTGGGCAGTTTCTCTATCAGGTTGGTTATTGATTGGGCAGTTTCTCTGTCAGTTGGGTTCTCTATTCGCCAGTTTCTCTGAGGTTGGTTCTCTATTGGGCAGTTTCTCTATCAGGTGGGTTCTCGATTGGGCAGTTTCTCTATCAGGCTGGTTCTCTATTGGACAGTTTCTCTATCAGGTGGGTTCTCTATCGGGCAGGGTCCCCATCAGGCGAATTCTCTATCGGGCTGGTTCTCTACTGGACGGTTCTCCTTTGAGCAGTTTCTCCATCACGCGGATTCCTTATTGGGCGGTTTCTCTATCAGGCAGTTTCGCCATCGGGTGTGTTCTCTATTGGGTGTGTTCTCCATCTTGTTGGTTCTCTTTTCGGCGGTTTGTCCATCAGGTGGTTCTCCATCTGGCGGTTTCTCTATCGGGCGGTTTCTCTATCGGGCGGGCTGTCTATCGGGCGGGCTGTCTATCGGGCGGGCTGTCTATCGGGCGGGCTCTCTATCGGGCGGGCTCTCTATCGGGCGGGCTCTCTATCCAGCAGATGAGCCGTTCCAGTGGGTATTCAAATGACAATGGCCTTGAAACGAACTAGAGATACAGGATAGGCTTCTTACTTGAAACAGTTAACTTTATCACAGAGTTCATTTAGAAGCTACATGCTTGAGTGTCGGCAGCACCCCCACCGACAATTAAGAGGCCTATTAAGGCCCTTAAGCAATTAATTGACTTGTATGATTTGCTGCCCATTCAACTGTTCGGTTGGTGAACGGGTGAATAGGCCAGAGGGCGTTTGCATTTTTTAATGAAACCTCATCCACGGGGGGGTTCAGGCTTCCAACGATAAATAAAATACCAGAAACAAATGTTCAACTTCATTTTAAACATGTCCCTCTTCATGTGACTGAGTTACATGTGGGGACATATTTATATCATCTTTTAAATCTTTCTTTATCGTTCTCCAATTCTTCAGCTCCCTGCGCAGCTCTGTGCCCTCAGGGAGCTTTCAGCACACGCCCCCGCACCGGTAATATCAAAGCCCAACTTTGAATTCTTGCTGTGACTATTGGCGGGATGCTTTATCCTCACTAAATAAACCCATTAATGGTTTGTGGTCCGACACTATGATGGAAATATCACTGATAAACTGTAGTAATTGGAAGTGAAACCATTTATTTGCTGTTTTGGGGACCATGTGGCTGTACAGACGAATCAACCCTAAACGTGGGGAATGTTAGGGGTGCAGCTTCTTAGCCTTGGAACAAGCATGCAGCTTCATCAGGATCCTGTAAACAAAGTTTACTGTTTCTTACAAGAAACCTGCCCTGCACTCCAAGTGTATTACACAAACCTTCCTTTTCAAGCTGTGAATAACCCTTCTCGGCTGCAGAGAGGGCCCTGAAGGCATATCCGATCGGCCTCTCAGACCCATCTTCCATCCTGTGTGATAACACAGCTCCCTCACATAGAAGTGGACTATTCAGCCCATCTTGTCTGGGCTGGAACATTTTGGCATAGGCACTAAAGTCTCAGTTTCACATCCTCTTTACTCCCCACCACTTATAAATGTTTTATTTTATAAGGCATTATTTGAGTCCTCCTTAAAATGAATCTATGTGCTGTTTCAATAATATGTTGTGATAGGGAATGCTGCATTCTAACCACCCTCTGTGTGTTTTTTCTATATGTTTTTCCAACAAATCCCTTTAATTCTTCCATTAGCCACCTTATTCAGCAAGAATGATTCCAGGGATGAGGAATTTCAGTTGTGGAAGTTGAGGCTGTTCTCCTAGGAGAAGAGAAGGTTGACAGGAAATTTGACAGAGGTATACCAAATCATGAGCGGTCTCAACAGAGTAGATAGGGAGAAACTGTTCCCACTGGTAGAAGGGTTAAGAACCAGAGGGCACAGGTTTAAGGCAATTGTCAAAAGAAGCAATGGAGTCATGAGGAGAAAGTTTCTCACACAGCAAGTGGTTAGGAGCTGGAATGCGCTGTCGGACAGTGTGACGGAGGCAGGTTCAATTGAGGCTTTCAAGAGGGAATTTATTATCTGTAGAGGAAGAGTGTGCAGGACTGCAGGGAGAAGATGGGGTAATGATAAAGGTGTATTGCTCATTGAGAGCTGGCGCACGCACAATAGGCCGAATAGCCTCTTTCTATGCTGCAACAATTCTGTTATTCTGCAACTGTACGAAATCAAGGAGAATAATAAATATCTTCCATTTTAACTCACCATTCTGGGGAAACACTTTAAAATTGCAATAAATCACCAACTTATTAATACCAAACATTTAAGCAATCAGCAAATTAAAACAATCACCAAATGAAACAAAATGAAGCAAGGGATTTTGCTTAGGCACAATAGCAGTCAAGCAATTACTTTCCAATTTACTCAAACCAAGTCAGTGGTGGCTTGATACACAGTAGGTGTCTAACAGCTGCTTGATATGCTAACAGTGTTTGTATACTCCATTATTCACAACTAAATAAACAATTTGCTTATCGACCTCAGCCATCAAGAAAAAAAGTGTTGTTCCAGGATGCTTTCTATCACCATCCCCACTCCCGACCTTCACCGCCACCAACTACTGCCTCTGGGCCATAATATAGTTTATGGGGCTGGATTTAAAGAAAAGAAAAGACTTTCATTTATACTTCCACTGTCAGAACATTGGGAATGACCCCAAATTGCTTTACAGCCAATGAAGAATTTTTTGAAGTGTAAAATTACTGTTGGAATTTAAGAAAAGAGGAGTATGTTGAGTGGGTTCCTGGAGCTGCGGTAAAAGCAAAATACTGCGGATGCTGGAAATCTGAAACAAAAACAAAAATTAAAATGGCTGGAAAAACTCAGCAGGTCTGACAGCATCTGCGGGGAGGAATACAGTTAATGTTTCGAGTCCGTATGACTCTTCATCAGAACTAAGGAAATAGAGAAATGAGGTGAAATATAAGCTGGTTGAGGGGGGTGGGACAGGCAGGGCTGGCTAGAGGGCCAGTGATAGGTGTAGCCAAAGGAGAGATTGACAAAGATGTCATAGACAAAAGGGTGTTGACGGTGGTGATATTATCTAAGGAATGTGTTAATGGGGACATTAAGGGTAGCAAGCAGGACAAGCTAGTGGCAGGTGGCCCTAGTGTGGGTGGGATGGGGTGCGGGGGGAAGGGATCAAAATGGGCTAAAAGGTGGAGATAAAACAATAGATTGAAATAAATTTTAAAATAGGTGGGAAAAGAAAAATATTTTTAAAAAAATTATAACTTATTGGAAAAAGGGGGATCGGAAAGGGGGTGGGGATGGAGGAGAGAGTTCATGAGCTGAAGTTGTTGAACTCAATATTAAGTCCGGAAGGCTGTAAAGTACCTAGTCGGAAGCTGAGGTGCTGTTCCTCCAGTTTGCGTTGAGTTTCACTGGAACATTGCAGCAGGCCAAGGATGGACATGTGGGCATGAGAGCATGGTGGAGTGTTGAAATGGCAAGCGACAGGGAGGTCTGGGTCATGCTTGCGAACAGACCAAAGGTGTTCCGTAAAGCAGTCACCCAGTCTGCGTTTGGTCTCTCCAATGTAGAGGAAACTGCATTGGGAGCAGCGAATGCAGTAGACTAAATTGAGGGAAGTGCAAGTGAAGCGCTTAGATAATATCACCACCGTCAACACCCCTTTGTCCTTTTGTCAATGACATCTTTGGCAATCTCTTCTTTGCCCCCACCTATAACTGGCCCCCTATCCAGCTCTACCTGTCCCACCCCCCTCAACCAGCTTATATTTCACCTCATTTCAATTTTTCCTAGAGCTGAGGCTTTCGGCCTATTGGGTACATGTCCTCATATGTTGTTGAGGGGCCCCACCAGCAACAACATCAAGAAACTTGCATTTATATAGCACCTCAAACATAGTGAAACATCCTAAGGCACTTCACAGGCGTGTTCTCAGATAAAATTTGATATTGGGCCACATAAGGAAACATTAGACAGGTGACCAAAAGTCAGACCTTGAGCCAATGTAGATCAGAGTGAACAAGAGTGGTGGGTGAATGGGATTTGCTGCGAGTTTTGGGTGAGCTCAAGCACTTAAATTGCAACCCATTGTGATATCGCAAAGCAAAGATCATGATGTTGTTTCATGGGCCGTTAGATATCGAGTTAGGAATTCAGTGAGGCTACTGTGGAAGAGATGCTGTAACCGATGGGATGAAAATATTCCCTGTTTGGTGGCTGTAAATATTCTACTTGAAGCAAGCCCAGGGAGTTTCAGAATCAGTTCCTAGTGGACATGAGCCTAAAGCAGGCTACTGTAGCTGGGACTAGTGTCCAGGTGAATCGAATAACTAGGGCTGTTGATAGACCTTTAAACTAAAAAGGCCAGGAAGGGTGAGGGTTCAGGTGCAGGGGAAATGTGTAAATCTAAAGAGAAAAGTCAAGGCTATAGAGCAGTGTACCGATTTGGTTAAAGATAAGCAGTGTGTGACAGGAAGAGTCAAAGGGCTGAATTTTAAAGGGAAGGGGTGGGGGATGTGTTGCTGGCCCCCTCCCAGAAGAAATAATATGCTAGGGTGGCCTTAAGAAGCTGAGGGTTGGACTTCTGCCGCCATCAGATTGACCAGCAGCTCTTGGAGCCCCAGTGGTGCCAGAGAGAGTAATGGGCGTTGCTGGGTCTTCAAGGTGACCCCAGGAAGGAGACAACATGGACCCCGGAGACAGGTAAATCGGGTCTTTCTGAGTGGGGAGGGATTGGGCGCTCTTAGGGAGGGAGGGCAACAGGTGGTAGTGGGTTGGGTTTTGGAGGCTGGTTGGGGAGGCACAAAGGGGGATACAATTTTGGGGGGGAGGGTGCCCCAATGTGTACAGGGAACACCCAAATGAGGTAGCCCCCCTTCCTTCTCCCCCCTTTCATTACAAATGGCTTCCCTGGGGAACGGGTTGGGGGTGGGCATGAAGGCAGAGGGCTAGCCACCCATCATGTTTTACATGACCCCGCCTCCACACCGCCAAAAACACACCTAGCGGGGAGAAAGGGGAAACATGTAAAATCCAGCCCAAAGAGTTTAATGGCGACAGTTCATCAATGAATAAGGTTAAACCAGGGAAAATGGTAAAAAGTGAAAACTAAAGGCACTTTATTTGAATTCACAAAGCATTCGGAACAAGATAGATCAATTAATGGCCCAAATAGAGATAAATGGATTTGATCTAGTAGCTATTACCGACATGTGGATGCATGGTGACTAAGGTTGAAAACCAAATATTCTGTGGTACTTCTGAGTTCCGAAAAGTCAGATTAAATGGAAGAGGAGGGAGGCGGGAGTAGCCCTGGCAATAAAGTTGACATTAGGAGCGAGGAAGCTCTTGGCTCGGAAGTGGAATCAGTGTGGGTAGAGATAAGGAATACCAAGAATGCACTACTGGGAGTTGTTTACAGGCCCTCTAAAGAGAGATAGAAGGCTGAGCTCATGGAGAGATTTGAACACAAGGGCGAGAATTTTAATGCTCGTGGTTAAGATCCTGTGTTGTTTCTGCATTTCTTCTTTCTTACAGTGTGCTAACTGCTGATCTTCCAGATTCCACCACATGGACCTGCACATAAGAAAGTGTTATGGCGTAGGTTTCCATTGAATTGCCTATTGGGCGCTGGAAACGGTCCCTGTGCCCAAGGAGGGAATCCCACAACTTAGGAGAAATTGGCCCTCGGGCTCCAGCTATGTAATCAAACCGAATTTACGGTATTGGTCCTCAGGTGTATGGAGGCGGGTAGTGGTAAGAGGGCAGTTTGAGACGGGCTGGCAAGGGCGGAGTGGGGATGGGCACTCCCGCTCTTTTGCCTCTGCTTAAAAAGAAACTGTAGTTACCCTTTCGATGGCAGCCACATTGTCGACCAGGAAGCCTGAGCAGAGCAGGCCCAACATCTGCACCATTCGGTCAACTACATTTACTGTGAAAGGTCCTAAAACCCTCATTAGCATTTCCAAGATAGTCAATGCCTGTTTTAGGCAGCCATTCTTGATGCCTGAAAAACGGCATAAAAATAGGATCACACGTTAGCCACAGAGAGAGGCTATTTGGTCCATTATGCCCGTGCTGGCTCTTTGAAAGCACTATCCAATCAGCCCCGTCAGCTCTGCAAAATTTCTCCCTTTTCAAGTGTATATTAAATTCTATTTTGAAAGTTATGACTGAACCCGCTGCCACCATTTCATGCAGCGCATTCCTGATCGTGGGCCAGGATTTCCCCCTCGTCGGGCGGGCTCGGCGGGGCCTGGAGGGACTGGTCGGGAAGCTGACCGCCACCCGCGATCGGGGCCAGACCGCGATCTCACGCTGGCGGGCTCATTAAGGCCAGCCCAGCACGAAATACGCGGGCAGCGCTGCCTGTGCGGGGCTGGTGGGAGGGGGAGGGGTGTGGGAGGAGGGCGAGTGTGCAACTTCATGCATGCTTGCGAGTGCGAGCTGGAGTAGCTCCCTGAGGCCCAGAGCTGCCACAGGGAGGTGAAGAGTTTAAGAATTAAGAATGAGCATTTTCAAATTGCTTAAAAACATGTCTCCTCTTGTAACCCTGTCACATGAGCAGGGACATGTTCCTCATGAAAAGTTAAAATTTGTATTTTATTTTTTAATTGCTGACGGAATCTTTATCCCGCCCGTGGACGAGGTTTCCTAAAAAGTGCAAAGGCCGCTTGGCCTTTTCGCCTGCCCGCCGACCCTAAGGCTGGGCAGGCCGCGAAAAATAACATTGAATTAGACCTTTAATGGCCTTAATAGGCCTGTTAATTGTCAGTGGGCGCCCGCTGATGAAAATATCGCGTGAGTGCGCGATGACGTCGGGATGTTCGACCGACATCAACGTGCGTCATTTTACCCTCGAGGGGGCCGGGCGCGCTCCTGCTCATTCAGCGACAAGTCCTGCCCATGATAACTCGCTGAATAAAAGAAATGATCCTCATCTCTCCTCTGGCTCTTTTTGTAAGTGATGGTAAATCTGTGTCCTCTGGTTATGGACCCTCCAGCCACCGGAAACAGTTTCTCCTTATCTACTTCTCAGCATTTTGAACATCGCTATTACATCACTGCTCGAAGGAGAACCAGCTTCTCTGTTTCCCTCCACATTTCCACCTTCCTCATTGGGCAGCTCAAATGTTAAGGAGCTATAAACCGTAACACCTTCATTAAAGCCTTTTTAACTGACCATATCATTTGATTTTTTGCCCTTAGCTGTTGCCAGCTGCAGTGTCTTTCTAACTTGACCTGATTCCAATGGTCCTTTGGAACTGTGTGCAGTCAACGTCAAATTGCTTTTTTTTAGAGAATTAAATTAAAGCTTGGATACTTTCATCAGGCTTAATTTTGCCCTACGATTTAATCACATACATTAGACATTATCACTGAAATTGAAAATCATCACTTAACCCACAGGTAAAGGGCTGCATAGATTGTATGAATGATTTTCCATCACCTTCCTGAGCACACAGCAGGACGCACTTGAACAATAAAGGCTCACATTTCGCATGTCCACCAGGCTCAATTGGCCTCTTCTGAGTCAGCCATTTTGTGGGGTCATGCCCCATTTCAGAGGCTTGAACACAAAATCTAGACCAACACCCCAGGCAATGGGAGTTCTGCAGTGGCGGAGTTGCAGTCTTCCAAATGCGATGTTAAACCTAGGCCTTGTTGGTTGGGCATTAAAAAAAATCCCATGGTGCCATTTCAAATAAGGGTAGGGAAGTTGTCCCAAGTGTCCTGGTTGATATTTGTCCGTCAAGCGGCATGCAAAACAGATGATCTGATCATTATTTCGTTAATGTTTTTGGCACCTTGCTGTGCTTAAACTGGTTGCTGTGTTTCCTACATTACAATAATGGCTACATGTCAAAAAGTACTTCATTGCTTGTAAAGAGCCTTAGGATATTGGTAAAGACGAGTCCTTTCTTTCTTTTAATTACCACTTTCTGCCCCTTATAATCTGCTAAAAATGAGTTGAATGACTCTGGTTCATTAACAATGGCTTTGTTCCAGGCAGCAAGGAATTAGTAAAATCATGTATTAGTAGCAAATCTCAAATTTACTTGTGTTGAAATGATACTTTGTAGCCTCGGTAATGGATATGTGAACGTGTATGGAATCCTTCAGTCTGCTGTAATGAATGGAATATGAAAATAACAGATTAAAGAAATCCATTCAGGCTCATTTATGTCCGTCGCACAGCTCATTTCAAATCCAAGAATGAGATTTGCAAATCTTAAAAGCCTTACTCCTCAATGGATGTCCTGACTATAAAACCTTACTTTCCGTTACCATACTTCTTCCCCACTTCTGTGTTCCTATTCACCATGATAAAGCTCCGTGTCCAGAATTGTAATAGAATGGCCTATTATTAGAAACTCGCCACACCATGATTGTAGTATTCTGCCTGTGGTGGCACTTTAATGTATTGGTTTTACATTTCAGCTTCTGTTGCAGAGAGACTCCTATGCTTTAGCCTCGGCTAGGACTGTCACTGGTTCCTACTTCCCTGCTACCACATCACTCCCACCTGTTCCTGTTTCCACTGCCTGTAGGCCAGGCACATTAACAGGAATTTCCCCACAAGCGGAAAGTGGACTGATGGATTCCAGCAGAGGCCTCCCCTCCCTCCTGGTTTTTAAAGTCTGCCGGGCATTGTTCCTGATCCAATCTTCGGGGCCCTGTTTCCCCATTCGCGTGGCTCCTTGCGGGATCAAGATATTTCTCTGTCGGTTTTCCTGAGGGCTGTTTGCAGTTATTCCTGCCTGCTGGAATCCTGCTGGCAACCCACCATGAAAGTCCAACGATCCCTGACCTGGAGTCAGGACAGAGCTGGGGGGTGGGGTTTGGGGGGGAGTGGCAGAAGCAAAATCCATTGCAAAATTTCCAAAACAAAATGATCTTTGGACCAAGGTTGCATTTTGATGGGAATCTCTATGGACTATTAATGAAAAAAAACACAGCAACATTTGTACTCCCTACCCTTTAATTTCCCTAACAGTCTGATAATGCATAAAATACAAAAATGGGCGTGCATACCTCTGCATAATTTAAATGTTAACAGTTTTTTTCAGTATTCACGCTGACTCATGGAAGCTGCTGGCACTCAGCTCCCACTTGAATTTATTTAAGTCAGCCCGGCTGACTGGCTGGTGATTTTGATTACAGCCATTTTTATTTGAGGCTGAATTCATGAGGTGCTGCAGTTCTGCTGCCTTTCACACTGCCCCGGGCGACACTGCAGCTCAAAGGAGCAATGAGCGGTCTCAGCCCCGTTCCACCAGGAATGGGTGTGGGCAGTCTCAATCCAGCCCATGGCTGGCCAGGGCCCACACTGCAACCATTAGCCCTAACTTGCCAATCACACACAAGGCCTGGTCATCCAGGCTATGACAGGTTCTTTTACCTGGTCCAGAAGAAAGGACCGGGCTGGTACTTCTGTGGAACCAAACATTTCAGCCGGCAATCTTATGGAACAGTGAGATGGTGAAAGCGGTTATTCATTCAACTGCAAAGTCAGCTATATTATATTCGGAGAATAACTTTTTGAGATGCACCACAAGAGTACTGATATAGGGTAAGTGTAACATTGTTGGGTGGAGTGGTTAATTTCAGGCCTATGCTCCTTAAATCTCCCCCACCCCACCCCCCCACTAATCCCACCTGGTTCACTAATGTCCTTTTGGGAGGGCAACCCACCGTCCTCATCCAGCCTGGCCTCTAGGTAATGCCAAATCCACAGTGCTGACTCTGAAATAGCCTAGCAAGCCAATCAGTTGTTCCAAACTGCTATGAAATACTACAATAACTCCCTCCTCGAACAGCACCTTGGGAGTACCATCTTCACACGGGGTGCAGCAGTCCAAAAACCGCACCACCAACTTCTCAGGAGCAAGTAGGGACAGGACTGGTGTTGTCAGTGATGCCCACACTCCATGAACAAATAATAGAGAAAAATACCCTCGAAGAACAAACATCTCAGTTTTGAAATTTTCAATTGATCCGAAATCTTTTAGAGGTCAAGAGTGTTCTAGGCTTCTGAAGGAGTGCTTCCTGACATCACCACCAAATGGCCCAGCTCCAATTTTGAGGCTATTCCTCCTTGTTCTGCACTTGCTCACCAGAGAAAATAGTTTCTCTCTATTTACCCTATCAAATCCTTTAATCGTCTGAAGCATCTCAATAAGATCTCCCCTTAATCTCCTGCACTAAAGGAAATACAAGCCTCACCTGTGCAGCCTTTCCTGATAATTTAAGCCTTATAGCCTTGCAGAGAGTAGTAGGTGACGGAGCACCTTTTGACGGGGTCTAGTTTGTGTGTAACTCTTTTGAGTCAAAACAATAAACTAAATTAACAACTAGTTTGTGTGTATCCAAGCTGTAGTCAGGACAATGAGGTGCTTATGCACATTTTGCAGTCAATTGCACTGATCGCATTGCCACATAGCTCTTGCTACCTAGTCAGGGTCCTGACTGGGTCCTCTATCCAGCTCTACTTGGGAGGTGTCAGCTGTGGCTCAGTCCATAGCACCCTTGCCTTTGAATCAGAGGGTTGTGGGTTCATGTCCCACTCCTGGAAAACCAAGAACTGTGATTGTACTTGAAAGAAGTTGTAATCTGTGACTGTTGGTAACTCAAAAGAGTTTCCCTTGAGGTGTCAGCTGTGGCTCAGTTCATAGCACCCTTGCCTTTGAATCAGAGGGTTGTGGGTTCATGTCCCACTCCTGGAAACCAAGAACTGTGATTATACTCGAAAAGAGTTGCAATCTGTGACTGTTGATAACTTGAAAGAGTATCCAGCTCTACTTGTCCCACCCACCCTCCTTAAACCAGCTTATATTTCACCTCTCTTCTATTTTTACTTAGTTCTACTGAAGGGTCATTCGGGCTCGAAACGTTAACTGTGCTCCTCTCCGCAGATGCTGCCAGACCTGCTGAGTTTTTCCAGGTTCTATAGTACTTTAGGTCAATGCTGACAATTGCTCACCATGGAACCTGTGAGGCCCTTAGACTTGAGGTGTCAGCAGTAACACAAAGGTACTTTTGCCTCTATGTCAGAAAGTGATTGGTTCAAGTCCCACTTCAGAGAATTGAGCACATATTCTCAGCTGATAGTTCGGTGCTGTGCTTAGCAAATGCTGTACTGTTGCAGGTGCACCCTTTTTAGATGAGATGTTAAACTGAAGTCCCACCTTCGCTCTCAGGTGGATGTAAAAGACTTTAAAGCAGTATTTCAAAGAAAAATAGGGGAGTTTTCCTCGGTGTCTTGAACAATATTTATCCCTTAATCAACACCTAAAGTCAATTCTCTGATCAACTGAGGGGGAGTTGGTGGTGTATTGGTAATGTCACTGTGCTAGTAATTCAGGAGCGCAAGGATTCAAATCCCACTGTGACAGCTGGTGGAGTTTAACTTCAATTAATTAATCTGGAGAGATTCTTCCTTGTGGTGAAAATGGCAGCTGAGCCCGAATGTTTTAAGTTCTGCCGAGATTACAGCACTTGCTTTTTTCGCGGGAGCGGGACTGGAGTCAGGCTGGGGTTTGCCCAGATACAGAGGCAACTTCCCATTTAACCCACCAGCTGAATCCACGAAGTGGGATTTCAGAAGGCCTGTGGTGTGAAACCCGGAGTGTGCAGTTTAGACTGGGTAAGAGCGAGCCTGAATTGGTGAACTCATTTGGATAGCCAGGATACCGTTGGATATAGTCCAGGGGCACCTTGGGAAGAGGTAAGGCACCCTTTGGGAATGCCAAAAGTAAACATGATTCTGCGTAAAGAGTGCATAAACTCTTTTGGACTGCCAAAGCTGTCAAAGAACTGTCAAAGAAGCTGTCAAAGGATACTAAGCGAGTTGACATGGAGGGGGTAAGGGCAAAGGGTGGTAGGTGGGGGAATGGGTTGGCATTAAGTTGGCATAGAATCTATATAGGCCCACAGGAATGTAAGAGGCATAAGGAGTATGAGGGGCCATGGGGGGATGGGTAGTGGTGAATGGGTTGTCATATAGAGTATGAGGAGCCATGGGAGGTGGATGGGGGGCATGGGGTGGACCAGGTTGGCATGGAGAGTGTATGAATGTGTGGGAGGGGGTGAGGGCTGTTTTTTCTTTAAATCGCTTAAATTAAGTTCAACGCAGTGCCAGAGCACAGAGGCATGTCTTCTGCCCAGCCCTCCTCCGCTCCAGCAGCCTTCGCACTCATCCCAGAGGCAGCAGACACAGCTTTTAATCCAGCCCACTGCACCTGCACCCCCACCCCTTCACTGCCCACACCAGAATGGAAATCAGAACTGCAGGCTGCCATTTTTAAAGGTCAAGTTCGCAGTGCTAGGAATTGTCTCCAGGCATCCGACCCAGGAGTGAAAATCTGGGCCTAGTCTCAGCGATGGTGACCATGAAACGATCGTCAATCGTTCTAAAAACCCACCTGGCTCACTGATGCCCTTCAGGGAAAGAAATATGCTGTCCGAACGCAGTCTGGTCCCATGTGACTCCAGACCCACAGCAATGTGGTTTGACTCTGAACTGCCTTCTGAACTGTCCCAGCAAACCACTCAGTTCAAGGAGATAGCTTACCATCAGCTTCTCAAGGACAATTAGGGATGGGCAACAAATGCTGGCCGAGCCAGCGACGTCCACATCCCACGAAAGGATTTTAAAAATGCATTGCTCTTTTTTTTTGAGAGTTTGCTCTGTGAAAATTGACTGCGGCATTTTCTACATGTAAAACACTTCAGAGCCAGGATTTTTAGGATGGCGGGATTTCCCTTTAGAGTCAGTGACCAATGCATCGCCACCAATACCAGCTCCAACGAGCGTTAATTGGCTGGGGATGTGACTTCTGCCGCTCACTTCGTTGGAGCTCCCCCCACCTCAGAGAGCTGCCTAGCTACCAATCAGGTTGGCCAGCAGCTCTCCAGTCCCAGCAGTGCCAGGAGCTGCTGTGGACAGGACTGGGACTGCAAGTAGCTCCCTTAGTATTCTAAGACCTGGGAGTCCAGGCACCAGATAAATATGGACGTCTCAGGGCAAGGAGGAGTGGTGAGGCCCTGGGAGCTTGGAAGAGGTGGGTTAAGGGTGTTGGCGGAGAGGCCAGCACTAGAAGACGGCACCTGCAGAGGCCAGGCTTTGGAGGGGCGGGGGGAGCGCCCGAAGTTGAAAGGAGGCTGTTAATGGAGGCACAAACCTTCCCATTCCCACCCGTGCGAATGTAAAACAGGGCCTGATGGCGTCGGGTGGGCAATACGATATCATCGGCCAGTCCCCGAAATTACAGAAGCTTAAGCGGGCGCAGAAATCAGCAGTCTGCCCGCCATTTTGAGATTACTGACTAAGCTATTGAGTTTGTTCATGATCCCATCGTTGACGATTTTTCGCTACCCGCTGCACTTTTTTTGGCATCTGACTTGAAAACGTTCAGGGGAATTTTATGGCAGCTATGATGAGGTGGCACAAGAGTGGAAGAAAAGGCCTGCCGCTGGGACCATGAATGTAGCAGCAGGTTCTGCTGGTGAAGGTGGCAGGCTCTGTTTATGTTTTTAGCCCATTTTGTTTTAGCTTTTGTGAGCTTTCAATGATAATTAAAGAGAGATTCAGAGAGCAGGGGGCCTTTAAAGTTGTAGCCGTGATCAACTTGTTTGCCTGGAGGCATTAGCCCACTGTCACATGATGCCCTGGCCTACAGTCCCAATTGGGTGTGGCGCACCCTCCCCATTGCACCTCTCATTGGCCTCCTTCACGCCAGATGGCCCCGAATTGGCAGTCCAATGCTTCGTTCGCTGTGCTGAGACAGCAGGGGCTGGAGCGAGTGGGCCACTCCCTGCTGAAAGCCAGGCATCAAGGAGCCCTAGCAAAACTGGAGTCAATGGGAATCAGGGGGAAAACTCTCCGCTGGTTGGAGCCATACCTAGCACAAAGGAAGATGGTTGTGGTTGTTGGAGGTCAGTCACCCCAGTTCCAGGACATCACTGCAGGAGTTCCTCAGGGTAGTGTCCTCGGCCCAACCATCTTCAGCTGCTTCATCAATGACCTTCCCTCCATCATAAGGTCAGAAGTGGGGATGTTTGCTGATGATTGCACAATGTTCAGCACCATTCACGACTCCTCAGATATTGAAGCAGTCCATGTCCAAATTCAGCAGGACTTTGACAATATCCAGGCTTGGGCTAACAAGTGGCAAGCAACATTTACGCCACACAAGTGCTAGACAGTGACCATCTCCAACAAGAGATAATCCAACCATTGTCCCTTGATGTTCAATGGCATTACCATCACTGAATCCCCCACTATCAACTTCCTGGGGGCTTACCATTGACCAGAAACTAAACTGCACTAGCCCTATAAATACTGTGGCTACAAAAGTAGATCAGAGGCTAGCAGTCGTGTGACAAGTAACTCACCTCCTAGCTCCTCAAAACCTGTCCACTATCTACAAGGCACAAGTCAGGAATGTGATGGAATACTCTTCAGTTGCCTGGATGGGTGCAGCTCCAACAACACTCAAGAAACTTGACACCGTCCAGGACAAAGCAGCCCGCTTGATTGGCATCACATCCACAAACATTCACTCCCTCCACCACCAACACACAATAGCAGCAGTGTGTACCATCTACAAGATGCACTGCAGGCTCCTTCGACTGCACCTTCCAAACCCATTACCACTACCATCTAGAAGTTACAAGGGCAGCAGACAGATGGGAACACCACCGCCTGGAAGTTCCTCTCCAAGTTACTCACCACCTTGACTGGGAAATATATCGCCGTTCCTTCACTGTCGCTGGGTCAAAATCCTGGAACTCCCTCCCTAACAGCACTGTGGGTGTACCTACACCACATGGACAGCAGTGGTTCAAGAAATCAGCTCACCACCACCTCCTCAAGAGCAATTAGGAATGGGCCATAAATGCTGGTCTAGCCAGTGACGTGCACATCCATGAGGCCTGCTGAAAAAGGTAAAACCTAGTCCTTTGTTTCACCAATCTGTCTCAGCAAAATCTGTGGATAGGAGGAGCGGGGGAGCACTCCACATTGGACAAACCCCTGCATACAGATTTCTCAATGGCTTGGCTTGGAGACTGTTAACCATCATGCTGGGTTCCCAGAAAGAGACGAGAGCACATGACACAATAACCTGCCTGAAATATGCATTTGCACTGTCAATGTGTGAAGAGAAGTGAGTGGATTTTTAAATACTTTTTTTTGGACTGCATCCATCCCATCTGGCTCAACTTCCGCTATGGAAACCGACTGCATCCCCCTGAGACACCTGTGCCAGGTCCTCATTAATAGTGGCTGACGTCAATATTGAACACAGCGTGATCAATTTGAGCTCTGAGCTCAATAGGCCATTTTGAGCTCCCTTTCAGCGAGAAGCTGACAACATCCCCCAGTTTCACAGATTGCTGAAAACCTGTTACAGTTAATTATCACATTCCTGCTCGTGAAACGCGGAGCAGGTGTGGAAAGTACTTTGACAGCCGGTTGACGTGAATTGCCGTTTGTTTTCAGTTCATGCTGCAAGCTGAAAGCTGCACTTGGACTGAGACAAGACGGTGAGTGTAAAGCAGCACCACTTCAGCGAATTTCAGTGCTCTGTCCGAGCCTTGTTAGAAATGAGCAGTGCTCCCTTCTTTTTAAATTTGGCTTACCCCTTTCTAACAATCTACTAAGCAGGCTGACGCCAGCGGTCCAAGGAATATATATCCAGTAACTTCTTCCTAAGTTTGTCTTCTGACCAACATCAATGGAACAAATTGCCTGGTCATTGTCTCGATGCTGCTTGTGGGAGCTTGCTGTGCACTTACGGGCTGCCATTACAACAGTGACTGAAATTCAAAACGGCCTGATTGGCTGTAGAACACTTTGGGAGGTCCTGCAGTTATGAAAGGGGCTTTACAAATGCAAGTCTTTCTTTCGTTTGTACTATGTCTTAATGTTTAAATCTATATTAAGGGAGAGACTTGATGATTTCAACATGAGATTTAGATCCTTATTATTGAGAGTGGAGATGAATATTTCATTTTATTCAAGCTCTGGGCTTTGGCAGTTGCTATGAGTGAGGTTTTTACATATTCATTGAACACTCACTATGTGCTCATGTGCAGTCCATTTTAGACTGTCTCAAAAGGGCAAACATTACAGCATGAACAAGATTATCAGGTGTTGGATTTATGCCTGATGTGTACTTACCACTGACTCCCTCACATACACTGTTCCCATTTTGGAATATAGGGATAGACAAAAGTGAGAAAAAGACCATTGAACCATTGAAGCCCATCCCTCCAGGACTCTATGTTCTTATGTTCCTCCAGGACTCTAACTCTCCTATTGAAACCTATTTCTATAGCACTGAACTCTCCCAATGTCTCGCTACAGAATTCTCAGCCTTTTTAAAAATTTATTCTTTCATAAGATGTGGGTGTTGCTGGCTAAGCCAGCATTTATAGCCCAATGGAAAAAACAACATTCCATTTGCCATCCCAATAATTTGCTGTACCTGCACACTAACTTTCCCTGATTCATGTACCAGGAAACACACACACACACACACACATATTCATCCACATACACAGTCACGCACATATCCACATATATGCTCACACACACACACACACACACGCACACTCATCCATATATATATGCTTCTGCACACAGATACACTCATCTACATATACACGCACACAGACACACCCAAGCTCTGCAATCACTCAATTTAAATAATATGCCGCTTTTTTACTCTTCCTGCCAAAGTGGACAAGTTTCCAATTTCCCCACATTATATTCCATCTGCCTCATCCACACACACACACACACACACACACAAACACACATTCATCCACAAACACACTCACACTTTCATCCACATACACAGTCACACACATACCCACATGTATGCTCACACACACACACACACACACACACACACTCTTCCATATATATGCTTTACACACATCCACATATACACACACACATGCAGACACACTGACCTACATATACACTCACACTCAACCACATATATGCCTGCACACACATACACTCGCCCACGTGCACATGCATGTACAAGAACACGCACACTAAAGAATATAATTGTCATTTTGAATTGCAACCTTTATTCGCCTTCCTCTCTTATAATCAATCTGCTTCGACTCAGAGTGAACCAAAGGCCATCGAGATGAATGGAGAAAATTTACACTCTGATGGGACTTTTTCAGCTATCTATGGTCTTGCATATTCCTTGGCTATCTGAAAGAAGCCTCCTGCTGTTGTGTCTGCACAAATTCAATTTGAATGATGCAATGTTACCCTAAGGGCCTGCGAGCGAAGATAGTGTCTTATGTCTACAGAAATGACTCATGCATCCTTCACCTGCTGAGAGTCAGATTTATATAACACAGTTTAATTCATTTTAAGTTACTTTCCCTGATTTCAATTCATGATCATTTCTTAATGCAAATGCAGTAAACTATTAATTCCAACATATATAGACGGCCAGTCATCATTCTATAACTTCTATTACCACTGTAAGTGGGTTTTAGAAAAGATTTATTAAAGGTGCAGCATAATTTAATTCTATCCACACTGAAGCCTTTTAAATTAAATGTAACTTTCGGATTGTGTTAGCTCTGGGTCAAGGATTGAATTCCTCTGAGGCTGAATGAACCAAAATTGTCTTTATTTACTGGCAGTAAGGTTCCTATATATAAAAAAAACCCTAGGCCTAAGCTCTCTGCCCCTTTCCCCCACTCCACCCTTGGTTGTGGTGCATTGCAAATGGAGTGGTCCTCCACCTGCTTATCTTGCATCTATTTCCTGTCTAGGGGAATGGGCTAACTGCGGTAAGCTATACTGCAGTGGGAGGAAGAGGTGACCAATCGGCTGCCTGTAGAATGTTTCTTTTTAAAATTAGTCGCCTAAGAATTTTTTCAATTGAACTGATGGGACATACGCAACAGACGATGTTTTGCCCATCTTGCTTTACACGACTCCCTGTCTCAGCAAGTTGTCACGAAAAGTTGTTCATTTATATAGCACTGTTCAGGACCTTAGAATGTTCCCAAAGCTTTTCATAAACAAACGAGTGCTTTGTCATTGTTGCAAAGCCGGAGAAACAGCGAGGGGAAAGTGGGATTAATTGGACAGCTCTTTTAAGGAGCCAGCACAGAAAGGATGGGCCAAATGGCCTCCTTCTGTGTCGCAAGCTTCTATGATTTCCTATGATGTGTGATCCAAAACAATGACTTTCCAAACATTGTCTTCCTATCAAGTAATTCCTTCGCAATGAGTTGTGTCCTCACCCTCGAAATGTACCTTAACATGAGCTCTCCCGTTCCGCCGTAACTTTGCTGGAACTTTCCGTCACTTTTTCCACTGAAGTTATCATGGTGGAGTGGGAGCAGTGGTGTGGAAATTCCCAGCCATTGCGAATAAAAAGCATGGCCACCAACAATTAAAGATATCACAGAACAGTGAGTGAGAGCCAGAGTTGGGTTCCTGCACACTGATTATAATACAGACTCTCTAAACTGCAGAGCAAATTAGGACATGACAGAAGCTGTTCCTATCTCCAGGAAGTGTTTCTCTTTGACTGGCTGTTCAAGTGCCACCAGGAAGAATTAAATACAACAGGGATTTAAGTCTTTGCAATTTAAGTAAGGGCTGACAAGCACACAGATTGCGAATGGGAACTGATGAACCCGTGCTTGTTGGATAGATTGCCAATTATTGCATATGACAGCCATCAGGGGCCTGCACTGACCAAGCTGTCATCATGCCCTTGCTCCAGTGCATTACAACAACAACTTGCATTTATTCAGTACCTTTCATTGATTCAGTACCTTTAATGGAATAAATCTTCCCAACATGTTACACAGGAGCGTAATCAGACAAAAATTGACACTCTACCCAAAGGTAGAGATATCAGGACAGGTGTTCAAATACTTGGTCAAAGGGGTAAGTTTTAAGCAGCCTTATAAGGAAGGGGAGAGAGATGGAGAAGCAAAGAGGTTTGGGGATGGAATTCCAGAGCTTGACGCTTAATGGTTGAAAGGTGCCAATGATAGGGTTGGGCGGGGGTGGGAGGGGGGGGGAGCGAGGGAAAGACGGTATGCATAAGAGGGTAGTATTGATGCAATACTGAGTTCTCGGAGGGCTGCAGAGCCTGAGGAGATTACAGAGATAGGGAAGGGGAAGGCCATGGAGGGATTAAACACAAGGATGAGAATAATTGTCTGTGTTACCGAAATTCAGTCATAGTATATTGATGCTGGAAAAATACATTTGAAATTAACAAACACACCCTTGGCAAGTAGAGTCAGTAAAATATTGTATAGGGAAGATTCAAAATTCTCATCCCTTTAGGACCTGTGGGGTTTAGAGTGTGGGCAGAATGCAAATCTACTGGGATTTTTCCCCATTTGAGTTAAGCAGAAGGTCCTGATTGTTGGTGGGTGACATTGGCTGGCTAGGTGGAGGGGCATTTTGAAAATGTTCCAGGGCTACCTTTGCACCAGCACCACCATGATAGGTCCACGAAACTTACATCTGCTATGAGTAGTGTCACAAATATGACACTTAAAAAAAAATTTTCATGGGATGTGGGCGTCGCTGGCTAGGCCAGCATTTATTGCCCATCCCTAATTGCCCTTGAGAAGATGATGTTGAGATGCCTTCTTGAGGATGAAGTTTGTAAGATGTTTATGCTTTGGGACTGTCTCTTTAATTTAGGGTGAAATGGAGGAATGAAGGATGTCATGTGACCTGTTCTGAACTCTGCCCATCAATAAGCTTGGGTGGCTTGGCTATTAAACATTAAAGGAGGCCCAGGTTGTTTTACTGGGGAGGGGGTGCAAGATATTCACACCTGTAAACAATAAGCTGAGCAACTGTGCTGACCACCCACCCACTATGGCCCCTCAAGCCCCCTATGCCAAGCTATGGCACTTCCATGCTCATTGGCCCATCGTACACTTTCGAGAACCAATGAACCCTATAGTGGTATGTGTAAAAAAAGCCTTAAAGAAGTCATTTATTGATAACTTTCTCCTACGCTTGAAAAAAAAGTCTGCACTATAAGCTAATAAAAGTGCCAATCATCCAGGGCCTTTAAAGCCTCAAAAACTATAAACCACAAACCTCTGAAACCACTTAACTTGTATAAACAAACATTGTGAAAGTGACAGTAGTTACTGAGATGTCAAGCAAACAATGTTTCCTCTGGGGAGAAAGTATTGTAGTATTCTAATAGCTGCCTGGGCTCTCAGCTAAGCAGTATAAGTGTGGGAGCTCACTTTTGGATTGAAGAGACCAGGTTTGCGGGGGTTGAAACAAGGCTGGAAGAGTCGCCCAGCTTCGACTAAAGGGAGAAATATCCAATTCATCTCTTACTGTGAAAGTCAGCTCTGGGATTAGGAGTTAGCCAATTGGGAAAGGAAAAGAAAGGAAGCAAACCTTCAGGAGCTAAGAATCCCTTTGAACTCGTTCATGGAGAATGAAGTGTCAAGAGACTGAATGGTCTACTCCTGTTGAGAAACAGAATTGCATTTATATAGCGCTTTTCACAACTACCGATGTCTCAAAGCACTTTTCAGCCAGTGAAGTACTTTTGAAGTGTAATCACTGTTATAAAGTCAGAAACAGGAAACACAGCAGCCATTTTGCTCACAGCAACCCCCCAAAAATAGCAATGTGATAATGACCAGATAATCTGTTTAAACGTTGATTGTTTTTCTGTTGGTAAAGTAATTCAGTTGGGATGATATCCTATGGTCACTAAATGCTTGAGTGCTCTGGGATCGAACTCATGTTTAGTTCAGGTTGGGACATCACCTCTGTGTAGCTGGTGTTTTACTTGGTGGCAAGTCCTGTCTTCCCAAAATGTGTTCTCTGTGACCTCTGGGTTAGAGAATTGTACTCGTGTGTAGCTCCATCGTCGTTGCATTTGTGAGGACATCCTCTGATTGCTATCCCATGTGAGATCACAAACCCGTTCCCTTTGCCTTTCCAAATTCAGTTGAAAGATGGAAAGGAGGAAATCTCTCACCTGTTTACGTGGTCCTTACACCAGCAACTGGAGGAGATCGGAGTGGGAACAGGAGAAACCTAGTGAAGATATTTCCCAGCTTGACGTGACAGAGGTGGTTGCGTGCTGTCCATTCATTTTATCTGTAAAATACGATCTATAATTGCCTGAGGGAACTGCTGAATAATTGTGAAGTACTTGTCCTAATGCGGAGCATGTGAAGGGAGATGAAATCTAATCTGGAAAGATAAAGTAAAAACACAGCGGGTATTGGAAATATAAAATAAAAAAGTGGCGGAAATGCACAATGGTTCCATCAGCAACTGTAATGGGAAAGAGCAGTTTAAGCTTTTGGGTGAAGATGTTCTTTCTGAAGCTTGCTTTTTGTTCTAAGATTGCCTTGAAGTGACTGAACTCTTAGTCAACTCATTACAACATTGAGTGAAGCATTGAAGAGATAGAGATAGTGAGAACAGATTGCAGATGACATACATTCCACAGGGAGCCATGATATCTGTACTACTGTAATCTGACTCTTTGCTGTGAAGGGCAAATGCCCAGCATTGTGTGACAGAACTACAGAGATGGATAGATAGTCTGGAGTTATCTTTCAGTCACTTTGGGAATAAAACAGTGCTTAAATGGGTCATTAACATGGGTAAAGATATGTGCGGGGAGATTGCACAAGGATGTGGAATGAGTGGGTTTGGTGGAACAAATAGTAAAGGCCAGTCCAAAGATGTAATTTGGAGGAGTTAGGGGTTGGGAACAAAAGAGGAAGAACATTGAAGATCGATTCAGAGGGTCAAAGGCTGTACCTGCTTGATGTACTGATGTGGGCAGTGAGGGGCTGCAGAATGATTGTCTTCCCCAGTAATGGGAAGAAGAAATCACAAAGAAAGAGTGGCTGAAGCTGGAAGGAAGCAGCAGGTGAAGCAATGTATGACATTTGTGGATTCAGTGCAGAAAGTGCTTTTAATGATTTAACCAATTCAGGAAATTTAAGTATATTTCCGCTATAAACACCCCGCTGCATGCATCACTTGTACCCCACTGCCCCCCCTCAATCCTGCCTTGCCAAGCCTACTCCATCACATCACCCCTCACACACACATGTACCTAGTGAGCTCACCCACCCTTCCACTTTTGATGCATTTCCTCATATCTCCATCTATCCATCCATCACTCCCACTTGCCCTCATTCTTCAGTTTGATACCTCTCACTGATAGTTGCCCTCACTAATTGCATTCCATCCATCCATCAGGTGAATACATGTCATTACTGTCACTCGCAACTCTATTCTCAAATCCAGAAGGCCATTTTTGATTGCTGCCTTTCTATGATCTCCACCCCCCCCCGGGCCTTGTTGCCCAATGGCATCATGCTTGTAAGAACTGTGGCATACAGCACCTTCAACATCCACTCCCTCCACCACTGACACACAGTAGCAGCACTATGTGTACCATCTACAAGATGCATTGCAGCAGCTCACCAAGGCTTCCTCGACAGCATCTTCCAAACCCACGACCTCTACCACCTAGAAGGACAAGGGTAGCAGAAGCATGGAAACACCAGCACCTTCAAGTTCCCCTCCAAGTCACTCATCATCCTGACTTGGAAATATATTGCGCACTGTGGGTGTAGCTATGCCACGTGGACTGCAGTGGTTCAGGAAGGCAGCTCACCACCACCTTCGCAAGGGCAACTAGGGACGGGCAATAAATGCTGGCCCAGCCTTTGATGCCCACAACCCGTGAAAAGCATTAAAAAAATACCAGATAGATTCCTCATAGAGGACCCCAGAGTGTAAGCTGAAAGGTCATGGCTTCTTCACAAACAACAGACAACCATCAACTGCTTTAGAACCAGCCATGGCTGATGCTGCCATGGTCTCCAGAGATGGAAACTTAAGTGACTGTAGAACTCTTAATCAGTTCCTGGGGCACATCATCAAATGCCAGCCCTCAGAGGAAATTTGCAGGCAGCCTCCAAGATATTTATACTGTTACACTGGAAGTGTTGGCCTTGATAACTGTCTTAGATATTGATACTTGATTTATTCCATTCCTGCTATGATACATAGGAAGGAGAAGGCCAGTCCTTTCCCCTGTTGCTGGAGCACAGGACACAAGGGAGAGTGAGAGAACTGGTGGAGAGCTGATAACTGCAGAGCAGAAAGCTGTAGGGGGGGTTCCCCTTTCCCTCAGAGAGCCCCCCCTCAAACCTAAGTTCGTGACACCGGATTCATTAGTGTATGGCTTAAACAGAATGACCAGCGAGACAACTGTCTTCTGATAATTCACAATCTGCTTTCTTGAATCACCCACAACCCCACAATACAAAACCCCAAAATTTAAAACAACCCATTCCCAGTATCCGTCACAAAGTCACCAGGACTCGGTTTAAGCTAACAAAAAAACACAGGCAAAACACCACGTCTTGTCCTGAATCCTTAAGGAAAAAACCCTCAGGCCAATATCCCCGAGATATGGCTCAGACAAGTTACAAGGCACCAGAAAAAACATCAAGTTTTCACTCCAAACCTTCACAAAATGTTCAGACCAAAATCACTACAATTTGGCTGAAACTTACAATTCCCAACATGGCTGGTCTGTCCGGTGTTGACTGTAGGCCTGAGTCAAGGTGACCAAACTCAACCCTTCTTTCAGCTGCAGCCCAAAACCTTCAACCCAATATCACCACGATATGTCTGAAAACACTTACAATACTCAACATGGCTGGTCTGTCTGGTGTAGAATGTAGACCTGAGCCAAGGTGACCAGCTCTGACCCTTCTTCCGACAGTCCAGATACTCAGACCTGCTCTTCTTTTATAACAATTTAACTCAGACATGTCAAAACATATTTCCTGTTGTTTCAATGTCCATTTAGTTGATTCCAGGCAAAGTCCAAACAAATGTCATCAGCTCCTACTGGTTGAAACAATACAGGGTTTTCCATGGAAGATGTATCCAGACAAATAGTATCAGTTCTCATTGTATGAGCAATTCTCCTGCTGTTTAAGGTGGCACAGTAACAATACCTGGTTCCAAATTTAATGAAGGTTTGAATGACCCTATTCCAGTACTGTTGCCTATGGTGCAGACCTTAGTTGCAAAATTCCTTGAGTGTATTGTATTGATGATATGTCCTTTGTGCCTTTGTATTGGGTAATCAGACTTTATGATTGCATTAGTTGATGGCAAGTAATGGTGTTTCCCTGGCACCATTGTTCCTTGATAGTGGACAGTCAATGTCTAAATTATTTTGATGAGTCACTGTTTTTATTTACTAAATGTCCAAATTAACCCCTTGCTGCTGACTGCAGCTTATCTTTTTGTAATTTATAGTTCCAGTCATAAAGTTAAAACATGTCCATGAGTTTGAAATTATGTTCCATAAATCTCCCAGTTGGAGAGGCGTCCAATCCTACAAGGCGCTGGAGTTCAGTAGCATCTTTGTGGGCCCTGGCCAATGAAGATGAGGGGACGGGATTTTCTGGCCCCACTGCCACCAGGATTCTCTGGTCTCGCTGCAAGTCAATGGACTTTTGGCTTCGCCGCCGCATCTCCTGCAGCAGGTCCCGCCACAGCAGGGCCGCAAAACCCCGGCTGAAGAAACTGCAGCTTCTGGATGAGAGAATAAATTTTAACGTAACAAGTTTAGCTTGGATTCCCAAAAAATATTCGATAAGTTTACTACGCAAAATAAGAGCTCACGGTGTAGAGGGTAACATGTTAGCATGGATTTAGGATTGGTTAGCTCAGAGGGAGCAGAGAGTAGGGATAAATGGAGGATTTTGGGTCGTCAAACTGTAACCAGGGGAGCACCACAGTGATTGGTGCTGTGACCGCAACTATTTACCATCTACATAAATGGTTTGGATAAAGGGACTGAATGTATGGTTGCTAAATTTGCTGATGACACAAAGACAGGTGGGAGAGTAAGTTGCAAAAAGAACATGAGAAACCTGCAAAGGGATATAGAAAGGTTAAGTGAGTGGGCGAAAAATCTGGAAGATGGAGAATAGGCCGGGATTTTCCGGCCCTGTCACGGGTGGGACCCGCCGTGGGCGAGGCGGCACCCCTGACAGGAATCCATTGACTTGCGGCGAGACCGGAAGATCGCAGCGGTGGGCGGGTGTAGAAAATCCCACCCATAATGTGCGAAAATGTGAACTTGTTCAGTTGGGCAGAAAGAATAGAAAAGCAGCATATTATTGAAATGGAGAGGGATTGCAGAACTCTGAGGTACAGGGGGATCTGGGTGTCCTGGTACGTGAATCTGCAAAAGTTAGTATGCAGATACATCAAGTGTTTAAGAAGGCAAATAGAATTTTGTCATTTATTGCAAGGGGAATTGAATATAAAAGTAGGGAAGTTTAGTTACAGTTGTACAGGATATTACTGAGATATGATCTGGAGTACTGTGTAGAATTCTCATTTAAGAAAGGATATAAATGCCTTAGAAGCAGTTCAGAGAAGATTAACTTGACTGATTCCTGGGAGGAGGGCGTTATCTTGTGAGAAAAGGTTGGACAGGTTGGGCCGGTATCCATTGGAGTTTAGAAGAATGAGATGTGATCTTTTTGAAAAATATAAGATCCTGAGGGGAATTGACAGGGTGTATGCTGAAAGGATGTTTCCATTAATGGGAGGCACTAGAACTAGGGTACACAGTTTAAAAATAATGGGTCTCCCATTTAAGACAGAGATGAGGAAATTTGTTTTCTCCCAGAGGGCCTATAGAACTCTCTTCCCCAGAGAGCAGTGGAGGCAGGATCATTGAACATTTTTCAAAGCTGAGATAGATAGATTCTAGGTTGACAAGTAAGTCAGCAGGTACAGTGGGGTAGACAGGAAAGTAGAGTTGAGGCTACAATCAAGTCAGCTATGATCTTATCAAATGGCAGAGCAGGCTCGAGGCGCCAAATGGCCTAATCCCTCTCCTCATTATGAGCTCTAACAACATTCTGGCAATAGATCTGGTGCTCCAGATCTAGCCAAGCTGTTCCAGTACAGCTACAACACTGGCATCTACCTGGCTATGTGGAAAATTGCCCAGGTATGTCATGTACACAAAAAGCAGGACAAATCCAACCCGGCTAATGACCACCCCATCAGTCTACTCTCGATCATTAGTAAAGTAATGGAAAGGGTTGTTGACATACTATCAAGTGGCACTTATCAGAAATAACCTGCTCACTGACACTCAGTTTGGGTTCCGTCAGGGCCACCATTCTTGACCTCATTACAGCCTTGGTCCAAACATGCACTAAAGAGCTGAGCTCGAGAGGTGAGGTGGGAGTGACTGCCATTGACATCAAGGCAGCATTTGACTGAGTGTGGCACCAAGGAGCCCAAGCAAAACAGGAGTCAATGGGAATCAGGGGAAAACTCTCCTCTGGTTGGAGTCATACCAAGCACAAAGAGAGATGGTTGTGGTTACTGGACGTCAATCACCTCAACTCCAGGACATCTCTGCAGGAGTTCCTCAGGATAGTGTCCTCAGCCCAACCATCTTCAGCTGCTTCATCAATGACCTTCCTTCCATCACAAGGTCAGAAGTGGGGATGTTCGCTGATGATGGCACAATGTTCAGCACCATTTGCGGCTCCTCAGATGATGAAGCAGTCCATGTCCAAATGCAATAAGATGTGGACAATATTCAGGCTTGGGTTGATAAGTGGCAAGTAACATTCACACCACACAAGTGCCAGGAAATGACCATCCCCAGCAAGAGAGTATCTAACCACCCCCCATTCACATTCAATGGCATTACCATCACTGAATCTCCCCCTGTCAACATCTTGGGGGTTACCATTGACCAGAAACTGAACTGGACTAGCCATATAAAAACTATGGCTACAAAAGCAGGTCAGAGGCTGGGAAATCTGTGGAGAGTAACTCACCTCCTGACCCCCACAAAGCCTGTCGGCCATCTACAAGGCACAAGTCAGGAGTGTGATGGAATACCCTCCACTTGCCTGGAAAAGTGCAGCTCCAACAACACTCAAGAAGCTGGACACCATCTGGGATAGCAGCCTGCTTGATTGACACCCCATCCACAAACATCCACTCCCTCCACCATCGATGTACAGTGGGTACCATCTACAAGATGCACTGCAGCAGCTCACCAAAGCTCCTTCAACAGCACCTTCCAAACCTGCGACCCAGGAGGACAAGGGCACCGCCGCTCACAATTTTGTCTCCAAGTCACCATCCAGACTTGGAAATATCTCGCCGTTTCTTCACTGTCGCTGGGTCAAAACCCTGGAACTCCCTTCCTAACAGCACTGTGGGTCCACCACATGGACTGCAGCGGTTCAGGAAGGCAGCTCACCACCACCTACTCAAGGGCAATTAGGGATGGGCAATAAATGCTGGCCTGGCCAGCGAAGCCCACATTCTGTGAACAAATAAAAATAAAATGCACTGGGGGATCCCCGGAAGGCCCCACGTACGGATTGCATGGGAATTGTCCAAGACATTCAAACTTCCGATGGCCAATTAAATCAGAGATTTTGGATGGTTCCGACTGTTTCAGCAAAGTAGTTACCGAGGAGAAGTTAAAAGGATTAAACCTCTAACTCCTGGGTAACTATAGTACTGACACCCAACCCTCACGATTCCCATGGGTTTCCCCTGACAGCAACCCCCCCCCCCCCACCCCCACACTACCCCAACCAAAGCTGACTACCCCTCACCCCTTCCTGTCTATGCCTACCAACCCCACTGCCCTCCTGACCGAACGACTACCCCACAGCCCCCGGCTACTGAACCCCCCAACTATCCTCCTGACCTCTCCACTTCCCTGAACTCCTAACTACCCTCCCCACCCCCTAGCCACTCAACTACCCTCCCACCTCCCCACAATCTTCCTGACCCCCGTCCCCCCTCAACGATCCCCCGACCAAATACTGAACATCGGCCCCTTGCTGACCACATGATCCCTCCTGACCCATCTTACCCATCCACTGACCACCCAACCTCCCACTGACTATCCTACGCCCTCTGACCATCCAGCCACCCACTGACCATCCAACTGTCCCCACTGACCTATTGACCCACCCGCTGACTATTCAACCCCTCCCAATGACTATTCCATGCCTCCCTCTCCCACTGATCATTGGACCCCCCCACAAACCACCCGAACCCTCCCTGAGAATCCGTACATCTCACTGACCATTTGAGCCCTCCCCAACTGACGATCTAACCCACCCACTGACCATCCAACCACCCCCAGCCCCCACCCCATGACCATTCTACCACACCACTGACCACCCAACCCTCACCCCCTGATCATCACCCCAACCCACTGACCACCCAACCCTCACCCCCTGACCATTCACCCCAACCCACTGACCACCCCACCCTCACCCCCTGACCATTCACCCCAACCCACTGATCACCCAACCCTCACCCCCTGAACATTCACCCCAACCCATTGACCGTCCAATCCTCCCACTGACCATCCAACCCCTCCCAGTGACCATCTGACCCCTACCCCCACTGACCATCTGACCCCCACCCCCACAGACCACCTGACCCCTCCCTGACCATCTGACTCCCCCACCTCAATCATCCGGCCCCTCCCCTATTGACCAGCCAACGCCTCTGACCTTCCGACCCCACTTACCCACTTACATGCTTAACTTCTCCTGGGCTTCTCAAAGTGGCAGGACCGTTAACCCTACCTGCTTTACGGCAGCTATTGCCATAAAAAAGGCGAGCATGGCATCCTTTCCCCTGATGCTGCTGCCCTTGACTGAAGGCCTCAGGAACCCGCTGCACTGCACATTTCTCACCCTACCTGAGGCGGAAGGTCAGGCGCGAAACGTGCATCAGCATTCTAGTGTAATTAAATAGGAGCAGAGTGGCAACCTGACTGGGATTGCCACTTCTCAGAACTTCTGGCCCATAAATACAATGGGTACAAGAGCAGGTCAGAGGCTGGGAATTCTGTGTTGAGTAACTCACTTCCTGACTCCCCAAATCCTGTCCACCATCTACAAGGCACAAGTCAGGAGTGTGATGGAATACTCTCCACTTGCCTCGATGAGTGTAGCTCCAACAACACTCAAGAACCTCAATACCATCCAAGACACAGCAGCCCATTTGACCGGCACCCCATCGATCACCTTCAACATCCACTCCCTCCACCACCGATGCACAGTTGCAGCAGTGTATGCCATCTACAAGATGCACTGCAGGAATTCATCGAGGTTCTTTTGACAGCACCTTCCAAACCCACGACCTTTACCACCTAGATGGACAAGGGCAGCAGTACACATGAACACCTCCACCTGCAAGTTCCCTTCCGAGCCACACACCATCCTGACTTCGCTTTGGTGGGACCCGCTGCGGGAGATTTGGCAGCCCAGTCAAAAGTCCATTGACTTTCAGCAGGACCAGACAATCCTGGTGGCAGATGGGACCAGAAAATCTCTGCCCTACATCGCTGTTCTTTCACTGTGTCTGGGTCAAAACTCCCTCCCTAACAGCACTGTGGGTGTAACTACACCACATGGACTGCAGCAGTTCAAGAAGGCAGCTCACCCCCACCTTCTCAAGGACAATTAGGGATGGGAAATAAATGCTGCTCTTGCCAGCGATGCTCACAACCCACGAGCGAATGAATTTTTAAATTCTATTCTACAACTTATAAAGCCCAGAAGCCAATTCTATTTTTTATTGCCTTTCCCTGTTTTAAAAGATCTGTGAGTGTGCACCCCAGGATTGCTCTGTTCCTGCACTCCTTTGAGTGCTGACTGGGTAACATCTGACCTGACATTGGCACTTGGTAGCAGAAATAGAAAGGATATCCAAAAGGATTTCCCCTCCATCATGTAACCCCAATTGGATAATAGAACATTCTGCTAACTAGCGTTCATACTTGGCACAGTAAGATAAACTAAGTCTATTTAGGGGCCGATTTATGCTTGAATCTGGTCATCATTTGCCACAGAAAAAGAAACCCACAAATCATTTGCACAATTGTGGTGTGAATGGATTTGGCCCTTTCACCGTTTTAAATTGAAACAATCTTTTTATTTACTACAATCTGAGGTAATGATCTTTACATACTAGACTATGATTATCTAAATTAAATGAAGACTCCCTTCGGATTGAACTAATTTTTTTCTAAAAAGAGCAGAAGTTATCGTTTGAGGCTTTATTGATTTCCTAGATTGAATGGGATTGTACTTAATGGGGATTTAATGAGACAGAGAGAGTCTGAATTATCATTCAGTGACATCTGTGTTGAATTTGACTTTGTGCTCCTTTTTCTTTATTTAATTTGACACTTTATTGATGAGTTCAACGTTATATCATGGCAATTCGTCTACAAGCCGTGGGGTGCTCACGTTCAGGCAGTTGCACAGAGTGATTTTTGTTACATAAAGAGATAGAGAGCAAAAGGCAGAACAATGGAGTTGAGGTGCAGATCTAATTCAAGAAAATAAGTTTTAATTCAACCCCTGAGGGGTTGAATGGCCTCACCCGTTCCTAATTTTCCTACATTACTTGAACCTTCCTCACTTGCACATGCAACATTAGTGTATATGATATAATTGAGGAAGCTACAAGATTGTAATTTTTACTGAGGAGTAATGATGATGTTCTATACTGTGTTTCATCTATAATTTAGGAATTAACCATCATTCAAATACCATGGGAATGGAGTATAAAAATAGGGAAGTCTGGCTAAAACTATACAAGGCACCAGTTAGACCACACCTATACTGCGAACAGTTTTGGTCCCCCTATCTAAGGAAAGATATACTGACATTGGAGGCAGTCCAGAGAAGGTTCACTAGGTTGATTCTGGGTATGGAGGGATTTTCTTATGAGGAGAGGTTGAGTAGGATGGGCCTGTACTCATTGGAGTTTAGAAAAATAAGAGACGGCCTTATTGAGATATGTAAGATTCTTAGGGGGCTTGACAGGGTAGATGTTGAAAGATTGATTCCCCTTGTGGGAGAGTATAAGGCCAGAGGGCATGATCTCAGAGTAAGGGGTCGTCCATTTAAAACAGATGAGGAGGAATTTCTTCTCTCAAAGGGTAGTGAATCTGTGGAATTTGTTACCGCAGAGGGTTGTAGAGGATGGGTCATTAAGTATATTCAAGGCTGCGATAGACAGATGTTTAATCAGTAAGGGAATCAAGAGTTATGGGGAAGAGGCAGGAAAGTGGAGTTGCGGATTATCAGACCAGCCACGATCACATTGAATGGTGGAGCAGACTAGATGGGCTGAATGGCCTACTTCTGCTCCTACGTCTTATGGTGAATGTTTTCATCACTGAGGACAAAAACTTTCCAATCTGACTCCAATATGTGGCTCCAAAACAGATCCTTACAGATAACAAACCTCTTAATGTCACACACCAATTGCACATGACACCTCCATCGGTAGGATCTCTGTAGAAACCGCGATGTTCTACTGAGACTCAACAACTCCAGCACCCCATAGATTCCGAAATTCCACAATCAATGTAACTCACATAACATTACAGGAGCAACAATAGTGAGAAGAATGACAAATTATGTCATGGGCAGAATTTGTGTGTTTTCTTATTGTCCGTGATCAATGTGTTTTGTATCTGAAGTGTATATATTTTCTTAACCTCAGAGTGATAATTCCGGCAGCAAGCTTTTGTGGGTATTAAAATAAGGAAGGTTTTTTATTATCCCACACTTGCCCTGAAGATTTAAAAATGTGACGTCTCATTCATTTGGCTCACACACACACTATCACTCACACAAAGATTAGATACAGATGAAGGAAAAAGAACAATATGATTACAAGTTATAATTGTCTCAGCCTATCTGTTGCTGAAGGCCTATAGTTTCTTGCATGAGTTGATGTTTTTAGCTGAAGTAGGGGCCTTGTGAACAGAAGTTTCTCAGTAAGCCTGTGAGGCTTCTTGTAGTGGAATTTCCAAGAGGTTGGTTCTCAGGTGAACTTGAAGTTGGAACAGGTTGGGAGAGTCCTTCACCCACTTTCAAGGTATTGCTGTTTGTTATCTTGGTTGCTTAGTTGACTGCAGCTGGTTTGATTGTTCCTGATTGTCTTTGCAGAGCGGCCTCTTGCTATTGCAGCCAACAAACATTCCTGTTTCCTCCTCTCTGCCATTGGTGGTTGGGCCTTCAGCTGTTGAGGACCTAAGCTCTGAAATTCCCTTCCTAAACCTTTCTGTCTCTCTACCTTTCCCTTCTCTTGAAGGCACTCCTTATAATCTACCTCTTTGACTGAGATTTTGGTCAACTATCCTAATATCTCCTTACAGTCTAAGTGTCACATTTGTTCCATATTGTGCTGGTGCATTACCTTGGGATGTTTTACTGTGTTAAAGGTGCTATATCAGTACATCTTGCTGCTGTTATAAGGGGTTATCCATCAAAGAACCATATGTTTTTTTTATAGGGATCCAGGTTAGACCCCAAGCCTGTGTCCCAGGTAGGTCCTATATCTGATGATCTCTGTGCCAGTATGGGTGCTAAGAAGGCTGGGGCAAAAGATATTGCAGCATAGGAATTCCCTTTCCACTGCTCTTCTCCCTCCAATGTCAGAAGTCAAAAAGAGGAATGGCTCCTTAAGGAATTTCAAAGTCTTGGCTAGTACCTGGTAGATTAACATCCATTGGCCCCTTCATCTGCAGAGCCCTCAAACTTCCATTGGGAGTTCCATTGCAAGACCTCATCAATATCTTTGGGTCTTTGTTTTGTATTATACAGATTTTAGCTAAGCCAAGACTTTCACTAAGGTTTCTTGGTCAGCATCTCTCAAACCCATGACTTACATCATGGCAGCAGGTTCATGGAATTATCACTCCTTCCAATTTTCCCTCCACCTGATGAAAGCAAGATACTGCAGATGCTGGGAATCTCAAATATAAACAAAAATTGCTGAAAAAACTCAGCAGCTCTGGCAGCATCTGCGGAGAGGGAAAAACAGAGTTAACGTTTCCAGTCCGTATGACTCTCTTTCGGAGTGAAAGAGAAGTAGAAATGTGATGGAATTTATACTGTTGAAGTGGGTTGGAGCAGGTGGAGCAAGATAGAAGGCCAGTGAAAGGTGGGAGCTAAGGAGAGATTGACATAGGTGCCATGGACACAAGACAAAGGGAATGTTAATGGTAGTGGTAAAGAAAAAACAAGGCGCTGATAGCGTCATAAAGGTAAGAAA
Organism: Cetorhinus maximus; assembly: GCF_964194155.1. Classification (NCBI taxonomy): domain Eukaryota; kingdom Metazoa; phylum Chordata; class Chondrichthyes; order Lamniformes; family Cetorhinidae; genus Cetorhinus; species Cetorhinus maximus. The sequence goes on along the minus strand of NC_135883.1, from coordinate 153,666,452 downwards.
GCAGACCATCGCAACTTGGAAAGACAATCGCCATTCCTTCAATGTCGTTGAGTTAAAATCAAGGAGCTCCCTGCCTAACAACATGATGGGAGCACCTTCACCTCACATGGTTCAGGAAGAAATTTGTTTTGCATCCTTTCTTCTTCCTTTCTGTATACTTCAACATTGCATTTGGGAAATCTGTTCTTCGATATAAAGTGCGGTGATGTTCATTCGAACGATTCTACTTTAGAGAGGTTAACTGAAGTGCTAACACCTGAGGGATTAAAAGCTACATTCTGTTATGAGGCTAGAGTCCTTCTGTTTATAGTTCTTGATCACACATTCCATTTTGTTTCCTGCTTGTGAGAGATGATGAATTATGAGATGTGATGTATTCCAATGTGACTCATGCGAAAAAAAAAGAAACCAGCTTGATTTGTCATGAGAGCCTATTACTTTATGACTTTACTTCCAGATCAATTTACGGAAGTTCTGTGACAGGATCGTCAACCCATCATAGACTTTCTTTGTGCAAAAGTGATCTGGCACATCGAACCAGGAGCAATATTCGCAGGGAGAATATCTTGAGAAGTCATGGACTATACCCGTGTGATTCCCCACAGTATGTTCCCTGCCTGTGTCACTTCCAGTTGGAAAAAACTGGCCACAATTTTACTCCCCCTGGGAGTGGGCCAGCAGATGGCGAGGTTGGGAGGGGGGGTTGTAAAATTTGGTGGGATGGGGGGTAGGAGCTACCATGCCCATTGCCTGCATGCCCCCTGCCCCCCACCCCCACCCCCTCACCACCATTTCTGCTTCTGCTCTGGTTGTATCAGCATCACAGACTGATATTTGTATTCTGTTTACATTCATAAGGGTTGAGCTAGCTAAGCCAGGCATGATCTGCTGAGATGGTCGTGTTGACATTGAAAACTTTTAAGTGGAAATAACCCAAAGGTCGGTCTCGAAGATTTCAGGCGATGGGGCTGTGACTATTTCCTTGGGCAATTTCTTCAATTGTAGGGTTGTCATTGGTAGTTTACAAGGGGTGGGGGAGATGTAGGGTGATCTGCACACCCTTTGGCCAACTGAGGGCCTAAAGTGGCCACTAAAGGGCTTCCTCCCACTGCTGTTGGCATTTTATGGGCGGCGGGGGTTCCCACATCATTTGGCGAGGCTGCCAGAAGAAAACTCTGGTCACCTGGTTGTGGCCTCCAGGTAGTCATCCTCCTCCTCTGGCATCCTGTGCCCAATGGAGGCCTCCTGATCGGTGATCGTTGCCACTGCATGTTGCCCCCCCCTACCCCACCACCAAAACGTCTTGGGATCACGGTCCTTCATGCCACTCGTTGGGGACAGTCAGGCAAGCCCCAGTGAAGCAGCCCTGACTGACCTTTGAATCAGGTCTCTATGCTGCTCTGAGTGGTGGGCTTCTACAGTTCAGCAGTGGTCACCATGCCCAGTAGGATTAGCGCCTGTTCCTAGGGTTATGTGATATTCTGCTTTCAGCTTTCCTGAGCCTGAAAATAGGGATGGAAATTCCTGAAATGCCTCACTGGAGTGCTCATCAGCAATTTCGTCAACCTTGTAAATGAGCCTCAGCTGCAAACATGCTTTTCTGCTCAGTAGTGATGATCCCTGGTTCTTTATCACATACAGGGGTTCCACAATTTCATTATCCTTGTGTCTCAATCTTGCCAAGTGTTGGCCTTTTACTTTAAGTGTTGTCCCTCCTGGACCTTGCAACTGGATGGAGGATGGCTGTAATGTGAGATTTTTAAGCCGTTCAAAATAAGACTGAAACACCTGCATCTAGCTTGAATTCTGTGGGGTGATCATCAACTTCTAATTTAAAGCTCCAGTGATTATTTTCAGTTTTATTAACTTCTCCTAAGAAGGCTACTGTCCTTTTTTTTCCTGTGGCTCATCCACTTCTTGGATTTTACTTGATTTCGTTGTTATTTCTTTCTTCTTATGAGCGATAGGAACTTTGGGTCTGCAGGCTTTTTTAAAATGTCTGGCAGGTGTGGCACCCAGCTCTCCCTGCTGGGCATTCGTCCCGCTTGTGCAGGGTTTCCCCGCCACACCGAGAGCGTCTCAAGATGGCGGTCGGCGCGCTTTTTCCCAATTTTGCTTCACTGCGCTTTCTCTTTTTTGTCTGACATTTTGGATGACCTCACTTTTTTTCCAAGAGACATTACTTACCCCATGAACAACCGTTCTGTTTAGCTTCCTATGTTCAGTTTGACGCGCTATTTGTACTGCCTTTGTGAGAGTTAAATCTTCCCTTGTTTGCAAAAGATCTGATAGGGTTTCACCCAAGACCCCAACAACAAAACGATCATGTATTAATTCATCTCTGAGGATCCCATAGTCGCAATTCTCTGCGAGTCTGTACAGGTCATTTATAAATGAATGGCTGAATTTGCCCAGTTTTTGCCTCCTCTTATTACATTTTGCTCGTTCAAATATCCAATTTTTTTGAACACTGAAGTACGAATTGAATGCCCTCATATATTCCTCATATCAGCTTGAATACTCATTGATGCCCTGTCTTGCAATAGCATCATGCTTTGGCCTCTACTGCGTAGAGTAAAGCACTGACCTGGTCCTTCTGGTCCTTCTTATGCAAACCTGAAGCTGTTCTGTATCTGGAGAATCCCTTCTTCCCATTGTCCCAGTGTTGAGCCTGTTGCCAGCCTTCTGTGCTTTGGAATGGTTCTAGGAGTGGCAAGGTAGACTCTATGCTTACCCTGAGCTCTGGATCTGTTGCTGCTTCAGTCACTTGGCTATTTGACTGTGATCTGTACTACTAGCTGTCTGGAATCCAGGCCTGTGCCGCTGCTTGCATCTGCAGCACCAGGATGCACCATTCTTAGGTGAATCTTCAATCTTTCTCATTCTTGGCCTTTCATCCGAGGATTTGTAGGTCTTTATGTTCCGCAGTTTCTTCTTGAGCCAGGATATTTCCCTCGGCGGGCGGGTTCAGCAGGTGGGCAGGAGAAGTCGGGAAGCTGCCCGCCGCCCGCGATCGGGGCCAGATTGCGATTTCATGCTGGCAGGCCAATTAATGCCCACCCAACATGAAACGCGCGCGATGGCGCTACCTGTGTGGGGGGGGGTGGGGGGAGGAAGGTGAGTGGGGAACTTTGCACATGCGCGCAGGTGTGTGCTGGAAAGGCCCCCTGAGGCACAGGGCTGGCCTCAGGGGGCTGAAGATATAAAAAATGGAAAATAAAGAATTATAAAATGGTAAAAAAAAACCCGCTCATTTGACTCTGTCACATGTGCTTAATGAAATGTAAAAATTTGAATTTTATTTTTAATTGCTGTTAGAAACCTCATTCCGCCTGTGGATGAGGGTTCCTAAAAAATCTAAAGGCCGCTTGGCCTTTTTACCTGCCCGGCAACCATAAGGTTGGACGGGCAGTGAAAAATAATATTTAATTGGAGCTTTAATGGCATTAATATGCCTTTTAATTGTCGGGGGGCACGCTGCCAACTCCTGTGCATGCCCGCTGACTGAAATATCGCGTGAGTGCGCAGAGACGTCAGGACGCTCGCCACGCGTCGTTTTATGCTCGAGCGGGTCGAGTGGGCGCCCACCCGCTTAGTGATAAATCCTGACCTTGGAGTTTACTCCAGGTGTTTACACTTTGTCTGTTGCCGCTATATTTCAGGTGATGCACATGAGCTGTTGACAGAAACCGTCAGCTGCCACCATGTTTTGCCTTGAGAATGGGGTCTAGATGGGGTTTCTTAGGATTTGTCTGTTACCCTCAGAATGCTTCCATAGACTGTTGCCCATAAAAACAATTCTTGTTTATTTACAGAGCTATGCACCTCAGTACTCTACACGAGGGTGTACTTCTGCTTTCCACCAGATCTCAGTCCCTTATTCATGTGCATCCCAGTTACATCAACAGTTACATCAGGATCAGGTTCTCCTGATGTTAACCCTTTACCCTACACTACCAACTGAGCCACAATTATTTACATGCCTGCAGTTTTACAGGACCCACCCTATTGAGAAAAAGTCCAAGTTATTCCACAAGTAGACACAGGCTGGAGAAAGGATAATGAGCTGTGGAGACATTACGACGGTGACCATAAGGTCAGAAGATCATAAGATATAGGAGCAGGAGTAGGCCATTTGGTCCATCGAATCTGCTGCATCGTTCGATAAGGACATGGTTGATTTGATCGTGGCCTGAACTCTATCTTCCTGCCTACCCCCATAACCCTCCATTGTAGATCAAAAATCTGTCTAACTCAACATTGAGTATATTAAATGACCCAGCCTTCACTGCTCTCTGGGGAAGAGAATTCCAAAGACTAACAACCCTCTGTGGCAAGAAATTCCTCCATGTCCCCATCTTAAATAGGAGACTCCTTAGTTTTAAATGATGGCCCCTAGTTCTAGATTCCCCAATGAGGGGAAAAATCCTGTCAGTATCTGCCCTGCCAAGACTCCTCTGAATAATATGTTTAAATAAGATCACCTTTCATTCCAGCCCAACTTGCTCAATCTTTCCACATAAGCCAAACCCATTACCCCAGAACTCAGCCTAATGAATCTGCTCTCAACTGGAAAAAGGTGGAAGAAAAGATGGGTTTCGAGAAGTTTCTTTAGGTAGAGAAACAGCGCAGTTTGTGGATGCAAAAAGAGTTGCTGGGGAGACTGAAGGCTCCGCAATTAGTGGCAGGGTGAAGGGAGGGGAGGAAGAGCTGGAAGAGATCGCAGGGATAGATGGGGGGTGCTGGTCATGGAGACAATGACAGTTGGGGAATTTAATGTCAGTGAGGAGTGTTGGGCAAACAGGAATTAAAGTGGGATGGGGTAAGGGGAGCTTAGGGGAAGGGTGGAGAATGGAAGGCCAGAAAGTGAATGAAAAAGTCTTAAGACGACAAGAGGTTGAATGCGGGCTCATCGATGGAAGAGGTGCAGCCTGGATGGAGCTGGGGAGCTGTTAGGGTAGATCTTGACTTTGTGTGATCGTGTAACAGGGCAATGGAATTGGCAGCCTGTTTTACATTCATCCCATCAACTTCAATGCAAATTAAAATCTTCCATCTGATATCATCCATTTTACACCCTTGCAGAGTCAAGGGTTACCCCATAGTCTATATACTTCTGCTCTGCAAGATATTATTTCTCATTCAAGGATGATTTGGCATTATAGTGTGAGGCTATATTAAATTCATTTACAAGAGTACTGCATGCCAGATAATTTTGACCCTTTGGGATACGCAGAATAAAGAAAAGACGCAAACCCTGGATTGGAGAGGACAAATATGGGGGCAACTATTGGATTGTTGAAGGAGAAGCTAGTATAAAAATCTAAAACTGTAACAAGTATGTTTAACAGGCAGCAGATCAAAAGTTCCAGAGGCCCTGGCTAATGCTCTGGGGGCATGAGTTCTGCTCTGTGTTCTTGTTGTCTATTGGTTCCCAGATGTTGGTCCCACATTAAGAAGGACTGGACTGAACTGGTTCTGTTATACTTCATATGAGTCTCTAGTGCAGCCATGAATTGTGGCTCCCTGGAACTTACACATAACAATTAGTTTCTAGCGAATTAGTATCTAGCACTTTACAGATAGTTACAGATAATAGAGTAACATATAACATCTTTCTTTAAAATGTAATGTCCTATCAAAGGAGCTGTTCCAGACATTAACTTTTATAAACTGAAGATTATCAATCGATTTTTGGAAGTAAACTAAAACCCTCCTTAGGGTCTTTTATAGTGTGTATTCTTTTCTAAAACTAATATTCGCAGTATCGCTTAGGTGGTATGAAGTTGTGCCTCCATCTTGAATATTTGGCATTCATTGCTTTTATTGGTGAGTTAGCATGCTGCACAGGTGGTGTGTATGTTGTCCTAAGTGTTGCTGGAGTCATACCTGCAGTTGCAAGTGTTGTCTTATTTGCTGGTGATGTTGTTAATGTTGCCTTCCTGGATATTAATGTTTCTGGTGTTGTTGCTGGTCTTTTCTGTTTTTCCCAGCTCTGGTGTAGGTTGAATATGGACTCTGTTTCTTCTCATTTGCTTGCCAGTTTTGGTATCCATTATGTATGACCTTGGTGTCTCGGCTTCAGCAACAGCTTTTGCTGGGCTCCAGGCTTTTGTGATTGGATCCTGTACATGTACACCTTGTCCTTTCAGCAGCACAGGTAAGGATTTACCATGTTTGTTCAAACGCTGACCTCCTCTTTCCTGTGCTTCAGTGAGTTGTTGTCTCACATCCTCCTGGTCACTTGGAGGACGTATTTTGTTTGGCGAAGTAGTCTTATGTTTTCTTCCATTCAGCAACACTGCAGGTGATTTCAGGTCAGCCTTGGGAGGTGTGGATGGGAGTGACAAAAGAGCAAGGTTTGTGTCTTCCTTTGTCTCTCGGCATTTCGCAAATGCTCTTTTGACCACCTGGACGTGTCTTTCTATAAACCCTTGTCCTCGGGGATAAGGTGGTGATGTCGAAACCATATTGTTCAGCTAATTCATTAACTTGCCTGGATGTAAACTTGTCACATATTAATCTTTCCAGAGTCCCTTGCTCAGTAAACAGAACTCGTCCTGCTGAGATCACTGTTGTGGCTCTCAAGTCTTTCATCATCCAGATAAAAGGAAACTTTAAGTAGTGGCCTGTGACTATGAGAAACCATTCTTGATTGTGTATGAATAAATTAGCTTCCACTGTATGCCATGGTCTGCGTGGTACTTCAGTGGTTATCATCCCTTCTTTCTGCTGTGTGTTTCTGTAGTTTTGACATTGCATGTAGATGTCATATTTTCTGTCTTTGTATATGCCTGTTCAGTGCACAACTGATCTGGCTCTGAGATTACACTTCTCCATTCCCATGAGGCCTTCATGTACCTTTTGGAGAAGTTCTTCCTGCATCGTTTTGGGTATGATTATTCTGGACCCAGCTAGCAGAACACCATCTTCCAGTGAGATGTCATCTCTGATAGATCAGTACTGCTGGATTGCTGGCCGTGTTTGCTGTATCTTATCAGGCCATTTCACTTGCCGAGAGACAGCACCTGTAACTTCTCATCTTCGCTGGTCTCCTCTCTAATTTGACTCAGCTTCTGTGGTGTTACATTCACTAGCTGGTGGATCTTTATACCTAGATCTTCTATCTCGTGTTTCCCCTGTGGCGACAGCCGAGGTAGGGCACCTGCCAACACCATTTCTCTTCCTGGCTTGTATTTCAGAGTGAAATTGTAACTCTGAGGCCTCAAAAGTAACCTCTGTAGTCTTGCTGGTGGCTTTACAGAGATTTTTCTTGTAGATCTGTTTTGGTGGACGATGATCACTCCCTACTATGAACTTTCCCCCATGGACACATGCCTGGAATTTCTCATATTCATACACGACTGTCAAAAACTCTTTTTCCGTGTGGGCATATCTGATCTCAGCTGATGTTATAGCTTTGGATGTGAATGCTATTAGCTTTCCCTCTTGTACCAAGGTTGCTCCCAGTCCTTTTGTAAAAGCATTTACTTGTATGCAGAGTGACAGCTTTCTTTCTGCCGTAGTATGACAGACTTGTCCTCTGGCATATTACCTTTTTGAGTTTGTCGAAACTCCTGTCATGCGATTCTGATCACTGGTGCTCCACATCTTCTTTCATCAGCTCCTGCAGGTTTGCTACGTGCTCTGACATAGGCCGTATGGAGGCGCTCACGTACTGGGTCAAGCCATGGGAACTTCTCAACTCTCTCGCCTCCCTTGGGGCTTCCACCCCAGAGACAACCATGATGCTTTCAGCGCCCAGCTTAACCCTGTCAGGTGTGTAACACCATTTCGAAGAGCTGGCATTCTGTTGCTTCCACAGCGCGTTTGCCTGCATTTGATCTGATCCCAGCTTTCCTGGCTCCCTCCTCGGCGATGGTCGTCATGGGGCGGGATTTTCCGGCCCTGCTGTGGCGGAACCCCGTCGCGGCGGATGCAGTGAGCCAGCCAAAAGCCTATTCACGTTCGGCTGGATCCGACGATCCCAGCGACAGGCGGAGTCGGAAAATCATTCATACCGGGACAGCGGCTGGTTCGATTTTGGCTGGAGATGGGGTGCTGAATTTTTCAGACATTATGTCTGGCTGTTTGCTGTCCTCTTCAGTAAGCTCCCAGCTGTTAAATAAATTTAATCCTATATCTCCTACCCACAGAGCCTTCTCTTCATTGCCTTTTAGGAAACTACTGAATGTCATTCTGCACTTTGTTTAAACTTTGCAAATGCCTGCATGACATCACCAGCTTCCCAATTCGTTGCGGGCGGTAGCAGCGTTTCATTGCTGTGGCAGTCGACATTTTGTTTTTCATCTTCGCACGATTGACCAAGTTTCTCTTCAGTCCCTAACGTGGGCTGGGTTTCCAAATCAGCACAAAATTAAGTTAAAATGCTTTAAGCTTATTCAGCCACTCACTGCCATTACGCTTTGTGCTCTCGTTGTCTTAAATGTTGGTAATAATCACATTTTAAGCTCGGAAAGATCAGAAACGCTGAATGTTTAATTTCCCATGCTGTCTGGCTCAATAGAAGGACCAGATTGAACTGGTCCTGTTAGACTTCACATGAGTCCCCAGTGCAACTGTGAATTGTGGCCCACGGAACATTTATACATAAGAATTAGTTCCTAGCTAATTAGATCCAAGCTCTTTATAAATAATTACAGACAATACAACAATATATAACAGGTTCAACTCACACCATGGCAGCTGGTGGAGTTTAAATTCAATTAAAATCTGGAATTAAAAGCTAGCCTCAGTAATGGTGACCATGAAACAATTGTCATAAAAAAGCAACTTGGTTCATGAATGCCCTTTGGGGAAGAAAATCTGCCATCCTTGTCTTGTTTGGACTACATGTGACTCCAGACACACGGCAATGTGGTTGACTTTGAAATCGCCTCAAGCCACTCAGTTGTATCATACCTACAGGAAAGATATTAAGGAATGAAAGTGGACGGACCACCCGACATTGACCTAGGCGTCGGAAATGACAAAGGCAAATCCAGCCCTGCAGACTCTACAAAATCCTCATTGTCTGGAGCTTGTGCTAAATTTGGGAGAGCTGTTCCACAGATTAGTCAAGCAACAGCCTGATATAGACATACTCACCGAATCATAACTAATAGGTGATGTCCCAGACTCCACCATCACCATCCCTAGGTATGTCCTGTCCCACCAGCAGGACAGACCCACCAGAGATGGTGGCACACTGTTATTCAGTCGGGAGGGAGTTGCCCTGGGAGTCCTCAACATCGACCCAGGACCTCATAAAGTCTCATGGCATCAGGTCAAACATGGGCAAGGAAACCTCCTGCTGATTACCATGTACCACTCTCCCTTGGCTGATGAATCAGTACTCCTCCATGTTGAACACAACTTGGAGGAAGCACTGAGGGTGGTAAGGGTACAGATGTATTTTAGATGGGGGACTTCAATGTCCATCACCAAGAGTGGCTCGGTAGCACCGCTACTGACTGAACTGGCTGAGCCCTGACATAGCTGCTAGACTGGGTCTGCGGTAGGTGGTGAGGGAACCAACAAGAGGGAAAAACATACTTGACCTTGCCCTCACCAATCTACCGGTCACAGATACATGTCCATGAGAGTTTTGTTAAGAGTGACCACCGCACAGTCCTTGTGGAGGCGAAGTCCTGTCTTCACATTGAGGATACCCTGCATTGTGTTGTGTGGCACTATCACCATGCTAAAAGGGATAGATTTTGAACAGATCTAGCAACTCAAAACAGGGCATCCACATGGCGCTGTGGACCATCAGCAGAATAATATACAACCACAATCTATAACCTCATGGCCCAGCATATCTCTTACTCCACCATTACCATTAAGCTGGGGGATCAGCCCTGGTTCAATGAAGAGTGCAGGAGGGCATGCCAGGAGCAGCAACAGGTGTACCTAAAAATGAGGTGTCAACCTGGTGAAGCTACAACACAGGACTACTTGCGTGCCAAACAGCATAAACAGCAAGTGATAGACAGAGCTAAGCGATCCCACAAACAATGGATAAGATCTAAACTCTGCAATCCTGCCACATCCAGTCATGAATGGTTGTGGACAATTAAACAAATAACTAGAAGAGAAGGTTCCACAAATATCCCCATCCTCAATGATGGTGGAGCCCAGCACATCAGTGCAAAAGATAAGACTAAAGCACTTGCAACAATCTTCAGCCAGAAGTGCCGAGTGGATGGTCCATCTTGGCCTCGTCCGGAGGTCCCCAGCATCACCGATACCAGTCATCAGCCAATTCGACTCACTCCACGTGATAACAAGAAGCAGCTGAAAGCACTGGATACCGCAAAGGATATCGGTCCTGACAATATTCTGGCAATAATACTGAAGACTTGTGCTCCAGAACTAGCCACACCCCAAGCCAAGCTGTCCAGTACAGCTACAACACTGGCATCCACTCAGCAATGTGGAAAATTGCCCTGGCATGTTTTGTCTACAAAAAAACAGGACAAATCCACCACTCCCAATTACCGCCCCATCAGTCCACTCTCAATCATTAGTAAAGTGATGGAAGGGGTCATCAACAATGTTATCAGGTGGCTGGTTATCAGGTAAGGGGATGTGATAGTGTAATGGCATTGTCACTGGCTAATAATCCAGAGACACAGCATAGTGTTCTGGGGACCTGGGTTCGAATCCCACCATAGCAGACAAACAATCTTAAAACTAAAAGTCTACTGATAGCTATGAAACCATGGTCAATTGTTGTTAAAAGCCCATCTAGTTCACTAATGACTGTAGAAGAAGGAAATCTGGTTCTGGCCTACGTGTGACTCCAGGCCCCCAGCAATGTGATTGGCTTTTCAATATCCCCTGAACAAGGGTGGTTAGGGGTGGACAATAAATGCTGGCCCAGCCAGTGATGCCCACATCCCATGAATAAATTTTTTAAAAAAGCACATTCGTGCCATTGTGTCTGTGCCGGTCAGTAAGCTCTGACTATGCTAATCCCATTTTCCAGCATTTGGCCCATCGCATAGCACTGGAGGCTATGGCAACACAATGGTGCTGGTCTAGCCAGCAATGCCCACATCCTGTAAATGAGTAAAAAAAATTCCAAATGAATTTTCTGCTCGTGGGAAACTGGCTTTATCAATCACATCAAATTTAGTACCCCGCCGCCCCCCACCCCAACACCCCCCTCCCCACCATGATTCCCGCCTCCGGCAGGAGCAGGAAATTCCACCCTTTGCTTCTATTGTCTTTAACAGAAATCTAGAAGGAGTTATAACGGACTGCCATGGGGTCTATCCCCATACCCCTCAGTCAGAGATACAGAAGTATTACATTGAACAGAAAGCACTCTCTCAATACTGTTCTTTCTCTTTGAGTAGCTTAGTGAAAGCCAGATTCAAGGTTATCATTGCTGAACAAACCATATTATCAACTGAGGAAATCTTTGCTGGACCGAAGCCAAATTGCAGCCTTTGAAAATCTCTCTGGAGATGTAAGGATAAACCATCATGGGAATGCACCACTGGTATTCATTATTCCATTCTTGTTTAAACTGGGGATATGTTCATGGCAGGCAGCCCCTTCATCTCTTCTTCCAATGAGTGGGAGAGAGGAATGGTGACATCTTGAAAGATGCAGCCTTAGATAAAAATCCAATAATGAGCCTTGACAGGTTTTGTTTTATTTATTCTTTCATGGGATGTCACCATCGCTGGCTGGGCCAGCATTTATTGCTCATCCCTAGTGTTCCTTGAGAAGGTGGTGGGGAGCTGCCTTCTTGAACCGCTGCAGTCCATGGGGTGTAGGCACACCCACAGTGCTGTTAGGGAGGAAATTCCAGGATTTTGACCCAGTGATAGTGAAGGAATGGTGATATAGTTCTAAGTTTTTGTAACTGCCCAGCTATGACCTCATTAATGATCTAACACATGATAGACGTCAAGCTAACTGGCCTATAGTTTCCTGTTTCTGCCTCCCTCCCTTCTTGAATGGAGGGGTTATATTTGCTACTTCCCAGTCTAATGGAACCTTTCCAGAATCTAGCAAATTTTGGACAATTAACACCAATGCATCTACTGCCTCATTGACCACCTCATTTAAGACCCTAGGATGAAGTCTATCAGGACCCGGAGACTTGTCAGGCCGCAGCTCCACCTGTTATCTCAGTACCGCTTCCCTAATGATTGTAATTTCACCAAATTCCCCTCATTTTCTAACCGTCACTTCCTTATTACCTACTATTAACTCCCCACTGTCACTCTCTAGAGGACCAATACACACTTTACTTACTCTTGCTATCCGTTTTTACATTTCTAGCTAGCTTCCTCTCATACTCTAATTTCTTTCTCTTGATAAACCTTGTAGTCATTCTCTGCCGTTCTTCATATTCTGATCAATCATCTGACCTGCCACTCATCTTTGTGCAGTTATATGTTTTTTTCTTTAACTTTGATCCTTTCCTTAACTTCTTTAGTTAACCATGGATAGTGGGTCCTCCCTTTAGAATTTTTCTTTAAAAGTGGGTATGTATTTATTCTGAGTATTCCGAAATATTCCCCTAAATGTCTGCCACTGCTTCTCTATTGATCCATCCCCTAGCCTAGTTTCTCAGTTTACTTCGGCTACCTCAGCTTTCTTGTCCACATAGTTACCCTTATTTATGCTTAAAGTATTAATCTTAGGCCCACTCTTCTCCCTTTCAAACTGGATGTCAAATTCAATCAGATTGTGGCCGCTGCTATCGAGGGACTCCTTCGCTCTGAGGTCATTCATCCAACCCACCATCCAATGGGAATCACACCGATTTTCTCGCCTGCCACCACACGTGGGCCAGAATTGTCCCAGATTTGCACTAAGTGCGGTAACGGGTGGGAAAAAGAATGTTTCCCCGCCGGCCGCTGTGGTGGCTTTTCGCGTCATATCGTCCCAATCCTGCCTCTTTAATCATGTATTCCCAGGAAACATCGATGTTTTTGATGGCGGGCAGGCTCTCATTCACCCGCCATGCCATCCCCTCGCTGCTTCATCACGCTGGGTGCCATATTTAAAGTGCAGCCACGCGCATACCCCTCAGTGTCTCCAGCCCAGGGCTGCTGCACAGGAGGCACAGCCCCGAAAGGCAAGAAGACTGCAGCCCACCATTCAGTGACACATCCCTCGAGCACCTTTTGGATGCAGTGGAGGCCTGCCACGATGCCCTCTACCCCTGCTCTGGCCGCAGGAGGACCAGCAACACCATCAATCTGGCGTGAGAGGCAGCGGCAGTGGTGGTCGGAGTCAATGCCCTGCAAAAGTGGACGGCCGCCCAGTGCCAAAAGAAGTTGAATGAGCTCTTCCGTTCCACCAGGGTAAGTCACTCTTCTCATCACTTCCAACTCACACACTCACAAACCCATCACACATCCTCAGAGATCTCACTCACTGCCAGTTCAAGGGACATCACCATTCACTCTCTCACACACACCTTCATTGTCCTCATCCCGTCCATGCCACCACTCACCACCCATACATGCCAGGCATGCTTATCATCTGGCCTGGCAGGCGTCCTGCTTAACTCTCTCCATCTGTGTTCATGCAGGACAAGTTGGCACACAAGAAGAGAGAGAGGTCGTGGACTGGTGGAGGAATGTCTGAAATCAAGGTCCTCATGGACTTTGAAAATAGAGTCATCCAGCTGGCCGGTGAAGATCTGGACTAAGTCCTGTGCTGACGGTGAGTTTGGCGGTGCTCTACCAAGTAAGGATCCAGCAGTACAACATCCAACAGACAGCCATGCTTTGAGTCAGTTCCTGTGTTCTGCAGTCCCCTGCCATGCACTGGTTATCTCTCCTTGCTTTTGCAGGCACATCTGGGAAACAGCCGACAGTGTCCCTGGCCCAGGGCCTCCAATGAAGCCCTGAAGAATCCTCTGAAAAGAAATCTGAAGTCACATTCATTGAACACCTATCACAGTGCTCACCCACACCCTCCACCAGCGCAGAGACACACATTTCAGTGAGACCTAGCTTTACAATAGCCTTGGGATCACAATATGGTGAGCACATCGCACAGTCTGATCCACAGCAGGTGGCGGCAGGGACTTCCCAGGTCTCTGGGTCTCGGAGGACTGCTGGAGGCCAGAAGTTTGCTGAGCCCGAGTCAGGTGACGAGCCTCTGGACTCAGTCATGTCACAGTTGCTAGAGCTGCAAAGGCAAACGCGGGAACATCAGGAAGGGATGTCCGCTGCACCCCTCAGATTGCGAGGCACGATGGAGGAGTCCATCCATCTTCAGGCTGAGGCGATAGCACTGGCATGCCATCGCACCGAGGTCAACACTGGCAGGATGGCAGTCACTGTGGAGATCTTGGTCCAGGAAATCAGTTCTGCATTGCTGCAAGGGCTGAACTCCATCGCTGATGCCATAGTTGGCCTCCAACAGTATGTATGCGAAAGGAGTGCAGGGCAGCTCGATCTCACTCCAGCATCCCTTTCTCCTCAAGGAGTCAGCCAGGGGCCATCAGGAACCTATAGGTGACTTCAGGAGTATCCAGCCCATCTGAACCCCCTCTTCCTGTGACACCAACAGCTCCAGCTCCACGGCTTGAGGAGCGTGCCACTGCCACACAGCAGGCAGGGTTGGCCCACCCACAGGACACCTGCCAAGGTCATCACAGACAGGGTGTAGCAGTCAGCAGACTGCCTCCACCTCCGATGTGGATGTCGATTGCCATCGTCATCACCATCGAGGACCTCTCACTTTCATCCCAGTCAACATCCTCCCCATTGGAGGAGACCTCCAGCTCCTCCACCTCCTCTTCAACCAGCTCCTCTCCTCATTGCAGCGCCAGTTTCTAAAGGGCACAGCAGGCGATGACATGGCATCCTCTGTGGACTGTATTGCAGGGCTCCACCAGACTGATCCAGGCACCAGAACCTCATCTTCAGCATCCCGATGGTTTGCTCCGAGTTACGAGTTGCAGCATGACCCTTGTTATACCTTCACCCTGCTGTAGTCTGAGGCCGGCGCACGGGTGTCATCAGTCATGTCCTCTGTGGGAAGCCCTTGTCCAGGAGGAGCCAACGCTGCAGCCTCTGTGGACCCTGGAAAGTGTCAGGGATCTGAGACCTGCTAAGGATGTAGAAGTCATGAACACTCCCTGGGAACCGTGCGCACACCTGCAGGATGTGTTTCTGGTGGTCGCACACTAGCTACACATTCAGCGAATGGAACCACGTGTGGTTGATATAGTCCACTATGTTGCGATGGGGACCTGAGCACCACATGGGTACAGTCAATCGCACCCTGCACCTATGGGAAACCCAAGAACTGGGCAAATCCAATCGCTCTTGCATCCTGGCTGTCCTGGTCCCGGGTGAAATGCACAAAGTTGTGTGTCCTCCTGAAGATGGCATCCATGACCTCATGGATGCATTTGTGGGTGGAAGCTTGTGATATCCCACAGATGTCACCTGTGGAGCGCTGAAAGAAGCCACTGGCGTAGAAATTGAGCGCCGTGATCACTTTCACAGCTACTGGCAGTGCATACCCTCCATGTCCCCATGGCGCCAAATCCTGCAGCAAGTGGCAAATGTGACCAATCAGTTCTCTAGACATGCGCAGTCTTCTCGGGTCATCTGCAGGAATGAAAGGCAGTGTCTATAGAGCCTGGGTCTAGCTAGGTGCCGGCCAGCAACGGCTCACTGTGGCTCTTCAGCGGCATGTGCGGGAGCCTCAGCAACCCCTACTTCCTGAGGGTGCTGCTCCTCCACCTGTGCAGCCAGGCGCCTCTGTTGCTCTCTTCTCCTTCATCCCCACTCTCTGTAAGCCACAAGGCATACAGCTAGTTCACCAGTCTCCTGATGTACTTCTCTTGCAGGATGAAAGAGAGAGATGTGTGGGTTAGCATAGGTATATTAAGAACCTCTCTTGATTAAGTCCGAAGGGACTTCATCCCAGAGAGTGCTGGCAACCACTTGTGTGGACAGAGTTCAGTGCGCTGCATGGCTGCCCGAAACCTCACCCTCCTCCACCCCCTCCACCTGACCGATTGGCGGCAGCTTCGGCCACTGCTCTCAGCTCAGGCACAGGCATTCTCCTAACCTGCGCTGCAATACTGCACTGTTAGCTTGCACCATGGGGGAGACTGGTCCAAACCGGGATGATGACAATGCAAAGGGCTGTGAGCGCCTCCACCAGTGGCTGCTCCATGACCAGCTTTAGCAAGGAGATTGTAGAGTGTGTGCAACCATCCAACTGTTCTGCAGTCCACTAAAACGTTCATTACTTTGCAGTCTATGCCCAAGGGTGAAAAGTTCAGGAGCACTTGGAGGCAATTTCATGCCTCTGCATTGCTTGAGTGGGCAGATAAGCTAGAGACCCGACTCCAAGCTTGTCAATGTGGCTGCGTCTGAACTGTCTCAGCTGCAGAGGAATGGTCACTTTATACAAGGTTTCCCTAATGTGTGGCTGCTTCCCCCCAGCAACCCTGCATGTGCTTGTGCACTTAGATCTACAGCCGTGCAGCCCTCACACACCCCCTCACAACCCCACCAAGTTGCCTTGACCACAGTGCAGCCCTTGCCCCCCCCCACCCAAGTCACCTCAACAAGGAGACCCTGGTGAGCGCTGTGCAGCCATAGTGTGCACTCGCCTCCTTGTTCCCCTCAAAGTGTAGCCCGCCAAGGGCATACCTTACATATATTGTTGTGAAACACGTTGGCATGCAGTTAGGCAGGCGTGCTTGGATGATCCTTCATTCCGATGGGCTGGGCTTATATGTGCGGATGTATTACAATGAGCTCCACCATGTCCGAAGGCGGGAAATGTGGCTAACCATTGATGGGCTAAGCGGGCGATTGAAAACTAGTTTCACGACGTCGTGAAACCGATTTTTGGCCTTCTCGCCGTGTTGACTCGAACTGCCAAACACGCCCGACGCCAGCAGGCACAGAAAATCCCACCCATAGTCAGAATCAAACCCAATGTCCTGGAGCAGGATATCACATCAGTTGGCCCCCCATAAAAAAGGTTTGCTTCCTTGGAGGCTGTAAACAAAAAAAATTTCAATCATATAAGAACATAACGAGATGACTACCAGTCACCGCTAAGACAGGAAACTCCATTTATAACAGTGAGGTGATAAGGATGCAGTACCTGGAGTAGTTGAGGCGAATAGCATCAATGCATTTACATGGAAGCTGGATTCATAATAAAGGAACAGAAGGATATGATAACAGGGTGAGGTAAAGTAAGATGGAAGGAGAGGCCCCTGTGAAACGTATACACCAGCATAGGCCATCTGGAGTGAATGGACTGTTTCGGTGCTGTAAGTTCTCTATAACATTACGTGATAGTTTAGTGGAATAGACAGTCCCTTTAAGAACCTAAGACACTTATTTAAGATCTGGAAATCACATTCACTGGGATTTTCTGTTCCCTCGGCTCCTGTCAGTCAGCTGTCTCAGTGTGAAGACACAGCACATCCACCTCCCTCGCACCGGTTGTCCATCCTGTCAAAGCTGCATCCTATTCAGGAGTTATGTGTCAAACACCTGCCTGACAAATGCCTCTTACATTCCAACTGCACTTTCATGACCTATATTTAAGAAGCGACACGGCAAAACTTGCTTTTTTAATCCCCCATTCCCCATTTGCCTTATTGGTTGTTCCACTTCATTCAGATATCAACAAAAAGCTAAAAGCTACTGCGGATGCTGGAAATCCAAAACAAAATAAAAACAGAATTACCTGGAAAAACTCAGCAAGTCTGGCAGCATCGGCGGAGAAGAAATCAGTCAACGTTTCGAGCCCTCATGGCCCTTCAGCAGAACTGAAGCATAGTTTCAACAAGGGAGAAATATAAATTGGTTTAAGGTGGGTGGGGGGGAAGAGACACATTGAGGGTGTGGTGTGAGCAGATAATCAAAAGATGTCAGAGACAAAAGGGTCAAAGAGGTGTTGAAGGTGGTGGTCTTTGTCTGAGATAAGTGCTAATTAAGAATGCAAGACAGGATATTCAAAGTACAGCTCTAGTGGGGGTGGGGTGGAAAGACTAAAGGTTTTAGTTTTAGATTTAAAAATAATGGAAATAGGTGGGGAAAGAAGAATCTATATAAATTATTGAGAAAAAAAAGGCGGGTGGGGGAGGGAAAGAAACGGGGTGGGGATGGGGGGAGGGGGAGTTTAAGATCTAAAGTTGTTGAATTCAATATTCAGCCCAGAAGGCTGTAAAGTGCCTAGTCGGAAGATGAGGTGCTGTTCCTCCAGTTTGCGTTGGGCTTCACTGGAACAATGCAGCAAGCCAAGGACAGACATGTGGGCAAGAGAACAGGGTGGAGTGTTAAAATGGCAAGCGACAGGGAGGTTTGGGTCTTTCTTGCGGACAGACCGCAGGTGTTCCGCAAAACGGTCGCCCAGTTTGCGTTT
Organism: Cetorhinus maximus; assembly: GCF_964194155.1. Taxonomy (NCBI): domain Eukaryota; kingdom Metazoa; phylum Chordata; class Chondrichthyes; order Lamniformes; family Cetorhinidae; genus Cetorhinus; species Cetorhinus maximus. The sequence continues at coordinate 153,648,062 of NC_135883.1, read as the reverse complement.
GGTCTCTCCAATGTAGAGGAGACCGCATTGGGAGCAACGAATGCAGTAGACTAAGTTAGGGGAAATGCAAGTGAAATGCTGCTTCACTTGAAAGGAGTGTTTGGGCCCTTGGACGGTGAGGAGAGAGGAAGTGAAGGGGCAGGTGTTGCATCTTCTGCGTGGGCATGGGGAGGTGCCATAAGTGGGGGTTGAGGAGTAGGGGGTGATGGAGGAGTGGACCAGGGTGTCCCGGAGGGAAGGATCCCTACGGAATGCTGTCAAGGGGGGTGAAGGGAAGATGTGTTTGGTGGTGGCATCATGCTGGAGTTGGCGGAAATGGCGGAGGATGATCCTTTGAATGCGGAGGCTGGTGGGGTGATAAGTGAGGACAAGGGGGACCCTATCATGTTTCTGGGAAGGAGGAGAAGGCGTGAGGGAGGATGCGCGGGATATGGGCCGGACACGGTTGAGGGCCCTGTCAACGACCGTGGATGGAAAACCTCGGTTAAGGAAGAAGGAGGACATGTCCGAGGAGCTGTTTTTGAAGGTAGCGTCATCAGAACAGATGCGACGGAGGCGAAGGAACTGAGAGAATGGGATGGAGTCTTTACAGGAAGCGGGGTGTGAGGAGCTGTAGTCGAGGTAGCTGTGGGAGTCGGTAGGCTTGTAATGGATATTGGTGGACAGTCTATCATCAGAAATTGAGACAGAGAGGTCAAGGAAGGGAAGAGAAGTGTCAGAGATGGACCATGTGAAGATGATGGAGGGGTGGAGATTGGAAGCAAAATTAATAAATTTTTCCAGGTCCGGACGAGAGCATGAAGCAGCACCGAAGTAATCATCGATGTACCGGAGAAAGAGTTGTGGGAGGGGGCCGGAGTAGGACTGGAACAAGGAATGTTCCACATACCCCATAAAGAGACAGGCATAGCTGGGGCCCATGCGGGTACCCATAGCCACACCTTTTATTTGGAGGAAGTGAGAGGAGTTAAAGGAGAAATTGTTCAGTGTGAGAACAAGTTCAGCCAGACGGAGGAGAGTAGTGGTGGATGGGGATTGTTGGGGCCTCTGTTCAAGGAAGAAGCTAAGGGCCCTCAGACCATCCTGGTGGGGGATGGAGGTGTAGAGGGATTGGACATCCATGGTGAAGAGGAAGCGGTTGGGGCCAGGGAACTGGAAATTGTTGATGTGACGTAAGGTGTCAGAGGAATCACGGATGTAGGTGGGAAGGGACTGGACAAGGGGAGAGAGAAGGGAGTCAAGATAACGAGAAATGAGTTCCGTGGGGCAGGAACAGGCTGACACGATCGGTCTGCCAGGACAGTTCTGTTTGTGGATTTTGGGTAGGAGGTAGAAGCGGGCCGTCCGAGGTTGGGCGACTATCAAGTTGGAAGCTGTGGGAGGAAGATCTCCAGAGGAGATGAGGTCAGTGACAGTCCTGGAAACAATGGCTTGATGTTCAGTGGTGGGGTCATGGTCCAGGGAGAGGTAGGAGGAAACGTCTGCGAGTTGACGCTCAGCCTCCGCGAGGTAGAGGTCAATGCGCCAGACAACAACAGTACCACCCTTGTCAGCGGGTTTGATGACAATGTTGGGGTTGGACCTGAGAGAACGGAGTGCAGTGAGTTCAGAGAGAGACAGATTAGAATGGGTGAGAGGAGCAGAGAAATTGAGACGGCTAATGTCACGCCGACAGTTCTCAATGAAAAGATCAAGAGAAGGTAAGAATCCAGAGGGAGGGGTCCAAGTGGAGGGAGAATATTGGAGGTGGGTAAAAGGATCCGTTGGACGGGGAGAGGACTCCTGCCCAAAGAAGTGAGCACGGAGACGAAGACGGCGGAAGAAGAGTTCAGCATCATGCCGAGCCCGAAATTCATTGAGATGAGGGCGTAAGGGTATGAAACTAAGTCCTTTGCTGAGCACTGAACGTTCAGCATCGGAGAGGGGAAGGTCAGGGGGTATAGTGAATACGCGGCTGGGGCTGGGATTGGAAGATGGGGTGAGGACGGAGGGACAAGCAGGGGTGGACGGTCCCCGATGGGTGTTGGAGTCAATGAGTTGTTGGAGCTTGCGTTCCTTAGCACTTGAGAGAAAGAGAAAAAGTTTCTTGTTGAGGCGACGGATGAGGCGAAGAATAAAATGAAACTGGGGGCACGCGCAGCTTTGAAAAAGGGTGCGGCGGTGCTGCTGGAGGGAGAGGTCAAGTGTGTTCATATGGCGGCGCATGGCACTGAGTGTGGATCTCAGAATGCGACGGGAACAGCAGTCCGAGAAACGTTTTATGTCCCGGAGATACCTGTAATCCTGGGTGGGTTCGAAACAAGAGGGATGGAATTTCAGTTGAAATCCACGTGGGTGAGTCGGAGACGGAGACAGTCACTGAGAAAGGAGATATGGCTGTGAAAGCGGGTTTTAGTAAACACCTTGTCAAACACCAGGAGAGAAATGGAAAGCAATGAAGGTGAGCAGGGCAGAAGAGACAGTCGGAAATCCTGTCGGAGGACAGAACCATACTTCTTCCAAGAGGGCATTTTTTTGAAGAGAGGTGGCAGTCAATCAAACACAAAGATAAAAACAAAAAGCTAAAAGCTACTGCGGATGCTGGAAATCCAAAACAAAATAAAAACAGAATTACCTGGAAAAACTCAGCAAGTCTGGCAGCATCGGCGGAGAAGAAATCAGTCAACGTTTCGAGCCCTCATGGCCCTTCAGCAGAACTGAAGCATAGTTTCCTGTCTTGCATTCTTAATTAGCACTTTTCTCAGACAAAGACCACCACCTTCAACACCTCTTTGACCCTTTTGTCTCTGACATCTTTTGATTATCTGCTCACACCACACCCTCAATGTGTCTCTTCCCCCCCACCCACCTTAAACCAATTTATATTTCTCCCTTGTTGAAACTATGCTTCAGTTCTGCTGAAGGGCCATGAGGGCTCGAAACGTTGACTGATTTCTTCTCCGCCGATGCTGCCAGACTTGCTGAGTTTTTCCAGGTAATTCTGTTTTTATTTTGTTTTTCATTCAGATATCAGTTCGCTCTCTTTCCAACTCAGCTCACTCGCCCGTTAAACTCTGCCGACCACCTCAGCCCAATCGGAGACTTTGCCTGAATTATCAAATCTACCTTGTTTCCTGCTTGAAAACTATCCTGAAGAACTTGCTGTAGGACATGCAGGCTGCCTCCCACCTCATTCCCTTCTTTTCCATCCTTATCCTCTGCCCATCCTGTTGCCTTGATCTATTCCATTGAACTCTTTCACAATGGCAAGGAATTTTCAAACATCAGCTTGTCTCCTTGCCAAACCATTGCCTAAGGCTTTCAAAGATACAGACACAGGGTTGAATTATATGGTCCCCTGCTGACATGTTTGCAGATGGCGTGGGAGAATGGGGGCCCATAAAAATTCCACAGGTGCCCTCCCCAACACCCTCCCGTCTGCACCGCCACCCGCCCCCATCAGACCTGTCCGAATTTTAACTGGGGTGGGCAAGGCTGAGGGCAGCTTGCCAGCCCTTGACTTAATTGGGGCCCTTAAGGCAATTTTTGGCTGCTTAAGGGCCACTTCAGCCCAACATTAATTTTGAGGCTGGCAGGAAAACTAGGGGGGGATGTCTGGCAAATTATGAGTGTCGGGTGGGAAGGGTGCTTCCTCAAGGGCCTCAATTAACATCGCCCTTAGTTCTGTACTCCACGGATGCTACATCGCACTCCCCCCCAACCCATTCATCAAGACCCCTGTACCCCCTCTCCTCTTCTCTCCAGGGCCTCACATTCCTTCCCCACTGTGAGACTCCACCGCATTTACCTGATCCTGGGCTCTGGGGCTCAGGATCTGGGGCTCTGCTTGTAGTTCCAGTCCTGGCCACTGCTGCTACTGGCGCTGCTGGGACGACAGAGCTGCTGGCCAATCGGATTGGCTGGCAGCTCTCTGAGGCAGGACTTCCAACTGAGTGAGGGGTGGAAGTCCCGCCTCCAGTAAATAATACCCCTTGGAGCATTCAAAGATTGGCAGGGATGCCTTTCCCGCCGATTCTTCGGGTGGATAGGTGGGACACCCTGCCATCCTAAAAATCCTTTCCAGAGATAAAGATATTGAGATAGAGACAGGGATAAATGGAGATAAAGGTAGAGAAAGAGAGATATAAAGATGGAAACAGATGCCGAAAAAGGCTGAGATAGGACAGAGAGAGAGGGTGGAGGGGTAGAGAGAGAGAGACAGAGACAGAGAGACAGAGAAAGGAGAGAGAGAAAGAGAGAGACAGAGAGACAGAGAAAATTGAATAAATTTCAAGATAGCTCATTGGGTCGGCCCCTTGACATGTTTCTGCCTCTGAGTGACCTTGCCCGAGGTGGGCCCAATATGGTAGTGAGTACCCCGCTCCAGCAGCAGTGGGTAGCCAATTAAGGGTGGTTTAGGGATTAATATGTGGCAAGGTGCTGTCACCGTCGAGATCTTCCTGATGTCAGATGGGCCCCTCACTGAGGCCGGAGCGGCTATCTGGAGGCAGACTCCCAGTGGCAGGCCAGGGAGCCATCTATGCCTCCTTTAAAGCCTCCCCACTCTGGAGCTGTGGGGATCAGAGGGTCACAAGCAGTCTTGGTAGAAGGTTCCCCTCCATACTGATGACCTGCTGTGGCCAGTCTTCATTTGTAATTTTCATAAGGCTTCAGATAGAGCCTCCATTCTGAGCTGTCCTCGCTGTATTCTAGACAGCAGATTTCCTTCCCTAAAGGACATTCATGAAGCGGATGGGTTTTTCCAACAATTGATGATAGTTTCATGCTACTGCAGAGACTGACGTTCATTCCAGATGTTTTAAAATGAGCTAATTGAATTTATATTCTGACAGCTGCCATGGTGGATTTGAACCCATGCCCACCAGGGGCAGAATTTTATGTCCCACGGGCGGGCGCGGCCCCAACCCAATCGGCTGTAAAATCATGTGAGATGACATTGGGCGAGGGCCCTGACGTCATTGCGCCCCCCCTCGTGTGATATTTTGTTTGGCGGGCAAGCGCAAGTCAGAAGCACGCCCGCCGACAATTAAGCGGGTAATTAAGCCCATTAAAGGCGCAATTGTCTGTGATTTCTTTCATGGCCTGCCCAACCTTACGGTTGGCGGATGGGCAAATCAGCCAGGCGGCCTTTACATTTTTCATGAAACCTCATCCAAGGCGGGATGAAATCTCCGTTAGGAAATAAAATAAAAAGAAGTATCTGGGGACAGCATTTTTATGAGGTACGCTTTCAGGTGCTTGATTGTGATGCATGGACATTTTTTCATAGCTTTTTAATGCTTCATTTCATTATTTGCAGTCCTGCAGCTCCCTGAGGCAGCCGTCTGTCTTCAGGGAGCTCTCCCGCGGTGACGTCCTCTTCCCGCCCTCAGTGCTGAACATTTCAGCGCACGTTTCACGCCAGCCAGCGTGAAATCGCGGTCGGGGGCCAATCGCGATAGGGGGATCCGTTTCCCGGTCACTCCCGGGCCCGCTGATCGTGCATGCCCAATGAGGAGAAAATTCAGGCCTTTGATGCATTTTACTACATCCAGGTGCTATAGAAATGCAAGTTGTTATAGTGTTAGGGAAGAACAGATGAAGGCTCTGTCAGCAGCAAAAAAGGCCTGGGGGAGGATGGCGGGGGGAAATATGCATTTGCCCCAGGTGAAAAGAGGGATGATTAATTGCAAACCAGTCTCTTCCGATTGCTGTGATTCCAGCCAACAAAAAAAACACGTAGACTGAGATTCTTCACTAAGATTAAATATAGTTCCAGGCTTATGAATTAATGTCTTACAGCGCTTGTGAATGTATGACATTGAAAGATTAGATAGTGGGCAGGAGCAATTGAAAAGGCTGTGACATAACAACTGACATTAAATATTATTTTTCACACCGCGCATCCTGCTATAACATTATGCTTCAGTTTGTGTGGGTGGCAAGTGTTATTAGACACGTCTCAAAATTTTTGATATATTTTGATTCAATCTGCCAGGTTGCCTAATGCCTGCTCTCACCTGGTGTCAGAATTAATGCCACCTTGCATGATGAATGACCAATGAAAGCGTGTTGTCCAAGTTAATCAGCTCTCATCTCCGCTCATCCTCCTACAGAGCCTACCACTGCCCCAGTCCAATCCATGAGCTTCTCATCAAACCCTAGAAGGCCCATTAAACAGAAATTTAAAGACAGACCCGAAACATTGGCAGGGTGTGTAAGCACGTGGGGTAGGTATAGCATTATGAACTTGCCACGCAACTCCCCTCTGCGCCCTTGGGACAGGTGGTCACTAGGCAGGGAGTCGGGAAGACCTGGTGAAGTCAGCTAAGGGGTAGGTGAAGTGATAAGTTTTAAGAACATTCTTAATGAAGAGGACAGATGTAGGAAGTTGAAGGGTCAATTTAAGAAGAGAATTCCCTAAACATCTCCACCTCCGTCCTCCTTTAGATTCTCCTTGTTGATCAAGCTTTATCTATTTATTGGTTTGGTATCAATGTTTCTCTGATTACATTTCTGTGAAGCACCTTGGGATGTTTTAATGCTTTAATGATGCTATATAAATGCAAATTCTTGTTATTGCAGATGTGGAATCCACCATATTAATTCATCGATTTAGAGTGATCCTAAAATTCCTGCATTAAATGATTTTTTACTCTTTCATGGGACATGGGGGTTACTGGCTAGGCCAGCTTTTTTGTTGCCCATCCCTAACTGCCCTTGAGAAGGTGGTGGTGAGCCACCTTCCTGAACCACTGCAGCCCATGTGGGATAGATGCAACCAGAGTGCTGTTAGGGAGGGAGGGAAGTTCCAGGATTTTGACCCAGTGACATTGAAGGAACGGCAATATATTTCCAAGTCACAATGGTGTGTGGCTTGGAGGGGAAATTCCAGGTGGTGGTGTTCCCATCTATCTGCTGTCCTTGTCCTTCTAGGTGGTAGAGGTCACGGGTTTGGAAGGTGCTGTCAAAGGAGCTTTGTTGAATTCCTGCAGTGCACCTTGTAGATGGTACACACTGCTGCTACTGTGCATCGGTGGTGGAGGAAGAGAATGTTTAAGGTGGTAGGTGGGGTACCAATCAAGCGGGCTGCTTTGTCCTGGATGGTGTTGAGCTTCTTGAATGTTGTTGGACTCATCCAGGCAAATGGAGCGTATTCCATCACACTCCTGACTTGTACCTTGTAGATGGTAGACAGGCTTTGGGGAGTAAGGAGGTGAGTTATTCTCTGCAGAATTCCCAGCCTCTAACCTGTTCTTGTAGCTACAGTATTTATACTGAGAGCCTTTCTATCCAGCAGTCCATTCCATGTGTTGATCACCCTTCCTGTGGAGAAAAGTTTTGTGATAGCAGCCTTAAGTTTGCCTTTTACTTGTCTGAACCTGTGGCCTCTTGACCTAAAATTATTTACTTGACCTAAATTTAATTTAGAGAAATTTCCTGGCTTACATTTCCCAGACCATTTACAATCAAATGTATCTTTAAGACCACACCTCAGGAATCTCTTGTCAGTGGAGCAGCCTAAATTTCTGCAGTTTTTCATTGTAAATCAAGCCTCATGCACTATCCTTGTAAATCTTCTTTGTACCATTTTCAGGGCTTGAATCTCCCTCCATGGTGTTTTATTGTCTTGAATTGGGTATTTGACTCAGAGTACTGTATGCTTTGATCGTGACTTCTACAGACTTGCATGTTCCTGTTTTGGGTTATAGGGTCTAATATTTTCTTGCCTTTATCGATTGCTACTCTGCACAGAATCACAGAATCTTACAGCACAGAAGGAAGCCATTCATCCCATTGTAACCGTGCTGGCTCTTCGAGAGAGCTATCCAATTAATCTCACTTCCCTGTCCTGTCCCCAGGCATCAAGCTTACTAAGGCCACATGGTCTTTCAGGATGTGGGTGACACTGAGAAAACTGGCCCATATCTAGCTTCATAGTACAGAATTTGAGTATCGCTGAAAAAAGAGACATGTCTAAGCTTTTTGTAGTGATTGTGGGTAAAACCTTTCCTACCCCTTTTAGGGTCATGTGATTGTACTGACGAATGAGCCTAAGCGTGAGTAATCTTGGGGGTGGAGCTTTCTAGTTGTGGACTTGGTTCAAGCATGTAGTTTCTACAAGAGCTCTGTAAATAAAGTTACCTGTTTCAAGTAAGAAACCTGTCCGGTACATTAGGTTTATTACATTTGGTGACGAGGGTAAAATAGCTCTGATGCCACACCTCGCCCTTGTGAATGAGAGCACGACAATTCTCAAGGAAAGAAAGAAAAGTGCACTCACCAGCCATGCCACTCTTTGGGCACAATCAATCCTGGACTTATCAATTGAAGACTGGAGCCAGTACATCGGGCGCCTAGGATTTTATTTTGTTGTGAACGAAATAACAGAGGAGGAGAAGCAGAAAGCAATTCTTTTAAGTGTTTGCAGGAGCAAAACATATAACCTCATCCATAGTCTGACGGCTCCGAACACGCCCAATTCTAAACATTTTAACAAGCTATTGGACTTCATGAAGACACATTTTCAGCCAAAGCCATTGGTAATTATGCAGAGATTTAGGTTCAACTCCAGAGTAAGGGCCCCGGGAGAGTTCATTACAACTTATATTGAGAAATTGAAACAGTTGACTGAGCACAGCGACTTCGGAGATACGCTCAATGATACATTGCGAGATCATTTGGTTTGCGGCATTCACGATGATGCCATTCAGTGCCGTTTACTTGCAGAAGTTAATATTGATCTGAAGCACACCATGGAGATAGCGCTGACAATGGAGAGTGCTGAGAGGGACTCGCAGGCTTTGCAGTGTGTCCAACATGGCGCCGTTCTTCAGTTGAGGCGGGAACCTACCACTGGGCGTGGTGCAAAAACCAGGGAGACAACAGCAAAGCGGGAAACAGTCTTTACTGCTCAAAAAACTAAAAGGAATACAGGAAGCATCTCACCAGCGATTCAGAAATTAATTTGTTACTGATGTGGGGATAACCATGTACTGGAAACCTGCAGATTTAAAGAGGCAGAATGCCATTACTGCCACAAAGAAGGGCATGTTATAAAATGATGCAGGGCAAAATCAAGACAGCCAATCAGACAGCAGACCAAAATGATTGAAGTGCACAATATAACTGCACCGGAAGCTGCTGATACTGATATCTATTCCCTATACATGTAAAAGCAGTAAAAACTGAACCAATCACCGTCACCCTTCAAGTGAATGGGAAGCCTCTAATCATGGAGGTAGACATGGGAGCCTCAACCACAGGGTGGGAGAAAACACATTTAAATACATAAATGAACGTACCCAGCCACTGAATCTGGAGCAAACCACGGCTCAGCTGAAGATGTACACTGGAGAGTCAATACAGGTAAAGGGCATCACCAAGTGCCTGTGTCCTACAGGCAACAGACAGCCCAACTTCCAATGATCATTGTATCGGGTGAAGGATGTAGTCTTCTAGGCCGTGATTGGTTACAAAAAATTAAGCTCAGCTGCTCAGAAATTTTTCAAGTGAGAACAAGGGGAATTTCTGAGCTGTTAAGGAAGCATGACAGCATATTTTGTGACAAATTGGGAAAGATAAAAGGCTTACAAGCAAAAATGTATGTAGATTTGGAGGCAAGACCCTGGTTCTTTAAGGCCAGACCTGTGCCTTATACCCTTAAAGGAGAAGGTGGATACAGAATTGTGCCTCTTAGAGAAGTTAGGCATAATCCAGCCAGTCCAATTTTCCGAATGGGCAACACCTATGTTCCCTGTGATGAAACCAGATCAAACTATTCGCATTTGCGGAGACTACAAATTAACTGTGAATAAGGCTGCTAAATTAGATAAATATCCTATCCCGGGGATTGAAGATCTGTACGCTAAGCTAGCTGGAGGAATATCCAACACTAAGCTGGACATGAGAAACACATACCAACAGCTACAGCTGGACAGCACATCTAGAGGATATGCAACAATCAACACACACAAGGGCCTGTACCAATACACATGCCTACTGTTTGGTGTATCATCTACATATGTGATTTTCCAAAGAACCATGGAAAGCCTATTGCAAGGACTTCCCTGAGTAGTAGTGTACCTGGACAACGTCCTGATCACAGGATCAATGGACATCGAACATTTGGCCAACCTAAGAGAGGTTTTAAAAAGATTTTTGGAAGCTGTGAACAATTGAAGAAAGATAAATATATTTCCCAAGTGACTGAAGTCACTTACTTGCATCGCTGAGTAGATGCCGAAGGGTTGCATCTAGTAGAGGAGAAAGTCAGGGAAATCAAGGAGGCACCCTCTCCTACCAGTGTCACTGAACTCAAGTCCTTTTGGGGCATGATTAATTATTACAGCCGTTTCTTGCCAAACTTGTCAACAGTGTTAGCATCTTTACACTTATTATTGAAAAAGACCCATCATTGATCATGGAAGGCGCATCAAGATGAAGCCTTCATAAAAGCCAAGAAGCTATTACACTCATCATATCTACTAGTACATTGTGGCCCATCAAAAGAATTAATATTAACCTGTGATGCATCTCCTTACGGTCTGGGAGCGGTGTTGTTACACAGGATGGAAGATGGTTCTGAAAGGCCAATCGGCTAATTCTCCAGGACACTCTCTGCAACCAGGCAGGACAATAAGATGCTTGGAGAAGCTATGTCTGGTGGCCAGGCATAGACAGTGATATAGAAAAAATGGTGAAACATTATCTCCAGTGTCAGCAACGGCAGAAATTTCCTGTTTCAGCTCCACTGCATCCATGGCAATAATTCACAACTTGAAAAACAAGGTTTATCCATAATTTTTGGAGTAAAGAAATTCCATCAATATCTGCATGGTCGATATTTCACCATAGTGTCAGATCAGAAAGCACTAACGAGTTAGTGAAGATAAAGCATCAGCCAGAATTGAACATTGGACTTTGATTTTATTGGCATATGAGTAAACCTTTATGCATCGTCCGGGTGTTCATATAACAAATGCAAATGCCCTCAATCCTCTTCCGTTACCAGGGAGCATTGTACATGCTCCAGTGCCCCAAGAAATTGTACTTGTGTTGAATTTCTTGGACTCTTCGCCGGTCAGTGCAAAGCAAATAATGAATTGGACAAACAGGGATCCAGTTTTGTCAAAGGTCCGAGGCCAGGTATTGCAAGGATGGTCAAACTCACCAGTGTCTGAAGAGATCAGACCATTCCATGCGCATAAAACTGAATTAAGTTGTCAAGATGGAATCTTGTTGTGGGGATCAAGAGTCGTCATCCCTTCGCAAGGAAGAGAACCATTCTTGACGGAGATTTACAGTGCGCTTCCAGGCACATCAATGATGAAGATGCTTGGAGAAGCTATGTCTGGTGGCCAGGTGTGGACAGTGATATAGAAAAAATGGTTAAACATTGTCTCCAGTGTCAGCAACAGCAGAAGTTTCCTGTTTCAGCTCCACTGCATCCATGGGAGTGGCCTGGTTGACCCGGGGGTTAGACTACATAGTGACTATGTAGGTCCATTTTTAGGTACCATGCTTTTATTGATCATCGATGCACATTCTAAGTGGATGGATGTGTATGAAGTTAGATCACTGACATCGTGTGCAACTATTGAAAAGCTGCACTAATGTTTTAGTGTGCATGGCCAACCAGAAGTCATTGTTTCAGATGATGGTACTGCCTTCACTAGTACAGAATGTCAGAGATTAAAGAGTTTAAATGGAATTAAGTATATTAAAACAGCACCATATCATCCCTCATCAAATGGGTTAGCTGAAAGAGCAGTGCAAAGTTTCAAATCAAGATTGAAGAAATTATCCGAAGTAATGCTAGAAACTCGAATTTCACGATTTCTTCTCAATTATCATACAACTCCTCATGCAACTAAGGGCTCAACACCCTCTGAATTACTGATGAAACATCGCCTTCGTACAAGGTTAAGTCTGGTGTTTACAAAATGATAAGGGAAGGTAGAGAAGAACCAGAGTAGTCAGAAAGTGAATCATAATATTCATAGCAAAGCTCAAACATCTACTGTGGGAGAGACAGTTTTCATGAGAAATTTTGGAAATGGACCTAGATGGGTTCCTAGTATAATTGTCTCTGAAACTGGACCTTTGTCACACCAGGTGGAAGTGGAAGACCAGATTGTTCCAAAGCATGTGGATCATTTAAGGAGTAGGGAGCCATTCCAACAAGCAGCTATTCCACCTGTAATTGATGTTGAACCTTTAATCTCTTAGGTGATAGATTGACTTAGAATAGACATACCTGACCACCTCAAAGACTTAATCTTTAATCGTATGACCTGTGTATACATGTATATGTTGTGGATTAAGGTATTCTTGTAAATAGGAAATGTAAAAAAATTAAAGGGGGAGGAATGTAGTGATTATGGGTAAAACCTTTCCTACTGCTTTGAGGAGTCACATGATTGTACTGATGAATGAGCCCTAAGCGTGGGTAATCTTAGGGGCGGAGCTTTCTAGTTGTGGACCCTGCTTCAAGCATTTGGCTTCTACAAAAGCTCTGTAAATAAAGTTACCTGTTTCAAGTAAGAAACCTGTCCGGTACATCAAGTTTATTACACTTTACGTCTTGCATGCATCAGGACACTCGCAAGAACACCAACATAAGAGGAAGACAACAATTTATGCTGCATGTGAAGAGAGTGCTGATTTGTTGGCAAGTGACGTTTCCATGGAGAATGCACCATTGATGGGTACTGACCGCAAGCCTGCCTTCACTGGTCAAACACACGTTGGGATTCTTAGAGTTCCATGCTCTATAAGATTGGTCTTATCAGCAACCTTGTAAATATGGCCTGAGCCATTAGCTCACCATGCAAGCTTGATGCTGAAATAGGGCGCATCAAAGGCACCCTGCAGGATAATGGCCACCCTGATCAGATCATTTTGTTTTAAATATCACGCAAACTCATGAACGGGCCTAAGGCCATCATTTACGGCCCTGAAAAATGCCCAGTCTACCTCAGATTACCCTGGAAGGACAAGGTATCTCAAATATTTGAGCAACAGGTGAAGCTAGCTGTTTCACACTGCTATTATGCAGTAGCAATATGAGTGGTATTTGCCACTAATAGGATGTTGCTGTCAAGCCAAAAAGATTTTCTGCCTACTGCACAAATGAGTAATGTGGTACATGAATTTCAGAGCCAGTGCGATGCTAGGTATATAGGCCATACATCCTGGTGGATCGTATCAAACAACTCATCCTAAACACTGTTAACACTGGGCAGGTTACAGACCATACTCAACCAGTCCGTGCTTGCAAAACTCAAAACATAGTGTCCAACATTAGATGTGATTCCACGATTGGACAACGTTTACTGAATAATCCTCAATGTGCTAAGAATTATACTGACAACCAATTTAAGATTGTCAGTTGGGCTCACAGTGTGGTGCATTTGCGTGTACTGGAAGCTACATATATTAATACACAAGGTCCTGTTCTTTGCAGACAGAAAGAACATGTACACACATTGCGCCTGTTTCAGCTAAACAAAATAAATGACAGCCATTCGCTGACTCATTCCTCAGGGCAATGCCTTGACCAATCAGGGTCAAGCTGCCCAGTTTAAATTTCAAACAATGTTTGGCAGTTAACTGTCAGTCATCATCAATGGTGCATTATCCATGGCAACGCCACTTGCCAACCAGCACTCTCTTCACATGCAGTATAAATTGTTGTCTTCCCCTTATATTGGTATTCTTGCGAGTGTCCTGTTGAGTACAAGACGAAATATTTAACTCCCCAGAGGTGGTGGCATTGGGCCTTCTACTTAAATTGCTGTGGTCTCCATACTGATGATCCTCCCATGATTTTTTTTTCATTCGTTCACGGGATGTGGGCATCGTTGACAAGGCCAGCATTTGTTGCCCATCTCTAATTGTTTCATTTTATGGTTGGGGTTTAGCCAGGAGTTTTGGGGATTGCCTATTCTCCAAAAGGCATGCCGCTTGAGTCTGTAGGCTTTCAAAACCATTTCTCTATATTTACAGCAAGTACTTACATATTTGCTGCTCTACACAAGGTCAGAGCTTTTCCTCCTTCCAGATCTCGCTTACTTCTCAGTCATATGATCTGATATTGTTATTACATCAGCATCATGTATGTAAATAGAAACACACCCATTTTACACCTCCTTTTGTGTATGCCTCCTTTTTATGATGAGCTGTGTTGCTGTCATTCAGGTGTGATATTATGATCCCTCCCCCCACGAATCGCAGATGACACCATCATGGGCCTCTCGTTTTTGTAGAGTGCTTCCATATCACCACAGTGAGCGGTCCTTTCCCAGATCCTTCTCGACATCAGTGATGCCTTGACCTTAATGCTGTGTGTGCTTCTGGAAGGAACCTTGTTCACATGTTTTGCAGGGTCAGGTCATGTTTATTCTCTGGAAGTGCACATCGCAGCTTTAGACAATGTTGAGGGGAGCAGTGGGACAGGAGGGAGGATGTACTGAAGCTGAAGTCTGTTCTTCATTAGCAATGACTCATCACCTTGAGGGCCTCACGGAGTCTGAGCATTTTGGAGTTTGCAAGGGCCGAGGCTGGTCATGAGGACATAACATGTGTCTTAAAGAGGACGTCTTTTAATGTCTGGCACACAGTTGGTTGAACGTCGTCATCTTCAGGTAGTCCATATGAACAGTAGGTGAGGATAAAAGCAGGCCAATTCCCTAACTGAGAGTGCTGGGTTAATGTGATAGAGAAGAAGGTGACACAGAGGATGGAGTCATCTCAGAATAGATTCACACCTGTAGAACATTCTCGGTTGCCTTGGCCCAAGGGTCACCTACCAGTTTCACCATCGAGGTCACATAGAATGTGTTGTCCATTGCTGGAGATAGATCTCCTTGAGGACCTTTGTCAAATCAAAGGCATACAGCTATGAGCCTCTTGAGAATTGTGGAAAAGCTCCTGCCTCTTATAGACTGCCATTGTGACTGGGGATGCTGGAGAGTTGCTCGAAGAGGCAGCACCTTCTGATATCTGATGTCGGGACTCCCAACTCAAGTTAGCACCTCACCTCAGCAAGGACACATGCTCCCGAGGCTTCATCATCCTTCAAAGGATCTGGACAATGTGAGCCTGATGTGTAACTATTCACTCTCATGTTGAATTGCATGGCTGAAATGAGAGGAGCAGCCACACTGGTGTTCGTGTTGGCCCATGTTGGAGGGCTCATGTCCAAGAGGCTACTCACTGCAACTTGTCATCCTCCTCATGGAACCTGATAGCTATGAGGTCCTCACTCACAGGCCTGCCTTGTTGGTTCTGTGCTATTGCCTCTTCCCCTGCAGCCTGGGCTTCCTCCAACTCAATGCCCTCACCCGCTTTGATGCCCATCTCATCGGAGGAGATGTGCAGCTCCTCCATGTCGGCACCCGGCAATTCCTCCCCTCTTGCAGTGCCAGTTTGTGCAGCCTGCATCAAGCCACGACGATCCATGAGACCCTCTGGGGAGTGTACTGGAGGGCTCCACCAGGCCTGTCCAGGCATCGGAATCACATCTTTAAGATGTCTATGGCGTGCTCCATCAATGCTCGGCTAGTACTATCAGCCTCATTGTAACTTCTCCCTGCAGGACTCTGTGGCTGACGCACAGGTGTCATCAGCCACGTTCTTTGTGGGTACCCTTTGTCACCGAGGAGCGAGTCCGGGTTCCTGTATGGTCCCTCGAAGACGTCCGGAATCTGCGATCTACTCAAGATGTATGAGTCGTGAACTCTTCCTGGGTACCCGACTTAAATCTGCACAATAAGTTTCTTCTGGTCACAGACCAGCTGTACATTGAGCGAGTGGAAGCCTTTGCTGTTTATGTGTTGGAGTGCCTCTTGCCAAGGAACTTTTATAGCCACTGAGTGCAGTTGATGGCACCCTGCACCTGTGGGAATCCGGAAATCACTGCAAAGCCCAGTGCTCTCGTGTCCAGTCTTTCTTGATCTCTGTTGAAGTTGAGGTAATTGTGGGCCTTAGCAAAGAGAGGCGTCTGTGACCTCATGCATGCATTTATACACGGACGCTTCAGAGATCCCGCAGAGGTCCCCAGTGGAGCTCTGGAAGGAGCTACAGGTGTAGAAGCTGAGTGCGGCTGTTTACTTTCAGAGCCACTGGCAATGGATGCCCTCGCAGTACCCATGGTGCCAATTCCTGGGGAATGTGGCAAATTTGGGTCACCAAATTCTTGGACGTGTGGGGGCGTCGGTGACACTGCCTCTCACTCATCTGCAGGTAAGACATGCGAGTTCTGTACACAGACCCATCTTGCGAGCTGCCTACGCATGATGTTTCTGTGAATCTCACCCTCTGCGTCTGGAGAGGGCCCCTGCTGCCCCCTGGCCTTTAGGGCATTGCTCCTCCCTTTGGAGATCCAGGTGCGTCCACCGCACTCTTCTCCTTCCCCTCTCCTGCCTGTAAGCGATTATGCAAGCAGCGATAAATCCAGCCTCCATCTTCCTGGTGGTCTCCTCTCTGCAGCATCAATGAGAAAGAAACGTGAGACAGCATCAGCCTGGAAAGGTCTTATTCCTGTCAATGACTCGTCAGTGAATGTGGGTTCAAGGGCTTTGTTCCAGTGTTGGAAAAAAAAATTGCCTGAAATCCTGGTCAGTGTTTCAAGGTGTTCCTTCCACACCCCTCCCCCTCTTACATGGCTGATTGCTATGCCGTCACTTTGGCTGAGCGTTTGGATATGCTGCTTTCAGCCCAGCTGCTGGGATCCTCATTCACTGCACTCTAATACCACAGTCTTGGAATAAACATGAGCTCAACAGTGAAGCGCTTTTTCACTCAGCAATTTTCCCATTCTGACCCAAAGTCACTTTTGTCAACTCTCTCCCCAATCTGGCACTGAGGACACTTCCCCAATGCGCCCCCACTCCGCCCATCATGTGTCTGAGTGCAACCTTCACCACTCTTACCCCCAGTGGAGCCCTTATCCTGCAGCACATTAAATGATTGCTCAGGAACTGAAATTATTTGAGGGGGGGCCTGTGAAGCTGCACATGCCGCGATTGTAACACGCATCTGAAACTTGTCCAGTCGCCCCATTGCTCTGGGCCTCGTTACCGGTGTGGGGAATCTCCACGGTGTGACCAAGGGGTTAATACAAAGAGAGCAATTAGCGCCACTTTGCGGGATTAGTCTCGCATGACAGCACATCATAGCTTCACTTTCCTGATTCCGTGCATTGTCATTGAAAGGCCCCTAACATGCCTCAGCTGTGCATCTCTCCTCATTTGCGAATGCACAGTTCAGTTTGGCGCCTCTTTAGTCACCCTCCCTCAGCACAGTGAACAGCCCTCCAACCCACCATCAAAGTCTTCACCAGTAGAGTTTCTCCTCATTTTAATTTTGTACCAGCGCCATCGCTGCAGGTTAGAAGGTGGTAGTGCTGAGGTCTCACTGCCAGACCAGCTTGGACCCTCCTGTATGAGTGTGGAAATCCTTTCCATTGTCCTGCAGGAGCTTAATTTTCAGGTTTCTGTTCCTCCAAGAACCTCTCAATCCTCCCCCTGTATTCCTTGACCCCATCGTGATTGTGGTGAATATCCATTCGTTACCACCGGAACATGGTGAGGTGGATGTGCCTATGCCCCATGTGGACCTCACCCTTTCCCATCTTGAGGACACTTGCACAGTCTGAAATATACTCCCCCACCCCGCCACCTTCCAACACCCTTGAATGCCCCTGCAATACCTTTTCCCCATCTACAGGCTGTAGATGCCTCCCCTGATTGAGTGTGCCATCTGCAGCTCCAGTATGATGCTATAAAAGCCCCAGGCCAGCACGTGATGTTATGACAATGCCCTGCGCACAACATGCTGGGCACGACTGAGACTGAGCTGACATGCCCTCCCCCTCTCTAGACTGGACTGGGACAAGGACAGTCTTTGCAAGCTCAACAGTGAAGCACTTTTTCACTCAGCAATTTCCCCATTCTGGCCCAAAGTCACTTCAGTCATTCTGTAGTCAACTCTCTCCCCATTCTGGCACTGACGACACTTCCGCAATGTGCCCCCACTCTGCCCGTCATGTGTCTGAGTGCAACCTTCCCCACTCTTACCCCCAATGGAGGCCTTACCCTGCAGCACATTAAAAACTGACTCCGCTGGTCTGGTAGGCAGACACTTGCCTCTGACACCTGCCTCAGAGGAAGGTGGTGTTGCCAGTGAAGCCCTGGTGCTGAGTCTGAGTTGCCGCAAGCACAGTGCAAGGCCATGTAGGCAAACAAACCGTGAAGCCACGAGCCATCGTTGCTTATATCCTGTTGTGAAACACATTGTTCTGATTGCACACCAACATGCCCTGGTGATCCAACATGGGGGGGATGATTCTGGCGAGCAGCCCTTATGATGAGGTGTAAATGTATTAAAACGACATTCTTGGCGTGCTGTGGCGTGTAACGTGATCCGCCATTGACGGCTGGAGGGGACAATCTCGGACTGTTTTTATGACAGCAGCAAACTGATGTTTCTGATCTCTCCATATTTTCCACTCCCATCTATCATGACTCCCGCTGTCAGCAGGGCCGACACACACACAAACACACACACAAACACACATACACACACACAAACACAAACACACACACACACAAACACAAACACACACACAAACACACACACACAAACAAACACACACACAAACACACAAACACAAACACACACACACACACAAACACACACACACTCTTCTGCTGATTTTCCCCATAACATTGCCGATCTCTTCTCAATGATAGATATCAAGGAACTGGTACTCGTGTTGCACAATTTATCCTTCTTGTCTGCAGTAATTTCTATCTGTTTCTATTACAATGCATCTGCCTTTGTCCATTTCCATCCTGTATCTACACTAAAACAGCAAAGGCAGGGATTTAATACGAACTTAATCCTAAAAAGGACACGGACAATGAAGACTCTTTCATTCACTGGACAGTACAGAAGGCTGTTGTCTAAAACAATGTTAATTCCACGCTAACATGTTTAATGCATTCATGCGCTCTTGATGGCTGCTTGCACAGAATTGTATTGATTTCATCATGCAGACTTTAACAGATTTATCTTAATTGAAAAACAGATCAGCTGTTGCACAGGGACAGTGCTCAAGAATGCTTCATTTGCCTCGGACATCACATTGAAATGGCAGGAGGATGTTGATTTCACAGTTTGATAGACGCTGATATTTAGTCAGTTCTGAAAAAAGGGGCTGGCAATGATGTGGTCCTACATAAAAAAGAGAAATTAAAATCCATATGCCATAAAATACTGGGCCTCTGGGAGATGAGAAACAGCAAAGAGTACTACAATTTTACACTGATTGTTTATGATTCAATCCTAAATCATGATTAGATTCTAGTGTGTAATCGATCCCAGTTATTCATTATTTTATATATAAACCATCTGAACCCCTCGATTAGATTCCAGTCTGTAATCGATCCCAGGTATCCATTATTCCATATATAAACCATCTGAACCCCTCGATTAGATTCCAGTCTGTAATCACTCCCAGGTATCCATTATTTGAATCATAAAATCAAACTGAACATCATAATTGTTCTGGCTACTTGAAAGAGGAATTCAGCCTCATTCTCCTGTGTTTGTTTCTGCTTAACTCTATAAGATTTTGCCCTTTCAAGTTTATATGCAATTTTTCCCTGAAAGTTATTGAAGCTGCTTCCACTAACCTTTTAGGCAGTACATTCCAGAACATAACAACTTGCTGAGTAGAGATTTTTTCTTATCCTGTGACCTTTTGGTGCCTTTACCAATTACTTAACTCTGTGTCCTCTGATTACTGACCTTTCGCCACTGGAACTGTTTCTCCTTGTTGACTCCAGCAAAATCCTTCATGTGTTTTGAACACCGCGATCGAATTTTCCCGTAACCTTACGACAACAGGAAAATACTGCAGATGCTGCAAATCTGAAATATGAACAAAAGAAATGGCTGGAGAAACTCAGCAGGACCATCTCTGGAGAGAAACAGGGGCCCAGGTTGTGGTTCCCCAGTCCGGTTGGTGCACAGAGGCAGGAGGCATCCGGGCTCAGCAAACCGAACCTTTAAAAACAGGTCAGATTTTCGTTTGGGTGGGTCGGTGGGGGAAGAGTGGAGGGGGGTGCGGGTTGATGGACGTGGGCTGAAATAGGAGTCTGGGCGTGGGGCCTGCAATGAATGCAGAAGATGCAGGGTGTGGAGGCAGGCTCGGCATCAAGGCCCCCAGCACTATAGACAAAAAACACCATCCAGTCCTCAACACCACCGCCCCCCCCACCCCCACCCCCCACAGACTCCCTATGCCACATCCATGCCAACCGATACCAGCCCATGCCCCTCTATCCACTCCCAAGGCTCCTCATAACACCATGCCAACCAAGTGTGAACTCATGCCAAACCATGCCCCCAAAACGCCAGCCTTTGCCCCTAATCCCTCCATGCCAACTCACTGAGCTTTGACAGCTTCGACCACTTTGACAATTCCTGGGCAACTTTGACAGCTTTGGCATTTCCTGGACAGCTGGACAATTCCGTGACAGCTGGATAGTTCCTGGACTATTCCTTCGCAGCTCTATAGCTCCTTGACAGTTGGACAGTCCCTTGAAAGCTGTACAGTTCATTGACACTTGCTTAATAATTCCTTTAGAGCTCGATAGTTCCTTGACAGCTTAACAGCTCCTTGTCGCTGGGCAGTTCCAATGAGGTTGTGCGCAAAAAGTGCATAATTATGTTTAATTCTAACAATTCCAAAGGGTGTCTTACCTCTCCCAAAGGGTGTCTAACCTGTCCTAAACATAGCCCTGGACCCTATCGAAAGGGGTACATACTTTACCTCTCCAAAATGGCACCCTGAATATTTAGATTCAGGCCTCCTCTTACCTGGTCTGTTTTGCACACACCAGGATTCACGCAGCTAGGGTTCAAAAATTGAAAGTCAGTTGAGGCAGCTGGTGATTTCAATGGCCAGGTGCCTCTGTGTTTCACACATGCATGAACTCTGGCTCGACTCCAGTCCTACCCCCGTGAAGATGGGAAATGCTGGGTTTGAGGTAGGCCTTAGAAAATTCATCCAATTCTGGGATTTTTACCATAATAGAAAACCTCTTCACCGTGGTGAGAATCTGGGCCAGAATTTATGTTTCAGGTTGATGAGCTTTCCGTTCTTTGGGAGAGGTAAGGCACCCTTTGGAATTGTTAAAAGTAAACATGATTGTGTGTAAAATTGCATTAACTCATTGGAACTGTCAAAGCTGTCAAAGAACTGTCAAGCTGGAAAGGTGCTGTCAAAGCTATCAAGGAACTATTAATGGGTGCCAGGCGAACCACTCACCATCCCGACTTGGAAATATATGACCGTTCCTTCATTGTCACTGGGTCAAAACCCTGGAACTCCCTTCCTAACAGCACTGTGGGTGTACCTACACCACATGGACTGCAGCGGTTCATGAAGGCAGCTCACCATCACCTTCTCAAGGGCAACTAGGAAAGGGCAATAAATGCTGGCCTAGCCAGTGATGCCCACATCCCATAAATGAATAAAATAAAGGACAAAGGGTGGTAGGTGGGGGCATGGGTTAGCATGAATTGGCAGTAAATTTGCATCGGGGCTATAAAGGGCCATGGGGATGTGGGGGGGGGAATAAGGGATATGAGGGGCTATGGGAGTGGATAGAGGAGCATGTTTGCATGTGAGAAAGGCAATGGGGGATGGATGGGAGGTATGAGGTGGGATAGGTTGGCATGATTGGGGCATAGGGAGTGCGTGGGGGGAGGCAGGAGGGGCTGTTTTTTGCTTTATTCTTTATTTTTTTACTTAATTCCACAAAGTGCCGGAGCACAGAGGCAGGTCTTCCACCTAGCCTGCCTCCGCATCCGGCAGCCTCTACACTCGTTCTGATGGCGGCAGGCCAGACTTGTAATCCAGCCTGCGCCTCCAGAACAAAATCCCAACTGCGGTCGGCCATTTTTGAAGGCAGGCTTCGTGGAGCCTGACCCAGGAGTGAAGGCCTGGGCCTGAGTTTCTCTAGCTTCTTATTCCCCTTAACCTCCTCTGCTGGAGAGAGAAAATGTTTCCACCTATGGGGGAGCCTAAAAGTAGAGTTCCTAAATATAAGATAGCTACTAACAAATCCAATAGGAAACTCAGGAGAAACATATTTATCCAGAGAGTGTTTCTGGAACTCACTACTACAAGGAGTATTGGTGGGAAGCTCAACAATTATATATGGGAGAAAGGAATAGACCCTTATGCTGATGGAGTGAGATTAACTAGGGTGGGAGAAAGTTCACCTGGAGCATAAAC
The DNA here is from genome assembly GCF_964194155.1 of Cetorhinus maximus. NCBI lineage: Eukaryota > Metazoa > Chordata > Chondrichthyes > Lamniformes > Cetorhinidae > Cetorhinus > Cetorhinus maximus. The sequence continues at coordinate 153,625,768 of NC_135883.1, read as the reverse complement.
ATCACCATCGGCCAATTGGGCGGAATGGTCTGTACTGTGAACTTGCTGTAACTCAATGTTACCCCAGTTTTTCTTGTCTCTCCATGTAACTGAAGTCTTTCATCCCTCACACTAAACCTCCCCCGTGCCCTCTCTCAGGCCTTGACATCTTTGCAAAAATGTGCTGTCTAAAATAGGCCATAAAACCTCAGTTTAGGTTTAACCACTCTTTCACCAATGTTTAGCACTGATTAGATTCCGGCCCTGTATTCCCTCCCAGGCACCCAGTGCATCATCTCCCTAACCTGTGAACTGCACCACACAGAAAGACAAGTGCAGCAGCTGCATGGGAGCACCATCGCCTCCCAGTTTTGCTCTTATGTCCTGCAGCGTTCTTACTTGGGCGTACATTTCCTTTCCTCTATTGTTGCTGGGTCAAAATCCTAACAGCAGCGAGGGAGTGCCTTCACCACACAGGCAACAGCCAGTCAAAAAGGACCACCACCACCTTTTCAAAGGCAACTGAGGAAGGGCAATTATTGCTGGTCTTACCATCACCCGAGAATGAATAATGAAGGAGATTATTCGATCTATATATCTATATTCTATCTATCCATAAATATCTGGGTCACTTGGGTAGATTGTAGCTTCATCAGCTGGCGAACAGTCATCCAGATGTAAACCAGGTCTCACTGCTGCACAATTCCAACAGTTAAACAGCGTCCTTTCTCTTTTCTCCCATATTCTAATTGCTGGTTTGAAATCCTGTGCAGCAGCAAGCTTCCAGAACCTTCTAATGAGACAAGCTGAAACCAGACTTGCTGAACCTTCAAACACTGACAATCTGAAATAATAAATGTATCATTGAACATGGGAATGATGATCTGTTTCACTTGTAACTGCTAATTCAGACAGATTGGGACTGGCTCACTAATGATTTTCTCAGATGCCTTGAGTTCCCATCAGCGAGTTCATTAGTGACTATGATGATGGTTTTGAGGGCAATGTCATGACTGTGTCATTACTTGACCGCTTATGCTGAAGTGTTTCATCATGCTTTGAACATTGTGAGCAGCAGGAAATAAAAACAGATTAAATGCAAAGCTGGTCACAAGCATGGATATCACTGAACTACAATATGGGAGCAATGTGTCTGTGGATGAAGAAGCCAACTCCCTCTGTGACCTTTCAGCCCCCCCACTGAAAAGTCAGCAGTGACAAACCTCAATATATCAAATGGTTTTAATGTGGAGGATGTAAAGTGCCAAATGTTACATGTAAGATGAATCTTCTGCCTTCTCCAGTGGTGTGTTTGGTGGTGGGAGGGGGCGTGCGGCATTTAATTGGGTAGGAGGGGGGCGCGGATGAACATATCCACCATAACTAAGTGCAGGGCAAGAAGGCCCATGGCTGGCCTGGCCTTCCCACCCCGCTGCCAATTGAGGCCCTGAAGTGGACAATTAATGACCATCCTGCCACCACCGCTGGTATTAGCCCAGCTGCAGGCAGGCCTGTCACCATGCAGCATACACAACAAGTAAACCTGTGCAAGCTGCTTGTCATCTCTCAGGGGCTGGTGGAGTGTATCCCTCCTTTAAGGCGCTCAGTGCCTGATTGAAGGACCTGGCATCAGGAAGCATGGGGCAGGCACTGGCATCTTTCTGTCAACAGCCCCACACCCCACGCTCCCACACCCCACGCACTCCCTACCTCATGGCCCCCATCCCACGAAACCTCTCCCTCCATTAGCTATCATCCGGGTTGCTCTGCGATCCTCGGCCTCTGGTGGCTGTTGATCTGGCAGCAGCCACTGCCTCCCCAGTGAAGCTGCTGAGCAAATGAGCTGCCGGCCTCTGATTGGTCAGCAGCACTTGGTAAGCAGAACCTCTGACCTTGGGGTCCTGCCCCCAGTGGCCTCTCATCTGCCTGATTGGCACAGGGTATGTTGGGCCTTCCCAAAGGAGGCAACATGGGTCTTTTGCTGGCACTCCATTCAGCAGGCGAGACCTCCGCCATCTCCACAGGGTTCCGCCGATACAGTCTAATAGTAAACATATTTATAATTTAGCGCACCAAGTCATTGGCATTCCATAGCTTGCTTGCAAGCTGTGGCTCAGTTGGTAACATTCCCACCTCTGAGTCAAAAGGCGATGGGTTCAAGTCCTGATTCTTGAGCACAAAAATCAAGGTTGACATTTCAGTGCAGTACAGAGGGAATGCTGCGTTGTCAGGGGTGCTGTCTTTCAGCTTAGATATTAAACTGGGTCTCTGCCTGCCTTCTCAGGAGGCTGTTAAAGATCCCGTGGCACTATTTTGATGAAGGAGCTATTCCCACTGTTCTGGCCAGTACTTATTCCTTAATCAGTATAATAAAACAGATTATCAGGTCATTATTACCTTGCTGTTTGTGAGAATTGCTGTGTGCAGGTTGGCTGCCACATTTCCTAAATTACAACAGTGACTATAAGACCATAAGACATAGAAGCAGAAATTAGGCCAATCGGCCCATCGAGTCTGCTCCGCCATTCAACCATGGCTGATAAGTTTCTCAACCCCATTCTCCCGCCCTCTCCCCATAACCTTTGATCCCCTTACCAATCAAGAACCTATCTATCTCGGTCTTAAATACACTCAATGACCTGGCCTCCACAGCCTTCTGTGACAATGAATTCTATAGATTCACCACTCTCTGGCTAAAGAAGTTTCTCCTCATCTCTGTTCTAAAAGGTCTTCCCTTTACTCTGAGGCTGTGCCCTCGGGTCCTAGTCTCTCCTACTAATGGAAACATCTTCTCCACGTCCACTCTATCCAGGCCTTTCAGTATTCTGTAAGTTTAAATCAGATCCCCCCTCATCCTTCTAAACTCCATTGAGTATAGACCCAGAGTCCTCAAACGTTCCTCATATGTTAAGCCTTTCATTCCTGGGATCATTCTCGTGAACCTCCTCTGGACCCTCTCCAGGGCCAGCACATCCTTCCTGAGATATGGGGCCCAAAACTGCTCACAATATTCTAAATGTGGTCTGACCAGAGCCTTGTAAAGCCTCAGCTGCACATCCCTGCTTTTATATTCTAGTCCTCTCGAAATAAATGCCAACATTGCATTTGCCTTCCTAACTACCGACTCAACCTGTAAGTTAACCTTAAGAGAATCCTGGACTAGAACTCCCAAGTCCCTTTGCACTCCAGATTTCTGAATTCTCTCCCCATTTAGAAAATAGTCTATGCCTCTATTCTTCCGACCAAAGTGCATGACCTCACACTTTCCCACGTTGTATTCCATCTGCCACTTCTTTGCCCATTCTCCTAACCTGTCCAAATCCTTCTGCAGCCTCCCTGCCTCCTCAATACTAACTGTCCCTCCACCTATCTTTGTATCATCTGCTCACTTAGCCAGGATGCCCTCAGTTCCTTCATCTAGATCATTAATGTATAAAGTGAAAAGTTGTGGGCCCAAGACTGACCCCTGCGGAACTCCACTAGTCACCAGCTGCCATCCTGAGAAGGACCCCCTTATCCCCACTCTCTGCCTTCTGCCAGATAGCCAATCTTCTATCCATGTTAGTACCTTGCCTCTAACACCATGGGCTCTTATCTTACTGAGCAGCCTCCTGTGCGGCACCTTGTCAAAGGCCTTCTGGAAGTCCAAGTAGATAACATCCATTGGTTCTCCTTTGTCTAACCTACTCATTACCTCCTCAAAGAATTCTAACAGATTTGTCAGGCCTGACCTCCCCTTGATGAAACCATGCTGACTTTGCCCGATTTTACCATGCACTTCCAAGTATTCTGAAATCTCATCCTTAATAATGGACACTAAAATCTTACCAATGACCGAGGTCAGGCTAATCGGCCTGTAATTTTCCGTCTTTTGCCTCATTCCCTTCTTAAACAGGGGGGTTACATTAGCGATTTTCCAGTCCTCTGGGACCCTCCCTGACTCCAGTGATTCCTGAAAGATCACCACTAATGCCTCCACTCTCTCTTCAGCTATCTCCTTCAGAACTCTGGGGTGTAATCCATCTGGTCCAGGTGATTTATCCACCTTCAGACCTTTCAGTTTTCCTAGCACCTTCTCCTTGGTAATGGCCACCATACTCACCTCTGTCCCCCCGACTCTCTTGAATTTTGGGGATGTCACTCGTGTCTTCCACTGTGAAGACTGACGCAAAGTACCTATTCAGTTCCTCCGCCATTTCTTTGTTCCCCACTACTACTTCTCCAGCGTCATTTTCCAACGGTCCAATGTCCACTTTTGCCTCTCTCTTACCCTTTATATATCTAAAAAAACTCTTGCAATCTTCTTTTATATTACTGGCTAGTTTATCCTCATATCTAATCTCCCTCCTTATTTCTTTTTTAGTTGTCCTCAGTTGGTCTTTGTAGGCTTCCAAATCCCCTGGTTTCCCACTGCTCTTCGCCGCATTGTGTGCTTTCTCCTTAGCTTTTATGCTGTCCCTGACTTCCCTTGTCAGCCATGGTTGCCTCGTCCTCCCTTTAGTATGCTCCTTCTTCCTCGAGATGAATTTTTGCTGTGTCTCCCAAATTACTCCCAGAAACTCCTGCCATTGCTGTTCCACTGTCTTTCCTGCTAGGTTCATCTCCCAGTCAATTCTGGCTAGCTCCTCCCTCATGCCTCTGTAGTTGCCTTTATTCAACTGTAATACCGTTACATCTGATTCCAGCTTTTTCTTCTCAAATTGCAGGGTAAATTCTATCATATTATGGTCACTTCCTCCTAAGGGTTCCTTCATCTTAAACTCCCTTATCAAATCTGCCTCATTACACATCACTAAATCTAGAATTGCCTGTTCCCTAGTGGGCTCCACCACAATCTGCTCCAAAAAGCCATCTCGTAGACATTCCACAAATTCCTTTTCTTGGGATCCACTACCAACCTGATTTTCTCAGTCTACCTGCATATTGAAATCCCCCATGATCACTGTAACCTTGCCTTTCTTACACACCTTTTCTATCTCCTGGCGTATCTTGTGCCCCACATCCTGACTGCTGTTCGGAGGCCTGTACATAACTCCCATTATGGTTTTTTTACCTTTGCGGTTCCTCAACTCTACCCACACAGATTCTACATCATTTCTTGCTATTGATTTAATTTCATTTCTTACTAACAAAGCGACCCCACCCCCTCTGCCAACCTGCCTATCTTTTTGATAGGATGTATATCCTTGGATATTTAGCTCCCAGTCCTGATCCCCTTGCAGCCATGTCTCCGTGATGCCCACCACATCATACGTGCCAATTTCAATTTGCGCCACAAGCTCATTTACCTTATTTTGTATACTGCGTGCATTCAGATACAACACCTTCAGTCCTGTATTTCCCGTCCCCTTTCTCATTGTCGTCCCTTTATCTGATGTGCTTGAAGTTAGATTCCTAGCTCTTTCCAAACACTGTGTCCTATTTTGTGTTCTGGAGACTGCAATTCAAAAGAGCACCTCATTTGCTGGAAAGCCCTTTTGGAAGTCCTGAGGCTGTGAAAAGTGCTATATGAATGGACATCTTTCTTTAAGTGTCTCATGGTGCTAATCATGTTTGATGCTCACTAATCAAGCTGTTCCAGTATTACCACAACACTGGCATCTACACAGCAATGTGGAAAATTGCCCCAGTTTGCCCTGTACATGAAAAGCAGGACAAATCCAACCTGGACAATTACTGCCCCATCAGCCTACACTCCATCATCAGTAAAGTGATAGAAGGGGCCATTAACGCTTGATTAGCAATAACCTGCTCACTGACGCCCAGTTTGCATTCTGGTAGGGGTAGGGAAACTATTGGTGAAAGTTCTGAACGAGAGTCTCTATCTCCACTTGGAGAGGCAAGGTTTGATCAGGGATTGTCAGCATGGCTTTGTTAGAGGGAGGCCATGCCTAACAAATTTGATTGCATTTTTTGAGGAGGTGACCAGGTGTGTAGATGAGGGTAGTGCAATTGATGTACTTTATATGGATTTCAGCAAAGCCTTTGACAAGGTCCCACATGGGAGACTTCTAAAGAAGGCAAATGCACATGGGAGACAGGGTAATTTGATGAGGCGGATTCAAAATTGGCTTAGTTGTAGGAGACAGAGGGTGATGACAGAAGGATGCTTTAGAGACTTGAAGCCAGTGTCCAGTGGTATACCACAGGGATCTGTGCTCGGTCCCCTATTATTTGTCATTTATATAAACGACATAGATGACTATGTGGGGGGTAGGATTAGTAAGTTTACGGATAACACAAAGATTGGCCGGGTGGTTAACAGTGAGGTTGAGTGTCTTGGGCTACAGGAAGATATAGACGGGATGGTCAAATGGGCAGATAAGTGGCAGATGGGAATTTAACCCTGAAAAGTGTGAGGTGATACACTTTGGAAGGAGTAATTTGACAAGGAAGTATTCAATGAATGGCATGACACTAGGAAGTTCTGAGGACCAAAGGGATCTTGATGTGTGTCCATTGATCATTGAAGGCAGAGGGGCATGTTAGTGGGGTGGTGAAAAAGGCAAATGGGACACTTGCCTTTATCAATCGAGGCATAGATTACAAAAGTCAGGAGGTCATGTTGGAGTTGTATAGAACCTTAGTGAGGCCACAGCTGGAGTACTGTGTGCGGTTCAGGTTGCCACATTATAGGAAGGATGTGATTTCACTGGAGGGGGTGCAGAGGAGATTCACCAGGATGTTGCCTGTTATGAAACATTTAAGTTATGAAGAGAGGTTGGATTGACTTGGGTTGTTTTCATTGGAGCAGAGAAGACTGAGGGGCGACCTGATCAAGGTGTACAAGATTATGAGGGGCATGGACAGTGTGGATAGGGAGCAGCTGTTCCCCTTAGTTGAAGGGTCACTCACAAGGGGGCATAAGTACAAGGTGAGGGGCAGGAGGTTTAGGGGGGATGTGAGGAAAAACTTTTTTACCCAGAGGGTGGTGACGGTCTGGATTGCGCTGCCTGGGAGGGTGGTGGAGGCGGGTTGCCTCACATCCTTTAAAAAGTACCTGGTGAGCACTTGGCACATCATAACATTCAAGTCTATGGGCCAAGTGCTGGTAAATGGGATTAGGTAGGTAGGTCAGGAGTTTCTCATGTGGCGGTGCAGACTCGATGGGCCAAAGGGCCTCTTCTGCACAGTGTCGTTCTGTGATTCTGTGATTCTGCCTTGGTTCATTCCTCATTACATCCTTGGATTAAACATGGACAAAAGAGCTGAACTCCCGAGGTGAGGTGAGAGTGACTGCCCTTGACATCAAGGCAGCATTTGTCCAAGTATGGCATCAAGGAGCCCTTGCAAGACTGGAGTCAATGAGAATCAGGGGAAAACTCTCCACTGATTGGAGTCATATCGAGCACAAAGGAAGATGGTTGTGGCTGTTGGAGGTCAGTCACCTCAGTTCCAGGACATCACTGCAGGAGTTACTCAGTGTAGTGTCCTAGGCCCAACCATCATCAAGCACCTTCATCAATGAGCTTCCTTCCATCACAAGGTCAGAAGTGGGGATGTTCACTCATGATTGCACAATGTTCATCACCATTCACGACTCCTCAGATACTGAAGCAGTTCCATGTCCAAATGCAGCAAGATCTGGACAATATCCAGGCTTGGGCTGACAAGTGGCAAGTAACATTCACACCACACAAGTGCCAGGCAATGACCATCTCCAGCAAGAGAGAATCTAACCGTCGCCCCTTGACATTCAATGGCATTACCATCACTGAATCCCCCACCATCGACAAGGCACAAGTCAGGAGTTTAGTGGAATATTCTCCACTTGCCTGGAGGAATGCAACTCCAACAACACTCAAGAAGCTTGACACAATACAGAACAAAGCAGCCCACTTAATTGATGCCACATCCACAAACATTCACTCCCTCCACCATGACGAACAGTAGCAGCAGTGTGTATCATCTACGAGATACACTGCAGCAACTCACCAAAACTCCTTCTATAGCACCTTCCAAATCCATGACCACTGCCATCTACAAGGACAAGGGCAGCAGATACATGGGAACACCACCACATGGAATTTCCCCTCCAAGCCACTCACCATCCTGACTTGGAAATATATCGTCGTTCCTTCACTGTCGCTGGGTCAAAATCCTGGAACTCCCTCCCTAACAGCACTGTGGGTGTACCTACACCACATGGACTGCAGCAGTTCAAGAAGGAAGCTCACCACCACCTCCTCAAGGGCAATTTGGGATGGGAAATAAATGCTGACCTAGCCAATGACGCCCATCTCCCATAAAAATGAATAATAAAAAACATCAAAATAATATTTCTACCTCTGAACAGATATTTGTCAAACATTGTTTTGCAATGATTCAGTCAAAACATACCAGCTTAATAATATTGATTAAACTGAAGAGCAATTATAACACTAAAGCACAGTTCTAAATTCATTTGTTGCTAAAAAGATTTAATTGGTATCAGTTCTGCGTTGTTATAAAACTAATTGGTGCCAGTTCTGGGCTGTTATAAAACTAATTGTCATCACTGCTGTGTTCCTAAAAAAGAATTTTCACAACTCTTCCGCTGTGAAAATATTTGTTTCTGTTTTCATTTCCATATGGCATCCGACTGTTCACATGACAATATCCTATTACAATGGCTCTCTATCTCTCTTTCTCTGCATCTCTTTCTTTCTCTGTCTCTCTCTCTCTCTCTGTCCCTTTCTTTCTCTGTATTTTTCTCTGCTCTGCTATCTCTGTCTGCCTCAATCTTATTCCTCTCTGTCTCTCTGTTCCTCTCTCCCTCTCTCTTTCTGTACACCTTCTCCGGACTGGAGATGACCACTCATTTCAATCCATCTTCACCAGACTAGTTTAGGACTAATGTCAAGAAATAGTTTACAGAAAGTCTCAAGGAAACAGTCTTCCAGGAAAAGAATGGGGACAAAACAAAACCCAGTGGACCTCTTCAAAAACAGTTCCACTGATGAAGCAAAACAATACTTAAACCAACCAAAATATTTTTTCAGAGCTACTTACATATACACACACACAAATTAGGAGCAGGAGTAGGCCATTGAGGCCCTTGAGCCTGATCCACTATTTCATAAGATCTGACTGTAGACTCAACTCTACTTTCCCTATACCCTTTGATTCCCTTGTCAGTCAAGAATCTATCTAACTCAGCCTTAAAGATATTCACTGACCCTGTCTCCACCATTCTCTAGGGAAAAGAATTCCACAAACTAACTACTTTCTGGTAGAAAAAAGACCAGAGGCATTATGAGGAAACATTTTTTTCATATAGCACATGTTTTGATCTGGAATGTTCTGCATGAAATGGTGAGGTGAAAAGAGAATTGGTTAAATACTTGAAACAACTTTTACAGGGCTATGAGGAAAGAGCGAAGGAGTGGGATTGATTAGTTGCTGTACAAAGAACAAGCTCAGGCATAATGGGCCGAATGGGATCCTTCTGTGCTGCATAATTCTATGGCTCTACAACATACACCAAACTAATATGAACCCTACGGTGACAGTTAACCTCTCAACCAACATGGACACTAATCCAGTGCTCTTCACCGAAACTCGCAGATATCAGCAACGTAAACCCAGAAACTCAAAGGTGTGTCACATCACGTACAGACACCAGATATTCCTGTACCACTCCCCAAATCCTACACCTCGCATCAGCGAAGCCCAACAATTTCACTCTTGAAATAATCATTTCAAAACTTCCATTTGAATCCACCACCTCCAACCCACCGGCCTTAGCATCACAAGCTCCCAGCCCGGCAGAATCAGGTCACCCAGCCTTATCCTGCTAGATGTATGCTCTTTAATACTTACTCCAAGACACCATTCAGAATAGGCACTATCCCACCATCCTAGAATGCATCACTTAAAGTTACACCAATACTCAGCTAAATTTCAAACTATATTCTGTAATTAATTCAATTTGTCTTTAGAAGCAGGCAGACTGTATTTCCAAATCCATATATTGAGTAAATCAGATGAACCAGTCGATAATGTCCTTGCTACAGTTTTCTTTTTAATTTATCAAAAATCGTTCACTAGTCTGTGCAAATGCCACACTCCAGTTATCAAACTCTTAATGGAAGATTTTCACAAAAAATTGTTCATTCAAATAAAGAGACAGTTGGACGGATTCCTCTACAGGTGTGTACTTTGAACAAACTGGTTTTTCACTGTGTCCAGGCCATTCAGTCCATTTTGGAAAAAAATAGATTTTTTCTCTGTCTCTCACCCTGGCTATTCCCCTGGTACAGCCCTCAATTCCACTCTCCTTCGTCCAAGTGGCACAGAGGCTTCAATGGATATGAGCAACAACTGGTTCAACCATTCATTGCAGGATCCAGTAGGACCTCAAATAAAACACCAATGGGTGGTTCTGTTGGCTGCAAAAACTGCTCATGTCACATTCACGCAATGTGGACTTATGGAATATAAATTTGAAAGAGACACTTTACTTTTGAACAAAGTGGAAAGTGGGCACTACGTTAAATCAAAATGGAGTTGAGAGGTCAGGTGACCTTTGCATTCCTGCCAATATACATGGAACTACACAAAGAACTTCAGATAATCTTCACGTCTGGACAAGTCATTAAAATGCAAGCAAATCTTCTGGACATATCTTTGAGAAATTATTTATTTTCATCCATGGAATGTAGGCATTGCTGGATAGGCCAGCATTTATTGCCCATCCCTAATTGCTGTTGAGAGGGTGGTGATGAGCTGCCTTCTTGAACTGCTAGAGTCCATGTGGCGTAGGTACACCCACAATGCTGTTAGGGAGGGGGTTCCAGGATCTTTGACCCAGCGACAGTGAAAGAACAGTGATATAGTCCCAAGTCAAGGTGGTGAATGGCCCTGTAGGGGGTGGTGGTGTGTGTCAGCTTCACCTCTGACTTCTGAGTGGTCCAAATTGCTCCCACTCCCTGAGTCCTAGACCTTGGACTTATTTGGGGGTTGTGACAAAGTGCAGCAGACAACTGGTTTTGGTGCAAGAAAAAAACTGAGTTTATTGAAGTCACAAATGAATTTATAACATTAGGATTACACTGAGATTATACAGATTTACAATGTACACTTAGTTAAGAATGGGGAACACACGGCATAACGAGGCAAAATCACGCTACTAATCCCCATACCCTGGTCCCACCCCCAAAACCTAACTAAATTGAACTAGGAGAGGTCAGGGATCATACTCACCAACCAGGGTTCCTTGACAGTTCGAAATCCAGCCAGGTAAGCCAGTTACAGTTTTGGGGTATGCTCTTTGTGTCCTCTGGGGCCTGCCGTCCCCACGTGGTCCTGTTCTGTGGAATCTGCGAAGGTTCTTCAGTTGGGTGGAAGGCGCGGTTGTGGGTGGTCGATCTTCGTGGAGGGCTGCGGTTGCGGCCTTGTTGTCTTCGGTTGAGCCTGCCACCCCGTGCCCCTCGCCGTGATGTTGCCTGAGGGCCTGCAAACCTCCACATCTCCTCCCTCCACTTGGCTCAGCTCCCACTTAAACTCGGCTTCAATCGCTCCGAACTGCTCACTGCCCTGTGTCAGCTTTCAAAACCGCTCAACCTTCTGTGTCCCTGCCCAAAAACTGCTCACTTTCGATCTGCTGGCCCAGTTATACTGTTTTTTTTTTAATTTCTTATCTCAATCCAAATCAAGGTTAGTCCTTTGTTTGATTTTGGTGGGCTTCCCCAGGTGATTGTTGTCTCATTGTTTTTAATGGGCTCGCATGATGTTTATCATTGTCTTCCTGCCCCCGTAACTAGTCTTGAACTGCAAGCCATTGTATGAGTGGAGTATTGATAGGTTCGCATAATTGCATTGATTGTGGTCTTCCAGCCCCCGTAGTTAGTAGCGATTATTTATGCAAGATTTTGATGGGCTTTAGTTCCATGTTGATTGTTTTAAAGGGAAGAATGTGTAATCTGTCTCCTCTCATTGTTTGGTTTCAGGTAAAAGTCCATAAGTCATAACCTTGTTGATGATATGAAACATGTAGGAATTTTGAGAACCCTTCAGCCCACAGCACCTAATGGTTGCACAGTCTTGAGTTGTTATATCTGTTTGAAACCTATCCCCTTTAGCATGGTGGTAGTGCGACAAAACACGATGGAGTGTATCCTCAAAGTGAAAATTGGACTTCGTCTCCAGAAGGACTGTGCAGTGATCACTCCTACCAATACCATCATGGACAGATGCATCTGTGGCAGGCAGGTTGGTGAGGATGAGGTCAAGTATGTTTTTCCCTCTTGTTGGTTCCCTCACCACCTGCCACAGAATCTGTCTAGCAGCTATGTCCTTTAGAACTCAGCCAGCTCGGTCTGCAGTGGTGCTGCTGAGCCACTCTTGGTGATGGACATTGAAGTCCCCCACCCAGAGTATGTTCTTGCACCCTTGCCACCCTCAATGCTTCCTCCAAGTGGTGTCCAACATGGAAGAGCACTGATTCATCAGCTGAGATAGGGCGGTACATGGTGATCAGCAGGAGGTTTCCTTGCCTGTGTTTGACCTGATGCCATGAGACTTCATGGGTTCTGGAGTTGATGTTGATGACTCCCAGGGAAACTCCCTCCTGGCTGTATACCACTGTGCCACCACCTCTGCTGGGTCTGACCTGTGGGACAGGGCATACCCAGGGATGATGATGATGGTGTCTGGGACATTAATATATGAAATCATTAGAGTGCAACAGTCCAGTCCTTTCCTGTGGCTAATGGTTGCCCTTTTCCAAATAATTAAAAAAACTGTCTTCACAGATTTTTTGGCTTTGGAGTTGAACTCCAGAGAATGTGTGCGAAAAACCATATTCTATCATGATGCTACATGAATGGATGAAACTCATACCTATTGTTTGGCAATGCCTGTTGTTTGGTCAGGGAACCTTGCAGGTTTGAGTGCGCTTACCAATTCTATGTTGTAGGTCAGAACGTGCAGCATGTTTCCCATCTGCACCAAAATAATAGCCAGAACATGATGTCTGAGAGGAGCTGTTCCTGGGCCTCTTATAAGACCATAAGACATAGGAGCAGAAATTTGGCCATTCGGCCCATTGAGTCTGCTCTGCCATTCAATCATGGCTGATAGGTTTCTCAACACCATTCTCCCATCTTCTCCCCGGAACCTTTGAACCTCTTCTGTGGATCATCTGCTTAAGTAGTAGAAAGGCTTATTGTGCTTTCTGATGAGCTATATCATCGGGAGAGATCCTTGCTCCTGGTAGGCTGCCCATGAAGGCAAGGTCTGGGGGGGGTGGGGTGCCAGACAAAGTGTGGCCCAGAAAGTCTTCAATGGCAGAACAGGTGAAGGAAGACTAGAATTTCCTCGGAGTTGCCTCAACGTTGACAGAATTGTGGAAGAAACCCAATTTTACAGGTGTAAACAGGGCTACCACTGCATGTTGGGGCCTGGTTCTGGCAACAGACTGGAAAAGTTTCTAAAAAATCCCAGGCCAGTTTAAGTTTGCTGTGAAAATCATCATGGTAGATCAGCTGCTAATAACACAATTTTCTCTCACACTATTAATCTTATATCTCTCATTATATTGATCAATCTTCTCCATGAACAATGCCTTTGAGAATTGACTAATATAAATACAAGCCTTGCATCCAATGTACATTCATCACTGTCTGGGATTCACACTTCATTACAGATGCAAAACAACCTTAACAAAAAGAGTAAGAGAAAGCCAGGCATTTCATCATAGCTTCTGCTGACCTGAAACCTTAAATTGTCCCAAATGTCAGTTGAGCTCTAATGCAACCTCATCCAGTAATTACAAGCTTTGCATCCGACATATCTCTATTACTTTCTAGGTGGGCCAAATGGTGTCCTTCTGCACTATACTCTTATGTGAACTAGACTGTGCAAATTGGCAAAAAATTGTGCAGCAACCACCTCCTGCCTTAACATTCCCTGCCTTTTGACTCTGGCGTTGGCCCTGTCAAATTAGGTGGAGCCGGGGAGATACCCATATTTTAATTAGCTGTCCTGACAAAGCCACCATTAGGGGGGCTTCTTGGGTGTCTGTCAGTCCCAACAGGGAAGGAAACCAGTGTTCTGTTTAGGGTTAGAGGAGTTATGGACTCCCCCCAACCTCAGGAACATCATGACTCCACTCTCATTTTTTGGAAGCAGGCTCAGAAATTCTCATGCATTTTGTCCTGACAGCACTGTAGGTGTCTACCTACACCACATGGGCTGCAGCGGTTCAAGAAGAAAGCTCACCACCGCCTTCTCAAAGGCAACTAGAGATGAGCAATAAATGCTGGCCCAGCCAGCGAAGCCCACATCCTCTGAATGAATAAAAAAAAAGATCTGCAGGAGGTCAGTATGCAACCCAGGCCTGGACCTCCAGACAGGCCTCACTACTGCAATCCCACATTACCAGTTTGCCTCTGGTCACCAATCTCCTGACGGTCCTTTTCCAGACCAGGCCTAAGGGAACACTCTAACCTGTCTCTCTCTGAACTTGCTGCACTCCGTTCTCTCAGGTCCAACCCTTGCAGAGGCTGAGCGTCAACTCGCAGACACTTCTTCCGACCTCCCCCTGGATCATGACACCACCACTGAACATCAAGCCATTGTTTCCAGGACTGTTACTGACCCCATCTCCTCTGGAGATCTTCCTTCCACAGCTTCCAACCTGATAGTCTCGCAACCTCAGACGGCCTGCTTCTACCTCCTACCCAAAATCCACAAACAGGACTGTCCCGGCAGACCGATCGTGTCCCCACGGAACTCATTTCTTGCTATCTTGACTCCATTCTCTCTCCCCTTGTCCAGTCCCTTCCCACCTACATCCGTGATTCCTCCGACACCCTACATCATATCAACAATTTCCAGTTCCCTGGCCCCAACCGCCTCCTCTTCACCATGGACGTCCAATCCCTCTACAACTCCATCCCCCACCGGGATGGTCTGAGTGCTCTCTGCTTCTTCCTCAAACAGAGGCCCGAACAATCCCCATCCACCACTACTCTCCTCCGTCTGGCTGAACTTGTTCTCACACTGAACAATTTCTCCTTAAACTCCTCTCACTTCCTCTAAATAAAAGGTGTGGCTATGGGTACCCACATGGGTCCCAGTTATGCCTGTCTCTTTATGGGGTATGTCAAACATTCCTTGTTCCGGTCCCACTCCGGCCCCCTCCCACAACTCTTTCTCCAGTAAATCGAAGATTGTTTCGGTGCTGCTTCATGCTCTCGTCTGGACCTGGAAAAATTTATTAATTTTGCTTCCAATTTACACCCCTCCATCATTTTCACATGGTCCATCTCTGACACTTCCCTTCCCTTCCTTGGCCTCTCTGTCTCAATTTAAGGTGATAGACTGTCCACCAATATTCATTACAAGCCTACCGACTCCCACGGCTGCCTCGACTACAGCTCCTCACACCCCGCTTCCTGTAAGGACTCCATCCCATTCTCTCAGTTCTTTCGCCTCCGTCACATCTGTTCTGATGATGCCACTTTCGAAAACAGTTCCTCTGACATGTCTTCCTTCTTCCTTAACCGAGGTTTTCCACCCACGGTGATTGACAGGGCCCTCAACCGTGTCCGGTCCATCTCCCGCACATCCGCCCTCACACCTTCCTCTCCCTCCCAGAACCATGATAGGGTCCCCCTTGTCCTCACTTATCACCCCACCAGCCTCCGCATTCAAAGGATCATCCTCTGCCATTTCCACCAACTCCAGCATGATGCCACCACCAAACACATCTCTTCACCCACCCTGGCAGCATTCCGCAGGGATCATTCCCTCTGGGACACCCTGGTCCACCCCTCCATCATCCCCTACTCCTCAACGCCCTCCCACAGCACCTTCCCATGCAACTGCAGAAGGTGCAACACCTGCCCCTTTACTTCCCCTCTCCTCACCGTCCAAGGACCCAAACACTCCTTTCAAGTGAAGCAGCACTTCACTTGCACTTCCCTCAATTTAGTCTACTGCATTCGCTGCTCCCAATGCGGTTTACTCTACATTGGAGAGACCAAACGCAGACTGGGTGACCGCTTTGTGGAACACCTTCGGTCTGTCCGCAAGCATGACCCAGACCTCCCTGTCGCTTGCCATTTCAACACTCCACCCTGCTCTCATGCCCACATGTCCATCCTTGGCCTGCTGCATTGTTCCAGTGAAGCTCAATGCAAACTGGAGGAACAACACCTCATCTTCCGACTAGGCACTTTACAGCAATCCGGACTGAATATTGAGTTCAACAATTTCAGATCATGAACTCTCTCCTCCATCCCCACCCATTTTCCGATCCCCCTTTTTTCCAATAATTTATATAGATTTTTCTTTTCCCACCTATTTCCAGTATTTTTAAATGTATTTCCATCCATTGTTTTATCTCTACCTTTTAGCCTATTTCGATCCCTTCCCCCCACCCCACCCCCACTAGGGATATCTGTACCTTGCTCGTCCTGCTTTCTACCCTTAATGTCACCTATTAGCACATTCCTTAGATAATATCACCACCTTCAACACCTCTTTGACCTTTTGTCTATGACATCTTTTGGCTATCTCCACCTATCTGGCCTTCTATCCAGCTCTACTGGTCCCACCAGCTTATATTTCACCTCTTTTCTATTTTTCCTTTGTTCTGTTGAAGAGTCATACGGACTCGAAACGTTAACTGTGTTCCTCTCTGCAGATGCTGTCAGACCGGTTGAGTTTTTCCAGGTATTTTTATTTTTTTCTAAGGGAACGCTTGGCTTGGAAGCCCCTGTTTCCTGAACCTTCCCTCTCCTGTATCGATGACCTTGTTTGATAAAGGCAGAGGCCCCGCCCCTTACAAGGCCATCGAGAAACTATAGCCAAGTCCAGCACCTGATGTACGTTTAAATCCCAGCCTTGTTTGTGATCCTTACACAGGAGATACAATGGGAGAGTGCCAGAAGATTTTCAGCCCTCTTGACCTTACACTGCTAAGCGGCAGAATAATATTTCACTGCCCCACATGCTTTAATGCTCCACGACTCATGAAGCAAAAATATCATTTGATATATTATAAGAAATGTCATATATAGCAATATAAAATGGGATCCCTCTTATGATCAAAGGTTTAAAGCCGGGGTAATATGACTTTGTTAGCAGCTGTTCTCTATACACCTTTGGGAACTCATTTTGAAAGCAACATATATGAATGGATTTAAATCTCCTCTCCTAACTGCCAGTAACAGTCCTGAGTTCAATTAGTTTCAATCTGGTTTCATAGCAAGTCCACAGTGCAAAACTGCCAATAAATCTGAACTAATTGGCACTAACAATCATTTCATTCATAGAGGCCAAAAGGGATAGTGATTGTACGAATTGGATTCGTCACAATGGTACAATAAGGGAACTCTGCTGGGGATGGCTGAAAGAAATATTGCAGCAATAATGTGCAGCAGAGCTCACTCGGCATTTACCCAAGGCATTTCCAGAAGCTGCCAACCGCTCAATGCTGGCAAGGTGGAAAAGAACAGAAACATTTTTTATTTCACAGGAAAATAATCACCATCTTGGGCCTACATTTGTTTCTCCTCTTTATAAATGACATCCAGCATGGAATATCAAGCCAGATCATTCTCTTTGTAGATGACTGCCTCGTCGAACGAGCCATTACTGGAGCAGCAGATGTCCTTCAGGAAGGTCTAAATAGTCTCGTCAAACGAAATGGGCCATCCTATGGGGAATGGTGTTCAATGTAGAGAAATGTAATATAAGTGAATCAGAAAGACTCAATGCCCATCAGTACCCAACTACACAGTGCATGATTCCAACCCCACCCCCTTGACTTTACTAGAGAATGCTGGTGCTTAGGAATCCACATCCAAAATAAGTGAAAGTGGAATGTACAAAATCAATCCTTAATGCTTGGGCTCATGAATTGAAACTTCCAGCAGAATGGCGTAGCCACTTGGGACACATATTCTGCTAAAAGCATTCCCCTCCTTGAGAAAGTTCAATGCCAGCCAGCTCATTCCATTACAGAAGATTATTTGTGAGATTCTATTATCTCCCAGCTGGTCACGTCGCTAAGCTGGCATAGTCTCCAGAACTGAAGAAAGGCCCAGGTTGAGATGCCTCTGTAAAATTTTGAATGGATGATTAAATATTATTAAGCAGTACATTAAGACCAAAAGCGACTGAGGTCGAAGAGCTCATAACCAAAAGCTCCAGCTCTTTACGCCCCAACATTCTTTCTTTGCTAACTCCTCTTTCCCAAGAACAATTAAGGACTGGAACGATCTTTCACAAGCCTTAAGCTCCACAGCCTCTAGGGATTCACTTAAGGAAAATCTATTGAACGTTTTTAAATTTTCTCTTATTCTGTCATGGGATGTGGGTATTGCTGGCAAGGCCAGCATTCGCTGCCCATCCCTAATCACCCTTGAACTGAGTGGTTTGTTAGGCCATTTCAGAGCACATTTAAGAGTCAACCACATTGTTGTGGGTCTGGAGTCACATGTAGGGCCAGACCAGGTAAGGACGACGGATTTCCTTCCTGAAAGGACATTATTGAACCAGATGGGTTTTTACAAGAATTGACGACAGTTTCATGGTCACTATTAATTTGAGATTTTGGCGGGGATTTTCTGTGCCCGGCGGCGTTGGGCATGTTCGGTGGTGTGAGTGGACAATATGGCTCGATCAGTTTCACGACTGCGTGAAACCAGTTCAGGATCGTGCACTCAGCCCGTCGATGGCGGGCCGCGTTCTTTGCCATTGGATGTCGGAAACCTCATTAGCATATCATTATTAGGCCTGCCCGCTGGAATCATTCCCTCCCGCTGGATCGTCTGCCCACATCGGTGGGAAAACATATGGGTGTAGAACACGTCTTGACATGTGTAACATGCGGAAGTCCGGACTTACCCACCAGGGCCTTTCTCACATGGTGGGTGACCGAGGAGCAGAAGATGCTGGAGCCTGACATCATTGGCACTCTGGAGCAATGTCCATGGCATGCTGGGTGGATTCTCATGGGCCACAGTTTTGCCTTTGACGGGCGGGCGGGCCCGACCGACTTGGGTCGCGCCACCATTTTCCGCGGGCAGGCCAATTAAGGCCCGTCCAGCGAGTTAGTGACTCCCATGGAGAACGGGAAAATAGTCGCGGGGGTGGGCATGCTCAGACTGCCGGTTCTAATGGGGAACGGGCAGTCTGGATAAAGAATGGCCAGGCAGCCTGCTTGAGGCAGCGCACCATGGCCACTCGGGGAGCGAGGGAGGGAGCTGTGGTTTCACAGATTGTGACCATGCTTACATCAGCCTTAGTGGTTGAGGAGAAGATGGGTTCTCCCGGCAGCATATGTTGGTGTTTGTCACATTTGAGTAGTCTGGGGGCAACCTGCAGGGGAGGCAGCTAGACACATACTCAGAACTCCAACACATGTCTTGTTGATGGTGATGAGATGGTGGAAGGGGAGCCTCAAGGTGTCATGGCCAAGAGCCATCTGCTGGCATCGGCGCTGCACCTAGCTGTGCCTCCTTGCCATGGGCGCTAAGACCCGTGTGCTATTCAAAGTGATGGACGCCGAATGTGTCCAAGGTGGCCATTGGGGGAAGGGGTTCGGACCAGCCGTACTATCTTCTGGGGACTGATCACCAGTAGTGTGGACAGGAGCCACTGGAGGCCTCAGATGGGTCACTGTGGCTGGGGTGTGGCGTGCGTGTGCAGAGTACATGAGCGATCAGCCCCAATAAACCCTCTTCTCTGTTCTGCAGGCAAAATCTGAGCACAATCAGCGGGAGCGCCAGAGGACTGGTGGTGAGCACGCCCTGCTCCAGCACCTCACCACCTTCGAGGAGCAGGCCTTGGAGCTGGGGAGGAGGCAGGCGGCCAGGGTGGCAGGTGGCGGGGAGGCTGGGGTCCAGCGGCCAGGTATTTGAGGGCCACAGTCCCATCCACTCTGTCTGCCCACCATCCAAACCACTGATGGTTGCTGCAATTATTAATGCCGCATAACTGCTCATTCACAGACTGAGACACTCTGACGTGTGGGTCATACACAAAGGTCCCTCATCCCCTTGAGGATGCGCGTCTCCACCACCTTCCAAAGTCGCCTTATCCCATTTGTGACCACTATCCCCATGGCCTAACATGCCATGGCATCGCTGCTGCACAGCCAAAGGCTTTTTGCATCTTAGGGGGTTTGGGACCTCCAACACCCTTTCAGCCAGTGCGCCCCACATTACCCTGTCCAAAAGGTCCTCAGCACCTCACCTGTCAACCTCATGCCATTCAACTTAAATAAATGCCACCACGTTACTCACCCCTGCGCCAAGGGGAAATGTTGCCTTCTGTCCATCTGTTCTATGCCCCTCCTAACGGTATGAAGGTCAATAATGTGACCTGTCAATCTCCTGTGCTCCACAGCAAATGTCGCAAGTGTTTGCGATGTTTCCTCATCACTCCAACTCTCCAGGCCAGCATGCATCCAGGTCAGGAACCTCTGCACTCTCCCCACTCCAACGGTACATAACATTCCATGTGGCATTCCTGAGGCCATCTGACCAGCCTGTCTGTATGCGGGTCTAATGTTTGGGCTTCCTCTTGACTCTTTTCCACCCCACCAATGTTCGTCTTCTTAGGGTCTTGAAGGGTGAGCGACTTATGAGGCTGGGGGGGAAAGGGATGAAAGGTTTAACTGACTGAACGCTAACTGATGCACTGTCCTTGTTGTTAATTTCAGCATCACCATCGCATGGCCGCGCCCATAGACACCACAGCCCCCCCTCCACACCTGAGGCCCAAGACGTGCAACCTGCGGCCCATCATTTCAGCCAACCAGGCACCAGCACAGACACAAACCCCTCGGTGGGAAATTTACCATCGGGTAGTGTCCCAGGTCACAGTGCAGAGGGAACATCGCAATCGCTGGAGGAGATGATAGGGGCAGAGAGTGCCGATGGCGCCAGCAGCCGGAGGGGACGAGGCACATGCTGAGTCCGGCACTGATAATGTGCCTCTGCAGTTGTCACCAATGCAGCAGCTGCAGGACAAGCGGCAGGATTCGTGGGAGCATCTGGCAGGGTTGCATGAGGGAATGCTTCAGTTGGGGTCTGTGGTGGAGGAGTCCAGGCAGAGTGTCAGTGAAGGTATGAACCTCAGGGCAGAGCTTCAGGCTTCCTCCATTGAGAGATTGGCGACTCTCATGGAGAGGGGGTTCAATCGGATGGAAAATCTTCTGATTGGGCTACGCTCTGACCTGCAAGCCCTCACAGCGGTACTGGCCACGGGTGGTCGTTCCCAATGTGGGAGAAGTTGTGGGCACCAAGCGTCGGCGCTTGGTGCCCATGCATCTGCGGTGAGCAGGGAGGTCTAATGGGACCTCACCTCAGCGCAGCAGCTGCCTGTCGATGCTGCGAGCTCCTCACAGGGTGCTCTGGATATAGGCATCGTGGGAGCTGCCTGGGTACCTTACACAGACTTGCAGAATCTGCATCCTGTGATCACACACTATCTGCATGTTCATGGAGTGGAAGCCCTTACTGTTGGCGAAGGCACCGGGCTCACCTGCTGGCGCTTTGATGGCCACGTGTGTGCAGTCGAGAGCACCCTGGACGCGGGGGAAGCCAGCAATGGCCGCAAAGCCTCTGGCTCGCTGTACCTGACTTGCCTGGTCGCAGCGGAAGTGGATGAAGGTCAATGCTCATCTGAACAGAGCGTCTGTAACCTGCTTGACACAAGTGTGGACAGCTGATTGGGAGACACCGCAAAGATCACCCACCGAGCTCTGGAAGGAGCCAGGGGCATAGAAGTTGAGGGCAACTGTGAGCTTCAGAGCCTCTGGCATGGGGTGTTCACCCACACAGTTTGGAGAGATCTCAGGGCCAATCATCTGACAGATATAGGTCACTGTCTCCCTTGAGAGTCGGAACCTCCTTCGGCACTGCACCTCAGTCATATTGAGGTAGCTGCTTCGCCGCCTGTTAACCTTGGCAGCAGGATAGTGGCATCTTCTGCAGCCCCTTCCACCTTGGACAACCTCTTGGCCCTGCACCCCTTGTGCCTGCGCCTGGCCTCCCAAAGGTGGCTCCCCTGGAGGCTGATTGTCCACTCCTGGCCTCCTCCTTATTCTATCCCTCCCTTCCTCCTCAGGGGAGCTGCCTCCAGTGGAGATGTCAGAACCCATATCCCCAGGCTAAATGGAGGCCTCCGGAAAGCTGCAGGCCTGAGAAAGATTACTGTCTGCAGACTGGTTTCAAAGTACACAAAAAGCTCTTTGAAATTGATGTGAACTGTTAACAATCACACAGGCAACTTTAAAACACCTTCTGCAATTAAAACCTCATGGAAAACATGAACAACTGAGTCCACATATCCTGCCAGTGCATGAGTTTTATTAAGAAATCTCCTACCCGCCTGCCCGTTGGGCCTGTGCTCCGACCTGAAGTTCGCACGGGCCCCTCAAAATCCTCGACAAGTGGCAAATTAAGGGCCTTAACGAGGCCTTTAATTAATGGTGGGCGAGCGTCCCGCTGCTGTGTGTGCCCACCGACTGAAATATTGCGATGCCGCACGCTGACGTCGGGACGCTTGCGTGACATTTTTAGCGCTGACGTGCGGGCTCCATCACCCGCACGTCAGCCAGAAAATTCTGCCCGTGGACATGGCTCTGCTGTGAAGCAGCTCATGGAAGTTGGAAAGTCATCGTTGATGCTCAAAATGGATGATGGTTGAGGGGGTGGGAGAGGAAGGTCTCAGATCAGCTGGGAGAGGAAGAGGTGTCTGGGGAATGAGGTTGGGAGGGGGGAATGAAGGTGTCAGGGGAGTGAGGTTGGGAGGAGAATGAAGGTGTCGGGGGGGATGTTGGGGGTGGGGGAAGGGAGAATGAGGGGAGGAAGGGGAGCAGGGGAGAAGGCGGCAACTGCAGAGATAGGTGTAAGTGGGGGTTAAAGATGCAAGGGAAGAGGTGCAGAGAGGGGAGGGGTGTCCAGGGTGAGGAAAAGGTGCGGAGAGAGGAAGGAGTATGGGTGGAGGAAGAGGTAAGAGTGGAGGAAGGATTCAGGAAGGGAGTAGGAGTATGGCTGGAGGAAGAAGTGAGGCTGGAGGAAGAGGTAAGGCTGGAGGAAGGAGTCGGTAGGGGAACTAAGGACTAAGGGTGGTGGAAGAGGTAAGGGTGGAGGAAGGAGTCAGGAAAGGGGAGCTGGGCTGAACCTGCCTCTAGATACTGTGGACATATGTCCTTGTGGTGATCATCAGTGATCACTAAATTGTGAACCCGAGCCTGCTCTGTATCTAGGTCCCACCGAGGTGTGTGTCTGCGCTGGTGGAGGATATGGGGTAAGTGCTGTGACAGGTCTTCCAGGCTGCATATTTCCACCTCTTTACTGGAGGAGGAGTCCTCTTGGCTGTAGATAAGGACCTGAATGGAGCTGAGGGAGCTCCTGGCTGAGGGTGTTGGTCCCTTGGCAGTGCTCCCTGTGAACCAACCTAGAGGTCATTAGTGCATGGCAGCAGAGTCAAAAGCAGGAGAGAGAACACTCACAGTTGCACTAAGGGAGGGATGACCTGGTGCAGGATCCTCAGGTGGGTGTACACCGTCGACCTCACCATCACCGCAGGCAGGGTCCATGTCCTCACCAGTCAGTGTGATGGCACACTCTTCAAAGTGAGTGAGGGGCCTAATGTGGGCCACTCCACCTCCCCGGTCTGGGACCTCTTCCTGCTGATGTGAGCAGGCTTCTCCTGCATGAAAACAGATGGAGAGAGTGTGAGCAGGACACATGGCACTGCGTGAATTGTTTGTGTGGTGAGCGGAGCCATGGACAGGAATAAGGATGTGAGCTCGAGAGGGTATGAGCCTGATGGAGATGTGAGGGTGTGTGTGAGAGTTAGTGGTGTTGTCCCTTTAGGTGTGAGATCCCTGTGGATGTGTGATGGGTTTGTGGGTGTGTGAGTTGAGAGTGATGAGAAGAGTGAGTTACCTTGGCAGAATGGATGAGACCATTCATCCTGTGGTGGCACTGGGTGGCTGTCCTCTTTTGCCAGGCATTGGCACTGACCACCGCTGCCAGCTCCTGTCATGCTGGATTGGTGATGCTGCTGCCCATCCTGCGGCCACAGTGGGGGTAGAGGGCATCGTGGCGGACCTCCACGGCATCCAAATGGCATTCCTGTGATGCATCATTAAACCTGGGCGCTACAGTCTTTTTGTCTTTCTTGGACATTTTCCCTGTACTAGTCGAGGGCTGGAAGCATTGATGTGTGCATGCAGCTGCAGGACGAGAGCTGTACTGGGGAAGGAGGGTCTCTCAGGGTGTGTGTGAGGACACATGTTGACCTGCGCAAGTGGCCTCAAAATGGTGAGGGCTGAGGAGGCAGTCTCCAGAGGAGATGAGGCCAGATGGACATGTGAGGGTCTGTGTGTATGAGAATGGGTGGTGATGTCCCTTGAGCTGGCAGTGAGTGAGATGCCAGTGAATGTGCGATGTGCTTGAGTGTGTGAGTTTAGAGTGATGAGATGGTTGCCATACCCTGACTGCGTGGGTGAGATTTGCACTTGGCCCTGGACTCTATGGTCACACACCCTGATGGACAATGTCTAGGGAAGAGGGGGATGAGGCACTTGACCTCCCTCCAAGTGCCCCTTTGCCTCAAGGAGTCAGGGAGGGGCACCCACAGGGAGGATGAGTGTCAGCCAGACACTCCAAGGTTGTCCAATCACTCTGCTGGTCCACTCCAGCTGGTCAGGCAAGAAGGGTGCATCTGCCTCTGAGCAGGAGACCCTTATAGGCCAAGGCCCTTCAGGCCTCGGGCCACCAGATGATGGTCATCACAGACACCAGGACGTAGCAGTCAGCAGGCTGCCTCCACCTCTGCTGCAGATGTTGGGGCGGCACCCAGGCATAGTGGTCGGATTAGGAAAATTAAGAAATATTGAAATCACTTTTGGGTCATGGGTGTGCAACCGCTGTAAAAATATTGCACTTTTGCGAATACATTAGATGTTTGTGTGAATGGCTTGGTCAGCTGGAGACCTTGTGATTATATACATATGAATCCTTTTATTTCGAGGTTTAGCCATCCTCCCACACAGTGATATTCTCCCTTTGTGAGATTCAATTCAGGTGATGTCAACCTCACTGAAGATAATTGCTGCACCCTTGTCTGATGTCATGGAGATGTGATAAAATCTTTACTGGAATGTTTGCTAAATGCATTTATGACCCTTCTTCCTCATGACACGCTATTGTGTGAGGGCAGCTCAGCAGCCTTGAAGGATTAGTGACAACTGTGTCTCCTCAGTGGTTGTGCCAAAGGACAAGACCTGGACGGGAGGACGATATTCCCAACATGTCCTCATCTGACTGGACGCTGTAGTTTCTCATTAATGTGGCGATGACTGCATGAAGTAAGTTGCTGCAGCGTCCTCGCTGTTGTGTTGACTCCCACTCCCCAGAGCGAGATGCAAGGTAAGCTGCTGACCTTCTTAGGGATCATCGCCTGGTGAATCATAAGGCTGGAAGATGCAAGCCTGAATGTTGAACTTGCTCTCAATGTGACTGCTTGGACATCCCTTTCAATACAATGGAATAGCATTGAGGGACAGGAGAAAAGTGGCCATCTCTCGTTGCCTTTACTTTACTCCTCCTGGAATCTGATAGCAATTAAAGTGGCACGGGCACATCTCCCACGTTACGTTTCCTCGATGGCATTGTCCCGTGGAGGCTGACCCTCATCACCCTCTTCAGGTTCCCGGCCCTCCTGCACTTCATCCTCCTAGGAGCTCACATCCCCTTCCATGTCTCACTCTGGCAAGGGATCCCCCTTTGCAACACCAGGTTATGAAGGGCGCAGTACACAACGATGATGCAGGATACCCTATCTGCTGTATACTGCAGAGTCCCACCTGAGCGGTCCAGATATCGGAAGTGCATCTTCAGAATGCCAATGGTCTGCTTGATTAGGGAGTGTGAGGAGCTCCGAAATACTCTGAGGGCAATGCACGGGTGTCATGAGCCAGTGTTTCAGTGGGTACGCCTTATCCCCAAGCAGCCATCCCTGTAGATGCTCAGACCTTTCGAATATCTGAGGCACCTGGGAGTGACTCAGGATGTATGAGTCATGGCAACTCCCAGGGTACCTGGCACAAACATGCATTATCTACTTCCAATGGTCACACACCAGTTGAACATTGATGGAATGACAGCCTTTGCGGTTTATAAACATTAGGAGCTGCTGCCATGGAGCCCTTAAAGCCACATGGGTGCAGCCGATTGCACCCTGCACTCTTGGGAAGCCTGAGATAGCTGCAAACTCATTGAATCTCGCAGCCTGGCTAGCATCATCGAGGGTAAACCTCACATAGTGATGTGCCTTGCTGTAGAGGTGCAGAGGGCAACTGTGACCTCTTTTTAAAAATTCATTTATGGGATGTGGGCATTGCTGCCTAGGCCAGCATTTATTGCCCATCCCTAGCTGCCCTTGAGAAGGCGGTGGTGAGCTGCCTTTTTGAACCACTGCAGTCTATATGCTGTAGGTACACCCACAGTGCTGTTAGGGAGGGAGTTCCAGGATTTTGACCCAGCGACAGTGAAGGAACGGCGATATATTTCCTAGTCAGGATGATGCATGACTTGGAGGGGAACTTCTAGGTGGAGGTGTTCTCGTGCGTCTGCTGCCCTTGTCCTTCTAGATGGTTTCGGGCATGGGTTTGGAAGCCTTGGTGTAAGGGGCCTTGGTGAGTTCCTGCAGTATATCTTGTAGATGGTACACACTGCTGCCACTGTGCATCGGTGGTGGAAGGAGTGAATGTTTGTGGATGCATCGATGTGTGGAGGACTGCGAGGTGCCACAGAAGTCCTCTGTGGATCCGTGGAACAATCCGCAGGCAAAGAAATTGAGCGCTGCAGTCAGTCACCTTCAAGGCCACTGACAGGGGTAACCTCCAACTCCACAGGGCGTTAGTTCCTCATGAAGAATGTGGCATATGTGATCACCAGAGCTCGGGAAAAGTGCAGACGAGTGTGGCATTGTCTCTCACTCATCTGCAAATAGGAGATCCTTCTTCGATAAACCCTTGGTCTAGCAAGTTGCCTGGGTCTATCCTCCTAATCCCCATATTCTTGCTGTGGCTCCCCTGCACCTGGGCCTTAGTCATGGCTTCCTCCTGAAGCTGCACTCAGCGTTGCCTGACCCATCTTCTCCTCCTCCATTCTATTAGAACACTCAAAAAGGCAGCATTGAGCCCTGCATCCATAACAGTTTTTTTCCTTCTCTCTGAAATGAAAGATTGAGTAGATTAATGAATAACAGGTGGAAATAGTGAAGCTCACAATCTTGAACCAATAGCAACTGTATCGGTCTATAGTGGCTTCTGCCCTACTAGACTTGCCACGGATGCAGCCTTGTATCTGAGGCACTATCATATACATCAAAATGACCAAGCTGTCATCCCTGAGATTTAACATCCGAATTCCACAGAGGTTGGAGAAGGTTTGAATGACATGTGCGACCTGACCTAGCTCCGTGCTCCAAGCTCAGATCTGCCATACAAATTAATAATAAGTTGCTCGTGATTAATGGCTGGATGCCCTTTGGCCCATTATGAATGCCAATTGTGGAAAGCGCATGAAAGTCTTCCATTGATGGAATGCTATATACGCAGCAGCTGTGCCTTCTTAATGGTTGCCTGCATTCCCAGATTTCACCTTCCTGTGTGTTAACGTGGAAATACAGTGACTGCGAAGCAGTTCGGAGAAGGTTTACCAGGCTAATACCAGGAATGGGTGGGTTGTCTTCTGAGGAAACGTTGGACAGGCTAGGCTTGTATCCACTGAAGTTTAGAAGAGTAAAAGGTGACATTATTGAAACCTTTACGAACCTGAGGAGTTTTGACAGGGTGGATGTGGAGAGAATGTTTCCTCTTGAGGGAGAATCTAGAACTAGGGGTCACGGTTTAAAAATAAGGGGTCACTCATTTAAGACAGAGATGAGGAGAAGTTTTTTCTCTCAGGGGGCCGTGAGTCTTTGGAACTCTCTTCCTCAAAAGGCAGTGAAAGCAGAATCTTTGAATATTGTTAAGGCAGAGCTAGATAGATTCTTGGATTAACAAGAGTGTGAAAGGTTATCAGGGATATCCGGGAGTTTACAATCAGACCAGCCATGATCTTATTGAATGATGAAGCCAGCTTGAAGGGCCGAGTGGCCTACTCCTGCTCCTAGTTCGTATGTTAGTATGCACGTACGTTAAGCCAGTGCATACGTTTCCCTGTTACAGTGCGGCAAAAGGAATGGGTTCCAATGGCTAGCTTCTCAAGGGGGTCTTCCTCCTTCCTCTCAGTTCAGACACAATTTTAATCTTGTGGCCACAACAAGTTAGAGGCCGCCCCCAGAAAGGGCCCTATAGTCCAGCAGTGTGCTCCTCCCACACTGCTCAGGCCCCTCCCATGCAGATTCGCTACTACTTTCAATTTAAACTGCACCATTAGTTTGAGAGTGCAAGATAGTTGTTCATGACCAACTTCAACATTCTCTCTCTCACTGTCCGTGTCCCAGAAATTTACCTGGAAGCTCAGGAGGTGAAGTTAGAGCTCCCTCCTGTTATTCCCCAGCTTCCCCTAGTAATACTGGATTCCATTGTCGTTGTAGACCACATTCCTGCCCTCACATCTCAGCCCATCACTGTTGACATGTCCATGCCCCATGTGGACCTCACCCCATCTATCTAGAAGGTTTGTGCATGGTCACCTTCAGAGCAGATGCCACTGCCCCCATGAAAGTTTCACATACCACTCTGCCCATCCTGCTTATTATGTTTTCCCCAGATACAGGCTGCAGATACCTCCCATAACCAACCCATCCGATCTGCAAACTCGTACATGACAAAGACAGACGAATCAGTGAACATGGACTGTGAAAATGCCCTGTACACCAAGCAGTGCATTGTCCCATTTGAGCACACAGCCATGGCTTGCTGCACCCCAGGACTGTCTCTACACTCGGACTCCTGACTGTGAACCCAGGACTGTCTCTGCTCTCTGACTCCTGACTGTGAACCCAGGACTGTCTCTGCTCTTTGACTCTTGACTGTGAACCCAGGACTGTCTCTACTCTCTGACTCCTGACTGTGAACCCAGGACTGTCTCTGCTCTCTGACTCCTGACTGTGAACCCAGGACTGTCTCTGCTCTCTGACTCCTGACTGTGAACCCAGGACGGTCTCTACACTCGGACTCCTGACTGTGAACCCAGGACTGTCTCTACACTCTGACTCCTGACTGCGAACCCAGGACTGTCTCTACACTCTGACTCCTGACTGTGAACCCAGGACTGTCTCTACACTCGGACTCCTGACTGTGAACCCAGGACTGTCTCTACACTCGGACTCCTGACTGTGAACCCAGGACTGTCTCAACACTCTGACTCCTGACTGTGAACCCAGGACTGTCTCTGCTCTCTGATTCCTGACTGTGAACCCAGGACTGTCTCTACACTCGGACTCCTGACTGTGAACCCAGGACTTTCTCTGCTCTCTGACTCCTGACTGTGAACCCAGGACTGTCTCTACACTCTGACTCCTGACTGTGAACCCAGGACTGTCTCTACACTCTGACTCCTGACTGTGAACCCAGGACTGTCTCTGCTCTCTGACTCCTGACTGTGAACCCAGGACTGTCTCTACACTCTGACTCCTGACTGTGAACCCAGGACTTTCTCTGCTCTCTGACTCCTGACTGTGAACCCAGGACTGTCTCTGCTCTCTGACTCCTGACTGTGAACCCAGGACTGTCTCTACACTCTGACTCCTGACTGTGAACCCAGGACTGTCTCTACACTCGGACTCCTGACTGTGAACCCAGGACTGTCTGTACACTCGGACTCCTGACTGTGAACCCAGGACTGTCTCTACACTCTGACTCCTGACTGTGAACCCAGGACTGTCTCTACACTCTGACTCCTGACTGTGAACCCAGGACTGTCTCTACACTCTGACTCCTGACTGTGAACCCAGGACTGTCTCTGCTCTCTGACTCCTGACTGTGAACCCAGGACTGTCTCTACACTCGGACTCCTGACTGTGAACCCAGGACTTTCTCTGCTCTCTGACTCCTGACTGTGAACCCAGGACTGTCTCTGCTCTCTGACTCCTGACTGTGAACCCAGGACTGTCTCTACACTCTGACTCCTGACTGTGAACCCAGGACTGTCTCTACACTCTGACTCCTGACTGTGAACCCAGGACTGTCTGTACACTCGGACTCCTGACTGTGAACCCAGGACTGTCTCTACACTCTGACTCCTGACTGTGAACCCAGGACTGTCTCTACACTCGGACTCCTGACTGTGAACCCAGGACTGTCTGTACACTCGGACTCCTGACTGTGAACCCAGGACTGTCTCTGCTCTCTGACTCCTGACTGTGAACCCAGGACTGTCTCTACACTCTGACTCCTGACTGTGAACCCAGGACTGTCTCTACTCTCTGACTCCTGACTGTGAACCCAGGACTGTCTCTACACTCTGACTCCTGACTGTGAACCCAGGACTGTCTCTGCTCTCTGACTCCTGACTGTGAACCCAGGACTGTCTCGACACTCTGACTCCTGACTGTGAACCCAGGACTGTCTCTGCTCTCTGACTCCTGACTGTGAACCCAGGACTGTCTCTACACTCGGACTCCTGACTGTGAACCCAGGACTGTCTCTACACTCTGACTCCTGACTGTGAACCCAGGACTGTCTCTACACTCGGACTCCTGACTGTGAACCCAGGTCTGTCTCTACACTCTGACTCCTGACTGTGAACCCAGGACTGTCTCTGCTCTCTGACTCCTGACTGTGAACCCAGGACTGTCTCTACACTCTGACTCCTGACTGTGAACCCAGGACTTTCTCTGCTCTCTGACTCCTGACTGTGAACCCAGGACTGTCTCTGCTCTCTGACTCCTGACTGTGAACCCAGGACTGTCTCTACACTCTGACTCCTGACTGTGAACCCAGGACTGTCTCTACTCTCTGACTCCTGACTGTGAACCCAGGACTGTCTCTACACTCTGACTCCTGACTGTGAACTCAGGACTGTCTCTGCTCTCTGACTCCTGACTGTGAACCCAGGACTGTCTCTGCTCTCTGACTCCTGACTGTGAACCCAGGACTGTCTCGACACTCTGACTCCTGACTGTGAACCCAGGACTTTCTCTGCTCTCTGACTCCTGACTGTGAACCCAGGACTGTCTGTACACTCGGACTCCTGACTGTGAACCCAGGACTGTCTCTGCTCTCTGACTCCTGACTGTGAACCCAGGACTGTCTCTACACTCTGACTCTTGACTGTGAACCCAGGACTGTCTCTACACTCGGACTCCTGACTGTGAACCCAGGACTGTCTCTACACTCTGGCTCCTGACTGTGAACCCAGGACTGTTTTTGCTCTCTGACTCCTGACTGTGAACCCAGGACTGTCTCTACACTCTGACTCCTGACTGTGAACCCAGGACTGTCTCTGCTCTCTGACTCCTGACTGTGAACCCAAGACTGTCTCTACACTCGGACTCCTGACTGTGAACCCAGGACTGTCTCTACACTCTGACGCCTGACTGTGAACGCAGGACTATCTCTACTCTCTTACTCCTGACTGTGAGTCCCGGACCAGGGTTTGATTTTCAAAGAGTTCTCCATTGACTGAGCACTACACTGTATGTCTTCCCCTGGCCGCACCTCCTTCATGTATCTCAGTATGACTCATGCCTCTTGTGGAACACTAACACACACCACCATACTTTCCAATTCCAGAGTCTGCGTGCATCCCCTCCCATTCATACATGTGGTATCCCATCCTCCCCCTTATTTGTCAGCATTTCAAGAGCAAGTGGCACATGGTACAGCACCACCTGCAAGTTCCCCTCCTAGCCACTTGCCATCTTGACTTGGAAATGTATTGCTGTTCCTTCACTGTCGCTGGGTCAAAAGCCTGGAACTCTCTTCAATGGCACTGTGGGTGTAACTACATGACATGGACTGCAGCGGTTCAAGAAGGGAACTCGCCACCACCAATGATGGAAGAGCCCAGTACATCAGTGCAAAAGATAAGGCTGAAACATTTGCTACAATCCTCAGCCAAAAGTGCTGAATGGGTGATCAGTCTCAGCCTCCTCTAGAGGCCCCCAACATCGCAGATGCCAGTCTTCAGCTAAATTGATTCACTCCAGAAGATATCAACAAACGGCTGAAGGCACTGGACAATGCAAAGTCTATGGGCCCTGACAATATTCCGGCAATAGTACTGAAGACTTGTGCTCCAGAACTTGCCACGCCCCTAGACAAGCTGTTCCAGTACAGCTACAATACTGGCATCTACCCGACTATGTGCCCAGGTATGTCCTGTACTCAAAAAGCAGGACAAATCCAACCCAGCCAATTACCGCCACATCAATCTACTCTCGATCGTCAGTAAAGTAATGGAAGGGGTCATCAACAGTGCTATCAAGCGGCACTTGCTTAGCAATAGCCTGCTCACTGGTGCCCATTTTGGGTCCCACAGGGCCACTCAGCTCCTGACCTTATTACAGCCTTGGTTCAAACATGGACAAAAGAGCTGAACTCTCGAGGTGAGGTGAGAGTGACTGCTCTTGACATCAAGGCAGCATTTGAATGAGATTAGCATCAAGGAACCCTTGCAAAACTAGAGTCAATGGGAATCAGGGGAAAACTCTCCCTGACTGTAGGAGTCATACCTAGCACAAAGGAAGATGGTTGTGATTGTTGGAGGTCAGTCACCTCAGCTCCAGGACATCACTGCAGGAGTTCCTCAGAGTGGTGTCCTAGGCCCAACCATCTTCAGCTGCTTCATCAATGACTTTCCTTCCATCATAAGGTCAGAAGTGGGGATGTTCGCTGATGATTGCACAATGTTCAGCACCATTCATGACTCCTCCGATACTGAAGCAGTCCATGTCCAAATGCAGCAAGACCTGGACAATATTCAGGCTTAAGATGACAAGTGGCAAGTAACATTTGCATCACACAAATGCCAGACAATGACCATCTCCAACAAGATATAACCTAGAACAAAAACAAATATACCTGGAAAAACTCAGCAGGGCTGACAGCATCTGCGGAGAGGAACACAGTTAATGTTTTGAGTCTGAATGACTTTTCATCAGAGCTAAGGAAAAATAGAAAAGAGGTGAAATATAAGCTGGTTTAAGGGGTGGGATGGGACTGGTAGAGCTGGATAGAGGGCCAGTGATAGGTGGAGATAACAAAAAGGTGTCATAGGCAAAAGGACAAAGGTGTTGAAGGTGGTGAAATTGGCTAAGAAATGTGCTAATGGGGACATTAAGGGTAGAAAGCAGGACGAGCAAGGTACAGATAGTCCTAGTGGGGGTGGAGTGGGGTGAAGGGATCGAAATAGGCTAAAAGGTAGAGATAAAACAATGTATGGAAATACATTTAAAAATAATGGAAATAGGTGGGAAGAGAGAAATATATAAAAATATATATATATAAAAATTGATAAATTATTGGAAAAAGGGGGATCGGAAAGGGTAGGGATGGAGGAGAGAGTTCACGATCTAAAGTTGTTGAACTCAATATTCAGTCCAGAAGGCTGTAAAATGCCTAGTCGGAAGATGAGGTGCTGTTCCTCCAGTTTGCGTTGAGCTTCACTGGAACATTGTAGCAGGCCAAGGACGGACATGTGGACATGAGAGCAGGGTGGTGTGTTGAAATGGCAAGCGACAGGGAGGTCTGGGTCATGCTTGCGGACAGACCGAAGGTGTGCGTTTGGTCTCTCCAATGTAGAGGAAACCCAGTCTGCGTTTGGTCTCTCCAATGTAGAGGAAACCGCATTGGGAGCAGCGAATGCAGTAGACCAAATTGAGGGAGGTGCAAGCGAAATGCTGCTTCACTTGAAAGGAGTGTTTGGGCCCTTGGACGGTGAGGAGGGGGGAAGTAAAGGGGCAGGTGTTGCACCTTCTGCGGTTGCATGGGAAGGTGCCGTGGGAGGGGGTTGAGGTGTAGGGGTTGATGGAGGAGTGGACCATGGTGTCCCGGAGGGAATGTTCCCTATGAAATGCCACCAAGGGGGGTGAAGGGAAGATGTGTTTGGTGGTGGCATCATGCTGGAGTTGGCGGAAATGGCGGAGGATGATCCTTTGAATGCGGAGGCTGGTGGGGTGATAAGTGAGGACAAGGGGGACCCTATCATGTTTCTGGGAGGGAGTGGAAGGTGTGAGGGCGGATGCACGGGAGATGGGCCGGACACAGTTGAGGGCCCTGTCAACCACCGTGGGTGGAAAATCTTGGTTAAGAAAGAAGGAAGACATGTCAGAGGAACTGTGTTTGAAAGTGGCATCATCAGAACAGATGCGACGGAGGCGATGGAACTGAGAGAATGGGATGGAGTCCTTACAGGAAGAGGGGTGTGAGGAGCTGTAGTCGAGGTAGCTGTGGGAGTCGGTCGGCTTGTAATGAATATTGGTGGACAGTCTATCACCAGAAATTGAGACAGAGAGGTCAAGGAAGGGAAGGGGGGTGTCAGTGATGGACCATGTGAAAATGATGGAGGGGTGGAAATTGGAAGCAAAATTAATAAATTTTTCCAGGTCCAGACGAGAGCATGAAACAGCACCAAAGCAGTCATCGATGTACTGAAGAAAGAGTTGTGGGAGAGGGCCTAAGTAGGACTGGAACAAGGAATGTTCCACATACCCAATAAAGAGACCGACATAACTGGGGCCCATGTGGGTACCCATAGCCACACCTTTTATTTGGATGAAGTGAGAGGAGTTTAAGGAGAAATTCTTCAGTGAGGGAACAAGTTCAGCCAGACGGAGGAGCGTAGTGGTGGATGGGGATTGTTCGGGCCTCTGTTCGAGGAAGAGGTGGAGAGCCCTCAGACCATCCCGGTGGGGGATGGAGGTGTAGAGGGATTGGACGTCCATGGTGAAGAGGAGGCAGTTGGGGCCAGGGAACTGGAAATTGTTGATATGAGGTAGGGCGTGAGAGGAATCACGGATGTAGGTGGGAAGAGACTGGACAAGGGGAGAGAGAATGGAGTTAATTTAGCAAGAAATGAGTTCCGTGGGGCAGGAACAGGCTGACACGATCAGTCTGCCGGGACAGTCCTGTTTGTGGATTTTGAGTAGGAGGTAGAAGCGGGCCACCCGAGGTTGGGAGACTATGTGGTTGGAAGCTGTGGAGGGAAGATCTCCAGAGATATAACCTAACTATCGCCCCTTGATGTTCAATGGCATTACCATCACTGAATCCCCCACTATCAACATCCTGTGAGTCACCATTTACCCGGAGCTGAACTGGACTAGCCATATGAATACTGTGGCTACAAGTGCAGGGCAGAGGCCTTGAATCGTGTGATGAGTAACTCACTTCCTGACTCCCTAAAGCCTGTCCAACATCTACAAGGCACAAGTCAGGAATGTGATGGAATACTCCCCACTTGCCTGGATGAGTCCAGCTCCCACAACACTCAAGATGCAACAAGGAGAGGAAAACATTAGTGGGAGTTGTATATGGGCCTCCAAACAGTAGTGGTGAGGTAGGGGACAGTATTAAACAGGAAATTAGAGATGCATGTAACAAGGGTGCTACAGCAATCATGGGTGACTTTAGTCTACATATAGACTGGCCCAACCAAATTAGCAATAATACTGTGGTGGATGAATCCCTGGAGTGTGTTTGAGACTTTTTTTTGTTAGACCAGTACATCGAGGGAACAGGCTATCCTAGATATGGTTTTGTGCAATGAGAAGGGGTTAATTAATAATTTTGTTGTGTGGGGTCCTTTAGGGAGCATTGACCATAACATGATAGAATTCTTCATTAGGGTGGAAAGTGAAGTAGTCCAATCTGAAACTAGGGTCCTAAATCTAAACAAAAGAAACTACAAAGGTATGAGGTGTGAGTTTGCTAAGATAGATTGCAGAGCTTCAATAATAGGCATGACTGTGGATAGGCAATGGCAATATTTAAGGATTGAGCGAATCTATGCATTGCAACAGTTATATATTCCTTTTTGGTGCAAAAACACAACAGGAAAAGTGGCCCAACCATGGCTAACAAAATAAATTAAAGATAATATTAGGTCTAAACAGGAGTCATATAAAGTTACTAGGAAAACTACCAAGCCCGAGGTTTGGGAGCAGTTTAGAATTCAGCAAAGGAGGACTAAGAGATTGATTAAGAGGGGAAATATAAAGTATGGGAGTAAATTTGCAAGGAACATAAAAGAGGACTGTAAAAGCTTCTTTAAGTATGTAAGAAGGAAAAGGTTGGTGAAGACAAATGTAGGTCCCTTACAGTCTGAAACAGGGGAATTTATAATACAAAATAAGGATGTGGCACAGGAATTAAATAATTACTTTAGTCCTGTCTTCACGGAGGAAGACACAAATAATTTCCCAGAGATATTAGGGAACCAAAGATCTAGTGAGAAAGAGGAATTGAAGGAAATTAGTATTACTAAAAAAATAGTACTGGAGAAATTAGTGGAACTGGATAAATCCCCGGGGCCTGATGATCTACATCCCAGGGTACTAAAGGAGGTGGCCATGGAAATAGTGGATGTGTTGCTTGTTACCTTCTAAAATTCTGTAGATTCTGGAACAGTCCCTGCAGATTGGAGGGTGGAAAATGTAACCCCACTATTTAAAAAAGGAGAGAGGGAGAAAACAGGGAATTACAGACCAGTTAGCCTAACATCAGTGAATAGGGAAAACACTAGAATCTATTATAAAGGATGTAATAACAGGACACTTAGAAAATATCAACGGGCTTGGACAAAGTCAACATGGATTTATGAAAGGGAAATCAGGTTTGACAAACCTACTGGAGTTTTTTGAGGACGTAACTAGCAGAATAGATAAGAGAGAGCCAGTGGATGTGGTGTATTTGGATTTCCAGAAAGCTTTTGATAAAGTCCCAGATAAGAGGTTAGTGTGTAAAATTAAAGCACATTAGATTGGGGGTAATATATTGACATGGATTGAGAATTGGTTAGCAGACAGGCAACAGAGAGTATGAAGGAATGGGTCCTTTTCAGAATGACAAGCGGTGACTAGTGGGGTACCACAGGGATCAGTGCTTTGGCCCCAGCTATTCACAATATATAACAATAATTTGGATGAGGGAACCAAATGCAATATTTCCAAGTTTGCTCATGACACAAAACTGGGTGAGATCATGAGCTGGTGAGGAGGATGTTAAAAGGCTACAAGGCAATTTAGACAAGTTGAGTGAGTGGGCAAATGCATGGCAGATGCAGTACAACGTGGATAAGTGTGATGTTATCCATTTTGGTAGGAAAAACAGAATAGTAGAGTATTATTTAAATGGCGATAGATTGAGAAATGTTGATGTACAAAGGGACCTGAGTGTCCTTGTATACCAACCACTAAAAGCAAGCATGCAGTTGCAGCAAACAGTTAAGAAGGCAAATGGTAAAAGCAAAATACTGCGGATGCTGGAAATCTGAAACAAAAACAAAAATACCTGGAAAAACTTAGCAGGTCTGACAGCATCTGCGGAGAGGAAGACAGTTAACATTTCGAGTCCGTATGACTCTTCATCTGAACTAAAGAAAAATAGAAATGAGGTGAAATATAAGCTGGTTGAGGGGGGTGGGACAGGTAGAGCTGGATAGAGGGCCAGTGATAGGTGGAGGCAAAGAAGAGATTGCCAAAGATGCCATAGACAAAAGGACAAAGGGGTGTTGACGGTGGTGGCAAATGGTATGTTGGCCTTCTTACGAGAAGACTTGAGTACAGGAGCAAGGATGCCTTGCTGCAGCTGTACAGGGCCTCGCTGAGACCACACCTGGAGTATTATGTGCAGTTTTGGTCTCCCTACCTAAGAAAGGATATACTTGCCATAGAGTGAGTGCAGCAACTGTTCACCAGACTGATTCCTGGGATGGCACGATTGTCATATGAGGAAAGATTGGGCTGACTAGGCCTATATTCACTGGAGTTTAGAAGAATGAGAGGGGATCTTTTGGATCCTGGTCACTAGTTTAGTTAGACTAATGGATCTGGGCTGCACGCTTGTTTAGGGATGGTTGAGTTGGTGCCACAGACGGAGTAGATCAGCAGACAGTTCTTATGCAGCGCACATTCCAGAAGACCATAAGATGTAGGAGCAAAGGTAGGCCATTAAGCCCATCGAGTCTGCTCCACCATTCAATGAGATCATGGCTGATCTGATAATCCTCAACTCCACTTTCCTGCCTTTTCCCCATAGGCCTTGATTCCCTTACTGATTAAAAATCTGTCTATCTCAGTCTTGAATATATTTAACGACCCAGCCTCTACAGCCCTCTGTGGTAAAGAATTCCACAGATTCACTACCCTCTGAGAGAAGAAATTCCTCCTTATCTCTGTCTTAAGTAGGTGATGCACTACTCTGAGGTTATGCCCTTTGGTCCTAGAATTTCCCACAAGGACAAACAACCTCTCAGCATCCATCCTGTCAAGCCTCCTAAGAATCTTATATGTTTCAATAATGTCACCTCTCATTCTTCTCAACTCCAGTGAGTACAGGCCCAACCTACTCAACCTCTCCTCATAAGAATGTCCGTCCATACCTAGGATCAACCTAATGAACCTTCTCTGGACTGCCTCCATTGCCAGTATATCGTTCCTTAGATAAGGAGACCAAAACTGTTCACAGTATTCTAGGTGTGGCCCAACTAATGCCTTATATAGTTTTAGCAAGGCTTCCCTATTTTTATACTCCATTTCCTCTGGAATAAAGGCCAACATTCCATTTGCCTTCCCTATTGCCTGTTGAATTTCTATGCTAGCTTTTTGTGATTCATGCACGAGGACCCCAAATCCCTCTGCGCTGCAGTTTTCTGCAGTCTTTCTCCATTTAAATAATGTTCAGCTCCTCTATTCTTCCTGCCAAATTGCATAACCTGACATTTTCCCACATTATATTCCATCTGCCAAGTTTTTGCCCACTCACTTAACCTGTCTCCCTCTGTAGAGTCTTTGTGTCATCCTCAGCACTTGCCTTCCCACCTATTTTTGTGTCATCCACAATCTTGATGATAGTACATTCACTTCCTTCAACCAAATCATTAGTATATATTGTAAATAATTGTGGCCCCAGCACTGATCCCTGTGGCACTCCTCTAGTTACAGGTTGCCATCCTGAAAATGCCCCTCTTATCCCAACTGTCTGTCTTCTATTAGTTATCCAATCCTCTATCCATGCTTATATACTACCCCCAACACCATGGGCTCTTATCTTTTTAAGTAGCCTTGCGTGTGGTACCATATTGAACACCTTTTGGAAATCCAAATATGTTACATCTACTGGTTCCCCTTTATCTATCGTGCTTGTTACCTCCTAAAAGAATTCTAATTACAAACGAACTCAGCAGCTACATTTGTGTGCTTACAACTCAAACCCTGTCTCCACAATACAGACTCTAACTCGAGACTACTCCCTGCTGACTACTGACTACTAAGGTAGCCCATGCTACTCTGCTATTGGATACTAAGATCATGCGATCTTCCAATATAACATTCTTCTTAAAGGTATATTACACATCAGATTACCACATCCCTCTCCCTTTGCTCAGAAATACATTTCACAGTTACAATTACAATTTTTCTCAAAATATCAAATTATTTACTCAGATAAGTAATTTACAAATGCATTCTTTCTTGGGGTTTCTTTATGCGTATAGAAGGTCTCAGCTCTACAGCTACAAATGCTTTGTCAGGAACCTTCTTTGGTATTGTCCGAACATCAGGTTCTCCAGTGGGCATTTGCAAATCTGTTTCCTCAACTCTTGCAGGTATAGCCGATCCTTCAGACACATCTGTACTCAGTTGAGTTCTTTCAACAGGAGATGTTGACGCAGTCATTAACACTAGAGGAATCATTTCCTGATACTTTGTTTCTCTCCTCCTAATATGATCTATATGTCTCCATATGACTCGGTCTTCCACTTTCACGTGGTAAGAAAGAGGTCCAGTCACCAAACATATTTCACCTGATCAAAAACAGAATTACCCGGAAAAACTCAGCAGCTCTGGCAGCATTGGTGGAGAAGAAAAGAGTCGACGTTTCGAGTCCTCACGACCCTTCAACAGAACAGTTCTGTTGAAGGGTCATGAGGACTCGAAACGTCGACTCTTTTCTTCTGAGTTCTGTTGAAGGGTCGTGAGGACTCGAAACGTCGACTCTTTTCTTCTCCGCCGATGCTGCCAGACCTGCTGAATTTTTCCAGGTAATTCTGTTTTTGTTTTGGATTTCCAGCATCCGCAGTAGTTTTTTGTTTTTATTTCACCTGATAATCACTTGGGTCCTTCTCCAAAATTTTTCACATATACCGTCTCTCCTATGGTAAACGTTCTGTCATGACTATGCCAATCATGTCCAGTTTTATGACTTCCCTGATTCCTTTCCACCTTCCCCCCTAAATTTAGTGTTATTAAGCTCAATCTCATCCTGAGACGGCATTTCATCAACAATTCCGCAGGTGTGACACCTGTAGTCATGTGAGGGGTGGTCCTATAATGGAAAAGAAAATGCGCTAGCTTGGTTGCTATGGAGTCTCCAGTTAATTGCTTCATACCATTTTTCAATTTTTGAACCGCTCTCTTGGCCAGTCCATTTGATGAAGGGTGCTACGGTGAAGTTTATACATGAGTGATACCGTTGAGGCTGATAAACCGTTGAAACTCAGCACTCGCAAATGCCGTTATCTGATACGACCACGTCTGATAATCCGTTGATGGTGAAACTTTGACGTAGCTTGTCAGTTGTAGCAGAAGATGTTGGTGACTTCACCTCATGTACATCCATCCATTTTGAGTGAGCATCAGCAATGAGGAGAAACATTGTTCCCAGAAAAGGTCCCACATAGTCAGTATGCAATCGCACCCATGGCCTTCCTGGCCACTCCCACGGGTGTAACGGAGCTGTTGGAGGTAACTTTTGCAGTTGCTGACACTGCATACAACTTCTCACTAAGCTCTTTATTTCTCCATCCATTCCAGGCCACCATAGGTAGCTGCATGCTATGGTCTTCATTCAGGAAATACCTGGATATGCACTATGTAGTTTAGTTAACAAGGGCTTTCATCATTTTGGAGGAACAATCACTTAAGCTCCCCACAATAAGATCCCTGGATGGTTATCTTATACCTTCTGCGAAAGTACATTTTCAGTTTTCCAGATCCCTGTTCTTGTGACCAACCATGAAGAACTTGTTCTCGTACTTTGGATAAAACTGGGTCTCGAAACTTGTCCGATCTCTGATCTGTCTAGTACAGACCGGTGTTGGATCTAAGAAGTTCAATAATAAAATGAGTTCTTGTGGAGCTGGATCCACATGAATTTTTTCTTGTAGCCCCTGGTTCACTAAGTCATCAAAACTTTTCGAATCCAGGGCTCTGGGTGCCGTCAAACTTTGAATCAATCCATAGGTCTTACTCCCACACATGGATAAGAGAATCGCTCTCCTCTTCTTCTCCCCCGCAAAGTCATTAGATTGGAAAAAGAACACAGGGCATTCAACATAATGAGTCATCCCCAGTTGGGTCAAAAGGATCAACTATTCCAAACTGTGCTTCGAGGGGACTGCTTTGACGATTAGGATGGAAATTCTACTTACAATTACTGTGCAAGGTCTGGCCCGATTTCGGTTCACTTGATTTCCTTCCTCACTTTTTCTTGCTTTTTTCTCACCCTTCCTTGCTTTTTCTTCGTCACCAGTTTGTGGGATCCTGGTCACTAGTTTAGCTGGAATAACGGATCCGGGTTGCACACTTGTTTCGGGGATGGCCGAGTTGGTACCATAGGCAGAATAGACCAGCAGACAGTTCTTATGTAGAATACATACTATTTATTTACAGAGGACCTCAGCAGCTATGATTGTGTGCTTACAACTCAAACCCTGTCTCTATATTACAGGTTCTAACTCTAGACTAATTACTACTGACTACGAAGGTAGCCTGCGCTATTCTGCTATTGGATTCTAAGATCATGTGATCTTCCATTATAACATTCTTCTTAAAGTTATATTACACATCAGATTACCACAGGATCTCATTGAAACATGTAGAATTCTGACAGGGATGGACAGATTGGATGCAGGGACGATGCTTCCTCTGGCTGAGGGCCTAGAACAAGGGGTCACAGTCTCAGGATACGGGGCAGGTCATTTCGGACTGAGATGTGCAGAAACTTCTTCACTCAGAAGGTGGTGAACCTGTGGAATTCTCTACTACAGAAGGCTGTGGATGCGAAGTCACTGAGTATATTGAAGGAGGAAATAGATAGATTCCTGGACTCTAAAGGTGTCAAGGAGAGAGCGGGTCTATGGTGTTGAGATAGAGGATCAGCCATGATCATATTGAATGGTGGAGCAGATTTGAAGGGTTGAATGACCTACTCCTGCTCCTATTTTTCTATGTTTCCCCCTCCCCGCCACTGCTGCTGCATGCCACTCTTTTTCAAACGTGATTCAGACCGGCGTGATTT
The DNA here is from genome assembly GCF_964194155.1 of Cetorhinus maximus. Classification (NCBI taxonomy): domain Eukaryota; kingdom Metazoa; phylum Chordata; class Chondrichthyes; order Lamniformes; family Cetorhinidae; genus Cetorhinus; species Cetorhinus maximus. The sequence continues at coordinate 153,583,359 of NC_135883.1, read as the reverse complement.
CCTGCTGGCATGACGCAAGATTGGAATGTGCCACGCAACTGCGGCAAGCAGCATATTTAATGAGCATTCATGAGATGGTATTGAACGCAAATGATGTTCACGCCACTAGTCAACGGGATACCCAACCCGCCATTAACCTGCCGTCGGGTGAATTGCAAAGTGTTTTCATGCCGGTGGGATTCTGGTTATTGGTTCCTGGTAGATTCTCCGCTCCTGCCCACCATGAAACCCACCGCGGGCAGGATGGGAAAATTCCGGCTATTGATTCAAAGTCACCTCCCAAGCATACTACACTTACCGTAGCTCTTAAGCATGCAAGTGCATTAGCCTGTGAAAAAAACAGCATTCCACAGAAATTAAAGGCCCAAAATGTGGACATTGTCCAAAGTTCGGTACATCCCGCTCCTCACCCATTCCCATCAAAAACTAATTGTTGCTTAATTTCATTGCTGCTTACCACAGCTTGCTGATTCCAAATGGCTGTCTATGTAAATGTACTCCAAAAGTAATTCATTGCATATTGTGCTGTGACTTTCTTTAGAACCTGATAATATGCTCTGTAAAGAAAATGTTATTATTATAAGTACCAAATCACATGAAAGGTGCAATAATGGTGCCTTTAGTACCTCAAGCCCTCAAATGCATTGTGTTATTGTAGCGCAGTCACCAAAGTTAAAGTTTTTACAGAAATAGCTAGCCTTCAAGAGGGGCTGATTTACCCTGCTCTTGACCCAGGGACATGACAGGCTAATTGTTGCACCCTTCATCACTATCCTGGCCAAAATAAGCTAATTCAGCAGACAGCCGGATCATGTTTTTGACCTTCCTGATGACATTCACTTTGACTTAATTAAACTTTGACCTTCAACCTGGTAGCCACGGCGGCGTGATCACGTCAGGCAATCATATGACACCTGATCAAGTGCCGTGCGTTAAAACCTCTAGGAGTATGTCTAATGTGAGTTGGAAGTCTTAAGGTGGGATATTGGTCAGTGTAAAACAGCTGCCTTGTGTGCCTACATTAAGAAAAGAAACTTCCTTTCACAGCAGTTAGAATAAAAGGGCTGATGACTCTGCCCACATCAGAACAGCTACACTCCAAAAGCAATTCATTGTGTGTGAAGTGCTTGGAGATGTTTCAATGTGATTAGTTGCTATATAAATTCAAGGATCATTACATTATATAGCTCTTGCACAGTATCAGCTGAATGAATTCAAAAGAGTGCTTTTTTTGTTGTTGGCGATAATTATTTTGGATTCCATTTTGTCACCATGATCTGCTGAACTGATTTTATTTTTCCCCTTTGCTTTCTCCTGGCTCAAAAGACTCAGCATTGTGTTGTCAATAGCTCTACTTCTCTGCTCACACCACAACCAATTCCAGGTTACATGCAGGACCGTTAACCCTGAGCTAGGCCAAAACTGGGAGAGAGCAAACTGCGAGGAATGTTGATTCCTGGACCATGCATCTTACATCCCCTTCTAAGCAAACAGCAACAACAGCACCATTAATGAAAAAGATATTCTGGGCTACTTGTCACATAAGCATTGGGGAAATGAAGGAGAAATCAAGAGGAAGGGAGGAACTCAGGAAAATTACAATCGCCGGGGAAGTGGTATTGAGCAAATTGTTGGGGCTGTGGGTTGACAAATCCCCAGGTCCTGATGGACTTCATCCTAGGGTCTTGAAAAAAGTGGATAGTGAAATAGTTGTTGCTCTGGTTTTAATTTTCTAAAATTCCCAGGATTTGGGGGAGGTTCCATTAGATTGGGAAATAGCAAATGTAACTCCTTTATTCAAAAAGGGAGGGATACAGAAAGCAGGAAACTACAGGCCAGTTAGCCTAACATCTGTCATAGGGAAAATATTAGAAGCTATTATTAAAGATGTTATAGAAGGGCACTTAGAAAAGTTTAAGTCAATCAGGCAGAGTCAACATGGTTTTGTAAAAGGGAAATCATGATTAACCAATTTATTGGAGTTCTTTGAAGGAGTCACGTGTGCTGTAGATGAAGGGGAACTGGTGGCTGTACTGTACTTAGATTTCCAGAAGACATTTGATAGGGTGCCACATCAAAGGCTATTGTGGAAAATAAAAGCTCATGGTGTAGGGGGGACAAATTGGCATGGATAAAAGGGTGGCTAGCTAACAGGATAGCCATAAATGGATCTTTTTCTGGTTGGCTGGATGTGATGAGTGGTGTGCCACAGGAATCAGTGCTGGAGCCTCAGCATTTTAAAATTTATATAAATGACATGGATGAAAGGGCTGAAGGCATGGTCACTAAAATTGCTGACAACACAGAGGTAGGTAGGAAAGTAAATTGTGAAGAGGATGTAAGGAGGCTACAAAGTGAAATAGATAGGTTGAGTGAGTGGGCAAAGATCTGGCAAATGGAGTATAATGTGGAAAATGTGAAATTGTCCATTTTGGCAGGAAGAATTAAAAAGAAGCATATTATCCAACTGGTGAAAGATTACAGAGTTTTGAAATTCAGAGGGATCTGGGTATTCAAGTGCATGAATTACAAAAGGCTATTATGCAGGTACAAAGCAATTAGGAAAGCTAATAGAATGCTATTGTTTATTGCAAGGGAAATTGAATTCAAAAGTAGGGAGGTTATGCTTCAGTTGTACAGAGCACCAGTGAGACCATATCTCGCGTACTTTGTACAGAATTGGCTTCCTTATTTAAGTAAGGATGTAAATGCATTAGAAGCAGTTCGGAGAAGGTTTACCAGGCTAATACCAGGAATGGGCAGATTCTCTTATGATGAAAGGTTGGGTAGGTTAGGCTTGTATCCACTGGAATTTAGAAGAGTAATAGGTGACTTGATCGAAGCCTTTAAGATCCTGAGGGATCTTGACAGCGTGGATGTGGAGAGCATGTTTCCTCTTGTGGGAGAATCTAGAATTAGGGGCCATGGTTTAAAAATAAGGGGTCGCCCATTTAAGATACAGGTGAGGAGAATTTTTTCCTCTCAGAGTGTCATGAGTCTTTGGAACTCTCTATCTCAAAAGATAGGCCCCCAAACAGTCAGAGAGAGATAGAAGAGCAGAAATGTAGGCAAATTTCAGAGAAGTGTAAAAATAATAGGGTAGTAATAGTGGGGGATTTCACTTTCCCCAACATTAATTGGGTTAGTCATAGTGTGATAGGTTTAGAGGGAGCGGAATTCTTAAAATGCATCCAGGAGAGCTTTTTAAGCCAATATGTAGAAGGTCCTTCAAGAAAGGGGGCGGTCCTGGACTTAATTTTAGGGAATGAAGCCAGGCAAGTGGTGGATGTATCAGGGGGGGAGCATTTTGCAGATAGTGATCATAACTCCGTTAGATTCAAGGTTGTTATGGAAAAGGATAAGGATGGGCCAGAAATCAGAGATGTAAATTGAGGGAAGGCCGAATTTAATAAGATGAAATATGATTTGGCTAGAGTGGACTGGGAGCAGCTACTTTTATGTAAATCTGCATCAAGGCAGTGGGACTCATCCATAAAGGAACTAGGGAGAGTACTGAGCCAACATATTCCAGTAAAGACAAAGGGTGGGACCAACAAATTCAGGGAACCCTGGATGTCGAGGGATATACAGGATTGGATAAAGAGAAAAAGGGAGGCTTATGGCAGATATCGAGGGCTCAAAACAACAGAAGCCCTAGAGGAGTATAGAATGTGTAGGGGGAACTTAAAAAGGAAATTAGGAGAGCAAAAAGGGGGCATGAAAAAACAGTGGCAGGTAAAATAAAGGAAAATCCAAAGTTATTCTGCAAGGACATTAAGAGTAAGAGGATAACTAGGGAAAGAGTAGGGCCCATTAAGGACCATAGTGGGAATTTGTGTGTGGAGCTGGAAGACATAGGTACGGTTCTAAATGAATACTTTGTGTTGGTGTTCACAAGTGAGAGGGACGATGTGGGTATGGAAATCAGGCAGAAGGACTGTGATATGATTAAAGAAATTAGCATAGATAGGGAGGAGGTTCTAAGTGGTCTGGCAGGCTTAAAAGTAGATAAATCTCCAGGCCTGGATGAAATGTCTCCCAGGCTGTTGAGTGAGGCAAGGGAGGAGATAGAAGAGGTGCTGGCAATAATTTTCAATAACTCTCTGGCCACAGGAGAGTTGCCAGAGGACTGGAGGACAGCCAATGTGGTACCGTTATTCAAGAAAGGAGGAAGGGATAAATCAGGGAACTACAGGCCAGTCAGTCTGACCTCAGTGTTGGGGGAACAATTGGAAGCAATTCTGAGGGACAGAATTAATTACACTTGGAGAGGCAGGGATTAATCAAGGACAATCAGCATGGTTTTGTTAAGGGGAGGTCATGTCTGAGCAATTTGATTGAATTTTTCGAAGAGGTGACCAGGTGTGTAGATGAGGGCAATGCATTTGACGTAGTCTGCTTGGACTTCAGCAAGGCTTTTGATAAGGTCCCGCATGGAAGACTGATAATGAAGGTTAAGAGCCTATGGGATCCAAGGCAATTTGGCAAATTGGATCCAGAATTGGCTGAGTGGCAGGAAGCAGAGGGTGATGGTCGAGGGGTGTTTTTGAGACTGGATGCCTCTGTCCAGTGGGGTTCCACAGGGATCAGTGTTGGGTCCCTGGCTGTTTGTGGTATATATAAACGATTTAGACTTGAATGTAGGAGGGCTAATTAGTCAGTCTGCGGATGACACAAAAATTGGTGGGGTGGTAAATAGTGAGGAGGATAGCCTTAGATTACAGGAGGGTATAGGGGTTCTGACTCTGATCTGAAGTTTTGGGCCATTAAAAGCCAGAAGTAGAGGAATTAAGTGTTTAGGAGATAAAGCTCACAGAGAAGCATAAAGGGGCACCAGGGAGGAGCTGATGAAATTGAGGATTTTGATATCATTGCCCTGGGTAAAGGGGAAGCAGTGTAGGCCAGCAGGAAAAAACATAATGGGCAGAGTTGTCCCAGATTTGCACTATGTCCGGTAGTGGGTGGGTGAAACGACGTTTTACCTGCCGGCCGCAATGGGGGGTTTTCTCACCGTATTGTCCCAAACCCGCCGCAATAATTATGCATTCCCGGGATAGACGCCGTTTCCATGGCGAGCGGGCTCCGAATCGCCTGCCACGCCATCACCTCGCAACTTCATCACGCCGGGCACCACATTTAAAGTACAGTCGCGTTCAGTGCTTCCAGCCCAGGGCTGCAGCAAAGAAGACATGGTCCCGAAAGGCAAGAAGACTCCAGCCCTCGAGCACCTTTTGGATACTGTGGAGGCCCCACTGTGATGTCCTCTACCCCTGCTCTGGCCGCAGGAGGGGCAGCTACATTAGCACTCTGGCTTGGTAGGCGATGGCAGTGGTGGTCAATGCCAACACTGAACAGAAGAGGTTGGCCATCCAATGCAGATAGAGGATGAATGATCTCGTTCCTGCAGCCAGGGTAGGGCAATCCCCTCATCACTCTAAACTCACACACTGAAACCCATCCTACATTCACTGGTATCTCACTCACTGCCAGCTCAAGGGACATCATCATCCATTCTCACACACACACCCTCACATGTCCATCTGGCCTCATCTCCTCTGGAGACTGCCTCCTCAGCCCTCACCATCTTGAGGCCACTTGTATAGACCAACATGTGCCTCACACACACCCTGGGATACCCTCCTTCCCCAGTACAGCTATCGTCCTGCAGCCGCTACCCTTGCCTGAGGTCACTTCTCCCTCTTCGTCAAGCAAGCCCGAGCCCTGCAGCCGTTGGAAAGCCAGCCAAACATGGTTGATCTGGTAAGTAGAGACCTGCCCGTGAGCCCCCCTTAAAGCGATGTGGTGCTGTCTGTGAAGCCTGGCACTGATGACTGCAAGTGCTGCCCGAAGCAAGGTGGGCAATCAAACCTCGAAGTCCTGAGTGAAGTGCAGCCCGCCAGGTGCACCCTTATTTATGCTGTTGTCAAACACGTCAGCATGTTTTCCTGCCAACGTGCGCAGGTGATCCAACATACAGTTGGAGGGATGAATCTGGCGGGCTGGCCTTATAATGATATGTTGATGTATTACAATGAGGTTCCCGATGTCTGATAGCGGGGAACGCGGCCCGCTGTCAGCGGGCAGAGTGGACGACCACAAACTGGTTTCACACCGTCACGAAACCGATTTTTTGGCCTTCCCACCATATTGTCCGCTCACGTCACCGAACAAGCCCGATGCCGGCGGGCACAGGAAATCTCGGCCAATGAAGCATTATCTTACATTTTCTTTGAAGATCCAGTTATGGCTTCATAGTCACACTCTTGCTTCTGAATTAGAAGGTTGTGGGTACAGATCCCACTCTAGATTCTTGAACTCAAAGTCTAGGCTGACACTGAGGCAACATTATACCATTGGAGCTGCCACCTTTTGGATGTTAAACCAAGGCCCTATCTGCCCTCTTAGGTGAATGTAAAAGATTCCAAGCCTTACTTAGAAGAAGAGCGAGGGAGTTCCCTTTGGTGCCCTTACCAATATTTATCCCTCAACCAATACCTATGAAGAGATTAAAGCATTGATGTCTGTGGGAACTTGCTGTGCTCAAATTGGCTGCCGCTTTTCCTGCACTATAACGGTGATTACACTTTAGACAATATGTCAGTTATAAAGCACTTTTGGTGTCCTGCGCTTGTGAAAGGTGCTATATAAATGCAAGCTCTTTCTTTACACCTTCTAGGACATTAAGTTCTGATACAAGTGACAGTCACAGGAGGCCAGAGCATTTGAAGAGCATCAATATGCACGAGTTGAGCTACAGTGGGCCACGGTTAAAATGTACACGTGTCTATAAGATATCAGGATTTTAAAAATCTAGACCCATTACACAGACAATGCAATTAAACACATGCTAAGGAGTGTCTGACAGCTGGATTTAAAGTGTTGATGTTGCTAATCACACAGCTTCCAGTCTGGCACTGGACCAGTGACATCAGGAGCGTTGTCTTTGACATGAGTGGCAGTGACTGCACATCTATTAAAATCCCATGGGGAATGTTCCTCGGCCTAGTCTGTTCCCATTCTAACAGGCACCTTTTTCATTTCATACTGCACACATTTCAAAGAGTTTACTTCTGAGCTTCCTTTGTTAAAAGAATGAAGGAAAGAAACAAAAATAAAGACAGGTAGAATACTAAACAAGGGCTGTACCTGAGCAAACCTTCTGATGCCATCTGCTGTTTATCTAATTAATATCTGTAGCATGCTCGTGTTTAATAAAGTGCCAGGGTTTACAGGACACAGTATAATAAAGGATTTTCCACTTAAGCAGACTACTTAGATTAACAGATGGCAGTGGCATCTACTTAGTAATTAAAGTTATTGAAGTAACATCCGAAGAAGCAAACAGGTTTAACAAGCAGTGGAACAGGAGATCAAATGTTTTCTTAATCACCTGTCCCAACCTCCTGTTACTCTCCTGCAACAATTATCACAATGGGAAACAGCGATTAAAATTTCGCACAGAGGGCACAGCATTTTCAGTCAATCCAATTTGCAAACTGCGTAATTCCAGCTAAGTGTCTGACTCGGTATTGTCCATCTCTCCGTGAAGGGGGAACCTACATTTATACACCACCATTAGGGGGTGAAGTGGGTGATTGTGATTAGGCAACCCACTTCAGACTGTAAGAAATAGGGACCTTTAAGAAATGGTGTTTTTTTTAGGATTACATAGAGCTCTCATGGAACTAGCTGGAACAACATTTATCTCTCCCTCTCTCCCTCCAAAAAAATGAACAATTCTAAGGAGTCAGGGACCAAGGCAAGGTCGAAATAAAGGTCACAAATATTGTGCTCCCTGAGTTGAGGTCACTATACTCTACAAACATTCCTGAACCGATAGGAGGAAGGCCGTGGGCGCCCTCCGTACTGCCTTTATCTGGCAAATGACCCTCAGCATGAGGGAAACTAAAAAGTGACCTCAAGCCAGGGTGGCGAATAGGGTGGGAGGTGACCATCCTGACATCTTGGATACCTGTCCTGTCAGAAGGATTTGAACAGGTGATTGACATTGGGTAAGCTACCAGCCTCTAGAAATAAAGTATATTAACGAGTGCTGGGAGACAGGGGTAAGTCCCTATCAGGCGGCAATGATCACCAGGCAGCCCACTCCCTCAGATGGAAGATAGACTAGGGAGGATGAAGATCGAGGGAAGAGTTCTCTAATGCCTCGGCTAGGGGGCAGAATGCTGCTATCACAAGCTACTGAGATCAACACACTCATGCCAACCACCCGTTCGCCGCCTGGTATCAGTGAACCGTTCTCAACTGTCACGGGTCATATACTTTTCCTGTCTATTTCACTAATGTATCACGTCAAAACTGTTACCTCTTAATAAACTTGATAAACTACCTTAAGGTTACTTACAAATAGTCAACTGCCTACTGTAGGTATCTGTGGCTCCTGAACCCAGAATCTTACAAGACCATGGCTGATTGTCTTCTCCGTTTGCTTCACTGAGAAAGACAAACAGGAATGCTGGGAAACGGGGCTGCACATTAGCCTTCGCTCACACCAATTTCACTCCCTTACCGTTCTCAGGACATCTCGAATTACTTTCCACCTAATGAAGCACTTTCTTAAAGCGCAGCCACTTGAGGCAACCAATTTGTACCCAGCAAGGTTCCGCAGACACAAAATTAGATAAAGGCCGGAACTTTCCGGCCCCGTTGGCATCGGGCGTCATTGGCAGGCGGTGGGGGAGGGGGGACAAAATGGTGAGAAGGCCAAAAATCGGTTTCATGCCATCGTGAACCCAGTTTGCGATTTTCCACTCCGCCCGTCAATGGTGGGCCGCGTTTCCCACCGCCCCGCATTGGAAACCTAATTTCAACACCTTAGCAACTCATTATCAGCCCTGACTCTCCGGAATCATCCCGCCACATCAGATTTACTGCCCATATCGGTGTGACTTCAGAGCGCCGTGCTTCACAGCCGCCTTTAAAAGGCGCCCACCTAGCGACCTGGGCTTCGAGGGGAATTCGGAAGTGAGTGCACACAACCTTGCGTGGCGCTGGCGAGCTGGCGTCACCTGGTGGACATCAGGAAAGAGGTGCCGCACATTCGTGAGAGCTGGGCACAGGCAAGTGGCTTTTTCCCGGCTGGCTTTCAGTGCAGTGCTGGGGCAGGGGCTCCAGTACGGGTCAGGCACGTGTAGGGCTGGTGGTGGGGGGCAAGGCAGCACAGACTGAAGGAAGTGCACAAGCACGTGCCGGGGGTGGGGGAAGGGGTGTGAGGGAAGCTGACACGCACTTGGAAAAGCTTGTCAAAAGTGAGCATTCTTCTGCAGCTGTGACCTTTGAAGCAATGCAAAAGTATGAAAGAGCCACCAAATGCTCCAGAACCTTTTACCCCTCCTGGGCAGACTGCACATTAATGTGCATTTTAGGAGGCAGCAGAACAATTGGCTGACCAGGCAAGTTGTAAAATCCCCTAGTGAAAGGTGCAGTCACTGGCAGAGGCGCTCACTGCCCCTTGCGATGTCATCACCCCGGCTTGGACCAGTATCCTTCATGGTTCAAGCTAACAGTGCAGGCTTGCAGTGAGGTTAGGAGAATGCCTGCGCCTGAGCTGAGAGCACCTTGAAGGCACCTCGCTCGACCCAGGGCCTATAGACAGCAGTTGTTATTCCTAGAGATGACTGAGAACCAGTGTCACTGAAGTGCATGTCTCAGGAACTGGTTAGTCACATATGCCACCCGCTGCAGGATTTGGTGCCGCTGGGACATGGAGGGCATCCACTGCCAGTGGTTGTGAAAGGGACCGCTGTGCTCAATTTTTATGCCAGCGACTCCTTCCAGGGCTCTACAGGTGAACTGTGCCAGATCTCACAAGACTCAACGCATAAGTGCATCCAGGATGTCACGGACACCATCTTTGTGAAGGCACAGAACTTTGTGCATTTTTCCCGGGATCAGGAAAGCCAGGAAGTAAGAGCATTGGGGTTTTCCCAGATCTCAGGTTTCCCACACGTGTAGGGTTCCATCGACTGCACTCATGTGGTGCTTAGATTTCCCAGGCCACAAGCAGTCAACTACGTCACCCGTAAGGGCTTCTGCTCCCTGAATGATCAGCGCGACCACCACAAGCACATCCTGCAGGTCTGCGCATGATTCCCAGGGAGTGTCTACCACTCCTACATCCTTAGCAGGCCTCTGATCCCTGGCATCTTCCAGGGTCCACAGAGGCTGCAGGATTGGCTCCTCGGGGACAAGGGCTACCCACAGAGGATGTGGCTGATGACACCCGTGCGGCGGCCTCAGACTGCAGCAGAGCAGCGGTATAACGAGACTCATGCCACAACCCAGACTTTGGTGGAGCAAACAATAGGCATTTTGAAAATGAGGTTCTGGTGCCTTGACAGGTCCGGTGCAGCACTGCAATACAGTGCCCAGAGGGTGTCGCGCATCATTGTCACTTGCTGCGCTCCTTACAACCTGATGCTGCAATGGGGGGATGATCTGGCTGAGGGGGAGATGGAGGAGCTGCACCTATCCTCTGATGAGGAGGACATCAAAGGAAATGACGATGATGAGGTCCTTGAAGTCGAGGATGCCGGCGATGAGGCCATTGCACTGGCCAGACAAGGCAGGCGTACTCGGGAGGCCCTCATAGCCTCAAGATTCATGGAGGATGATGATTAAATGCAGTGAGGACAGTCCTGACATCTTCACCTTGCATCTATGAATGTTTGACTCCTGTGTGGCTGATGGCAGCGCACATACCCTCAGTGCTCAGGCTCGTGTCATGGAGACGCAGCAGAGGCCTTAATCATTGCTAGATTCCAGAAGGATGGTGACGACATGCAGTGAGGACACTCCATAGACCTTCACATTGCCTCTGTGAATGTCTGACTCCTGTCTGGCTGAGGGCAGCTCGCTTGCGCTCTGTGATCAGAGTCATACCTTAGAGACGCAGCCATGAAACTTTACGAGTAAGTGATCCTTTAACTGTCTTCAGCTCTTGACCCCTTCAGGAGCACAGCATCACTGGTCACAGATGCTGAAGAGATGTGGGGGGCCAGCCCCACCTCAGAGGTGCTGAGATCACACAGAGAGAATGATGGAACTCTGTGACACCTGCCCACAACATTCTGGCAGCAATGACAAGAACCATCGAGGTGCAGGCATCAGTAATGTGTCAAATGTGTGTTACTTTGATCTGAGGGTTCCACATTGCACAGGGAAGAGGCCCTGGACTGAGATACTTGTTCTTTATCTTGTACAGGAACCAAGGTTTCACATCTGAGTGACCTGAATACTCTCATCAGAACAAGGAGCCATAGGCAAGGTGACATTCTTGGAAGTTTTGTGAACATTATGTACAAGTGATTAACGCCCAGGCCCATGCTCTTAAACTACATCTTCTTAACCTTCCTAACTCTGCCGCTATGTCTTGGTGCTCCTCCAACATCCACAGCAGAGGTGGAGGCAGCCTGCTGACTGCTATGTCCTGTCTGATTGGCAGGATGTAACGGGCAGGGTTCCACAGGAGTCTGTGCTGGGGCCTCCACTTTTTACAATTTATATCAATGACTTAGATGAGGGTAATGAAGGCATGGTAGCTAAATTTGCAGATGGCACAAAGTTAGGTGGGAACGTATGTTGTGAAGAGGACATAAGGAGGTTGCAGATGGATATCAAAAGGTTGAGTGAATGGGCATAACTCTTGCAGATGGAGTACAATGTGGGAAAATATGAAGTTGTTCATTTTGGCAGGAAGAATAAAATAAGCAGAATATTACTGAAATGGAGGATGACTGCAGAATTCGGAGGTGCAGAAGGATCTTGGTGTTCTCGTGCTCGAGTCACAAAAAGTTATTATGCAGGTACTTCAAGTAATTAAGAAGGTTAATGGAATGCTATCCTTCATTATGAGAGGAATTGAACATAAAAGTAAGGATGTTATGCTTGAGTTATACAGGGTATTAGTGAGACCAGATCTCGAATACTTTGTGCAGTTTTGGTCTCATTTAAGGAAGGATGTTAATGCATTAGAGACAGTTCAGAGGAGGTTTATTAGATTGTTACCTGGAATGAGTGGGTTGCCTTATGAGGAAAAGTTGGACAGACTGGGCTTGTTTCCACTGGAGGAGTGAGGGGTGATTTGATTGAAGTAGATAAGATTCTGAACGGTCTTGACAAGGTGGCCAACAAAAGGATGTTTCCTCTTGTGGGTGAGTCCAGAACTAGGGGGCACTGTTTTCAAATTATGGGTCGCCCTTTTAGGACAGAGATGAGGAGAAATTTTTTTCTCTCAGAGGGTTGTGCGACTTTGGAATTCTCTGCCTCAGAAGGCAGTGGAGGAGGGGTCATTCAATATTTTTAAGACGGAGGTAGACAAATTCTCGCTAGGTAAGGAGATCAAAGGTTATCAGGGTAGGTGGGATTGTGGAATTAGTAATATAAACAGATTAGCCATGAACTTATTGAGCGGCAGAGCAAGCTTGACAGGCCAAATGGCCTACTTCTGCTCCTATTTCGTATGTTCATATGTATGTACGTATATTCGTCCTCTGGAGGGCTGAGGCCTGGAGGGCACTGGCCTGCTTTCACGGTCCTGCTGTGTGGCAGTGGCACCCTCCTTGGCCTGTGGAGCTGGAGTTTTTGGGGTCCCAGGAAAAGGGGATTCGGACGGGCTGGACACTCCAGGAATCACCTGGATGGGTGGCCGCGGGCTGTGCACCTGCCGATCCTCCTCCCTATTGGTGTCCGAGGGCCCATGACTGACTCCCTGAGGAGAAGGAGAAGCTTGAGTGAGATCGAGCTGCCTCGCACTACCCGTGCGGGTGGGGGGAGGAGGGAGAGCAGGGCCTGGCGCGCAGTCCACACATGCCCTCGAAAGAGAGCTTCAATCTCCCTGAGGCAGCTCTGTGCCTCAGGGAGATTCAAGCACTTTTGAAAAAAATTATTAAAGACAGTAACATTTTTTATAAAATGTCCCAGCTCATGTGACTCTGTCATGTTTTTAATTCAAAAATAAAGTTTTCAGTTAATGTTTATTTGCTTTAGGAAACCTCATCCCGCTCGTGGATGAGGTTTCCTAAAAAATGCAAAGGCCGCTTGGCCTTTTCGCCTGCCCGCCAACCGCAAGGTTGGACGGGCAGCAGTAATTTGATTTTAATTAGTTTATTAATGGCCTTAATAGGCCTTTCAATTATCGGCGGGCGCGCAGCCGACTCCGGCACACGCCTGCTGAATGAAATATTGCGCGAGTGCGCGATGACGCACGCCCGAAATCATCACGCGTCACATTGCGCTTGGGCATGTAGGCCCCGCACCTGCACGAACTTAAAACTCTGGCCCAGGGAGTCACCCGGGTCCACCTGACATTTTCATTTACTGGGGTGTTTGTGAATTAGGTGCAGGCTTATGTGGGAGGGGTTTTGGGGTGTTTGTAAATTAGGTACAACTGGTGGGGGTATATTTTTGGGGTATTTGTGAATTAGGTTTAGGCAGAGGGGGTAGAGTTTTGGGGTGTTTGTGAATGAGGCACAGGCAGTGGTCGGAGGGGTTTGGGGTGTTCGAAAATTAGGTACGGATGATGGAGGAGGGTCTTTGGGATGCTTGTGAATGAGGTACAGGAAATGGGGAGAGAAGTTTTTGGGTGTTTGTAAATTAGGTTCAGGTGGTGGGGGGAGGTGCTTGGGGTGTTTGTGAATTAGATGCAGGCAGTGGGGGGAGGAGTTTTTGGGTGTGAATTAGGCACAGGTGGTGGGGGCTGGGATTTTGGGTTGTTTGTGAATTATTTACATGTGATGCGGAGTGGGTTTTTGGGATGCTTGTGAATTTGGTACAGCCAGTGGGGGGATGGAGTTTTGGGGTGCTTGTGAATGAGGTACAGGCAGTGGGGGGAGGAGTTTTTGGGAGTTTTTAAATTAGCTACAGGTGGTGGGGGGAAGGTCTTTGGGTGTTTGTGAATGAGGTTCAGGTGATGCGGGGTGGGGTTCTGGGTTGTTTGTGAATGAGGTTCAGATGGTGAGGGGGGTATTTTTGGGGTGTTTGTGTTTTAGGTACACTTGTTGGGGGGATGGAGCATTGTGAATGAGGTACAGGCATTGTGGGGTGGGGTTTTGGGGTGTTTGTGTATTCAATACAGCAGGCGTTGGGAGAGGTTTTGGGTTGTTTACGAATTAGGTTCAGGCGGTGGGTGTGGAGGTTTGGGGTGTTTGTGAATTAGATACAGGCAGTGGGGACGGTATTTAGGATGCTTGTGAATGAAACACAGGCAGCAGGGGAAGGTATTTTTGGGTGTTTGTGAATTAGGTTCAGGCGGAGGGAGTGGGGTTTTGGGGTGTTTGGGAATGAGGTACCGGCAGTGGTGGGAGGGGTTTGGGGTGTTTTAAAATTAGGTACAGGTGGCGGAGGAAGGTTTTTGTGATACTTGTAAATGAAGTACAGGCAGTGTAGGAAGGAGTTTTTGGGTGTTTTTAAATTAGGTGCAGGTGGTGGGGGAAGATCTTTGCGGTGCTTGTGAATTAGGTACAGGTGGTGGGGATGTATTTTTGGGATGTTTGTGAATGAGAAACAGGTGATGTGGGGTGGGGTTTTGCGTGTTTGTGGATTAAATACAGGCAGTGAGAGGAGTGGTTTTGTGGTGTTTGTGAATTAGGTACAGGCAGTGAGGTGAGGGGTTTTGGTGTGTTTGTGAATTAGGCACTAGGCGGAGGGAGGAATTTTGGGGTGTTTATGAATTAGGTACAGGCAGTAGAGGTGGTGGGGAGCTTGGGTTGTTTGTGAATTAGATAGAGGAGTTGGTGGAGGGTTTTTGTGGTGTTTGCGAATTAGGTTCGGGCAGTGCGGGGGGAGGGTGGGTGTTGGGGTGTTTCGGATGCTTGTGAATGAGGTACAGGTGGTGGGGGGTAGAGTTTTCAGGTGCGTGAACTATTTACAGGAGGTGTGGCATGGGCTTTTGGGGTGTTTGTGAATTAGTTACAGGTGTTGGTGTGTTTTTTTTTGGTTTTTTGTGAATTAGATACAGGCGGTGGGGGCGGAGTTTTGGGGTGTTTGTGAATGAGGTACAGACAGTGTGGGGTGTATTTTTGGGGCGTTTGTGGAGTAAATGCAGGTGGTGGGGGGAGGGATTTTGAGATGTTTGCAAATTAAGTTCAGGCAGTGGTGGAGATGTTTGAGCTGTTTGTGAATTAGGCACAGGCAGTGGGGGAGGTGTTTTGGGGTGTTTATCAGATAGATACAGGCGGTGGGGAGGAGGAATTTTCGGGTGTTTGAGAATTAGGTTCAGACGGTGGGGGGAGGTGTTTGGAGTGTTTGTGAATTAGGTACAGGTGGTGGGAGGTGGAGTTTTGGAGTGTTTGTGTATTCAATACAGGCAGTTGGGGGAGTAGCTTTGGGGTGTTTGCAAATTAGGTTCAGGTCGTGGGGTGGTGGAGTTTTGGTATGTCTGTGAATGAGCTACAGGCAATGGTGGTAGGGGTCTAGGTTGTTCGTGAATTAGATATAGGTGGGTCTTTGGGTCTTTGATGTACAGGCAGTGGGGAGAGGAGTTTTTATGGTTTGTAAATTAGTTACATTTGTGGGGGAATGTTTGGGGGGTTTCTGATTGGGGTACAGGCAATGTGGGGTAGTTTTTTTGGGGTGTTTGTGGATTAAATACAGGCGGTGGAGGGGGTTGGATTGTTTGCGAATTAGGTTCAAGCGGCAGGGGAAGATGCTTGGGGTGTTTGTAAATTAGGTACAACTGGTGGAAGAGTGGTTTGGGGTGTATGTGAGATAGGTACAGCTGGTGGGGGGGGGTTCAGTTTTTGTGAATTAGGTATAAGCAGTGTAGGAGGGGTTTTGGCGTGTTTACGAATGAGGTACAGGTGATGGGGGATGGAGTTTTGGCATGCTTGTGAATTATTTACAGGTGGTGTGGAATGGGTTTTTGGGATGTTTGTGAATTAGGTACAGCCAGTGGTGGTGAGGTTTTGGGGTGTTTGCGAATTAGGTTCAGGTGGCGGGGCGAGATGTTTGGGCATTTTGTGAATTAGGCACAGGTGGTGGGAGGTGGAGTTTTGGAGTGTTTGTGTATTCAATACAGGCAGTTGGGGGAGTAGCTTTGGGGTGTATGCAAATTAGGTTCAGGTCGTGGGGTGGTGGAGTTTTGGCATGTCTGTGAATGAGCTACAGGCAATGGTGGTAGGGGTCTAGGGTGTTCGTGAATTAGATATAGGTGGGAGGTGGTTGGGGGAGCTTGTGAGATCGGTACAGGTGGTGGGGTTGGGGTGTTTGTGAATTAAGTTCAGGCACAGTGGGGAGCAACTTTGGGGTGTATGTGAATTAGGTACAGGCGGTGAGGGTAGAGTTTTGGGGTGTTTTTGAATGAGGTACAGGCAGTGTGGGTTGGGGTTTTGGGGCGTTTATGGATTCAATGCAGGCAGTGGGGGGAAGATCTCTGGAGTGTTTCTGAAAGAGATTCAGGTGGTGGGGGTGGGGTATTTGTGAAATAGGTAGAGGAGGTGGGGGTGAATTTTGGGGGTTTTTGTGAATTAGGTACAGTTGGTGGGGGGTGTATTGTTGGGCTGTTTGTAAATTAGGTTCAGGCAGAGGAAGTGGAGTTTTGAGATGTTTGTGAGTGAGGTGCCAGCAATGGTGGGAGGAGTTTGGGGTATTTTAAAATTAGGTACAGGCAGTTTA
Source organism: Cetorhinus maximus (assembly GCF_964194155.1). Classification (NCBI taxonomy): domain Eukaryota; kingdom Metazoa; phylum Chordata; class Chondrichthyes; order Lamniformes; family Cetorhinidae; genus Cetorhinus; species Cetorhinus maximus. The sequence goes on along the minus strand of NC_135883.1, from coordinate 153,566,727 downwards.
TGAGGGCTTTTGTGATGCTTGTGAATAAAGTACAGGCAGTGGGGGAAGGAGTTTTTGGGTGTTTGTAAATTATGCACAGGTGGTGGGGGGAAGGTCTTTGCGGTGCTTGTGAATTAGGTACAGGTGGTGGAGATGTATTTTTGGGGTGTTTGTGAGTGAGAAACAGGTGGTGAGAGGAGGTGTTTTGGTGTGTTTGTGAATTAGGTACAGATGGTGGCGTCAGGGGTTTTGGTTGTTTGTGAATTAGGCACAGGTATGGGGGGGGGGGAATTTTGGGGTGTTTGCGAATTAGGCACAGGCACTGGTGGGAAGGGTTGTTTGGGGCATTTGTGAATTAGATAGAGGCAGTGTGGGAGGGTCTTTGGGATGCTTGTGACTGAGGTACAGGCAGTGGGATATTGTTTGTTTGTAAAATAGGTATATGTGGTGGGGGGGCAGTCTTCAGGGTGTTTGTGAGTGAGATACAGGTGATGTGGGTGGGGTTTTGGGATGTTTATGAATGAGGTACAGACAGTGCGGGGTGGGGTTTTGAAGTGTTTGTGAATTAGGTACAGGTGGTGGGGGGAGGGGTTTTGAGGTGTTTGCGAATTAGGTACAGGAGGTAGGATGTGGAGTTTTGGGTTGTTTATGAATTTGGGATAGGTAGTGGGGGTGGAGCCTTGGGGTGTTTGTGAATTAGATACAGGCTGTGGGGGAGAATCTTTGGGACACTTGTGAATGAGGTACAGGTGGTGGGGGTGGAGTTTTCAGGTGTTTGTGAATTATTTACAGGAAGTGTGGGATGGGTTTTTGGGGTGTTTGTGAATTAGATACAGGTGTTGGGGATGGGTGGGCTTTTAGGGCTTTTGTGAGTTAGATACAGGCAATGGGGGTGGAGTTTTGGCGGTGAGGGCGAAGTTTTGGAGTGTTTGCGAATTAGGTTCAGGTGGTGGGGAGAGATGCTGGGAGTGTTTGTAAATTAGGTACAGGTGGTGGAGGATGGGTTTGGGGTGTTTGCGAATTAGGTTCAGGCAGTTGGAGGAGATACTTGGGTGTTTGTTAATTAAGTGCAGGTGGTGTATGAGGGGTTTTGGGGTGTATATGAGATAGGTACAGCTGGTGGGGGAGGGATTTTGGGGTGTTTGCGAATTAGGTTCAGGTTGTGGGGGAGGGGATTTGTGGTGTTTGTGTATGAAGTACAGGTGGTGGGATGGAGTTTTGGCATTCTCGTGAATTATTTACAGGTGGTTTGAAGTGGGTTTCTGGGATGTTTGTGAATTAGGTACAGCCCATGAGGTGGGGTTTTGGGGTGTTTGCGAATTAGGTTCAGGTGGTGGGGGGAGATGTTTGAGGTGTTTGTAAATTAGGTACAGGCGGTGGGGAGTGGGCTTTGGGGTTTTTATGAATTAAGTACAGGTAGCGGGGGAGGAGTTTTAGTGTGTTTGCGAATTAGGTTCAGGCGGTGGGAGGAGGGGTTTGGGGAGTATTAGATTCAGGCACAGTGGGGAGTGACTTTGGGGTATATGTGAATTAGGTACAGGTGGTGAGGGTGGAGTTTTGGGGTGTTTTTGAATGAGGTACAGGCAGTGTGGGTTGGGGTTTTGGGGTGCTTGTGAATTAAATGCAGGTGGTGGGGAGGGTTTGGGATTTTTGCGAATTAGGTTCAGGCAGCAGGGGAAGGCATTTGGGGTCATTGTGAATTAGGTACAGGCGGTGGGGTGGGAGGGCTTTTGGGGTGTTTGCAAATTAGATTCAGGTAGTGGGGGAGGGGTTTTGGGGTGTTTGTGAATGAGGTACAGGTAGTGGGTGTTGGAATGTTGGCATGTTTGTGAATTATTTATAGGTGGCGTGGGGTGGGTTTTTGGATGTTTGTGAATTAGGTACAGCCAGTGGGGGGTGGAGTTTTGGGGTGTTTTTTGAATTAGGTGCAGGCAGTGGGGGAGGATCTTTGAGATGCTTGTGAATGAAGTGCAGGCAGTGGGGGAAGTAGTTTTTTTGTGTTTGTAAATTAGGTACCGGTGGTGGGGTTTGGGGGTTTTTGAAAATTAGGTTCAGGCAGTGGGGGAAATGTTTAGGCCTGTTGTGAATTAGGTACAGGTACAGGGTTGGGGTTTTAGTGAATTAGGTACAGGTGGAAGGGGGGAGGGATTTTGGGGTGTTTGTGAATTAGGTTCTGGCGGTGGGACAATGTGTTTGGGGTGTTGTGAATTATGTACAGCAGTGGTGGAGGGGTTTTGAGGACTTTGTGAGAGAGGTAGAAGCAGTGGGGTTGGGGTTTTGGGGTGTTTGTGAATTAGGTACAGGGGGCTTGGTAAGGGTTTTTTTGGGTGTTTGTAAATTAGGTACAGGTGGTGGGGGAATGTCTTTGGGGTGTTTGTGAATGAGGTACAGGTGGTGAGGCTGGGATTTTGGGGTGTTTGTGAATTAGGCACAGATTGTGGGGGTGGGTTTTTGCTGTGTATGTGAATTAGGTACAGGCATTGGGGGTGTTGGGGTGTTTGTGAATTAGGTATAGGTGGTGAGGGGAGATGCTTAGGGGTGCTTGTGATTTAGGTACAGGTTTTTTTTTGTGAATTAAGTACAGGCGGTGAAGGAGGGGTTTGGGGGCATTTGCGAATTAGATTCAGGCAGTGGGATGAGGGGTTTGAGATGTTTGTGAATTAGGTACAGGCGCAGGGCAAGTGGCTTTGGAGTGCAAGTGAATTAGGTACAGGCAGTGGGGGTGGTGTTTTGTGATGATTTTGAATGAGGTACAGGCAGTGTGGGTTGAGGTTTTGGAGTGTTTCTGGATTAAATGCAGGTGGTGGAGGGGGGGATTTGGGATGTGTGCGAATTAGGTTTAGACAGTGGGGTGAGATGTTTGTGGTCATTGTGAATTAGGTACAGGTGGTGGGGGTGGGGTTTTGAGGTGTTTGTGAATTAGGTATAGGTGGTAATGGGAGATGCTTTGAGGTGTTTGTGATTTAGGTACAGTTGGTGGGGCTGGGGTTTTGGATTTTTTTGTGAATTAAGTACAGGCGGTGAGGGAGGGGTTTTGGGGTATTTGCGAATTAGGTTCAGGCAGTGGGATGAGAGGTTTGGGATGTTTGTGAATTAGGTACAGGAGCAAGAGCAAGTAAGTTTGGGGTGCAAGTGAATTTGGTACAGGCAGTGGGGGTGGTATTTTGTGTTGATTTTGAATGAGGTTCGGGCAGTATGGGTTGAGGTTTTGGAGTGTTTGTGGATTAAATGCAGGCAGTGGAGGGAGGGATTTGGGATGTGTGCGAATTAGGTTTAGACAGTGGGGTGAGATGTTTGTGGTCATTGTGAATTAGGTACAGGCGGTGGGGTAGGCGTTTTGGGGTGTTTGTGAATTGGGTTCCGATGGTAGGGGAAGTGGTTTTCAAGTGTTTATAAATGAGGTGCAGGTGGTGGGGGGTGGAGTGTTCGCATGTTTGTGAATTAGGTACAGCCAGTAGGGGGGTGGAATTTTGGGGTGGTTTTTGAATTAGGTACAGGCAGTGGGGGAGGGTCTTTGAGATGCTTGTGAATGAAATATAGGCAGTGGGGGGAGTAGTTTTTCTGTGTTTGTAAATTAGGTACTGGTGGTGGGGTTTTGGGGTGTTTGCGAATTAGGTTGAGGCAGTTGGGGGGAAATGTTTGGGCCTGTTGTGAATTAGGTACAGGCGGTGGGGTTTTGGGGTTTTTGTGAATTAGGTTCTGTTCTGGCGGTGGGGGAATGTGTTTGGGGTGTTGTGAATTATGTACAGCAGTGGTGGAGGGGTTTTGAGCTCTTTGTGAGATAGGTAGAGGCAGTGGGATGTGGGGTTTTGGGGTGTTTGTGAATTAGGTGCAGACATTGGGGGTTGGAGTTTTAGGGTGTTTTTGTGAATTAGGTACAGGTGGTGGGGTAAGGATTTTTTGTGTGTCTGTAAATAAGGTACAGGTGGTGGGGGAATGTCTTTGGGATGTTTGTGAATGAGGTACACGCGGTGTGGGGTGTGGTTTGAGGTGTTTGTGATTTAGGTACAGGTGGTGGGGGTGGGGTTTTGGGTTTTTTTGTGAATTAGGTTCAGGCAGTGGGATGAGGGGTTTGGGATGTTTGTGAGTTAGGTACAGGTGCAAGGGCAAGTGACTTTGGAGTGCATGTGAATTAGGTACAGGCAGTGGGGGTGGTGTTTTGTGGTGATTTTGAATAAGGTACAGGCAGCGTGGGTTACGGCTTTGGGGTGTTTGTGGATTAAATGCAGGTGGTGGATGGAGGGATTTAGGATGTATGTGAATTAGGTTCAGGCAGGTGGGGAAGGGTTTTGGGGTACTTGTGAATTAGATACAGGCGGTGGGGGCAGATGTTTTGGGGTGTTTGTGAATTAGGTTCAGGTAGTGGGGAGGGGTTTGGGGTGTTTGTGAATTAGATACGGGCACAGAGGGGAATGACTTTGTGGCATATGTGCATTAGGTACAGGCAGTGGTGGTGGAGTTTTGGGGTGGTTTTGAATGAGGTAGAGGCAATGTGGGTTGGGGTTTTGGGGTGTTTGTGGATTAAATTCAGGCAGTTGGGGAAGGGATTTGGGATGTTTGCTAATTAGATTCAGGCAATTGTGGGAGCTGTTTGGGGTCATTGTGAATTGGATACAGGCAGTGGTGGGAGGGGTTTTGGGGTGTTTGTTAATTAGGTACAGGCACAGTGGGGAGTGACTCTGGGCTGTTTGTGAATGAGGTACAGGAGTGGGGGAGAAGTTTTTGGATGTTTGTGAATTAGGTACAGGTAGTTTTGGGTGCGGTTTTGAGATGTTTATGAATTAGGTACAGGCAGTGAGGTGAGGGGTTGTGGTGTGTTTGTGAATCAGGTATTGGTGGTGGCCGTTTGGGTTTTGGAGTGTTTGTGGATTAGATACAGGTGTTGGGGGGTGGGGTTTTGGGGTGTTTGTGAGGTAGGTACAGGCAGTGTGGGGAGGGTCTTTGGGGTGTTTGTAAATTGGGTACAAGCGGTGGGTAAGTACGTTCACATATTCATCTTCCAGCATCAGTTAGTGCCTTCAGAGGTAGGACAAAACAGCAGGCAGAAATGGGTTAATTGAATAAGTTGCTGGAAATTGGCTTTTATGAGTTTTTATTATGATAAATACGTACATTTCTTTTTTTCTTCAAGGCACTATATGTTGGCTATATTAAAATAATTTAAATGGCTTCAGGATATTGTGTCAAGCGTGAATCAAATCTTTAGAAAATAGATTTCAGATGCACACGGAAAGGAAAGGATACAAAGGGCTGCACTAAAATTTATTATGTGCGCACCATGAGAATATCTCCGGCTGGCTAGTTACGATTCCATGGTGACAAGAAGACCCGACAGAACCAGGTTCATCACGACTAACCGGGAAGCCTGAAAGCAGGAAAACACAAACTTGGGGCTGGACTTTACAGGTTGAGAATCAAGCGTCAGACAGCCAATTAGCAGTTGTCCGGTGGGAAGGCAGCCAATTAGCATTAGGAAGGGGAGACTCCCTGCCTAATTGGGTATCTTGGGCTGGACGTTTGGCAGGAGAGGGGCTGGACCGTGAACTGGAAGTTGGTCATGGCCGCCAACTTAAAGGCCCCCTGCTCTCTCACGCCCGCCTTACTTGTTACATCAACGGAAAAAAAAAATTGTGAAATAAACTCTACTACCTTGTCTCCTTCACCAGCAGACTCTGCTGCTGCATTGCAGCCAAGGTCACATTTTTCATCCATTCTTGTGCCACCTCCTCATATAAGGCATAAATAACTCCCAGCCTTTTAAAAAAAAGTGTATTTTTTCATGGGGTGTGGGTGTTGCTGACAAGGCCAGCATTTGTTGCCCACCCCTAATTGGCCTTGAATTGAGTGGCTTCTAGGCCAATTCTGAGGGAAGTTAAGAGTCAAGTGCATTGCTGTGGGTCTGGAGCCACATGTAGGCCAGGCCAGATAAGGATGACAGATTTCCTTCCCTAAAGGGCCATTAGTGAACCTCATGGGTTTTTACAGATAGTTGCATGGTCATCATTACTGAGGCGAGCTTTCATTCTAGATTTTCTTGATTAATTCATTGAATTTAAAATTCTACCAGTTGGTAGGATTTGAGCCCATATTCCCAGGCCATTACTGGATTACTAGGCAAATGACATTACCACTCTGCCACCATCTCCCCTACTTCCCATGCACTTACCAAAAAACGTTGTGGGCAATGGAAAATTATAATCAATTAGGTCTTTAATAAGCTCAATAGCTGGTTAATTGTATTTTTCAAAATGTCATGTTGCGATGTCAGTGCCCATTTGTCCACTGGCAGAATGATGTTGGATTGCTGACCTGACAAATTCACACCGTATTTTATGTAAGCGCAGGTGTGTGGCCCACCCTGTGGCTGTAAAATCCAGCCCTTGGTTATGAGCAGCATGAAGCAAGTACAAAATACTAGAGTTAAAATTGACTCAATATGGTGCTAAGACTGCAGTAAAATGGGATTAAACAGGACACGGTTGTGTTTTAAATGCGCCCGATAATGCACAGTAATGGATAAAATGTGTTCCTGTGCCTTGAAGTGCAGTATGAAGTAGGGACTGGAACAGGATTGATATAATTTCAGCATCTTATGAGATTTTACTAACAGAGAAGGTGAAGTAAAATGACAAAGTCTAAAGCGCACAACACCACTGATGGCCAGAGTGTGGGACACCTCCAGGGCCCAGAGCGCGGGACACCTCCAGGGCCCCGAGCGCGGGACACCTCCAGGGCCCAGCGCGCAGGACATCTCCAGGGTCCAGAGCGCGGGACACCTCCAGGGCCCAGAGTGCAGGACACCTCCAGGGCCAAGGGTGCAGGGCACCTCCAGGGCCCAGAGTGCAAGACACTTCCAGGGCCAAGGGTGCAGGGCACCTCCAGGGCCCAGAGTGCGGGACACCTCCAGGGCCCAGAGTGTGGGACACCTCCAGGGCCCAGAGTGCGGGACACCTCCAGGGCCCAGAGTGCGGGACACCTGCAGGGCCTAAAGTGCAGGAACCCTAGCAAAACTGGAGTCAATGGGAATCGGGGAAAACTCTCCACTGGTTGGAGTCATACCTAGCACAAAGGAAGATGGTTGTGGTTGTTGGATGTCAGTCATCTCAGCTCCAGGACATCACTGCAGGAGTTCCTCAGGGTAGTGTCCTAAGCCCAACCATCTTCAGCTGCTTCATCAATGACCTCCCATCCATCATAAGGTCAGAAGTGGGGATGTTCACTGATGATTGCACAATGTTCAGCACCATTCGTGACTCCTCGAATACCGAAGCAGTCCATGTCCAAATGCAGCAAGGCCTGGGCAATATGGAGGCTGGGCTGGTGAGTGGCAAGTAACATTCACACCGCACAAACACCAGACAATGACCTTCTCCAACAAGAAAGAATCTAACCATCATCCCATGACATTCAATGGCATTACCATCACTGAATCTCCAACTGTCAACATCCTGGGGGTCACCATTGAACAGAAGCTGAACTGGACTAGCTATATAAATACTGTGGCTACAAGAGCAGATAAGAGGCTAAGCATTCTGTGATGAGTAACTCACCTCCTTATTCCCCGGAGCCTGTCCACGATCTACAAGGCACAAGTCAGGAGTGTGATGGAATACTCTCCACTTGCCTAGATGAGTGCAGCTCCCACAACACTCAAGAAGCTTGACATTGTCCAGGATAAAACAACCCAATTGATTAGTACCCACAAACATCCACAAATATTCACTCTCTCCACCATCGACGCACACTAGCAGCAGTGTGTACCATTTACAAGATGCACTGCAGGAACTCACCAAGGATCCTTAAACAGCACCTTCCAAACCCACGACCATTACCATATAGAAGGACAAGGGCAGCAGATAGGTGGTGACACCACCACTTGGAATTTCCCCTCCAAGTCACTCACCATCCTGACTTGGAAATATATCACTACTCTTTCACTGTCGCTAGATCAAAATCCTGGAACTCCCTTCCTAACAGCATTGTGGATGTACCTATACCACATGGACAGCAGCAGTTCAAGAAAGCAGCTCACCACAACCTTCTCAAGGGCAATTAGGGGTGGGCAATAAATGCTGGTCTACCGATGCCCAAATCCTGTAAAATGAATAAAAATAAAATCACCAGGGCCCAGAGCGCAGGATATCACAAGGCCCAGAGTGCAGGATATCACCAGGACACAGAGTGCAGGATATCACCAGGGCCCAGAGTGTAGGATATCACCAGGACACAGAGTGCAGGATATCACCAGGCCCAGAGTGCAGGATATCACCAGGACCCAGAGTGCAGGATATCACCAGGGCCCAGAGTGCAGGATATCACCAGGCCCAGAGTGCAGGATATCACCAGGGCCCAGAGTGCAGGATATCACCAGGACACAGAGTGCAGGATATCACCAGGCCCAGAAGGCAGGCTATCTCCAGGGCCCAGAGTGTAGGATACCACCAGGACACAGAGTGCAGGATATCACCAGGGCCCAGAGTGCAGGATATCACCAGGTCCAGAGTGCAGGATATCACCAGGCCCAGAGCGCAGGATATCACCAGGGCCCAGAATGCAGGATATTACCAGGGCCTAGAGTGCAGGATATCACCAGGGCACAGAGTGCAGGATATCACCAGGACACAGAGTGCAGGATATCACCAGGCCCAGAATGCAGGCTATCTCCAGGGCCCAGAGTGCAGGATACCACCAGGGTCCAGAGTGCAGGATACCACCAGGGTCCAGAGTGCAGGATATCACCAGGCCCAGAGCGCAGGATATCACCAGGGTCCAGAGTGCAGGATATCTCCAGGGTCCAGAGTGCAGGATATCAGCAGGGTCCAGAGTGCAGGATATCACCAGGGTCCAGAGTGCAGGATATCAGCAGGGTCCAGAGTGCAGGATATCACCAGGGTCCAGCTGCAGAATATCACCAGGCCCAGGGGGCAGCCCACTTATAACGAAATTTCATCCAAAGGCGGGGTAAAAAGGCTCAACAGTGTTCTGAGTTTCAGTCTTTGCATTTCTAGGCTTCATTTCAGGACTCATTGGTGTCTCCAAGGCTCCCGGGGGATTTTGACCATGTATGGTTCCTTCCAAGCACCAGACAGCCTTCTGTTTCCCTAGAATGGGGGTTGTGCTCTCTGCTGGTGGCACTTCCTCTGAGGAGGAAGAGAGGGGCAGAAGGGAGAGGAGGCCTGGTGTCCCAATGCAGCTTCCAGGGGAGCGACCTGTGGGAGGAGAGGTGCAGGCACAAGGGGCACGGGGCGAACAGGAAATCCAAGGCGGAAGGGGCCGCAGAAGACGCCACTATCCTGCTGCCAGGGTTTATAGGTGGCGATGCAGCTACCTCAATATGTCTGAGGTGCAATGCCGAAGGAGGCTCCATCTCTCACGGGAGACAGTGACCTCCATCTGTCAGAGGATCGGCCCTGAGATCAGCTCCGACTGTGTGAGTGGACACCCCATGCCAGTGGCTCTGAAGGTCACAGTGGCCCTCAACTTCTATGCCTCTGGATCTTTCCAGGGCTCAATGGGGGATCTGTGTGGAATCTCCCAATCAGCTGTCCACAGTTGTGTCAAGCTGATGACTAATGCTCTGTCCAGGCGGGTAATGACATTTATAAAAACAAAAAACTACTGCGGATGCTGGAAATCCAAAACAAAAACAGAATTACCTGGAAAAACTCAGCAGGTCTGGCAGCCTCGGTGGAGAAGAAAAGAGCTGACGTTTCGGGTCCACATGACCCTTCAACAGAACTGAGTATAGTTAGGAGAGAGGTGAAATATAAGCTGGTTTAAGGTGGGGGGCGGGGGGAGAGAAGTTGAGGGTGGGGTGGTTGTGGGGACAAGCAAGCAGTGATAGGAGCAGATAATCAAAAGATGTCAAAGACAAAAGGATCAAAGAGGTGTTGAAGGTGGTGATATTATCTAAGAAAAGTGCTAATTAAGAATGGATGGCAGGACACTCAAGGTACAGCTCTAGTGGGGGTGGGGTGGAAAGGCTGACAAGGTATTAGTTTTAGATTTAAAAATAATGGAAATAGGTAGGAAAAGAAAAATCTATATAAATTATTGAAAAAAAAAACAAAAGGGAGGGGGAAGAAACGGGGTGGGGATGGGGGGAGGGAGTTTAAGATCTAAAGTTGTTGAATTCAATATTCAGCCCGGAAGGCTGTAAAGTGCCTAGTCGGAAGATGAGGTGCTGTTCCTCCAGTTTGCGTTGGGCTTCACTGGAACAGCACCTCATCTTCCAACTAGGCACTTTACAGCCTTCCGGGCTGAATATTGAATTCAACAACTTTAGATCTTAAACTCCCTCCCCCCATCCCCACCCCGTTTCTTCCCCCTCCCTTTTGTTTTTTTTTTCAATAATTTATATAGATTTTTCTTTTCCTACCTATTTCCATTATTTTTAAATCTACAATTAATACCTTGTCAGTCTTTCCACCCCACCCCCACTAGAGCTGTACCTTGAGTGTCCTGCCATCCATTCTTAATTAGCACTTTTCTTAGATAATATCACCACCTTCAACACCTCTTTGATCCTTTTGTCTGTGACATCTTTTGAATATCTGCTCCTATCACTGCTTGCTTGTCCCTACAACCACCCCACCCTCAACTTCTCTCCCCCCGCCCCCCCACCTTAAACCAGCTTATATTTCACCCCTCTCCTAACTATACTCAGTTCTGTTGAAGGGTCGTGTGGACTCGAAACGTCGACTCTTTTCTTCTCCACCGATGCTGCCAGACCTGCTGAGTTTTTCCAGGTAATTCTGTTTTTGTTTTAGGTAATGACATTTATTCATTTTCATACGGACCAGGCCAGTCAGGCTGAGTGAGCCAGAGGCTTTGCAGTGACTGCTGAGATCCCCCGTGTCCAGGGTGCCATTGACTGCACACATGTGGCCATCAAGGCACCAGCGGATCAGCCGGGTGCCTTCGTCAACAGGAAGGGCTTCCACTCCATAAACGTCTAGATAGTGTGTGGTCACAGGATGCAGATAGTGTGTGACCACAATTTGCAGACCCTGCAAGTCTGTGCAAGGTACCCTGGCAGTTCCCATGATGCTTACATCCTCAGGCGTCACTGTTCCACCCGACTGGATGGATGGCTGCTGGGTGACAAGGGCTATCTGTTGAAAAAATGGCTAATGACACCTCTCTGTCACCCAAGAACAGAGGTAGAACAGCGTTATAATAAGAGTCATTCCTCCACAAGGGTGGTGATAGAGAAGACCATAGGTCTTCTGAAGATGCGCTTCCAATGCGGGCATTCCAAATGGACCATTCAGTGGGGGCACTACAATACCCCCCAGAACGGGTGTCACTGATAGTGGTTGCATGCTGCGCTCTCCACAATCTGGCACTGGCAAGGGGGGACCCATTGGAGGAAGAGGATCTTGAGGCAGCTCCACAGGCCACAGAGGAGGAATCAGACAGTGAGTTAGGAGAGGAGCATGGTGAGGAGCACAGTGAGGAAGACACTGAGGGCATGGAGGCAGACCTCTAAATCCTTCAGGGAGGCAAGGACACCAGTGACACCTTGATCCAATGATCCTTTAGCTAGGCTGCCAAAGATCAGCTCCCACCTCATACCAGGGCTGCCATCTCCATCCTGGATGTCTGAAATGACCCTTTTATTTGAACCCAAAGTCCACTCAGTGACTGTGCAATAAAGTTTAGAGTCACTCACATCCAGCATTACATACTGGCATACCCTGCACCTACAAAACAAGTGAAGCATACTCAGGCCATTAAGTCAAAAGCAAAATTTACATCATGTTGGCACTCACATCAAATGAACATAACTATATAATGTGTTAATGGTCACACCAATAAACCTAGTAACAAAACATGGCAGAACACAAGATCACCTGTGAATAGTACCTCTTGTGCTCATGGTGCCTTAAACTTACCTTTACGAGTGCTGTGTCTTGGTGCTCCTGCCTCGCTGGCACCGGCATTGGAGACAGCCTGCTGACTCTGCTGTCCTGTTGGGCTTGATGACCTTGGCAGTCATCCTCTGGCCAGTGGAGCCTGTGCTGGCCCCGCCTGCGAGGGAGCAGCCAGTGCCACGGCTGGCATCTCCACAGTCGCCGCAGCCTCATCAGATGCCATGGTCACTGGCAGAGGGGCAGAGGAGCTGCTGCCATCATCCAGAGCATCCTGACAGGAGCTGCAGAGATTACAAACAGCTCATGTGCCAACGTGAGGTCACTCTGGACCTCCCTGCTCACCATTGATGGACAGGCACCTAGCTGGTATACTGGGTGCCTCATCCTTCTCCTACACTGACACTGACCACCTGAGGTCACTGCCTGTGTGAGGGCTTGCAGGTCCCAGCGCAACCCCAGGAAACCCTCATTCTGTCCCTGGAGCAGCCTCTCCATGAGAGTCGCCACTCTCTCAATGGAGGAGGTAGTGTGCTCGGCCATCAGGGTCAACACATTGCTCAGCTCCGTATGGACCCCTCCACAACTGAGACCATGGCATGCAGACCCTCATGGATCTCCGCCAGATCCTCCCGCACATCCCGCTGGACATCCAGCATCTGCCGCCTGATGGACGACTCCAGAGGCTTATCATCTGCCTTCGACTGAGCATCGTCCTGGTCTCCAGCAGTCCACTGACTGCCGGCGCCCTGGGCATTCTCTGCCCCCGCCTGCACCTCAAGCGAGTGTGAAATGCTCTCACCGCTATCACCGACATTCTAGGCGACGATCTGATGCCCACTGAGGTGCTGGTATTTGCGCTGATTCTTGGTGCGGAGAGCAGGTGTGATGCAGATGCATCTAAAGCCCAGCAGTCCTATGACAAATGTAAGGGCTCGATTAAAATTGTTATGAAACTCATACTCACCTTGCTGAGCTTGGAGATCGAGAACTTCAGTTCCCAATGGACCTCAGACTTTCTACCCCCGGGAGCGGGCTACACATGCGCAGTTCGGCATTTTTACTTTCTTCAGGCCCAGGACAGGCCTGCACGACAGTGCATAGAGAAGGGCGCAAAAATCCAGGTCAGCTGACCAGATGTGGAGTGCCAAAGCCAGCAAGTGCCCCAGAGAGAGGGACAAGGGAGTCAGGACAGGGAGAAGCCCCAAGGAGTGTCCCAGCTAAGGGACAAGGGAGAGGCCCCAAGAGGAAGAGTCCCAGGTAAGGGAAGAAGTCAGGGGACAGAAACAGGTCCCAGCTAAGGTCAGTTAAAAAGAGAGTAGCAGGAAACTAGGGTCCAATTAGAGAAAGGGCCAGCAGGGAGCAGACTTTAAGTAAACTGGGCTTGGGAGAAGCTCTGGCAATCGAAGAGGGCCCAAGAAGAAGCCCTGAAGATTTAAGAAGGCAGCCGCACTTTGGTGATTCTGTGCTGTGGGCCATTAGGGCAAATGTAACCCTTTGGAGCAGTAGTGTTGTGCTCGGCACGGCCGAAGAGCTGAAATTGTGCTCGTGAATTGGTGTTTGAGCGTAGACTTGGGAATCCAGGGGAGCGGAATCTCGGCAGACGAGATTGAAACCCTGCAGGGCGGGCAGTTGTTGAAGCTGTCCAAGTTGGAGCAACATTTGGAGAGAATTCCAAGTCGTGATCTGCAAAGGTGAATATTGAAACCACTTGTGGGAGAGACGGAGCTTCAGTGAGATTGGTTGACTCACGGTGTTTCTGGCATCTGCATGGGTTGGTGAAAAATCCATGGAACCTATTTTGGTTGCATCTGGCATTTATTGTGTTCGACCACAGTTTGCCAGTTAATTACATGTACCTCACATTAATCCTGAATGTTAGAGTGTAAGACAGGTATTGTACATTGTTTTATCTTTCTGACCTTGTAGAATAAAGTTTATTCTTATTTGTTCAAAACCCGTGGAATCTTGTGGCTTTCTTCTCTTAGCCTTGAATCTCAAACTTTGTCTACTTGAAACAAAACGTCATTGGTCCCGAACTGGATCCTATCAACAACCTGGGGGTCTGACCAAGGATCATAACAAAATAAACGCTTTGAAAAGGATGATTTATCCTACAGGACTCTTTGTCGTGTAGCAGTGTATGGCCTCTATTTGGGAACTACCAACAATGTCAGTATTGAAGTTGTGATCATGTGCCAGATGCAGATTGAATCATTCCTGAGAGACGCCCTCAAACAAGATGCTGTGGTCTTTGACAGCCCATTGGCAACAATAATGATGACTTCAATTTATGTAGCCCCTTTAACATATAAAACGTCCCAAGGGTGTGCTGTGGTCAATAAATTGTTTGTTGATTTTACAATTGTTAATGGGCTAACCGTACTGGATTGAATTTTGCAGTCGTTAATTGGGTCATCCAGGATAATATGTGTCACTAGGGGGATGTTAAAAAATGGCTACTGTGACCATTGATTCTTTCAGAAGGACTTCGTCCGCTAAGTATTTCTCCCCTGCATACGCATGAATAAACTTCGATATTCTTCGCATCTCTGCCTCCAGAGCGGCGCTTGAAATTCTCCACAACAGGTGCTTCGCAGGAATGTTATCAAACAAAACTTGACACAGTCCCATAAGGAAATACTTGGGAGAATTTTAACCTTATCATCTGCGGGAGCTGGCGGGGCTGGGGGACATGGGTTGAGGGTGTCGGAGTGGTGGGTGGTAGGTTGGTAGCCTATGGGAAACCTTGAATTCGGGGTTCCTCCACATGCCATGTATGTGACATCACTGACACGCTTCCCGGTCGGTGGTTAGCCTGACTGAGAGGCTTCACTCCCCATAGGGCAGTGAAGGCTGGAGAAAAGGCCTCAGGACCAGGTAGGCCCAAGCCGCGAGCTGGCAGGGGATTGGGGTCTGATCCCACGGTGAGGAGCTGATTGGGGGGAGGGTGGTGCGATCCCTGGGTGGATTGGAGGTCAGAGGCCTGAGGGGGCTGGAGGTTAAAATGGGGGCAGATCAGAGGCCTGGGTGTAGGAGATCTGAGGTTGTTTGGAGGTCAGAGGCCTCAGATTGGAGATTTGAGGGGAGGTCACAAGGGTTGGGGGGGGAGGGTATTCAATCGCAAAGATTGTCAAGGAAGGTGCATTGGACCCAACAGCTAAGTGGAAAAGCTCCAACAGTTCTCAATTTCCCCAAAGATCAGGAAATCCTGAATTCCAGAGCTATTGGATAAATATGAGGCATGAATGCTCATTATAATATTTAAATTGCCAACCCCTCATCTGGCCTCTGTAAAAGCAAAAGTGGGCTGTTAAGGTGTGGATTCAGCTTTTAATACTTTAAGCTCCCACCAGGCACAAACCAGCTAATTTTTAAAAAATTCACTCATTATGACAAGTGACTAAAAGCTTGAAAGAAAAAAACTGGCTTGCATTTATTTAGCAACTTTCTCTATCGCAGAACATGTCAAAGGACCTTACAGCCAATAAAGTCCTTTTGAAGTGTAGTCACTGTTGTAATGTAGGAAACACAGCAGCCAATTTGCACACAGCAAGATCCCTCCAACAGCAGTGCGATAACGGCCGGATAATATGTTTTTGTGATGTTGGTGGAGGGATAAATATTGGCCAGGGCACTGGGGATAACTCCCCTGCTCTTTCTTTGAAATAGTGCCCTGGGATCTTATACATTGAGAAGGCAGACAGGACCTCATCCAAAAGACAGCACCTCCAATAGCACTCCCTCAGCTCTGCACTGGGTAACAACTGCACAGTTGTGGGGTTTTTTTTTCAGCTCAAACCTTGGAGTGAAACTTGAACACACAATCTGCAAGCTCAGATGCAAGAAAGTGCTACCAACTGAGCCATGGCTGACATTCAACAAATTCATTCATGTGAGCCTTGCTTGAAGGCAGGTCCTTGGCTCATTGACTGCTGCTGCTTCATCCTGAGCTGTCTTCTTGGCAGTTTCTTTTGTCAGTGGTGGCTTGCTAGTGTCTTCCACACTCAAGAGCAGGGCACGCATGCAATGGGAATTGAATTCTTGTTATCCCGAACTACACTCTTGCTGTCTAAGCTAAGCGGCTCCCTGTTGAACTGATGTGGCTTGTCAAAAAAGTTACCACACTTCAAAAGAGCTAGATTTTAAGGACCGTCTTAAAGGGAGGTGAGTAAATTAGAGAGGTGGAGAGGCTTAGGGAGGGAATTCCAGAGTTTAGGCCCAGGCAACTGGGGGCACAGCCACCAATGGTGAAGGGATAACAATCGGGGTAGCAACAAGGCCAGAACCAGAGAGTAATAGGGCCTGGAGGAGATGACAGGGATAGGGAGGGGTGAGTCCAAGAGGGATTTGAGAACAAGGATGAGAATTTTAAAATCAAGGCATTGCTTGACTGGGAGCCATTATAGGTTAGTGAGCAAAAGAGTGATGGGTGAACAAAACTGGGTACAAGTTAGGATATGGGCAGCAGAGTTTTCAATATCTTAAGTAGTCTAAAAGGTTGAGAGGTCAGGCATTGAAATCTGCAGTTCTATCATTAAAGCATTGCCTTCCCACTTGTTCGGGATCAGCCTCTTCAGTCTCTCCAGCAGCGAGGAATGGTTAAATAGAAAACTTGATAGCCTTGCAGTTGAGCTATTGTGTTGTATTGGTTTGTCATTATTTGCTGGAACAAATGTACACTGGGCTGTTTGCCTCAAAAGGCATGGGGTAATAGGCTGAGAAATGAAACATCAGGATAAAGCAAAAAAAATGCTTTCAAGGACCTTTGGGAATCCAAAAAAGAAAACGTCAGCATCTGTGAGTGTGGCTGCTTACTAGAACAGACCCCTGACAGAGAATGCCAATGACTGAACATGCATTAAATTCCTATCGGAAATTCAGCCATCGATTTTACAGAATCTGCCAAGCAAAACTTCAGTTTTTTGACAGCAGACTGCAACAGTTCAGAGATCGATGCTCTTTCTAGCAGCCTAAGCCACTTCCCTTTATTCTAGATCACTGACTCTGCAATCGATCGGCTCTTTTTCCATCTCCCCTCTCCTGCATGCTCCCTCCATGCCTCACACTTGCCTTCTTGTGACCTTTTCCTTCAGTGATCCTGGACTGTGGGAAGTCTCCATCGTGGCAGCTTCCCTGTCGAGCTGTAGGAGGTGAACCTCCAGGTTTAGGGGGGGGGGTGAATCGCCCAGCAGGTGGGTTTATTTCTCTCCCTTTCGCACCATACCAATGGTGGGGATAAGGCAACCTGGCCTCAATTAAGGGTGGGTACATTTGAACAAAGATCCAGGCTAGCACCTGTACCAGAAAGGAAGGAAGAAAAGAACACCTTGCATTTACATGGTGCCTTAAACATGTCACGGCACTTCACAGAGGCAGGAGGATGCCTGGATGCTGGGACAAAGAAGGAAAGATTGGAAAAGGGTAAATAAAAGCTTGACTGAAGAAATTGAGAAGGAAAAAGTAATTTTCAATTGTTCTGCCTTTGATTATGTGAGTCTGTTTACTATTGATGCTTACTCTGCTTGATTAGTTAAGCCTGGGTGTGGACTCAGAGGAAATGGTAAACAAACTTTAGCAGTTGCTGGAAATGAGAGCTGTAAGCATGAGGCAGACATTTGAAAGCACTGTGAATAACCTGCTATACATACGGAAATGTGTGTGTCATCCTTACATAGCTCCAAGATATAAAATAGACAACAGAAAAGAAAGAGGAGAGGGAGGGATGGTGAGGGAGCCTTGTATGATCAACGAGGAAAGGAAAAAAGATGGCAATAGTACATCTTGGTGGGGAGGCGATGGCATAGTGATATTGTTGCTGGACTAGTAATCCAGAGACCTGGGATAATGCTCTGGGGACCTGGGTTCGAATCCTGCCACGGCAGATGGTGGAATTTGAATTCGATAAAAATCTGGAATTAAAAGTCTAATGATGACTCACAAAACCATTGCCGATTGTCACAAAAACCCATCTGGTTCACTAATGTCCTTTAGGGAAGGAAATCTGCTGTTCTTACCTGGTCTGGCCTACATGTGATTCCAGACCCACAGCAATGTGGTTGACTCTTAAATGCCCTCTGAACAAGGGCAGTTAGAGATAGGCAGTAAATGCTGGCCTAGCCAGTGATGCCCACATCCCATGAATGAATAAAAAAGAAATCTTGTATGATCAGTGGTAGTCTCTCTGATCTGTCCAATGAACCCTATAGAAGCATTGCAGACAATGAGCAGTGATGTGCCTCAGGCTATTTGTCAATGGAACTGTTATCAGTGAGATATCTAATAGATATGTCATGCCCTTTTCACACAAAGGGTAGTAAAAATTTAGAACTGACCCCAGGCTGTGGAGGCTGGGGAGCAATTTCAGCCTTAAAAACTGAGGTAAATTTGTTTTTATTGGATAAGGATATGGAGCAAAGGCAGGTAAATGGAGTTGAGGTGCAGAGTAGCAGCAATCTAATTGGATAGTGGAGCAGCCTTGAGAGGCTGAAGGGCGCACTCCAGTTCCTAAACTTTCCATGTTCCTCACTCAGACCAATCAGTGCAGTTAATGGCACTCATCCCTCTTGCAACTATGCATTGTCACTCTGATAAAAGGGCAGCTTTCTTGTGTAAAAAGCAACCTGCTAGGTGTACCGGCAGTTAGTCAATCAGCAGATCTGTGGTGCAGTATAGCCTGAAGCCTATCCTCCCTCCACCTCCCAGTATATTGAGCCTGACCTGAGTTTGGCTGCAGTCCCAATTAAGCAAGCAGTCTAGGTGCATCAGAGTATTTGCCGACCTACTGTGTGCATTGAATATACCAGGGTCAGGAGAATTTATTAAAGTTTCCAAGTAACCAAAAGCGACCAATTAATCCGTCTCCTTTTCCACCAATGTGCCAGTGTGTTGAGGTTTTGTTTTTTTTAATCAGTGTGAAGGTAGAAAAATGAATTAGAATTTAGGGCGGATTATTCAAAGCTAATAATTCATCTTTATCCTCATAATTAATGATACCTCGGCTGCTTCCCCTGGAAGCACAGCAGCTCTTTGAAGTGTGTTAATTAGTTTTATTTGGGCTTCAACAAACCCTATTCAGCAAGTTTTATCTCTTTGTAACTCACTCTCTGATAAAACAGAACTGAGAATTATTCTTTCCCTTATCAGAAGATTCATATTCAGCATTTTTATAAATGTCAGAACATGATTCAATTATTTTGTGATCCACAAGCCCACGGAGTCAGTGCTTTTTTTTGTCAGTGACATCCCCCCAATTACATTTGAGAAAGGAAAGCCGAGAAGAAAAATGATTGTTGGTGTTCTTAGCAATTGGACATTTCACAGAGTAGCTGAGGGGATAGGTATTGTCCATGGAGAGCAACTAGCCAAGGTTACAGAGCTCTTCCTCATGAAATAAGTAGATGAGAATATGGGCTCGCACCACCCATGAACCTCAACGTTCTGGGCTGTTTGTGGGGTCAGCACACAATGAGTTCAAAGAGCTGTCATCTTTGCTGAGCAGGGATGACTTGTGAGGAACGTCTCAGGTAAGGATGAGGAGCTGAAGGAATGTGTGAAAGTCATTCATCCATGGGGGTCTGAGGATAGTGTTCTGGTCTCATTTTATGGTAATAAAGTGATCGCAGAGCTTAAGTGGACCATACGAACATGTTAACAGGATGATCGCGTTACGACCGATCCCCGGGTGAGGTTCCCCCA
This sequence comes from Cetorhinus maximus, assembly GCF_964194155.1. NCBI lineage: Eukaryota > Metazoa > Chordata > Chondrichthyes > Lamniformes > Cetorhinidae > Cetorhinus > Cetorhinus maximus. Next base: position 153,547,177 of record NC_135883.1, on the reverse strand, counting down.
AATTGTTACGCTCTCGGGTGAGGAAGGGCGAACTGGCTCCCCTTCTCTAGTCAACCCCCTTGGATGGTCGCAACAAGGTTAATTTAAAAAGGTCCCCTTCCCTCGTGGATACCTTTTCCCAGTCCAAATGTATTTATGTTTTAAAGGGAGCCAATTTAACTGGGCTCTTGAGCCAAAGAAAGAGTGAGTTTATTGGTACTAAATGTGAGGAAAAATAATAAAAATGCAACACACATACACACAGATTAGAAATGAGAAGTGAGTCCAAAAATAAAAGTTTAAAAGATATACAAATCGGTCCTTTGGCTTGTTTGTGAGGGGTAGATGGTGAAATGTTACAGCCATTAAGTTGGGTGATTCCGATAGCACTGACTTTGGCAGTTGAGCACTGGATTTGGAGATCCTTGATTCTGCAAGTTAGCTGAAAGGGGCTGTCCTGTTTCCTTTTCGACTGTGGCTTTGCTGACTTGTCACTTGCTTCCAGCAATCAGTGAGAAAGGATGTTTTACCTGCAAGTGCAGGTTTGCCCAGTTGGTGCTCGTCAGCTTGACCTTCACAGCACACACACACCAGAACAGAACACCAGACTAGTGCACACAACTAGGGTTGCAGTTGGCTTTTTAAAAAAACCTTTCCTTGTGTATTCGTGGAAGGAAAAAAAAACATGTATTTCACCCAGATCTGTTTTCTGTTCAACTCAGTTCATGCTCACCGTTGGGGATATAACTCAACAGGAGGTGGTTTCAGCTGAGATTTTCCCATTATCTCCGCAAGCACAGGAGGTTACATTTCAGTTTTTGCCTTGTATCTTTTCCTTTGAAGTGCCTCTGTCTGAAGTAGGCCATGTTACATCTTTTAGGTGCAACATTCCATTCTCTCTTAACTAGTTGGTCAAGTAATCCACATAGGAATTTTTCTAGCAAGTGGTTACGTTACAGACTTAGCCAGCTTTTGCTTGTATGTCCTTTTAAAAAAAAACACATGTCTTACTTAAAAGTTCAACATGTCCATAAGTAATATGGGGATAGGATCTGTGGTCATGACAATTGGGAGAGATTGAGATGGGCTAAATTTGTGTTCCTGGCTCCGTGTTGATAGACCTGTTTTGTATTGTGTGTCTTTGATGTATTGTGAATTAGTGATATTATGCATGGAATATGGAAGTCAAGGTTGAATTGGTATAAAATTTTTGAATAGACTACTGTACACCATGGGCAATGCTGGAATTATAAAGCGTGATTTTCTTGAATCATGAAGTCAATAATAAAAAATCTTGCAATCATACTGGAAGAGCATACAATATAATTTGACTGAGAGTTCATTTTGGATTGGGGAAAATGGGTTTGGAAAAGCCTTCATGCACCTAATGGTTAGGATCTGGAGTGTACTGCATGAGAGAGTGGTGGAGGCCAGTGGCGCAGTGGCAAATTTTGAGGCGCAGGAGCTCTAAGAAAATGTGTCGGCCATATCATTTCTAAATCTACTATTATGTTGTTTTCCAATGTATTAATAATTTGTGTCCCCAAAAATCAGTAAACTATGCTTTTTAAGTAAAAAAATAAGTAGGCATTTTATTTTGAACCATGTGATATTTTGAATCAGTATTCTTTAGCATGGTTAGATTTTCACTATGCAACAGTTTAATTATTTAATTTAAGACTATTAAAAACATTAATTACAGAAAATTTTACTTACTTCTGATTGGGGGTTGGTATATAAAGGGGCCACTGCTTTTCTTGATTTATATTGATAGTCTAGACCTAGGTGTACAGGGCACAATTTCAAAATTTGAAGATGATGCAAGACTTGGAGGTATTATGAACCGTGAGGAGGTTAGTGATAGACTTCAAGAGGAGATAGACAGGCTGGTGGAATGGGCAGATACGTGGCAGATGAAGTTTAATGTAGGGAAGTGTGAAGTGATGCATTTTGGTCAGAAGAACAAGGAGAGGTGACATAAGCAAAGGGTACAGTACTAAAGGGAATATAGGAACAGAGGGACCTGGTGTATATGTGAATTAATCATTGAAGGTGGCAGGGCACGTTGGGAGAGCAGTTAATAAATTATACCGAATCCTGGGTTTTATAAAAGAGGGGCACAGGGTACAAAAGCAAGTAAGTTATGAACCTTCATAAAACCCTGGTTCTGCCTCAGCAGGAAGGATGTGAAGGTTTTAGAAATGGTGCAGAAAAGATTTACGAGGATGGTTCCAAAGATGAGAGACTTCAGTTACGTGGATAGGCCGGCAAAGCTGGGGCTGTGGTCCTTGGGGAAGAGAAGGTTGAGAGGAGATTTGTTAGGCGTGTTCAAAATCATGAGGCGTCTGAGGAGAATAAATGGGGAGAAACTGTTCTCAATGGCAGAAGGTCGAGAACACTAAGGTGATTAACAAAAGAACCAGAGCCAACATGAAGAAAAACTTATTGACGCAACAAATGGTTTGGATCTGGAATGCACTGCCTGAGCATGTGGTGGAGACAGATTCAATTATGGTTTTCTAAAAGGAGCAGGATAATTATCTGAAGAAGAGATTTTACAGGGCTACAGGGAAAAGGTCGAGGAGTGGGACTAGCTGAGTTACTGTTGCAGAGAACCAACACAGAGACAATTTGCTGAATGGCCTCCTCCTGTGCTCTAACCATCCGAGGATCCTAGTGCAGATACATTCAAGGAGCTTGATATATACGAGGAAGAGAGAAGCTGAAGGTTACCCTGATAGTGTGGGTGGTGGCTTGTGTGAAACATAAATACCAACATAGATGAACTGGACCAAATGACTTGTTTCTGTGCTGTAAATTCTATGTAAAGGTGACAGCAGGGAATACAAACACTATACTGTGTTTCATTTCTTGAGACCATCACAACCAAAGAATTAATGTGAATCACTCTTTCTCCCCACAGTTTCTCTCCCCTTCCCCCACATTCTCTCTCTCCCCGCAGCATTTTCTCCCCCCACATTCTCTCTCAACCCCCACATTTTCTCCCCCTACATTCTCTCCCCTTCTACACTGTCTCCCCCACACACTCTCTCCCTCCACCCTCTCACACTCCCTCCCTCACCCCCTCTTACTCCCTCTCTCCCCCACCCCCTCACACTCTCTCTCACATAGTCTCCAGTCACGCACTTACTCAGACGCGAGTGGGCCCCACTCTGGCTGCCTTTGCCCCGACCCCTCCCCCCCCCTCCAAACTCGGGCTCGACTGAGCCCTGCTACGGTCTGCGTGGGTCCTGCTCCTGCTGCCTCGCGCTCTGCTCAGGTCTGCCTGGGTACCGCTCGGGTTCGCCCGGGCCCTGGAAATCCAGCTGCCTCACGGTCCGGACCCTGGAGCTTACCTTCAAAACTTACCTTCCCACTCTTTGCTGCTCACCCAATCACAGACTTTGTTTCTCCCTGCATTTGCTGCTGATAGGCTCACCAGTGAGCCTATCAGCAGTAGTTTCAGGAAGGAATCAGCCTGTGCGTGGATGAGCAGCTTTGCAGCATTTTTCAAATATAAGCCAATCGAACGTCTAACAAGTGTGGTGGGCTGCACTGTGTTGGGACAAGCCTGCTTTAAATAGAAGGTGCCAGAGCAGCGCTCCGGTGCACTCCAGAAGCACTTCACCCCTGGTGGGGGCAGATTCAATTGTGCCCTTCAAAAGAGAATTAGGTAGTTATCTGAAGAGAAAAAAGATCAACGCTATGGAGCAAAGGTGGTGGAGTAGGACTAACTGTACAGAGCTATTCCAGGCACAACGGGCTGAATGGCCTCCTTTTATGCTGTGACTATTCTGTGATTCTATAATTTTACTTAAGTTAATGTTGAACTGAAGAAGGAGACATGACAATAGGTAACCAAATAGTCAAAATGGTAGGTTTTTGGAGAGACAGGCAGAGAGACAAAGAAGTTTAGGGGGAAGGTGAGAAAAGTTCAGCAGCTTACCAGCCATTCACATCGCTTGTCATGTGTGGGACCTCAAAGTGTGCAGGCTGGCTGTTGTGATTGCCTGAGTTACAACTGCGACTACACTTCAAATTGTACAGCCTCCATTCCCTGGAATTTAGAAAGTTAAGGGGTGGTTTGATCAAATCACATTCTCCTCCACTCTCCATAGCAACGCTGAACACCAGAATCTCTCAGGAATTGTTATGGCATTAGTGATGGTGAATACATCCAACTTCAAGGCCAGAATTTTCGGGTCGGCGAGTGGGGGCGGGGCCCACTCGCCGAGGTGTAAAATGACACGTGGTGACATCAGGCGTGCACCCCGATGTCACCGCGCGTCATTCAGATTCTCAGTTTGGCGGGCATGCACTGAGTCGGCTGCGCAGCCGCCGAACTGTCAAGGCCTATTAAGGCCATTTAAATATCAATTAAAACAATAAACTGAGCGGCTGAAGTCAACGTGGTGTTGTTCCACCCGTAGTGCTGTGAGAGAGGGAGTTTCAACATTTGGCAGCATGAGGTTTCATGAAGGTATTTAAAGTTTTATAAAAAATGTTAATAACATTCATAGACATGTCCCAGCTCTTGCGACACTTTCACATGAGGGGAGAGGTCTTAATTTTTTTTTCCCTTTATTAAAATTTTCAGAACTTAAACTAATCTCCCTGAGGCAGCTCTGTGCCTCAGGGAGCTGTCTGCGCTCTTTTGCGTGCATGCATGAAAGAGCACAGTCCCTGACTCAGGCAACACCCCCCCCCCCTACCGCCTGCACAGGTAGCGCTTAGCGGGCGGCGATTAACTGCGCACCCGTCCCCGCCCACTCTCACCCAACCGCCCCCCCCCACCGACGAGGAGAAAATTCTCCCCCAAGTCTTTATCTTGTAATTTGAATAGCCCCTCGTCCATATTGGCTTTCCGTCAACATGGTTACTGTTGCGCTATTTACTTCAATTAGCTGATTATTGTAATTATGTGTAGCTCCAAATGTGGAATTGGAGTAAGGTAATAGAAAGTAGCTTGTAATTGTCATTTGAGGGGATGAGAAACAATTAGAAGGGAGTGTCACAATTGGCTGACAAATATGCCAGCATCCTCTGGAAAAGCTCAGAAACCACCTCGACCAATCTGTAACCTTTGGATTATGAAGGATTTCCCTCAAGGTGCATCCTGGTATTATTGCTCCCAGTGCCACATGCTAGTGAGCATAGGAATAGGAGGATTGAGTAAATGAATGAGTGGCTGGGGAATTGGTCTAGGAGGGAGGGCATCAGATTTTGGAGGCATTGGGATCGATCCTGGGGCAGGTGGGATCTGTCAAAAATGAATGGACTGCACTTAGCAGGACCAGAACTAACAATTCTGCTGGGAGATTTGCTAGTGTTTCAGAAGAGTTTAAACTAGATTGGCAGAGGGTTGGGTGCCTGAGAGGGAGCTCAGATTGGAGGGAAGCAAAACTGATAACAGGAAGTAGGAAAGCAATAAGTGAGATTAGAAGGTGGATGAAGCAAAGGCTAGCACCAAATACAAAGAACAAAGAAAAGTACAGCACAGGAACAGGCCCTTTGGCCCTCCAAGCTTGCGCCAAACATATTGCCCATCAACAATAGGATCAAAACACCAAATAATGTTAAAAAGACCAAGTTAAGGACACTGTATCTGAATGCTTGCATCATTCACAGCAAGTTGTTGATTTGAAGACAAAAATAGAAGTAAACAAGTATGAATTAATTGCCATTACAGAGAGGTGTTGCAGGTTGACCAAGGCTGGGAACTGATTTTTCAAGGAGACTCGACATTTAGGAAGGACAAGCAAAAAGAAAAATGAGGTGAAGTAGCTCTGTAAATAAGGAATGACATTAATACATTAGTGAGAGAGGATTTCAGGTCGAAGGATCAAGATGTAGAATCAGTTTGGGTGGAGCTAAGGAACAGCGAGGGGCAGCAAACATTGGTGGGAGTTGCTTATAGGCCACCAAACTGTAGTGCTAATGTTGGGCAGGATACAAATCAGGAAATTAAAGGTGCATGTAAATGGGTGATACAATAATAATGAGCGACTTGAGTTTACATATAGACTGAGTCAACCTAATCAGCACTAATGCTGTGGAGGATGAATTCCTCTAGCATGTACAAGATGGAGCAGCACTTTGAAGAACCAACCAGGGATTGGGCTGTTTTAGATTTAGTATAGTGTAATGAGAAAGGGCTAATTAATAATCACATTGTAAAGGAGTCTTTAGAAAATGGTGACCATAATAGGATAGAATTTTACATTAAGCCTGAAAGTGATATAGTTCATTCTAAAACTAGGGTCTTATGGAACAATGGAAACTATGAAAGTATGAGGGGCAAGTTGGCGCTGGTGGATTGGGAAAACACACTAAAAGATTGATTGGAGACAGGCAATGGTTAGTATTTAAAGAAATACTACAGGGGCCACAACAGGTATACATTCCTCTAAGACACAAAAACCCAGCAGGAAAGGTAAATCAGCTGTGGAAAAATAGTTAAAGATTGAATTAGATCAAAGAAATGGCTTATAAGGTTGCAGGGGAAATAGTAAGCCCGAGGACTGAGAACACTTTAGAATCCAACAAAGGAGGACCAGGAAACTGATAAAGGGAAATGAGAATATGAATGCAAATCAGCAAGTAACTTAAAAGTAGGCTGTAAAAGCTTCTTTAGGTATGTGAAAAGGAAAAGATTAGCAAAGACAAATGTGTGTCAATTACAGGCAGAGACAGGAGAATTTATAATGGAGAATAGGGAAATGGTGGAGAAACTAAATAATTAGCTTTTGTCGGTCTCCATGGAAGAAGACACAAAAGCTCTCCCAGAAATGCTAGGGAACAAAGGAAAATGAGGAACTGAGGGCGGAATTTCCCGTGTCCGTTGGCGCCGCTGTTTAACGACTTAAACAAAAGCATAATCCTGCAGATGCTGGAAATCTGCAGTAAGAACAGAAAGTACTGGATAAACTCAAAAGCTCAAGCCGCCTCTATGGCGAGAGGCTGATCAATGACCTTTCATCAGGATTGGAAAAGGATAGAGATTCAACAATTTTTAAACCAGTACAGAGGGAGGGAGAGGGTGGGGAGAGAAAGGACAATGAGAAAGCTCTGCGGTTTGGGGAAGGGAGCTTTCTGAAGAATGAAGAAAGGGTCCAATGTGCAGGGGTTGGGGTGGGAGAGGCATTGGTCCTAACATTGGCTCTGAAGTGCAGTGGGAACCTAAAAGCTCCATATAAATGCTTCTTTCTCTCGCTTTGTTCCCACACAGGTGTTAATTCCCCTTTCCGATTTTCTCAGAACATTTTCCGAGTTGAATATACTCGCTTGGTATTAATAAAGTTTAGCATGTCTGCATAACATGCTGAGTGCCTCCAGCACTTTCAATCATCAGTGGTATTTAGCTTCCCTAACAAGACCACTAATTGGCAAGCAAAAGGTTTGTCTCTTCTAAAGCATGCTGCAATTGGCCACTTGTTAATAGCGGTTCCAAATATTTGAGCTGTCTTCCGGTGAAGGTGTCAAAACGTGAACAAATACTTTTCAGAATCTGGCGATGATAGAACTGAGCAGTGAGATATGTTGAATGTTTCACTCAGAGCAGCGACGAGGAACTACAAGTTCAGCCATTTGCGCAATCATGAGAACATTCTACATCTACCTGCTCACATTGTTACCAGGAATGATAATATATAAATGTAGCAAGGCTACAAGGAAGCAGACAGATGAAGGATGCTCTGATAATTGATCCAAAGATTCAATAACAGAAATCCGGTCTGAATTCCTGCTCGGTAGATGGATCAGTTCCAACCTCACTGCGATCCCAGGCAGGTTTGACCTGTATAAGTCATTGCAAGTTGGCTGGAAAACAGGAATGTTTTACTTGGAAACAAAAGCGACATGATGAAAATACTGAGACTCTTAACTATCTGACTACCAACCCCAAATTATAAGCATATCAGCATAATCTTATCATAAAGCTACAGTGACTATATTGTTGTCATGGTGATTTGACAATGTGATTAGGATTCAATTTCAGTTTCTCTTTCCTTGCAGAAGAGTTTCAGTGCAGCTTATCACATTCGGGAAGGTTGAATCAAATTTGATATTTTACAAACAGTCTTACTATTGATGACTGAGTGAAATCCCATTTATTTTTATCTGATGATAGAACTGGGTGGCATAGTAGTTTAAACATTGGCCTTGTACCTCTGGGCTCAGATCTGGCCCTGGCTGATTGGACTAAAGTGTCCTTGTGCCTGCTGGTGATAAAGGTCCGATTTGAATGTGGATCATCTTATTCCACTTCCTGGGCCCTGGACATGGAGCTGGGGCATAAACACCCCCTAAATTCAAATATCACTTGGACAGGTAGAATGATGAGAAATGTAAAAATACCACGCTGGTGGGGCGGAGGCTGAGATCGGGGATGTCCCCTGCTGAACTTTGCTGCATGACCTTTGGGCTACTGGCAGCAGGGTTCCTCAGCAAGGGCAACCCTCAACTTGATGAGTGCAAAAGCAGGACATAAGGATGAGGTAAATCAAGAGACAGTGACTTACTGACACCTAGTTCATGGCCGACAATTTCCCCCCCGTCGGGGCGGAGGGGAAGAGCAGGAGTGGACACTCTGATTGGCGCCCCCGGCCATTTTACATGGGTGGGCCAATTAAGGCCTGCCAGTGTGACGTCCGCCAGGAAGCGCTGTGAGCTCCCTATGCAGGCGGGAGTGGGGGTGCGGTTCCCTTAGCCATGAGTGCACCCTTTCGTGCATGCGCGCGAACGAGCGCACTGATCTCCCTGAGGCAAAGTGCTGCCTCAGGGAGATCGGCTCCAATTTAAAAGTTTAAATAAAGAGGTTTAAAAAATTTCCCTGCCACGTCCCCTCATGTGACACTGCCACATGAGTTGGGACATGTCCATAACTTCTACTGAAGCCTTTCGTAAAAATTTAAAGACCCTCATGAGACCTCATCCCGCCCGCGGATGAGGTTTCATGTTTTTTTCCGAGGGCCTCCTGGGGCTCCCGGCCTGCCTGCCAGCCTTAAGGTTGGACGGGCAGGTGCATCAATGAGGTGAGCTAGTTTTTTAATGGCCTCAATAGGCCGTTGACAGCTCGGTGGGTGTGCAGCCGATTCGACTGCGTGCCTGCCGAATGAAAAATCTAAATGACGCGGGGTGACGTTGGGACGCATGCCCGACGTATACCTGCATCATTTTACGTGTCTGCGAGCGGGCCCCGCCCCCACTTGCTGACTGGAAAAACCTGCCCCATGTTTTAACAATAGGAGGAAGAAACTATTGACGGCGGCATTTCCACAGTTTCGAGATCCTGAGATCATGAGTCTGCAGTTTTGTCCTCCTTTAGGCGGGTATGTGGCTAAGATTGTGTTCTGCATGCAGTGGCGCACTCTACTTTCAGATTCAGTTGAGTTAGGTAGTCGGACATATCTGGCTGAATTCCAGTCGGGGTTGCAGTGACCCAGGTTGCTTTTATGGCACAAGTAACCGAATGGTGTGTCACTTTTGTAATACTTGACCATCTGAGTGACCTGCTGGGCCTAATGTCTTTTGCCTTTGCTCCCTCTGTGCATCCTGATTCTGTAAAAAAGAAGACACATCGCTCCTCTCCTTTTGCAAATTATTCTTTCCCCAGGTTTTAAATTGCCTTACTTTCTTCAGTCCACAGGCTTTCAATTTCTGAAACTCCAAAGTGTTAGTTTGCTGCTGCTGAGTGTTGGTTTGGGTCAGTTTATAGTTACTGTCAACTCTTGAGTCAGAAGGTACAGGCTTCAGCCCCGGCCCAACAAAAACAGCAACAACTTGTATTTATATAGTGCCTTTAATGTAGTAAAATGCTCCAGTGGGCTTCACAGAAGTGTTAACAGAGCTGTATATTAGAACAGTTGACCGAAAGCTTGATCAAAGGCTTAGGCATTAATTTGTGTCTCAAAGGGAGAGAGAGATATAAATACGGAGAGCTTTACGGATGGATTTCTGATCCTTGAGGCCTAATTAGCTGAAGGCACAGCTACCAGTAAAAGTTGTGGATGCACAAGAGGTTAGAATCGGTGGTTATAGAGTTCTGAGAAGGTTTTTAGGGCTGGAGTAGGTTACAGAGACAGGGAAGGGCAAGGTTAGGGAGGAATTTGAATACAAGGATAAGAATTTTATGATTGAGGCATTGTTGAACTGGGCAACAAGCACAGGGGTGATCAGGAGAAGAGGACATGGTGCGAATTAGGACTGGAACACTTCAGTGGGTACTGAGGGAGTGCTATGCTGTCAGAGGTGCCGCCTTTTGAATGGGATATTAAACTTGTTCCCGACTGTTCGTGTGGACGCTAAAGATCACATGGTGCTATTTGAAGACGAGCAGGGTAGTTCCCCTGGCCAATGTTTATCTGTTTATCTGTTTGTGGGATCTGGCTCAGTGTAACTTAGCTGCCGTGTTTCCTACATAAAAACAGTGACTACACTTCAACAGTACTTCATTGCCTGTGACAATCTGTGATGTTGAAGGTGGTTCATTAAAACAAATTCTTGTTTTCTTTTTCAGTTAACCATTGCTTGCAAAACTTTGATTTCTTTTCCTCTTTTTTTTTTCACAACCTTATCATCTCCTTGAAAAATAATTTTTAATTTTCCTATCTGCCTGGCCAACTCATTTCTAATTTTAGAACCTTTGGATCCTATCTTTGCATTAACCGCACTTTCCATTGCTAAGAAAGGATGCTGATCCTTTTTACTCCCTTCACACTACCCTTCACATTGATAACCAGGCTGACAATCACTTTCTAGCCGTGTGATCTCACAGATTAAACTGACAATACAAAATGCATTAATTACAGATTACAGAGTGGGATCAGGTGATCATATTTAATATCGCTAAAGTCCTACTAGACGGGTCAGCAGTCCCAGCAGAGAAGCAAGGAGCAGCTAAAGGTTGAACAAAACTAAGATTGGGCAGGATTTTATTTATTAACATTGAAGCTCAGGGGCAGTTGGCGTACTGCCATTAGCCCTCTCACCTCGTGACCTAATATTGGAGTTGCTTTTTGATGACAGGGGTACCTTTCTCCGAGCTGGGTTGACACCCGTCAATGAGTTTGGTAACATAATTCTCCTCCAGTAATGTCATCTGTTTTTTCCACAGTAACATTAATGAGCATTTCTAAATGGCTCTGTTTCTGTAGCCAGACCGATAGCACATGACAGCTATGTTTGGCCATCGATTACTGCTTAAGGGAGAAATCGCCCAGGGTGTCCTCCTTGAGGCATATTTCAAAGTAACATGACGGTTGTGGCTCAGCTTGAAGCACTCTCGCCTCATTGACAGAAGATTTGGTTCAAGTCCCATTCGAGAGACTCACAAACAAAATCTAGGCTGACACTTCAGTGCAGGTCGCAGGTGCTGAGTTTTGGATGAGATGTTAAACTACCTGCCTTCTTAGCTGGACTTAAACCCGACTGCACCACGTTGACAGGGCACAGGATTTTCTCACCACTGTTATCAAAGCAGGTTATCTTTTCAATATCACATTGGTGCTTGTGGGAGCTTGCTCTGTGCAAATTGGGTGCCACGTTTCCGACATCACTACACTTGACTTTAAAAGTGCTTCATTGATTGTACAGGACTTTAGGTCATCCTGAGATATTAAACGGTGCGAGTCTTTCTTTCTAAGGGAAGGGAAACTGCTACCCTCTATGTGATCTGTCCTACCAGTGTCACCAATCTCAAACTATATAGCTGGCTCTCAGGGCAAGCTGAGGTGGGCAAGCGAAAACCATCTTCTTATCAGTGTCACCCACAAGCTAAGAACAAATAAAAACATAGGCAGCTTAACTGCAGTCACTTAGCTGAGGAACCAGAGGACTAAAATGACCTTAATGGATGTGGCTGAAATGACCATGAGACCCTCCAAGATAGCTGAGAAAAGTAAGGCAATGACAATAACAGTGCCACCTGGAGCTTGCCAGCAATATCTCCCAACATGATTTAAATTGTGGAGGAAAAGATCAGGATGAAGTAAAACACAAGTGACACAGAATGCTGCGGGGAGAAAACACTATTTCGACAACAGGACAGAAACTGAAGCACTCGATTGCTTTTGTTCACTATTTCAAATTACAAATGGTGACTTAAATTAGGCTTAGTCTTTGCCGCGAGATTAAATAGCACAGATGGAATTGAAAGTGACAGAGTTTCCCAAATGGCTTTTCACAGTGACTTCAACAGAGTAAATTCAATATGTGTTGGCCATCTGAGACGCAGCTATTGATTATCTGTCTCAGCCAATGAGCATGCAATCCCACTGCTCTCTCTATGGATGTTGGGTTACTAAGTCATCACTTCATTTTGAGTGCACTTGTAAGCTTATTATTCTGTTCCTCTGGACTTTCATTGTAATAAGTATCTGAGCTACATCTTTTTTATTCCTAGTTTAGTCTTCATTCGTTTTTCTTTTCTCTTCCATTTTATGTTTGAAAGTTATAGTTGAAAGCTGGCTGGTACAGTGGCTGCCATCAGATAATGGGCTTGATGGACCAATTGTCCTTTTATTCATTACCTGGGATAAGCACAAAGGGGTTTAGCTGCCGTGTGCACTATTCTGACGCTATTGGGGTTTAAATGGGTAAATCATGAGGGCAAATTGCATAGACTAGGCTTTAATTCCCTTGAATGTAGATGATTAAGGATTGAGCTAATTGAGGTATTTAAGATAATGAAATGAGTTGAGAGGATAGATAGAGAACCAATGACGGGTTTGACGTGGTGGGACTGACCCACTAAGTGGAAAGTCAGGGGTGATCCCACCTCTGCCAACCCTGGAAGCCCTGACCAGACTTCACGATTGTCAGGCAATTAATTGCCCGAGGTTGTGGCTTCCACTCACATGAGGCAGGATGTCAAGCTCTTCAGTTCCAGCAGCACCAATGGGAGCAATGGTCACTGCTGGGACTGCAGCCAATCCCTGACCAGGGGCAGCAATGGAGGCTGGAGTACACGGGTAAGTGGGGCAGCCTGGCTGAGGGCAGTCAGGTAGACCCTGACAAGCCTGGGCTAACCTTTCTGCTTGGGGAGGACACCCCCACCCCCCTGAACACAGAGCCAGGCCGACAGGCCCTAGTAAAATTCCAGAAGAGGGAGGAGTTGTCCCAAGGTCAGGCGGGTTGTTTAATATCTCTTTGTTGCTTGTGAAATGCCAGTGGAGGCTGGTAGGCAATGGGCACAATGTCCTGGTGTCATTCTGTTTGATTTTGGGCACCCTCCTCCCCACTGCCAGCTAGCCCACTCCCATTGGGTTGGGGATGGGAAGGTGCACCGTAAAATTCTGGCCAATATATCATCTAGTGGGGGAATCCAAAACAGGGTGGGGGGGAGGGGGGTGCATAACCTTAAAATGAATGCTAGGTTATTCAGGGCATGCTTGTTCACTGCAGGAGTTCCTCAGGGCAGTGTCCTAGGCCCAATCATCTTCAGTTGCTTCATCAAGGACCTTCCCTCCATCACAAGGTCAGAAATGGGGATGTTCTCTAATGATTGCATAGTGCTTAGCACCATTTGCAACTCCTCAAATACTGAAGTAGTCGGTGCTGATATGCAGCAAGGCCTAGACAACATTCAGGCCAGGCCAATAAGTGGCAAGAAACATTCACACTACACAAGTCTCAAACCATGATCATCTCCAACAAGAGAGAATTTAATCATTTCCCCTTGGCATTCAGTAGCTGCACCATTGCTGAATCGCCCACCATCAATATCTTGTGTTTACCATTGATCAAAAATTCAATTAGACTGGCCATATAAATACTGTGGCCACAACAGTAGGTCAGATATCAGCAAGTAACTCACCCCTGATTCCCCAAGCCTGTCCACCATCTAAAAGGCACAAGTCAGGAGTGTGATGGAATACTCTTCACTTGCCTGAATGAGTGCAACTCCAACAACGCTCAAGAAGCTCAACACCACACAGGACAAAAGCAACCCACTTGATTGGCACCCCATCCACCACCTTAATCAATCCCACTACTACCAGCGCATAGTGATAACAGTGTGCACCATTTACAAGATGCACTACAGCAACTCGCCAATGGTTCTTTGACAGCACCTTCCAGACCTCTGATTTCTACCATCTAGAAGGACAAGGGCAGCAGACGCTTGGAACACCACCCCCTACAAGCTCCCTTCCAAACCACACACCATACTGTCTTGGAACTATATCACCGTTCTTTCAATGTCATTGAGCAACAATCCTGGAACCCTGTCTCTAACTGTATCATGGGTGTACCTACGCCACATAGCTCAGGAAAGGCAGCTCACCACCATCTTCTCAAGAGCAATTAGGAATGGGCAATAAATGCTGGCCTAGCTAGCAATACTCACAAAGCATGAACAAATAAAAAAGATGTTGATAATTTGGGCCTATAACCCTTAAGAGTTGTTGAAGTTTGGTCAATCAAAAATTTCAAGACAGTTTAAGAGATTTTTATTAGGCAAGGTTATCAAGGTTATTCAGGCAAAGTAGGTGGATGAAGTGAAGATACAGGTTAGTCATTTTTATTTTATTTGTTCATGGGATGTGAGCATTATTGGCAAGTCCAGCATTATTTGTCTATCACTAATTTCACACTGGATGAAAATCTAATTGTTCGTAAAAGGGAAACATGAAATGAGCTGGGAAAAAAATGACTTTTAAGATTCAGTGAGAGTTGGCTCTCAGCACTCACCTCTGAGTCAGAAGGTTGTGGGTTTGAGTCTAACTCCAGTGGCGGCAACACAAAATCTAGGCTGACTGTCTAGGCTGAGGGAATGCTGCTCTGTCGGTGGTGTTGTCTTTCAGATCAGATGGTAATACGAGGCCCATTTTGCCCTTTGAAAAGACCGAATGGCACTCCTTGAACAACAGCAGGGCAACTTTCCCTTCTGTTGTTTCCAACATTTATCCTTCAATCAATTTACTTATTCATTTCTATGCTATTTGTGGGAGTTTGCTGTTCATAAATTAACCACTGTGTTTCCTACATTATGAGAAGCGACTACCCTTCAAAAGTACATTTTTTTTGGCTGTAGAGCACCTTGGGACATCATGAGCTTGTGGCAGGTTCCGTACGTCTGTCGACATATCACTATTGCCAACAACTGAGAAGCCTTCAGGTCTTTGCATGTAGTGAATAAAAGTAGGATCAGAAAGTTGTTTTGCTGAAACAGGTGATTACATCTTGAACAGAAGGTTACTCAACGTTGAATCTTATCCAATCTAATCTAAATCCAGTGGGCCTGATGTAACAACTGTTTCCCTGAATTCGCCCAGTTGAAAGTACAAATGTTAAATCGAGTATGAAGCTTAAATATATAATCTCTCTCTAAGCATGTTTCCCCTGATCAGTCCTGTCATGACATGTGCATTCAGTACACAATAACACGGGATCAAAAACTACTCTGAAGTTGAATGGAAATTGAAAATTCGGGTGGCACACGAACCCTACAGACTGGAATAGCTGGTGGGAAAGGGTGGGGTGAATCTCGGATGTGTGAGCTCACCGAGCGCTGAAGGTGGCGTAGGCCTGAAGTTGCTGAACTAGTAATCTAGAGGCCTAAGCTAATTCTGTGGGGAGATGGCCTCAAAGTTGGTGGAATTTAAATTCAATTAATAAGCCTGGAATTCAAAACTAGTCTCAGTGATCATGACCATGAAACTATCATCCACTGTTGTAAAAACCCATCTGGTTCACTAATGTCCTTTTGGGAAGGAAATCTGCCATCCTTACCTGGTCTGGCCTACATGTGACTCCAAATCCACTGCAATGTTGTTGACACTTAACTGCCCTCTGAAGTGGCCGGGCAAGCCACTCAGATCAAGGACAATTAGGGATGGGCAGCAAATGCTGGCCTTGCCCATACTGCCCACATCTCATTTTAGAAGAAAGGAAAAAAAATAACCTTAGGTGGGGCAGTCATTGGGAATCAGGAATGAAAGAAAATAAATTTATGCAATGCCTTTCACTACCTCGAGAGCACATTGCAGCCCATTGAATGTTTCTGAAATCCTGGAGGCAGGGTATAAAGGTGATACACTATTATCGTGAAGAAGAATTCACATTTTTATGGTGCCTCTCATGAACACAAGATGCCCCTCAGTGCTTTATAACCAATGGCGTGTCATCACTGATGTAATGTAGAGAAATGCAGCAGCCAATTTGCACACAGCAAGCTCCCAGAAACACCAATATGATAATGACCAGGTCGTCTGTTGATTGAGAGGTAAATATTGACCATGACATTGGGGAGAATTCCCCTTTTCATCTTTGGAATAGTGCTATGGGAACTTTTACATCAAACTCCGAGGGCAAACAAGGCCTTGGGATTTTTCATCCAAATGGCATCTCTGACAATATAGCACAACAGTGAAGTGTCAGCCTGAATATTGTGCCCTGGAGTGAGTCTTAAACCCACAATCTTCTGATTCATAGAGTAC
This sequence comes from Cetorhinus maximus, assembly GCF_964194155.1. Lineage (NCBI taxonomy): Eukaryota > Metazoa > Chordata > Chondrichthyes > Lamniformes > Cetorhinidae > Cetorhinus > Cetorhinus maximus. The sequence goes on along the minus strand of NC_135883.1, from coordinate 153,530,762 downwards.
TCAGTCATAGCTAGCACATTTAGAAAGGGAAAATCTGTGTTGTGAACTAAGATTTAGCTACATAAGAACATAAGGAATAGGAGCAGGAGTAGGCCATGACCCTTGAGCCTGCTCCGCCATTCAGTAAGATCATGCTTGATCTGATTGTGGCCTTAAGTCCACTTTTCTGCCTGTCGCCCATAACCCTTCACTCCCTTCTCAATCAAAAATCTGTCTAACTCAGCCTTTAATATATTCAGTGATACAGTCTACATTGCTCTCTGTGGAAGAGAATTCCAAAGACTATTGACGCCCTGAGAGAAGAAATTCCTCATCTCTGTCTTAAATGGGGGGCCCCTTATTTTGAGGCTGTGGCCCCTAGCTCTAGATTCTCCCAAGAGGGGAAACATCCTCCCAGCATCTACCCTGCTAAGCCCCCTCAGAATCATATATGTTTCAATAAGATCACCTCTCATTCTTCTAAACTCCAATGAGTATAGGCCCAACCTACTTAACCTTTCCTCATAAGACAAACCCTTCATCCCAGGAATCAACCGAGTGAACCTTCTCTGAACTGCCTGGAATTCCAGTATATTCCTGCTTAAGTATGGTGACCAAAACTGTGCATGGGACTCCAGGTGTGGCCTCGCCAATGCTCTGTACAGTTGCCTCAAGACTTTACTCCTTTTATACTCCACCCCTTTTGCAATAAAGACCAACATTCAATTTGCCTTTCTAATTACTTGTTCTACCTGCATGCTAACTCTTTTGTGATTCATGTACAAGGACACCCAGATCCCTATACCGTAGCTTTCCACAGTCTGTCTCCATTTAAACGATATTCTACCTACCAATGAGCCGCCCACCATGGTATTAAGAGTCAACCACACAGCGAGAGACTGCAGGTCTGACGAGGGAGGTTTGCGTTCCTGAAGGACACTGGGGACCAGTTGGTCTGGATCAACAACCCAGAAACGTTCAAGTTCTTTCTTTTTCGCTGCTGCCAACCCATAAGTTTGTTCAGTTTAATTTTACTACCTGTCATGATGAGATCTGGGACCGAATTTTCCCAGCCCGCTGGCGGTGGGCGTGATAGGTGGCGCACGTGGAAAATATGGCGGGGCCCACTTCACGATGGCGTGAAGGCAGATCGCAATCTTCCGCTCAGCCCGTCGATGGTGGGCCGTGTTTCCCTAAGCTAATTGTAATACATCAGCATATAATTAAAAGGCCATCCCACCAGGCTCTTGGAACCCCGTCGTATCGCCCGTCCACATCGGCGGGAAAGCACGCCGACCTGTTTCACAACAGCACGCAGGCGACGTGCACTTGGCGGCCTTCACTTTGAGGGAACTGAGGTGAGTGAGCAGCAGCGTTCTCCACAGCTCGCCCGTTGTTTACAGGCCTCAGGGGCACCAGCGGGCCGGGAGCAACAGATGCCTGGCCCTGCAGGTGACTGCTGAGGGGTGAAAGTTTCTGGGGGCAAGTGCTGGCCAGCCTTGAGGACAACTGCTGAGGGGTGAGGGTTTCTGGGGGCAGGTGCGCCAGCCTCGGAGGTGACTGCTGAGGAGGGGGTGTCCGGGGGCAAGTGCTGGCCAACGTCAGAAGCGATTGCTGAAGGGGGTGGGGTTTGTCCAGTGCTGCCCTGGCGCTGCATCTCGTGCACAGGCAATTGAGTGGGGGTGGGGGGCAGGTAAAGTGAGGGAAGTGGCCACACATTAGAGACAAATGTATAAACTGACCATGCCTCTGCAACTAAGGCACTAAGACAGGTCAGGCACAGCCACAATGATATGATTGGGGTCGGGCTCCTAGCCTGCCCACCCATGCAAGCATCGCGTAGGCACCAAAGGGCCACCAAGCGCTCCAGACCATACGACCACCCCCAACCCTCGGCACAGGCTTTAAGTTCACCACCACTTTGTTGGACCGCGGAGCAGTTGGACTATACACATTGTACAAACTCCTCGCCAATGCTGGCCATGTAGCAGTCACTGCTGAAGGCACTCACAAGCCCCTTGAAATGTCAGCATTCTGGTTTGGACCAGTGTCCCCCCATGTCGCAGAGCAGAGAGTTGCAGCGCATGTTGACAGAGCAGCCATGCAGCGCACTCATCTCTGGCCATACGAGGGGTGACCAACACTCTCCGGGAAGCGTTAAGGGGTGGTCACATAGAGACAGGAAAGTGCTAAGTACAGCCATGATAACCACGTCCCTCTCTTTCATATTACAGGAGGACCACATCAGGGTCATGGATTCTGGTGACCTAGCTGTATGCCTGATGGCCTACAGAGACTGTAAAAGATGGAGGAGAGAGAGACTGAGGCTGCACAAGGTCAGGAGTAGCAACCTCATGAAGAAGGGGCAGCAGGGGCTCCTGCACATGCTGCCCAGGAGCGACAATGAGCCATGGCTGGTCAGTGCCAAGTGACACCCAGGGTCTATAGATGCTGCCTGCCATTCCTGCAGATGACTGAGAACCAGTGTTGCCGATGACTGCACATGTCTAAGGACCTGGTGGCTCACATCTGCCACTTACTGCAGGATTTGGCGCCATGGGGACATGGAGGACATCCACTGCCAGTGGCTGTGAAAGTGACCACGATATTCAATTTCTATGCCAGTGGCTCCTTTCAGGGCTCCTCAGGTAACCTCTGTGGGATTTCACAATCTGCCACCCACAAATGCATCCATGAGGTCACAGATGCCATTTTCTCCATGGCACACAACTTTGTGCATTTCGCCCAGGACCGGAACAGCCAGAATGTAAGGGCCATTGGACTCGCCCTGATCTCGGGATTCCCACAGGTGCAGGGTGCGATTGACTGCACTCATGTGGCGCTGAGGTCTCCATCACTACACTCAATGGATTTCATCACCCGCCAGGGCTTCCACTCACTGAACATGCAGCTGGTATGCGAACACCAGAAACACATTCTGCAGGTATGCACAAGATTTCCAGCGATTCTGCACGGCACCTACATCCTGAGTCGCTCACAGATTCCTGCAGTCTTTCAGGGTCCACAGAGGCTGTAGGGCTGGCTCCTTGGGGACAAGGGGCCGTGGCTGATGACACCCATGCAGTGGCCTCAGACTGCAGCAGAGCGACACTATAATGAGGCTCATGTTGCAGCTCACAGCTTGGTGGAGTAGACCATCGGGATGCTGAAGATGCGGTTCTGGTGCCTGGACCAGTCTGGTGGAGCCCTGCAATACAGTCCGCAGAGGGTGTCACGCATCGTTGTCGGCTGCTGCGCCCTTTATAACCTGGCGCTGCAACAGGGTGAGGAGCTGGCTGAGGAGGAGATGGAGGAGCTGCATGTATCCTCTGATGAGGACGCTGAGGGGGTTCAGGGTGAGGGGGTCCTCGGTAGTGATAACGATGGGGATGAGACTCTCGCACTGGCCAGATGAGGCAGGCGGACTCGGGAGGCCCTCATAGCTGCCAGATTTGTGGAGGATAATTACGACATTCAGTGAGGTGTCCCCGTAGATCCTCACATCGTAGTTGTAAACGTTTGACTCCGGTCTGGCTTACAGCAGCGCCAATACTCTCTGTGAGAATGGTTCTGTCATGGACTTGCAGTGGAGGCCCTAATAGTCACTCGATCACAGGAGGGTGATGACAACATGCAGTGAGGACACTCCATAGATCTTCACATGGCCTCTGAGAATGTCTGACTCCTGTCTGGCTGAGGGCAGCTCGCTTGCGTTCCATGATCAGGGCCATCTCAGAGGCGCAGCCATGAAACTTTAGACGCATCTGATGCTGTGTCCGCCTTCAGCACCTCAGCTCTTCAGGAGCTGGTGCACAGCATCACTGGTCACAGATGAGGGTGTGATGGGGGCCAGCCCTACCTTAAAGGTGCTGGGAGCACACAGAGAGAATGAAAGAACTCTGTGGCGCCTGCCCACTACATTCTGGCAGCAATAACCAGCACTGCCAAGGTGCAGGCATCAATAATGTTCCAGGGAGCGTGAAGCTGGACCATCACTGTGGCCTGAAGGCCGCACAGAGCACAGAGAAGAGGCCCTGCCTTTATCTTGCGCAGAAAGGTTTCACATTTGAGTGACAAGTACACTGCTCATCAGAACAAGGAACCATAGGCAGGGTGACATTCTTAGGAGTTTATTGACAATAGTGAACAGTATGTACACCTGTGACCAGGCTGCGCAACTACTTTTACCTGACTTTCCTAACCCTGCCTTGGTGCTCCCCGGGCATCTACAGCAGAGGTGGATGGCAGCCTGCTGACTGCTACGCCCTGTCTGTGATGACTTTGGCGGGTGTCCTCTGCAGGGCCGAGACTTGGAGGGCCACTGCCTGCTTTCAGTGTCCTGCTGTGTGGCAGTGGCACCCTCTTCGGTCTGTGAGGTCACAGGAAGAGGGGATTTGGATGGGCCGGTCAATCCCAGAGTCACCTGGGTGGATGGCCCCGGAGCGTGCACCTGCTGATCCTCCTCCCTATGGGTGCCCGAGGGCCCCTGGCTGACTCCATAAGAGGAAGGGGTAGCTCGAGTGAGATCGAGCTGCCCAGCACCCCTCTCATGTACACATTGTTGGAGGTCAACTATGGCATTAGCGATGGAGTTAAGCCCGGGCAGCAGTGCAGGAGTGACGTCCTGGACCAAATTCCCATGGCGGCCGCCATCCTGCCAGTGTTGACCTCGGTGCGTTGCAATGCCGGCGCCATCACCTCAGCCTGAAGATGGATGGACTCATCCATCGTGCCTTGAAATCTGAGGCGTGCAGTGGACATCCCTTCCTGTTGTTCCCTAGCTTGTCTTTGCAGCTCCAGCAACTGTGTCAAGCTCATCATCTGACTTGGACTCAGCAACATTCTGGCCCCCAGCAGTCCTCCAAGTGCTGGGGAGCTAGGAAGTGACTGCCTCCACCTACCATGGATCAGATAGTGCAATGTGCTCACCAGACTGTGATCCTTTGGCTACTCTAAAGCTGGGTCCCACCGAGGTGTGTATCTCTGTGCTGGTGGAGGGTGTGGGTGAGTGTTGTGACAGGACTTCAGGGAGGGTGCCTTCAGATTCCTCTTCAGAGGTTTCTTCAGAGCTTGCTTGGAGGCCCTGGGTCATGGGCTCTGTCGGCTGTTTGGCAGATGTGTCTGTGAAAGCAAGGGGAGATAATTAGTGCATGGCAGTGGCCTGTGAAACAGGACACATCATTCACAGCATGGTTGTCTGATGGATGTTGCACTGCTGGATCCTCACTTGGTAGAGCAGCGCCAAACTCACTGTCAGCACCAGACTGGTCCCGGTCATCGCCGGACAGCTGGATGACTCTGTTTTCAAATTCTGTCAGAACTTTGATTTCCGACATCTCTCCACCTGTCTGCGACCTTTCCCTTCTGTTGTGTGCCAGTTTGTCCTGTATGGATAGAGATGCGGAGAGTGTATCTGGGCACCTGCCGGGCCAGATGATAAGTATACCTGGCCTGTGTGGGTGGTGAGTGGTCCCATGGACAGGATGAGAACAATGATGGTGTGTGTGAGAGAGTGAACGGTGATGTCCCTTGCACTGACAGTGAGTGAGGGCCATGTGGATGTGTGATGGGTTTGTGAGTGTGTGAGTTGGGAGTGATGAAAACAGTGATTTACACTGGTGGAACGGAGGAGATCATTCATCCTCTTGCGGCACTGGGTGGCTGTGCTCCTCTGCAGGGCATTCGCGCTGACCACCACTGCCACTGCCTCCCACGCCGGGTTGGTGACATTGCTACCCATCCTGCGGCCAGAGCGGGGGTGCAGCACATCTTGACGGGCCTCTATGGCATCCAGCAGTTGCTCGAGAGACCCATCGTTGAAGCTGGGGGCTGCAGTCTTTTTGCCTTTGTTGGCCATGTCTCCCGGGCAGGGGTGGTGAGCCGGTGGCAATGAGCGCTTTGCTGGCGGCTGCCGTTTAAAGATGGTGGCCGGCGTGATGCAACAGTGGGGTGACGGCGAGAGGCCAAATGACAGCCCACCCACCATGGAAACAGTGTGTTTCGTGGGAGTGAATGAATAATGAGGCGGGCTAGGGAAGACACGGCCTGAAATCCACCTTTTTCATTGGCGGGTAGACTCCATTTTACCCGCCCACTACCGCACTCAGTGCAATTCTGGGAAAATTCTGCCCTTGGGATCCCACTTCCTTGGTTGCTAGCCCTGTGTTTTACGATATACCAGGTCACTTGGGTGCATTTGAAAGTTCTGTCATTCTTTGTTTGTAAGATGAGCTCCATAGGCCAACAATGGCATCAGATTTGGATGGTGTAAAACTGGAAGTAATGTCAATCAGAGATGCTCGGAGACACTCAGCTTGGCTTTTTAAATCCTGTGGACTGCAAGAGACAAGTATGTCTGAAGGGAACTACAATTCATGGAGAGTTGTTTAAACACACAGGCATTTTATTGCATGCGTAGGTGTGGGAATCTAAATTCAAATTGCCCTATAACCATGAGCACGCATATAATCGAAAAAGGTTTGGAATAATGTTGCACAGCGCTGCTATTATCCCCAAGCAGCCCTCTATATTGTTCTGTCTCTATGGAAACTAAGCAGGTTCCTGCAGCAAACTTCACCTAGTATATTGAAAAGACCTATCGAGCTGAGGGGCTTGTTACGCTGGGCTATGTGGCAAAGCAATGAAAGAACAAGACACTGCAGTGTTTAACAGAAAGTTAAAGCCCACCAGATAGTGCTCCTTGAATCTAACAACAACTTGGATTTATATGGCGCCTTTAGCAGTCACAGTAGCGCAGTCAGACAAAAATTGGTACGCTGAGCCTAAAAAAAAAATTAGGAAAGGTGCTTGAGCAAAGAGGAGCGTTTTACAGGAGGAGAGAGAGGCAGAGAAGCAGAGATTTTTAGAGAAAGAGTTTCACATGGGGCCTAGATGCTTGAAGGAATAGCTGAGGTGAAGGTACAATGTAAGCGAGTAGATTTCTTTTCAATTCTCAGGACATGGGGGTCACTGGCAATTCCAGCATTTATTGCTCTTCCCTCATTGTTCTTAACCAGCCAGTGGCAGGCTTTCCCTAAAAGGGGTGACGTGAGCCTCTCACCAGCTTTCCATCCAGCCAGCGGGTGAGACCCCTGTTGCCTCCATTAAATAGCGCCCCATGTTGGCAGAGTAGTAATCCCGCCCTCTCGATTACCAGCCCAGTAGGATTACCAATATCATCCCCAGTACGTGTTAGTGGCCAATTCAATGTGGGTGGAGGGATTCCATCAGAAAATTCAATGCACCCTGCCACGTTCTTATCGTGATATAAGTCCTTGAGCTTATTCGCTATAGAAGACACAAGGCACCAAGAGACAGAAGTGCCGTCTGCCAAGAGCTGCCAGCCAATCAGAGGATGTTACAGAGGCATTGCTGATGGAGCCTCTCTAGTGCTCTTATATGTCACCGATGCACAGTCCAGGTCTCACTGCAGTACAGGAGTGTGGTGAGGACATTAGGATTTTTGTTGACTTGCTGAGTTCTTTGCTCTCGAGCACGTACTGCTGTAGTTTGTAGAAGGCTGAGCTGGTGCTTGTCTGAGTAGGAGCACAGCGAAGGCTCACTATACTGGATCCTGGGATGAGAAGATTGTCCATTGATGAGAGACCGAGTAGACAGAGTCTACATTCCATAGAAGAATGAGAGCTAATCTCATGGACACATATAATGCTGCTGGAGCTTGATGGGTTAGGTGCTGGGAGGATGTTTCCCCAGGCTGGGAAGTCTTAAACTAAAGGGGGTGGAGTGGGGGGGATGGGGGGAATCACAGTCTCAGAGTAAGGGGGCTGAGATGTGGAGTAATTTCTTCACCCAAAGGATTGTGAATGTTTGAAATCCTTTATCTCAGAGAGCTGCAGGTGTTCATCTGTTGAGTCTATTCAACTCAGAGTTCAACAGATTTTTGGATTTTTAAAATTAGTTCATGGGATGTGGGCGTCACTGGCTAGTCCAACATTTATTGCACATCTATAGTTGCCCTTGAGTAGGTGGTAGTGAGCTGCCCTCTTGAACTGCTGTAGTCCATGTGGTGTAGGTACACCCACCATGCTGTTAGGAAGGGAGTTCCAGGGTTTTGACCCAGCGACAGTGAAGGAATGGTGATATATTTCCAAGTCAGGATGGTGAGTGACTTGGAAGGGAACTTCCAGGTGCTGGTTTTCTTCTAGATGGGATATTAAGAGAATCAAGGAATGTGGGGAGAGTGTGGGAAGCTGTAGCAGAGGAAAAAGGTTAGCCATGATCTTAATCAATAGCTGAATAGGCTCCAGAGCCCAAATGGCCAACTCCTGCCCCTATTTATCTCTCCACATCCATAAAACAGGAACAGGAGTAGATCCTTCAAAGCCCCTTCAGTCCGTTCCACCATTCACTTAGGCAAATGGTACAATTGTGCAAGAATGCAAGACTGCCCAGACCTGCAGGCATCCAATTACAGTTAACCAATTGATCTTCCAGCCTGGAGGGAAAAGGCTAGTGCAAGAATGGGTGACAATCTGAAAGAAAAGAGGTAGGAACAGCAGGAGCTAAGCAACAGGGAGGGCTTAAAACCCGAATGGAAACTAGCTATAAGCAGACAGTAACTACAACATAGAACAGGGCACAAAGTAGGCATGGCAGAGAAATCCTGGAACAGGGATGCTGGAAGCACAGTAATCAGGCCTACTTCCGGTGGAATGTATGAAGAGAAGCAGCTAATTCAAAGCTGAAGAATTCAACTGAGGTATACAAAAAGATTGTGCTGGATCTACATTATTATTAGAGGCAGCAGACTAGTGCTGTTAAATTATGTAGCCCAGAACAGAGCAGGACTCTGGAATCGCAACACAATGAAGTCATAAACCATGTCCCAAGCCTCCAATAAAGGCCCAGCATAGTAAGGGATTAACCGGGTGGCAGCGTAGCACTATGAAGAAGAGAAAGATTAATGAGCCCCCCTCCGGCAATATAATGGCAGAGTAGAGCAGGGTTAAAGGTGAGGTTCAAACCTGAGATGAAGAAAAATGCCAACATCAGCCCTGGCAATTCATTCACTACAGTGGAAGGAGGCTCCAACTGAACATGCCACAACTCACTTGTCATAGCTCACTAAATGATGAGATTGCACAGCAAAGCAGAAGGAAGATATGACACTGAGAAATCTTCAAGCTAGGATGCAGCAAGTGAGCAGTGTGTGTGTGTGTGTCCTGGTGCGCGCGTGTGTGTGTGTGTGTATAACTCGGTATGTGTGTGTAAGACTGAAAACTGAACAAGAGAGGTAGTTCGATTTACATGCCATCCCTACTAAGAATATTCACAGCATGAGGGATAGTCACAATAATCAATTTTTTTCCTGGACAGTCATCTCTTATTTTGTCTTGTTTCTGACCTTTTATCATAGATGCCATTGGTTTGTATAATGTTCCTGTGTCCCTGTCTGCTTTTACATACTTCAGATGAAGCAAGAGGGAAAAAATGTGCTATTGTTGTGATCGTTGTGGGGGGGGAGGGGGAGGGGATTCAAAAGTGTCCTTCATTTTTTTTTTTAGCTTCATAGGACCATTCTTAGGGGAGATCATGTGGTGCGGTGGTAGCATCCTTACCTCTGGGTCAGAAGCTCCAGGTTCAATTCCCATTCTGGGACTTGATGGCCATGGAAGGTGTGTCATAATGTGGTCAGAAAAGTTGATTACCAGCTTGTACATCCTTCTAATATGGCAGGTGGTGAGAATTTCCTGGTCAGCCATACTACAGAAGGTATTGGCAAGCCACTTGCCAGTGCTTTGCCAAGCATAATCATGCACCAATCCATTGGGAGTCCATGGTCATCAAAGCCCTCTTAGGGTATGGTACCACATGGAGGAGGAGGACCACTCAATTTTTTTAATATTCATTCACAGGATGTGAGCTTCACTGGCTGGGCCAGTATTTATTGCCCATCCCTAGTTGCCCTTGAGGAGGTGGTGGTGAGCTGCCTTCTTTTGGACCACTGCAGTGCTGTTAGGGAGGGAGTTCCAGGATTTTGACCCAGCGACAGTGAAGAAACAGCGATATATTTCCAAGTCAGGATGTGAGTGACTTGGAGGGGAAGTTCCAGGTGGTGGTGTTCCCATCCATCTTCTGCCCTTGTCCTTCTAGATGGTTGTGGTCATGGGTTTGGAAGGCCCTGTTGAAGGAGTCTTGATGAGTTTCTGTAGTGCATTTTGTAGATGGTACACACTGCTGCTACTGTGTGCCGGTGGTGGAAGGAGTGAATGTTTGTGGAAGGGGTGTCAATCAAGTGGCTGTTTTGCCCTGGACAGTGTCAAGCTTCTTAAGTGTTATGGGAGCTGCACCAATCCAGGCAAATCCAGGGGAGTGTTCCATCACACTGCTGACCTGTGCCTTGTAGATGGTGGACAGGCTTTGGGGAGTCAGGAATTGAGTTACTTGCCACAGAATTCCTAGCCTCTGACCTGCTCTTGTAGCCACCGTATTTATATGGCTAGTTCAGTCCAGGTTCGGGTCAATGGTAACCCCCAGGATGTTAAAAGTGGGGGATTCAGTGATGGTAATGCCATTGAACATTAAAGGGCAATGGTTGGATTCTCTCTTGTTGGAGATGGTCATTGCCTGACACTTTGTGATGCAAATGTTACTTGCCACTTGTCAGCCCCAAGCCTGGATATTGTCCAGGTTTTGCTGCATTTGAACATGGACTGCTTCAGTATCTGAGGAGTCACGAATGGTGCTGAACATTGTACAATCATCAGTGAACATCCCCACTTATGATGGAAGGAAGGTCATTGATGAAGCAGCTGAAGATGGTTGGGCTGAGGACACTACCCTGAGGAACTCCTGCAGTGATACCCTAGAGTTGAGCTGACTGACCTCCAACAACCACAACCATCTTCCTTTGTGCTAGGTATGACTCTGACCAGTGGAGAGTTTTCCCCCAATTCCTATTGACTCCAGTTTTGCTGGAGCTCCTTGATGCCATACTCGGTCAAATGGCCTTGATGTCAAGGACAGTCGTTCTCATGTCACCTCGGGTGTTCAGCTCTTCTGTCCATGTTTGAGCCAAGGCTGTACTGAGGTCAGGAGCTGAGTGGCCCTGGCGGAACTCAAACTGGGCGTCAGTAAGCAGGTTATTGCTAAGCAAGTGCTGCTTGATAGCACTGTTAATGACCCCTTCCATTACTTTACTGATGATCGAGAGTACACTGATGGGGCGGTAATTGCACAGGTTGGATTTACCCTGCTTTTTGTGTACAGGGGATACTTGGGCAATTTTCCACATAGCCGGGTAGATGCCAGTGTTGTAGCTGTACTGGAGCAGCTTGGCTAAGGGTGCGGCAAGCTCTGGAGCACAAGTCTTCAGTACTGTTGCCAGAATATAAGCCAGGGCCCATAGGCTTTGCACTATCCAGTGCCTTCAACCGTTTCTTGATATCATGTGGAGTGAATCGAATTGGCAGATGACTGGCATCTGTGATGCTGGGAACCTCCGGAGGGGGCCAAGATGGATAATCCACTCGGCACTTCTGGCTGAAGATTATAGCAAATGCTTCAGCCTTATCTTTTGCACTGCTGTGCTGGGCTCCTCCATCACTAAGGATGGGGATATTTGTGGAGCCTCCTCCTCCACTGAGTTGTCTAATTATCCACGACCATTCACGACTGGATGTGGCAGGACTGCAGAGATTAGATCTGACCCGTTGGTTGTGGGACTGCTTAGCTCTGTCTATCACTTGCTGCTGATGCTGTTTGGCACGCAAGTAGCCCTGTGTTATAGCTTCACCAGGTTGACACTTCATTTTTAGGTATGCCTGGTGCTGCTCCTGGCATGCCCTCCTGCACTCTTCATTGAACCAGGGTTGATCCCCTGGCTTGATGGTAATGGTAGAGTGAGGGATCTGCCAGGCCATGAGGTTACAGACTGTGTTCAAGTACAATTCTGCTGCTGCTGATGGCCCACAGCACCTCACAGAAACCTAGTCTTTAAGAGTATGATTATTTGAAGAGTATGATTATCAGTGTCCTGGGGTAACAGAATGAACTGACACATGGTGAGAGTTATGAGGTGGTGTTGGAGGGGAGTGTATTCCCAAATGTGTTGCATGAGCCAATCTGGCATTATCAGCTCATTGAAATCTTTTCATGGTTCTCACTGGGGCTCATTTCACCTCAGCCCGCATATGATGATTCTTTGGTTCCCTTGAAGTACTTCAGTGCCAATGCAAGCAAAAGTAATGCATTCCCTCATTTCATTCCAAACTTTCCTAACTTGTCTTTGGGTCAAGCACTTTTTTGTTACTTGTATAGTTAATCTACGAGGAGTGACAGAAGCTCTCCTGCATTGGTATGCCATTGTGCAATGTTGGAAACTTGGGAGCATCCATTTTGGGATATAGTCAGCTACCATTTTGCAGCTAATTCCTTCTCTCCACAATAGAAGGGCAAGTAATGGAAGAATCACCAGAGCCAGATTACTATTTTAAGCTTGGATAAAAATTGCTCCCCATTTGTTAAATGCTATGAATAATGATATAAACAGAAGAGTGCTTTCTTCCTTTTAAGTTATTGATTTATGTAATCAAGACTCCAACGATTCAAACGTTCTGTGTAGTTCATATCCATTACCCTGGCATTAGATCTGTTGAATTCCAAGGAGAGCACTTACCTCACTTGGGTCAATATTCCTACTTCCCAAATTCTGCTTTTATGGACTACCTGTCAGAGAACAGAGATAATTGGTATCACACCTGAAGCCAGTTTATGCTGTGCTCAGTAAGGCCAGATTCAGATTCCCTCATTTTCTTTCACATAGGATACTCAATCACGGAAACAGGAGTAAGCCATTCGGCCCCTTGAGCCTGTTCCACCATTTAATTAGACCTTACATCTGAATGTTAACTTCATCTGCCTCCTTTGGTTCCATAACCCCTAACACCCTTACTTAATAAAAACCTGCCGATGTCAGGTTCGAACTTTCAATTGCACTCCCGTCCCCGTCCCGCCTGACCTCAAGAGCTTTTTGTGGGAGAGAGTCCAGATTTCCATCACCCTTTGTATTGTTATGCCCAGGTTAACAGTGGTGAACTGACTCCTCTTTTCCCCACTCCTCAGTTGGTTAAAACAGAGTTTGAATTTAAAAGGGAGATGATAATGCCAATTTAATATATATTTGGCTGTGTTAGGATCAGTGCAAGAAATAAGCCAGTTCCTTACATTAACAAGCCAAGAGTTAAAACAAAAACAAAAATACCTGGAAATACTCAGCAGGTCTGACAGCGTCTGTGGAGAGGGATACAGTTGACGTTTCGAGTCCGTATGACCCTTCATCAGAACTAAGACATATAGAAATGAGTTGAAATATAAGCTGGTGGAAGTGGGTGGGACAGGAGAGCTCGATAGGGGGCCAGTGATAGGTGGAGGCCAAGAAGAGACTGCCAAAGATGTCATAGACAAAAGGACAAAGGGGTGTTGATGGTGGTGATATTATCTAAAGGATGTGCTAATGGGGACATTAAGGGAAGCAAGCTAGTGGCAGATGGCCCTAGTGTGGGTGGGGTGGGGGGAAGGGATCGAAATGGGCTAAAAGGTGGAGATGAAACAAAAGATTAAAATAAATTTAAAAATAGGAGGGAAAAGAAAAAAATATAGTGTAGAAAAATTATAAATTATTGGAAAAGGGGGGATCGGAAAGGGGGTGAGGATGGAGGAGAGAGTTCATGATCTGAAATTGTTGAACTCAATATTAAGTCTGGAAGGCTGTAAAGTGCCTAGTCGGAAAATGAGGTGCTGTTCCTCCAGTTTGTGTTGAGCTTCACTGGAACATTGCAGCAGGCCAAGGATGGACATGTGGGCATGAGAGCAGGGTGGTGTGTTGAAATGACAAGCGACAGGGAGGTCTGAGTCATGCTTGTGGACAGACCAAAGGTGTTCCGTAAAGCAGTCACCCAGTCTGCGTTTGGTCTCTCCAATGTAGAGGAGACCGCATTGGGAGCAGCGAATGCAGTAGACTAAATTGAAGGAAGTGCAAGTGAAGTGCTGCTTCACTTGAAAGGAGTGTTTGGGCCCTTGGACAGTGAGGAGGGGGGAAGTAAAGGAGCAGGTGTTGCACCTTCTGCGGTTGCATGGGAAGGTGCCATGGGAGGGGGTTGAGGTGTATGGGGTGATGGAGGAGTGGACCAGGGTGTCCCGGAGGGAACGATCCCTGCGGAATGCCGCTGGGAGGGGTGAAGGGAAGATGTGTTTGGTGGTGGCATCATGCTGGAGTTGGCGGAAATGGCGGAGGATGATGTTTTGAACGCGGAGGCTGGTGGGGTGATAAGTGAGGACAAGGGGGAACCTATCATGGTTCTGGGAGGGAGAGGATGGTGTGAGGGCGGATGCATGGGAGATGGGCCGGACATGGTTGAGGGCCCTGTCAACCACCGTGGATGGAAAACCTCGGTTAAGGAAGAAGGAAGACATGTCAGAGGAACTGTTTTTGAAAGTGGCATCATCAGAACAGATGCGATGGAGGTGAAGGAACTGAGAGAATGGGATGGAGTCCTTACAGGAAGTGGGGTGTGAGGAGCTGTATTCGAGGTAGCTGTGGGAGTCGGGAGGCTTGTAATGAATATTGGTGGACAGTCTATCACCAAAAATTGAGACTGTGGGGTCAAGGAAGGGGAGGGAAGTGTCAGTGATGGACCATGTGAAAATGATGGAGGGGTGGAAATTGGAAGCAAAATTAATAAATTTTTCCAGGTCCAGATGAGAGCATGAAGCGGCACTGAAGCAATCATCGATGTACCGGAGAAAGAGTTGTGGGAGAGGGCCTGAGTAGGACTGGAACAAGGAATGTTCCACATACCCCATAAAGATAACTGGGGCCCATGCGGGTACCCATAGCCACACCTTTTATTTGGATGAAGTGAGAGGAGTTTAAGGAGAAATTGTTCATTGAGGGAACAATTTCAGCCAGACGGAAGAGAGTTGTGGTGGATGGGGATTGTTCAGGCCTCTTTCGAGGAGCAAAGTGTTAATTTAATGCTAAAACTCACTCAGGTATAGATGCATAAATTATTAACCAAAGGTTTAAAATGTGCAAACACGTCCAATTACATACTAATACAAAAACACCATGTACAATCCGCCCACCTCAGCCCCAGACAAAAAAGAAATAAAACTCTGTAGAATATCAGAGCTTAAAAACCTGGCCAAGTAACAAGTAAAGTCAGAAAAAAAAATCATAGATTGCCAAAGACTTTTTTACAGCTGAAGAGTCCCACTCCACAGTGGAGCAGTGGCTCTGCAGTTTTGGGTAGTTGATTCAGAATTCTCCTTTAAGATCTTTCAGTTTGCAGCAATGAGGTCTTCTGGTGGGTTTTTCAAGTTACAAACAGTTTAATTTTGATGAGAGAGGTTTCAGAAGAAAGAGAGATGGGGTAAGACTGTTACCCCATGGTAGTCATCTCACTAAACTAAATCCAGTATATTTTGTACAACCAACAGCTGGATCACATGGCCTCCCCCTGACAGCCCCATAAACTCCGTGCCTCCATTAAAGCAACTTGTGCCATTCAGATGTACAACACAATAGCTGCTCTTGACAAGTGCCCTTTGCTTAGGAAATATGTCCTTTTTAAAAAAGTTCAATACACACGAATGTCCAGCCATGACATTATAAAGTAACATATGTCCAGCAAATTACATTATAAATTCATATTTTATGCAAGCATCTTTATAATAGTGTGAAGAAGTCCTTTCTAACATCACCCTGAATGGCTTAGGTCTAATTTAAAATTTAGCCCCCCTTGTTTTGGACCCACCCACCAGAGGAAATACTTACTCTCATTCTACCCTATCAATTGCTTTAACTACCCTGTCAGGGAATCTTTATTTTAAAAATTAATTGGACAGATTCTACCCCAAAACAGAAACTGATCTAAAAATGAAACAAAAAGACAAGCATAAAAGGTAAACACAGAAATGAAACTAAACTTCCCAGTCTCTAAGGGGGAGCAAGCTGAGGTTGGGAAATCAAAACTGAAACCTGTTGAAAGATATAAAAGGACACATTCCAGTCCAAGCTGTGCAGTAGTCGTTCCACTGGAGAAGAACAGAAAAGTTGAAAAAGAAGAAGATGCTAGATCCAGAAGCTGAGAATAACCAAAGAGAATAAGTTGCTGTAGTTGTTTCTGTTACTTAAAGATAACATTGATGGGTCTATACCACCCAGACCAGCTTCTGAGCGAGTTTTCCAGATGTGTGTCATTTGTGGTGAAGACTGTGCCAATAGACTTCGGGTTGGTTGTGCACTGCTTGTTGGCAGGGTATCAGGCTTGCTCCTAGAGGGAGTGGAGCTGAAATTCTTCGTGAGGAAGACAGAATTTGAAGGACTTTGTGACTCTTCATGATCACTAATATCTGAGTGGACTGCTGAGACAATTCATAAGATCTGTTAGTTGTATCTGCCATTTACTGTGCAATTTATAGTTTATATTCAACCACAATTTGCCTGTTAGTTCTTGTTTAACTCATGTTAATTCTGGATGTTAGTGTTTAGGATAGATAGTATTAAGTATTTGCTTTGTTAGCTCTTGTATAGTAAAAAAAAATGTTTTAAATTATGAAATTCTTGTGGCTTATCCCTTCAGTAAATAACTGGGATTTCATATTTCTTCTATTTAAAAAAAATACAGGTCTCTACCTAAATTGTAACAATCCCTTAATATTCTAAACTCAAAGAAATCCTCACAACATTTAAGAAGTATTTAGATGAGCACTTGAAACACCATAGCATACAGGGCTACAGCCCAAGTGCTGGAAAATGGGATTAGACCATATAGGCTGGCACAGGCACAAGGGGCTTGTTTCTGTGCTGTATAACTCTATGACTCAATGACTCTATGACTGCAGCTAGCCTATGCAGCATGCCCTCATAATTTAACCCATTTGACCTTAGTATCATTCTGGTGAATAGGCACCAAGTGCCAAAAGGAGCTTCATTCACTGAGTTGGTCATATTGAAATCTAGGACCCCGACATGTCAGGGAAATCATTACACAGAAGGGACAAGCAACCGGGCTCATTGGCACCTTGGATGAGGAACCATCGAAGAGTAAAAGGTTAAAGGTGTTCAAGAGTAATGCAAAGCGCTGATACATGGTGAGGGGTGGAAGCCACTGTGCCATGAGTCCCATGTGAGCCAACCTCACTCAATCGGCTCATTGAGATGTGACTGGTGCTGTTCCCATGGCTTTCTTGCATGATCCAGGATGCAGCAATAAAGGGAGGTGTTATTAATGAAAGACTTGCATTTCTATTCGGTTTAAGGGCCCAAATGTCCACAAACTAGTGAGGGGGTACTGGCTACCTTTAAAAGTGGGATCATTCACTTTTTAATCCAATGAATATGTTGAACCTCAAAAGTAGTTGAAAAACTAGCCTTGGGGGGCAAAGCATAGGGAGTGGCAGCAATAAAGGGAGGTGCTATTAATGAAAGACTTGCATTTCTATTGCACCTTTCACAACCTCAGGATGATCCAAAGTGCTTTACAGACAATGTAGTACTTTTGAAGTGTAGTCATTCTTGCAATGTAACACACAGGGCAACCAATTTGCAGAAAGAAAGATTCCATAAAATGACCCATGAAATGAAACCATGAAATAAATGACCAGGTAACTTTTTGGTCATAGGATTTATATTGGCCCAGACATCAGAATAAGTTTCTGTGCTTTTCTTCAAAATAGGAGCATGGGATCTTTTATGTCCACTTGAGTGCTTTTGACCTGAGAGGGCAAATGGGGCTGTGGTTTAACGAAGCATCCACAAGACAGCACCTCTGACAGTGCAGGGGTCCCTCAGTACTGCACAGGTGTGTAAACCTAGATTATGTGCTCAGGTCCCAAGAGTGGGGCTTGAACTAACATCATTATGGTTCAGAGGAGTGAGTGCAGACACTGAGACATGGCTGGTATGGCCTATCAGAAAGTGCTCTACACTGGAATCATATGCTTCAAGAACTCTTGCCTCTGGGGCAGAAGGTTATTGGTTCCAGTCCCACATTTAGGATTTAAGTCTATAATCCAGGCTGATGCTTTAGTGCACCACTGAAGGAGTAGAGATGCCATCTTTTGGATGAGACATTAAATGGCCTCCTTCTGTGCTGTAAACGTCTATGAGTCTATGAGTAAAACTGATTATCTGATCATTATCCCAGTGCTGTCTGTGGGAGCTTACTGTGCTCAAATCCCCCAACCTACAATGCAACAATGACTGCATTTCAAAAGTACTCAATTGGCTGAAAAAGACTTTGGAACAACCTGAGGTCATGAAAGGTGCTTTATTAATGCTAAGAATTTTAGGCAATGGAAGAAGAACAATAAAATCCTTATGGATATAGTGAGATCAGTATTGTCTTTTGAGAGATGTTAATTGACTCCAAGCAGGATCCTGATAGATTACAATCATAAAATCATAGAATGGTTAGAGTACAGAAGGAGGACATTTGGAATGTCATGTCTGTGCTGAGTCTCAGTAAGAGCAATTCACCAGATCCCACTCCTCCAGTGTTCCATTTTCCAAGGAGCCCTGCAAATATTTCTCGGTGAATAATTATCCAATTCTCTTTTGAAAGCCATGATTGAATCAGCCTCCATCACACCCTCAGGCAGTGCATTCCAGATCCTAGCCACTGGCTGCATAAAAAAGGTTTTCCTCATGTCACCATCACTTCTTCTGCGACCATCTTAAATTGACGTCATCTGGTTCTGGATCCTTTCACCAATGGGAACTGTTCCTCCCTATCTACTCTGTCCAGATCACCAATGGGAACTGTTCCTCCCTATCTACTCTGTCCAGACACCCATGATTTTAAATACCTCTATCAAATCTATTCTCAACCTTCTATTCTCTAAGGAGAACAGCATCCATTTCTCCAATCTATCTATGTAACGGAAGGTCCTCTTCCCTGGAACCATGCCCATGAATCTTTTCATCACACTTCCTGAGGCCTTCACATCCTTCCTAAAGTGTGGTGCCTAGAATTGGATGCAGTACTCCAGTTGAGGCCAAACCAGTGTTTTGGTTCAACTTAACCTCCTTGCTTTTGTACTTTATGCCCCTATTTTTGAAGCACAGGATCCCATATGCTTTGTTAACTGTTCTCTTAACCTGCCACCTTCAATGGCTTGTGCACATACACCCCCAGGCCTCTCTGCTCCTGCAACCCCTTTAGAATCGTACCATTTAATTTATACTGCCTCTCCTCATTCTTCCTACCAAAATATATCACTCAGCACTTCTTTGCAATAAATTTCATCTGCTACATGTCCACCCATTCCACCAGCCTATATATGTCCTTTCGAAGTTCTACACTATCCTCCTCACAATTCACGATACTTCCAAAGTGTCGTATCATGTTCAAGTTTTGAAATTGTGCCCTGTATGCCTAGGTAATTAGCTCTAGGTCATTAATATAGATCAGGAAGAGCAGGGGTTCTAACATTGACCCATGTGGGGAACTCCACTGTAAACCTTCCCCCAGCTCGAAAAACAACTATGCAACTCTACTCTCTGTCTCCTGTCACTCAGTCACTTTAGTCTCTTGCACAACAGAAGGGCTTGTATCAAACCATGTTGCTGCTCAGTCTTCAGTGGGACTGGTAACTTAAGGAGGAAAATGTATTCTTTCATGGGATGTAGGCATCACTGGCAAGGCCAGCATATGCTGCCCATCCCTAATTGCCCTTGAACTGAGTGGCTTGCTAGGCCATTTCAGCAGATAGTTAAGACTCTGGAGTCACATGTGGGCCAGGCCAGGTCGGGATGGCAGATTTCCTCCCCTACAGGGTATTAGTGAACCAGATGGGCTTTTACAACAATCAATGATAGTTTCAGGGTCGCCATTACTGAGACTAGCTTTATATTCCAGATTTATTAATGGAATTTTCAGCAGTTGCTATAGTGAGATTTGAATGCTAGGCCAAGATTTCACCGCCCCTCCCACCCGGCAGGGTATTATGACCCCGCCAAACTGAATGGAGATTTAAATGGCTCGCAGCATCCGTGGAGGGGAGACACACTGCGACAGGGCCATAAAATCCTGGCTCATGTCTTCAGACCATTGGCCTTAGACTCTGGTTACTAGTCCAGTGGCATTACCACTGCACCACCATATCCCCCAAGAGCAAATGCCTTGCTTAAATTAGTAAGCTGCAAAGATAAGGATCCAGGACAAAGGATTGATGGCCCCGAGTTAGTCTTAGACACATGGAGAATGCCGACAGCAGTCAGTGAGACGAGACAACACCTGAACTGGAATAAGCCATTTTACAGGACACAATCATCTGAAGAGGTCAAAACCGATGAGGAAACAAAGTCTAAATAGGGCTTGCCAGAAATCATTGGCATGTGCATGTCCTTGCCACTGCTGTGAACATTCATTACAAAAGGGAATGAAAATAGGTAATTCTTCATACACAGACCACACAGGTGGGAGCTCACAGAGGTAACAGGACCTTTGAACGGGATACAGCTCTGAGTTGCCCAGTTTCACTTAAAATAATAAGAAATTTGAATTTTTTTCAGTATAAACTATTAACATCCTGGGGGTTACCACTGGCCAGTAACTGAACTGGACTAGCCATATAAATACAGTGGCTACAAGAGCAGGTCAGAGGCCAGGAATCCTGTGGTGAGTAACTCACCTCCTGATCCCCCAAAGCGTGTCCACCATCTACAAGGCACAAGTCAGGAGTGTGATGGAATATTCCCCACTTGCCTGGATATGTGCAACTTCCACAACACTCAAGAAACTTGACACCATCCAGGAGAAAGCAGTCCACTTGATTGGCATCCCATCCACAAACATTCACTCCCTCCACCACCGATGCATAGTAGCAGCAGTGTGTACCATCTACAAGATGCACTGTAGGAATTCACCAAGGCCCCTTAGACAGTACCTTCCAAACCCATGACCAATGCCATCTAGAAGGACAAAGGCAGCAGATAGATGGCAACACGACCACCTGGAAAATCCCCTCCAAGCCCTCACCATCCTGACTTGGAGATATATCACTGTTCCTTCACTGTTGTTGGGTCAAAATCCTGGAACTCCCTTCCTAACAGCACTGTGGGTGTACCTACACCACATGGACTGCAGCAGTTCAAGAAGGCAGCTCACCACCACCTTCTAAAGGGCATTTAGGGATGGGCAATAAATGCTGGCCTAGCCAGCAACGCCCACATCCCGTAAATGAATAATAAAACAAAAATTGCTCCACAGTTCCTGAATAATCAGGAGGAACTTTTTTTCTGGGATGACAGTGTTAGAGGCTGAGACCGGGTGAGGTATGAATAAGCAATGCCACCAATGCATAATGTCTTGTTAAAGGGATGCCTAGATAATGTAGTTGACACGGTGTCCACTGGTTTAGTAAAGAGAATGAGAGACGAAGGGAGAAAGCAAACAAGGAAGGAAGGAAGGAAGAGAGGAATGGAGAAGGCGAGGAACAAAAGGCCAGGGAGGGAGGAAGGGGCATTGTGCGGCAGATTCCACATTCCTTTCCATGTTTCAAACCATTCAGAGTTGATGGAGTGCTTTTCTGAAATGCAGTGACTGTCATTGTCTAAGTAAATGTTGGAACCAATTTGTGCACAGCCAAGTCTCACAGGCAGTAAATGAAGCATGTAGCCAGATAATGTATTTTTGATAATGCTGTTTGAGATAGAAATGTTGGCTGGAACACTGAGAGAATAGGTGTTCAGGACATGGCTTAATATCTCATCTGAAAGATGGCACTTTCAATAATGCTGCACTGAAGTGAGTACGGACTGAAGTTTCATCCTAGACCATTTGCTCTACTCAGCCGAGCCGAGCTGGTGAAGTTTAAGGGCTGGGATTAGAAGGAAGTGAACAATACATGAAACCTTAAGTAAATGCCCAAAGCTGACGAATAGCTTTTCTGCTGCTTTCACTTCCTTAGTTTCAGGTTAACTCAGTTGGTAACCGTAGAGTCATGGGGCGGAATTTTCCCATCCCTCCTGAGGCGGCTTTCAAGGTGGGCGGGAGAGGAGAATCCAGCTGGAGCCAAAAAGTCGGAAACCTTCCAGTATATAAACAGTTTGCAATTCTCCCGATGTCGGGTTAATGGCGGGGTCATTTATCCCGCCAACTGGAGGCGTAAATGCCATTAACATTCATCAACATCTCATGAATGTTCAGTAAAACAGCTGCTGGCCCGAATCTCCTCATGCCTATCAATCTTGCGGGAACTTACGTCGGCCTCAAACCTGCTTGAACATGAGTGACGTGCACAAGTCGGGACTTACCTTTAGGGTCTTGCTCAGCTCGCAGACATCTGACGAGAGGAAGATGGTGGAGGCCTACAGCTTCCGGGCCCTGGAGGAACACGTGCATTGCATGGTTCCTCCGTGAAGCAGCTTTCGGAAGGCGGGAGGAGCTGCAGCTTCGACTTCGCTGAGGCTTTGGACTTCCAGGGACTTTGCTGAGGCTTCACACCATCTTCCAGGTACCTGGGCATGGGGTCAAGCATCCTTCCAGGGACTTCAGCATGGGGGTTGGGAGACTCAAACTGCGGGATGGAAGGCAGCTGGAAGTACTGATGGGGGCGAAGGTGGGGTGTGGAGAATGCCTACGCCTGAAATGGGGGTGGGGGGGTGGCGGATATCCAGCTGAACGTGTTCACAGGGTGGGATTGGTGGAGTCAACGTCTGACTCCTGGAGTACAAAGTCAGGGTGGGTGTGATAGGAGGGAATGGTTAAGGTTATAGGGGGCATTATAGGTTATAGGGTGAGAGGGTGAGTGTTCAACGGTATCAGGTGAAGGGGCGGCGACGGTTGTTAGTTGGAACATGGAGATAGACACAAACGTGGGGAGGTGGGAAGGTGGGAAGGAGGATGTCAGGGAGGCCAATGTGAATGGAGGTGGGGTGTTCTAGAAGGAAGGGAACGTGCATGTTCACCTGGACATCCTGGAAGGAGAAGGGTTCGGGCTGGAGAGTGACGGTGGAGAGGCCGAAGGTGATGCCAGGGGGGGTCAATGGTGATGGGGGAAAGGACATGGGTGACTGGGGAGGAGAAATGGTGGGGGAGCTCATAAAGAAAGTCACTGTAACCATCGTTCTCAACTATGAGGAGCCTCGTGTTGGACGAGCACATATGCTGCATGGGACTTGGGTCAGTGCATGGGCGGAGATGCAGGTCACCTCAGCTGGACAACAGAAAGGGAACAGCAGCAAACATTTTTGAATATGCTAGGGACCAGTGAGGTGACCTTGATGGGTGAAAGCTATTCATGTGCGGGAGAGTGCGTGTACGAGGCTCTGAAAGGCACTGCCACAGACCCTTCTCCCTTCAGATTCAGTCATGGGGCCTGGGAGGGGAGGCCTCACAAAGTATTCAGAAGGACGCTGAAAGAAAACAGTAGACAATGTGCATTGAAAGTGAATATATTTGCAGACATTCAATTAGTGACAATTATTGTCATCACCCACGCAACAAGCTGTGAACAAAATCTTTTGATTTTTTAGGCCTTCCACTCCTTCTAGGTGCTGCCCTGACATCCACAGGAGGGGTGAAGGCAGCCTGTGGAGTTGTTTGCCCTCTTGCCTTTGATGACTTCAGTGGTTGTCCTCTTTGTGGGCTTCAAACACCGCTGCGTGATATTCCCCCACTTCTAGCTGACTACCCACCATGAGTTGAAAGGCCGCTTCCAGAGGCTCATCAACTGACTTGGACTGAGCGAGTGGCTGTTTTCCAGCAGACCTCTGAGTGCCGGAGTGCTGGAGACCTGGCCTATCCCTGCCCCCAACAGCTGTGGGGACTGTTCTCCAGAAAGTGAGCCCGAGCCTCATCTAGAGAAGTGCCCCACCGAGGTGTGCGTCTATGCGCTGCTGGAGAGTGCGGGTGAGCGCTGTGATGGTCCTTCATCACCTTGCTCCTCAGATGTGATTGGGGGGCTGGGAGCTCTGGTGGTGTCCCTTGTGGGCGTCCATCTGCAGGTGCCTATAAGATAGAGAATGGAGTTTTAGTAGATGAGCATGAGGGATATAAGATTGCAAGTCACTCACTGTGATTGTCAGGATGTGATGAACTCATGGAGGAGTGATCCATACTGGGTTGGTGAGACAACCTGATCTCCTCTTCCCCACAGGAACAATCCTTGTCCTCCCCAGTGACTTGGGCTGCAGCCTCCTCAAACTCTGTGAGGTCAATAATGTCATCCGTGCTCCCACCCCGCCTAGGAACTTCCCCACCTGTTGTCGGCAAGCTTGGCCAGGATGAAGACACAAGAAAGGCGTGTGATGAGAAGGGATGGAGCATAGGTTAGCAAAGATTCATGCCCCTTGTGTGTGGTCAGCCCTCTCTAGCAGGCCTGAGGATGGAGAGCACACAGCATGATAGATGGGGTAGTGGCGATGTGTCCCCTGGTAATGATTGTGTGAGATCCCTGAAGAGAGTAGCCGTTTGAATGCATGAAGCCATGATGAGAGTTTGATATTAGAGGGACTTGAAGCATGACTTACCCTGGTGGAGCTGATGAGATCGTTCATCCTCTTCCTGCACTGGATCTCGTTCTGGGCACGGATGGCAGACACACTGACCTCCTTGACGATGGCCTTCCAGGCTGGAGATGCGAGGCTGGTGTGCGTCCTGGAAGCGTCCCTGGGAGAGA
The DNA here is from genome assembly GCF_964194155.1 of Cetorhinus maximus. NCBI lineage: Eukaryota > Metazoa > Chordata > Chondrichthyes > Lamniformes > Cetorhinidae > Cetorhinus > Cetorhinus maximus. The sequence continues at coordinate 153,506,135 of NC_135883.1, read as the reverse complement.
GCACATCCCTATGCGCCCTCACTCCTCTGGTCAAGGCCTGGAGGGTGTCGTGCCTGACGTGAGGTGCAGCCCTCTTGTTGCGCGTGGAAGACATCTGCACAGCCTCCAGGAGACATAGGTTGCAGACAGTGAGATTTATGTGTTCAGCTGGCATTTAAATATGGCACCTGGACCTTTGACCCCACCAGCTGATGGCGGGGCGGATGACTCAGCCCTTGATTTGCCAGGTCATTTGGCCCAATGCTTGACTGTGCATGATGATTGAGCTTCTAGGCACGGAACAAGGCGCAAGTTCCTGCCATTCTGAGCAGCGGGGTGTGCGCTGCCGAAACTGCCCGCCACTGCACTTAGTCTTACTAATTCCACCCATCGGGTCAATACAGCACAGAAAGAGGCCAGGCGGCCCATCCAGTCAAGGCCGGCTCTCTGTCCAGTCAATCCCATTCCCCTGCTCTATCTCTATAGTCCTGCAAGTTTATTCCCCTCAAGCCAAGTGCCCATCAATTCCTTTTTTAAACCATTCATTGTCTCCCCTTTCACGATAGGCAGTAAGTTCCACTTTTTGCATAAAGATAGTTCATCCTCACATTCCCCCGACATCGATTTCCCAAAGCCTTAAAACTGCCTCGCCTAGTCCTTGGCCCAATGAGAACAGTTTTTCTTTGCCTACCTTATCTAAACCTGTCATAATCTTGTATCCCCCTCTCAATGTGCCCTCAATCCTCTTTGCTGCAAGGATAACAGGACAAGCTTCTCCAGTTTAAAGTTGCGGGTAAACTCACTGAATCTCCTCTGTAACCTCTCAAGATCCTTTCTAAAGTGTGGTAACCAGGACTGAAAACAACACTTTAATTGAGGCCTAACCAGGGCTTTATGAAGGTCAGCATAACTCCTGCTCTTTTGTACTCGATACGTCTTGATGCATCCCTGAGGAATCCCAGTTTGAATTCCTAATGAAGGACTTAAAGGAATTGCACAACAAAATTTTGAGTTTTAAGACTCGCTGTAAAAATCAAACCAAAATCAATATCAACTAAATATTACATAGCAGGCAACTAATAAACCACAGAACAGGTATTCTTTATTAGATTCTTAACGCAATCAATTACACCACGCCAGCATTCTCAGCAGAAAAGTCAGTTTGTTTTTCAAGTTCTGAATCCCTTCAGGCATTTCAACAGGATGGTCTGTGACTTGGCAAAGGAACTTTCAGGTGGTGGTGGTCCTGTGCAACTGCTGCCCTTCTCCTTCTAGGTGGTAGAGGTCACGGGTTTGGAAGGTACCTTGGTGAGTTGCTGCAGTGCACATTGTAGGTGGTACACGCTGTCACACGTCGGTACTGGAGGAAGTGAATGGTGTGGTGCCAATCAAGTGGGATGCATTGACCTTGAATGATGTTGAGTGTTATTGGAGCTGCACTCATCCAGGTAAGTGTTCCATCACACTCCTGACTTGTGCCTTGTAGATGGTAGACTGGCTTTGGGGAGTCAGGAGGTGAATGTCAAGGGGAGATGGTTAGGCTCTTTCTTGTTGGAGGTAGTCATTGCCTGGCACTTGTGTGGTGCAAATGTTACTTGCCACCCCAAGCCTGGATATCATCCAGGTCTTGCTGAATTTGAACATGGACTGCTTCCATATCTGAGGAGTTGCGAGTGGTGCTGAGCATTGTGCAATCATCAGCAACCATCCCCACTTCTGACCTTATGATGAAAGGGAGGTTTTTGATGAAGCAGCTGGGCCAAGGACATTACCCTGAGGAACCCCTGCAGCTGAGATGATTGACCTGATCTGCTGCTTGTGGGATTGCTTAGCTCTGTCTATCACTTGCGGCTTGGCATGCAAGTCATCCTGTGTTGTAGCATCGCCAGGTTGACACCTCATTCTTAGGTATGCCTGGTGCTGCTCCTGGCATGCCCTCTTCATTGAAACAGGGTTGGTGCTAATGGTAGAGTGGGCATGAGGTTACAGCAAAGTGCCTCATGGTTGTTCAGTTTTAAGTTGCTAGATTTGTTGGAAATTCATTGTATTCCTTTAAATTGCCTTTTACAAATCTGTGCCAGCTACCCTTAACTAGCTCAAACCTTTCTAAGCACCAGATGATTTTTCTTTATTCTTTCACAGGGCCAGCATTTGTTGCCCACCCCTAATTGCCCCTTGAACTGATGGCTTGCTTGGCCATTTCAGACAGTAGTTAAGAGTCAACCACATTGCTGTGGATCTGGAGTCACATGTAGGCCAGGCCAGGTAACAACAAATTTCCTTCCCTAATGGGCATGAATGAGACAGACGTGCTGTTACAACAATCAATGATAGTTTTACAGTTACTGAGACTAGCTTTTAATTCCAGGCATATTGATTCATTTTTAAATTTTAATTGGTGGGATTTGAACCCATGCCCCAGAACATTAGGCTAGCCCTCTGGATTACTAGTCCAGTGACATTACCACTACACCACCATCTCCCCTTGAGGTTCTGGTTATTGGTTCTAAAACATTACCCACTGTTGATGACTGGACTGCCCTTACACACTTTCTTGAATAAGGATGTTGCCACTTTCTAATCCTCTGGGATCTCCTCAATATCAAGGGAAGATTGGAAAATAATAGCAAGCCCTTCCACCATATTCCGACCCTACTTCCCTTTGCAAGCTGGGATGGAAGCTATCCGGACCAGGTGACTTATTCATCCTGAGTATAGCCAACCTTTCCAGTTAGTCAATTATTGACTTTCACCCCAGCCATTAGGTGTACCATCTCCACTCCTACCGTGATGTTGTCAGTATTTCTCCCTCAGTTAAGACTACTGAATCAGAAGGCTGCGTGGGTTTAATTCCTATAATGATTTTTTAGTACATAATCTCATTTCACTCCAACAACAAGTTGCATATATAAAGCTCTTATAACACATTGAAATAATCCCAAGGCATTTCACAGGAATTTAGTCAGATTGAAATTGACACCCAGCCAAAGGAGCCGACCTTAGGACAGGTGATTAAAGGTTTGGTCAAAGAGGTAGGTTTTATGGAGCATCCTCAAGGGTGAGGGAAAGGTTTAAGGGGGGAAATTCCAGAGTTTGGGAGGTGGCTGGTTTACGGATTACAGTGCAGCAATGAGGAAATGCCATATTGTTGAATAAGAGCAGGAGGTTCCCTTGATGCCTTGATCTCTCAACCGGCATCACCGAAGAAACAAATGAACTGGTCACCCATGTGGCCTGGTCAGCATTCCCTCCTCAGCCAAAAGCCCCATCAAACACCAACGTATCTGCTCATTCACTAGCTGTTGGTGGGCCCTGCTGAATTGGCTGATACTTTTTGCTGACATGACACCCACGACAACTTTCAAAACTAATCCCTTGGCTGCAACGTACTTTGAGCTGTTCTGAGGTTGTGATGAGGCACTGTATGAATTGCAAGCTTTTCCTATCCTCACATTCTTTAGAACGCAGTGATTGGCACTTTCCAGCAAGGCTGATCGAACCCTGGATTGTCAATTTCATTTGATTCAATGTCACCACAGCCCACTGAACTCTAATATAGATCCAAAGCTCAAAATCCTCTCAACTATATTGAGTGCGAGTTCATGGGGAACATGGCTGTTTGCAGAGACATAGAAATCAAAGTCTTTGCACTAGCCTAATTGAAATTGTTATTTCCAAATAAGCACTGTACATAGCATGGTAATGCAAACACTTTGGAACGGTCTCCCTCAGTACAACATTCTCATATAAAGAGTGGACCCTATAGTGTAGTGGGTGCAACACACTTACTCCTATCAGTATGCCCTCTATTTAATCCCTTCAATTAACAGCATGCAGGTACAATACTTATCAGAACTCACAAATTACAATAGTTTGATACTTTGGCTTCATAGTATCAGTTTCCTAGGTCGCAGTTCTATTTTTTGTGAGTGATAATTGAGACTCTATTACAAATAATCCAGATGCTTAATTAATCTTGGTGGAAAATTGCAATATAAGCTTTTCATTTTAATATAAGTTTTCCGTTCAGTGACTGCTTGCAACCTATACCCTTAACATGACCTTGCATCAGCTATCTGCTGTTAGAACCCACTCAGTGACCCATTATGAACTGTCATTGTAGATGTAGCCTTCACAAATTCATTGAAACCATATTTCTTAGTGTTAAAGGTCCATTAATTTTAACCAGGAATTCCCTCTCTCATCTCATTGAGTTCAGGGGCACTTATTCTGGCCAGATTATTTATGCTGGTGGGTCAGGAGTGGCCTGCAATGTTAAGGCAATGAATGGGGAACTCTTTCAAGTTATCAACAGTCACAGATTGCAACTCTTTCGAGTACAATCACAGTTCTTGGTTTCCAGGAGTGGGACATGAACCCACAACCCTCTGATTCAAAGGCGAGGGTGCTATGAACTGAGCCACAGCTGACACCTCCCAATGAGTGGGGAAGTGGGACTAATTGGGTAGCTGTTTCAAAGAGCTGACAGAGGCACTTTGGACTGAGTCTGCGGTAAGATCCTATGACAGTCTTGCTTATCAATTTTTGACAGGTCATATTGGCCACCTCCTGAAGATTACTCTCAGGAATTCCTACTATAACGAAAAATTCCAAAGGGAGGGCCCAATATGCGTGGTTAACTAAAGAAGCTAGGGAAAGCATCAAACTTATGGAAACAGCGTTTCACTGCGCAAATCTGAATGGCAGGTCAGGTGATTTGTCAGAATATAAAGAACGGCAAAGAATGACTAAAAGGTTAACCAGGGGAAATAAATGAAAAAGAGAAAGTATAAGAGGAAGCTAGCTAGAAATGTAGAAACAGATAGTAAGGTAAAGTGAGTGCTGGTCCTCGAAAGGCTGAGAATGGGGAGTTAATAGTAGATAATAAGGAAATGGTGGTTGAAATTTTGCTTCTGCCTTCAATATAGAGGATATACCACAAATGGGTTTATTTAGTGAAGATGAAGCAATTCCACTGATAGCCTCAGCCAGAATTCAATGATAGGCTTTGAGTTTATCGTGTATGAGTACACCTTTATGCACCATCCGGTTGTGCATATTGCAATTTGTAATCTTCCATTACCAGATAGCATTGTACATGCTCCAGTGCCACAAGAAGTTGTAGTTGAGTTGAATTTTTTGGACTCTAGGCTGGTATGTATGAAACAAATTGGGACTTGGACAAACTGGGATCCAATTTTGTCAAAAGCTCGAGACCATGTATTTATTGCAAGGATGGTCAAGTTCATCAGTTTCTGAAGTGATAAGACCATCCCATGCCCGTAAAACTGAGTTAAGTTGTCAAGATGGAATCTTGTTGTGGGGATCAAGAGTCGTCGTCCCTTTGCGAGGAGGAGAGCTACTCTTGACGGAGCTTCACAGTGTGCACCCAGGCATTTCGAAAATGAAGCTGCTTGTCTGAAGCTATGCCTAGTGACTAGGTATAGACAGTGTGTAGTAATTGTAAGTTAAACTTTTCATACTGCTATGGAGACCATGTGACTGTATAGACAAATCAGCCATAAGCACAGGCAATCATAGGGGCGGAATTTTCTAGCCTTGGTCTCGGAACAAGCATGTAGCTTCATCAGGAGCTCTGTAAATAAATGTTACTGTTTCTAATGAGAAAGCTGTCCTGCACTCCAAGTTTATTACAATTGGCGATGAGGATAAATAGCTCCAACGCTGCACCTTGCTTCTTGAATGTGAGTATTTCAATTTTTAAGAGAAGAGAAAAAGAAAAAATTATATCCACCAGTCATGCCTCTCTTCGGCAGAATTCATCCGTACGACTCATCTATCGAAGACTGGAGTCAGTACATGGAGCGCCTAGGTTTCAACTTTGTGGTGAACGAAATAACGGCAGAGGAGAAGCAGAAGGCAATTCTCCTAATTCTCTGTGGGAGCAAAACATATAACCTCATCCGTAGTCTGACAGCTCCAAATGTGCCAAATTCCAGGCCCTTTACTGAGCTAGTAGACCTCATGAAAGGACATTTTCAGGCTAAACCCTCGGCAATCATGCAAAAATTCAAGCTCAACTCTAGAGTAAAGGCCCCTAGTTAGTTGATTGCAACATACATCATGAAGTTAAGACAGATAACGGAGCATTAAACAACATGTTGCGCGATCATTTGGTTTGCTACGTACACGGTGACACCATTCAGCGCTGTTTACTTGCAGAAGTTGATATTGACCTGAAGCGTGCCTTGGAGATAACGCTAGTAATGGAGAGTGCTGAGAGGGACTCACAGGCTTTGCAGAATATGTAACACAGTGCCATTCTGCAGTTAGAGCGGGAACCTGCCGCTGGGCATGGTGTAGAGACCAGTGCGGCCACGGCAAAGTGGGACACAGTCCCTATCGCTAGTGAAACAAAAAGAAATACTGGAAGCAGCTCACTAGTAATTCAGAAATTAAAGTGTTACCATTGTGGGGGTAACCATGTGCCTGAAACCTGTAGATTTAAAGAGGCAGAATGCCACGACTGTCACAAAAACAGGCCTGTTGTAAAACAATGCGGGGCAAGATCAAGACATCCATTCAGACAGCAGGTCAAGTTGAATTAAGTTCACAATATAGATGAACCAGCAGCTGCTGATACTGATATCTATTCCCTATACAATCTTAAGGCCAGGAAAACTGAACCAGTCATTGTTGCCCTTCAGGTAAATGGGAAGCCTCTGGCCATGGAGGCTGACACAAGAGCATCGACCACTGTGGTGGAGAACACATCTTTAAATACCTCAGGGAAGGTACCAGCCATTGAATTTGGAGCAAACCAGCTAAAATGTACACTGGAGAGGCAATACAGGTGAAATGCATCACCTCTGTACCTGTATCCTACAGGCAACAGGCAGCCCAGCTGTCAGTAGTTGTTGTAACAGGTAATGGACCCAGCCTTCTGGGCTGTGATAGGTTGAAAGAAATTAAACTGAACTGATCAGAAATTTTTCAAGTCATAACAGAAGGAATCCCCAAGATGTTAATAAGTATGACAGAGTATTCCGAGATGAGTTGGGGAAAATAAAAGATCTACAAGCTAAAATATATATGGATTTTGAAGCAACACCTGGCTTTTTAAGGCCAGACCTGTGCCTTATACCCTAAAGGAGAAGGTGGATGCAGAATTGTGCCTCTTAGAGAAGCTGGGCATCACCCAGCCAGTTCAATTTTCAGAACACCCATAGTCCCTGTGATGAAACCAGATCAATCTATTCGCATTTGCGGAGATTATAAATTAACTGTGAACAAGGCTGAAAAATTAGATAAATATCCAATCTCAAGGATTGAAGATCTGTACGTTAAGCTTGCAGGAGGAAGATCCTACACTAAACTAGATATGAGCCATGCGTATCAACAGCTAGAGCTGGGCAACACACCTAGAGGGTATGCCACAATAAACATGCACAAGGCCATGTACCAATAAACATGCCTATCCTTCGCTGTGCCATCTGCCTGTGTGTTTCTCCAAAGAACCATGGAAAGCCTGCTACAAGGACTTCTCCAAATTTTAGTGCACCTGGATGCCATCCTGATCACAGGATCAACAGAAGAAGAGCATTTGGCCAACTTAGAAAAGGTTCTGAAGAGATTTTTGGAGGCTGGCGTACGTTTAAAAAAAGAGAAGTGTATTTGCAAAGCAACTGAAGTCATTGAGTGGAGGCCCAAGGGTTGCATTCATTAAAGGAGAAAGCCAGGGCAATCAGGGAAGCACCCTCTCCTACCAATGCCACTGAGTTCAAGTCTTTTTTGGGGATGGTAAATTATTACGGTCGCTTCTTGCCAAGTCTACCTACAGTGTTAGCCCCTTTACACCAATTATTGAAGGAGGGCCAAAGATGGTCTGGGAAGGCACAGCAACAGGAAGCCTTCATAAAAGTCAAGAAGTTTTTACACTCGTGTCTGCTGGTGCACCATGACCCATCTAATTAATACTCCTTTAGGGTATAAGGCACAGATCTGGCCTTAAAAAAACAGGTGTTGCTTCAAAATCCACATATATTTTAGCTTGTAGACCTTTTATGTTCCCAACTCATCTCAGAATCCTCTGTCATACTTATTAACATCTTGGGAATTAATACTCACTTGTGATGCATCTCCCTACAGAATGGGAGCAGTATGGTCACACAAGATGGAGGATGGATCTGAAAAGCCAATAGGATATGCATCCAGAACACTTTTTACAGCTGAGAAAGGGTACTCACAAATTGAAAAAGAAGGCTTATCTGTCGTATTTGGAGTAAAAAATTTCCATCAATATTTCCACGTTCGACACTTCACCATAGTGTCAGATCACAAGCCACTGCTGGGTTTGTTTAGTGAAGATAAGTGTAGTAATCTGATATCTAATATATCTTTAATGTCACACGATCTTAATACCCAATAGCAGAGTAGCGCGGGCTACCACTGTGAGAAAATCTTAAGTTAGACACTGAAGAGTGAAGACAGAGTTATGAGCTGTGAGCACACAGGTGTAGCTGCTGAGTTTAGTTTGTAAATAAATAGCATGTGTTTATTCTAACAATGATCTCCCGATGTTCTCTGCCTCTGTACCAACTCAGTCACCCCAAAATAAGTGAACAACCTGGATCCTTTACCCCCAACAAACCAAAGGGCACTGAATCCAGCAATAAGGCAATCCCTCTGCTAGAATTTAAAGATGGCATTTGATTTTGTCGGCATACAAGTACACACTTTTATGCACCATCCGTTTGTGCATATAACAAATGCAGATGCCTCAGTCGCCTCCTTTGCCAGATAGCATTACATATGCTCCAGTACCTCAAGTGGTAGTACTTGTGTTGAGTTTCCTGGACTCATCACCGTTCTGTGGGAGAGAGATAAAGAATTGGACAAACTGGGGTCCAATTTTATCGAGAGTCCGTGAACAGGTATTGCAAGGATGGTAAAATGTACAAACCTCTGAAGATTTAAAACCATTCTGTGCCCATAAATCTGAACAGAGTTGTCAAAATAGCATCTTGTTATGGGGAGCAAGAGTCACCATCCCTTTGCAAGGAAGAGGGGGCATCGAATGGAGTTTTGTGGGTAGAGCTTAGGAATAAAAAAGGGGCAGCCACATTGTTAGGTGTTTATTATAGACCCCCAGATAGTCAGCGGGAAATTGAGGAGCAAATATGTGCACAATTTGCAGAGGTATGTAAAAATAATAACAATAGGGTAATTATATTAGGTGTTTTCAACTTTCCCAACATTAATTGGGATAGATGTAGTGTTAAGGGCTTGGATGGAGTGGATTTCTTTGTGAACAGGAGAATTTTTTAGGTTAATATGTAGAGGGTCCAACAAGGGACGGCACAGTGCTGGACCTAATGCTGGGGAATGAAGCCGGACAGGTGGCTGAGGTGGTGGTGGGCGAGCATTTTAGTGATAGCGACCACAACATGGTACAGTTTAAGTTTGTTATGGACAAAGAAATAGACAAGTTGCAAAAAAATGTTTTGGATTGGGGGAGAGTGGATTTTAGTAAAATAAGGCAGAATCTGGCCAAGGTAGACTGGGAACAGCTACTTGTGGCGAAATCTACAGAGGAGCAGTGGGGAGCGTTCAAAAAGGAAATGGGGAGGGTACAAGCTCAACATGTTCCCTGTAGGGTGATAGGAAAGAGTAACAAGCCCAGAGAACCATGGATGACCAGAGATATTCAGGATATGATGAGAAGGAAAAGAGAGGCTTTTAGCAGGTACAAGGGGAGCAAACCAGTGGAGGCATTAGTGAAGTACAGGAAGTGCAGGGTGGAGCTTAAGAAAGCAATTAGGAGAGCAAAGAGGGGATATGAGAAAGCTCTGGCTGGTAAAAGTAGGGAAAATCCCAAGATATTCTATAAGTATATCAATGGGAAAAGGATAACCAGGGAAAGAGTAGGGCCCATAAGGGACAAAGGGTGCAATCTATGGGTGGAGCCAGAGGACATCGGTAGAGTGTTGAATGAATACTTCACATCCATCTTCACCCAAGAGAATGAGGATGAAAGTATCAAACTCGAGGAAAGAGACTGCAAGGTTCCTGAGCAAATTGATATAGGGAGTGACAAGGTATTGGAGGTGTTGGCAGGCTTAAAAGTGGACAAATCTCCAGGCCTGGATGATTTGTGTCCCAGACTGCTGAGGGAGGCAAGAGAGGAGATTGCAGGGGCTCTGACCCAAATTTTTAATCCCTCTCTGGCCACGGGGGAGGTGCCAGAGGACTGGAGAACAGCTAATGTGGTTCCGCTATTTAGACAGGGTTGTAGAGATAAGCCAGGGAACTACAGGCCAGTGAATCTCACGTCAGTGGTAGGGAAACTATTGGAGAAAATTCTGAAGGAGAGTATCTATCTCCACTTGGAGAGTCAAGGTTTGACCAGGGATAGTCAGCATGGCTTTGTCAGAGGGAGGTCATGCCTAACAAATTTGATTGAATTTTTTGAGGAGCTGACCAAGTGTGTAGATGAGGGTAGTGTAGTTGATGTAGTTTATATGGATTTCAGCAAAGCCTTTGACAAGGTCCCACATGTGAGACTTATAAAGAAGGCAAATGCACATGGGATGCAGGGTAATTTGATAAGGTGGATTCAAAATTGGCTTAGTTGTAGGAGACAGAGGGTGATGACAGAAGGATTTTTTAGTGACTGGAAGCCAGTGTCCAGTGGCATACCACAGGGATCTGTACTCAGTCCCCTATTATTTGTCATTTATATAAACGACATAGATGACCATGTGGGGGTAGGATTAGTAAGTTTGTGGATGACACAAAGATTGGCTGGGTGGTTAATAGTGAGGTTGAGTGTCTTGGGCTACAGGAAGATATAGACGGGATGGTCAAATGGGCAGATAAGTGGCAGATGGAATTTAACCCTGAAAAATGTGAGGTGATACACTTTGGAAGGAGTAATTTGACAAGGAAGTATTCAATAAACGGCATGACACTAGGAACTTCTGAGGAACAAAGTGACCTTGGCGTGTGTGTCCATAGATCTCGGGGAGAGAGAATTTTTTGAGGAGGTGCCTCAATGGCCCTAAGTATGTGAAGAGAAAAAGATTGGTGAAGACAAATGTAGGCCCCTTATAATCAGAAACAGGGGAATTTATAATGGGGAACAAGGAAATGGCTGACCAACTAAATACATACTTTGGTTCTGTCTTCACAAAGGAGGACACAAATAACATACCAGAAATGTTGGGGAACACAGGGTTTAGTGAGAGGGAGGAACTGAAAGAAATCAGTATTAGTAGGGAAATGGTGTTGGGGAAAATGATGGGATTGAAGGCCAATAAATCCCCAGTGCCTGATAATCTACATCCCAGAATACTTGAGGAAGTGGCCCTAGAAATAGTGGATGCATTGGTGGTCATCTTCCGAGATTCTAGAGACCCTGGGACAGTTCCTACAGATTGGAGGGTAGTTAATGTAATCCCACAATTTAAAAAGGGAAGCAGAGAGAAAACAGTGAATTATAGACCAGTCAGACTGACATCGGTAGTGGGAAAATTCTAGAGACCATTATAAAAGATTTAATAGCTGAGCACGTGGAAAGCAGTTGCAGAATCAGACAGAGTCAGCATGGATTTATGAAAGGGAAATCATGCTTGACAAATCTACTGGAATTTTTTGAGGATGTAACTAGTAGAGTTGATGAGGGGGAGCCAGAGAATGAGGTTTATTTGGACTTTCAGAAGGCTTTCTACAAAGTGCCACATAAAAGATTGGCGTGGAAAATTAAAGCGCATGGGATTGGGGGTAGCGTATTGAGATGGATAGAAAACTGGTTGGCAGACAGGAAACAAAGAGTAAGAATAAATGGGTCTTTTTCCGAATGGCAGGCAGTGCCCAGTGGGGTACCGCAGCGATGGTGCTGGGACCCCAGCTATTCACAATATATATTAATGATTTAGATGAGGGAACTAAATGTAATATCTCCAAATTTGCAGATGACACAAAGCTGGGTGGGAGGGTGAGCTGTGAGGAGGATGCAGAGATGCTTCAGTGTGATTTGGACAAGCTGAGTGAGTGGGCAAATGCATGGCAGATGCAATATAATGTGGATAAATGTGAGGTTATCCACTTTGGTAGCAAAAACAGGAAGGCAGATTATTATCTGAATGGCTATAAATTGAGAGAGGGGAATGTGCAACGAGACTTGGGTGTCCTTGTACACCAGTTGCTGAAGGTAAGCATGCAGGTGCAGCAGGTGGTAAAGAAGGCAAATGTATGTTGGCCTTCATAGCCAGAGGATTCGAGTACAGGAACAGGGATGTCTTGCTGCAATTGTACAGGGCCTTGGTGAGACCACACCTTGAATAGTGTGTGCAGTTTTGGCCTCCTTATCTGAGGAAGGATGTACTCGTTATAAAGGGAGTGCAGCGAAGGTTTACCAGACTGATTCCTGGGATGGCGGGACTGACATATGAGGAGAGATTGAGACGATTAGGATTATATTCGCTGGAGTTCAGAAGAATGAGGGGGGATCTCATAGAAACCTATTAAATTCTAACAGGACTAGATAGGGTAGATTCAGGAAGGATGTTCCCGATGGTGGGGGAGTCCAGAACCAGGGGTCACAGTCTGAGGATATGGGATAGACCATTTAGGATTGAGATGAGGAGAAATTTCTTCACCCAGTGAGTGGTGAGCCTGTGGAATTCATTACCACAGAAAGTAGTTGAGACCAAAACATTGTATGTTTTCAAGAAGGAGTTAGATATAGCTCTTGGGGCGAAAGGGATCAAAGGATATGGGGAGAAAGCGGGAGCAGGCTATTGAGTTGGGTGATCAGCCATGATCATGATGAATGGAGGAGCAGGCTCGAAGGGCTGAATGGCCCACTCCTGCTCCGAGTTTCTATGTTTCTATCTCTGATTGCAGAGGGGCATGTTAGTGGGGTGGTAAAAAAGGCATACGGGACACTTGCCTTTATCAATTGAGGCAAAGATTACAAAACTAAGGAGGTCATGTTGGAGTTGTGTGGAACCTTGGTGAGGCCACAGCTGGAGTACTGTGTGCAGTTCTGGTCACCACATTATAGGAAGGATGTGATTGCACTGGAGGGGGTGCAGAGGAGATTCAACAGGATGTTGCCTGGGATGAAACTTTTAAGTTATGAAGAGAGGTTGGATAGACTTGGGTTGTTTTCATTGGAGCAGAGAAGACTGAGGGGTGACCTGATTGAGGTGTACAAGATTATGAGGGGCATGGACAGGGTGGATAGGGAACAGCTGTCCCCCTTAGTTGAAGGGTAAGTCACGAGGGGACATAAGTTCAAAGTGAGGGGCAGGAGGTTTAGGGGGGATGCGAGGAAAAGTTTTTTTACCCAGAGGATGGTGACGGTCTGGAATGCGCTGCCTGGGAGGGTGGTGGAGGCGGGTTGCCTCACATCCTTTAAAAAGTACCTGGATGAGCACTTGGCACGTCATAACATTCAAGGCTATGGGCCAAGTGCTGGTAAATGGGATTAGGTAGGTAGGTCAGGTGTTTCTCAAGTGTCGGTGCAGACTCGATGGGCCGAAGGGTCTCTTCTGCACCGTGTGATTCTGTGATTCTGTGAACACAATTGACAGAGCTTCATAGTGCACATCCTGGTATTTCGAAAGTGAAGCTGGTCGCACAAGTTATATCTGGAAGCCAGGTATAGATAGTGACGTGGAAAAAAATGGTTAAACACTGTCTCCAGTGTCAGCAACAGCAGAAGTTTCCTATTTCAGCTCCACTGCATCCATGAGAGAGGCCTGGTCAACCCTGGGTTAAATTACATGTAGACTGTGTCGGCCCATTTTTAGGCACCATGTTTTTATTGGTCATCGATGCGCATTCTAAGTGGATGGATGTGTATGAAGTTAGATCAGTGACATCGTGTGCAACTATTGAAAAGCTGCACCAATGTCTTAGTGTGCATGGCCTACCGGAAATCATTGTTTCAGCTAATGGTAATGCCTTCGCTAGTACAGAGTTTCAGAGATTCGTGAGTTTTAATGGAATTCAGCATATTAAAACAGAACCATATCCCTCATCCAATGTGTTGGAAGAAAGAGCTGTGCAAACTTTCAAATCAGGAATGAAGGAGTTATCCAAAGGAACGTTAGAAACTCGAATTTCATGTTTTCTCCTCAATTACCCTCATGCAACTCAAGGTTCAACACTGTCTGAATTACTGATGTAACACCGCCTTCATACAAGGTTATGACTGTTGTTTACAAACATAAAGGGGAAGGTAGAGAAGAACCAGATTAGTCAGGAAATGAATCATAATATTCAGAGCAAAGCTCGAAGATTGACTGTGGCAGAGACAGTTTTGGTGTGGCGTTTTAAAAATGGGCCCAGATGGGTTCCTGGTGCTGGACCTTTGTCATACCAAGTGGAAGTGGAAAACCAGATCACTTGAAAACATGTGGACCACCTGAGAAGTTGAGAGACACTCCTACAATGGTTTATTCCACCTGAAATTGACATTGAATCTTTAACCCTGAGGTGACAGATCAACCTAGAATAGAGACACCTGATGTCCCTGTTGAATTACCTAATTCTGAACCGCCATTGCCTAAGGATGTCCCTGATGCTGCAGTTCCTGATCATGTCGATCCTGTGGGAGAATCTCAAGTCGTGGAGCTACGTCACCCTAACCGAATTAGAAAACCACCTCAGAGACTTAACCTACAATCAGATGACCTGTGTATATACGTATATGTTGTGGATTAAGATATTCTTGTAAATAAGAATTGTAAAAAAAAATTAAACAGGGAGGAATGTAGTGATTGTGGATTAAAACCTTTACCACTGCCTTAAGGGGTCACGTGATTGTACCGATGAATCAGCCCTAAGTGTGGTTATTCTTCGAGGCAGAGCTTTCTAATCGTGGAGCTGATTCAAGCGTGTAGCTTCAGCAAGAGCTCTGTAAATAAAGTTACCTGATTCAAGAAAGAAATCTGACCGGTACATCAAGTTCATTACATTCCCCAACTCCAGGCAATTTTAATAATTGAATTTAAATTCCAACAGCTGCCATGTTTCCCAGAGGATTATCCTGGGTTTCCAGCTTACTAGTCCAGTGATATGACCACAACATCACCATCTCCCCCAATGAGGGGGATAGTGAGAGGTTGAGAAGATAATGAGGGGATGTGGATAGAGTGAGGGGATGATGGGACAATGAGGGGATGAGGGAACATTGAGGGGTTGAGAGGGTAGTGAGGGGATGAGGTGATAGTGAGGCAAAGAGGGGAGAGTGAGTGTATGTGAAGGGAGAGTGAGGGGATGAGGGAATAATGAGGGGATAGTGAGGGGATGAGGAGACAGTGAGGAGATGGGGGGCAGTGAGGAGATCAGGGGATAGTGAGGGGATGAGAAGAGAGTGAGAGGATGAGGGGACAGTGAGAGGATGAGGGGATAGTGAGGGGATGAGGGGAAAGTGAGGAGATGGGAGGACAGTGAGGGGATGAGGGGACAGTGAGGGGATGGGGAGACAGTGAGGGGATAAGGAGATAGTGAGGGGTTGAGAGGAGAGTGAGGGGATGAGGGGGCAGTGAGGGGATGAGGGGACAATGAGGGAATGAGAGGACATTGAGGGGATGGGGAAATAAGGGGTTGAGGGGATAGTGAGGGGATGAGAAGAGTGTGAGGTGATGAGGGGACAGTGAAGATATGAGAGGACAGTGAGGGGATAAGGAGATAGTGAGGGTTGAGAGGGCAGTGAGGGGATGAGAGGATGGTGAGAGGATGAGGGGGCAGTGAGGGGATAAGGGGATAGTGAGGGGATGAGAGGAGAGTAAGGGGATGAGGAGCCAGTGAGGGGATGAGGGGCCAATGAGGGGTTAAGGGGACAGTGAGGGGATAAGAGGCCAGTGAGGGGATGAGGGGACAGTGAGGAGATGGGGGCCAGTGAGGGGATGAAGGGCTAGTGAGTGGATGAGGAGACAGTGAGGAGATGGGGGGCCAGTGAGGGGATGAGGGGACAGTGAGGAGATGGGGGGCAGTGAGGAGATGAGGGGACAGTGAGGTGATGAGGGGATAGTGAGGGGATGAGGGGACAGTGAGGAGATGGGGGGCAGTGAGAAGATGAGGGAATAGTGAGGGGATAAGGGGACAGTGAGGAGATGGGGGGCAGTGAGGAGATGAAGGGACAGTGAGGGGATAAGGGGACAGTGAGAGGATGAGGGAACAGTGAGGGGATGAGGGGACAGTGAGGGGGAGTGCTGCACTGCTGGAGGTGCTTCATTTGGGTGAGACATTAGGCCAAGGCCCTGCCTACATTCTCAGGTGAAGCTAAAACAACCCATGAGTCTCACCCTCCTGACCAGCTGACGAATATTTCTCCTTCACTTCCTGTTGTACGGTACCAATGGGTGAGGTTCCCAGACTCGAATCAAACACCCAATAAATCTGAGCATTCTGATGAAAGGTCATCAACTTGAAATTTTAACCCAGTCTCTCTCTCCACAGAGGCCTGTTGAGTATTTCCAGCATTTTCTGTTTTTTTCCTGATTACCAACATCCACAGTATTTAGTTTTGCACATGATTTGATCCACCCTCTTGTGATCTCTCTCAATTAAATATTTGAAGCTGAAATTGCCCAGTTCTTGACTCACTCACTCACTGTGGCCCTTGATGCTCTTCCAAACCTGAAACCTCAGCAGCCAGTACCCGTATCTGCAACTCCTCGAGGTTCCTTAGACAACACCTTTCAAACACACGACAGCTACCATCCAAAAGGGTAAGTGCAGCAGATACATGGGAATGTCAGCACCTGGAAGTTCCCCTCCAAGCCACTCACCATCCTGACTTGGAGATATATCGCCATTCCTTCACTGTTGCTGGGTCCAAATCCTGGAGCGCCCTCCCTAACAGCGCTGTGGGTGTACCTACACCACATGGACTACAGCAGTTCAAGAGGGCAGCTCACCCCTACCTTCTCAAGGGCAATTAGGGATGGGCAATGAATGCTGGTCTAGCCAGCGGCACCCACACCCCATGAACGAATATTAAAAAAAAAACCTTCAATTCCAAATCACCACTTGCCTGTAAACCACAGCAAGATTCTCCCTTGCCTAATCTTTCCATACGATGGTCTCATGGTGGCGTATTGCCACTCTGGAATTATTTACTTTAATATGTGATGCAATTCAGAAGCTCAGTGATTTGTTATATTAATCTTTCCTGCGATAGCGACAATAATAACCCACTCGTAAATTAGTCACCGCCAAGATATTATGCTGTGAGCAGATTATAATCAGCTGCCTTCTCAACTGGTGCATGTTCTGTATTCATATATTGTAACTTCACAGGCTTAATGTGGCAGAAGATTTCACAGCAGAACGATCCTGAGAGCTGGCAGTGCGAATTACCATAGTCCCTTTATCTCAGGATCATCCGAATTCAAAGAAACAAAATCGCTCTACTGCCGGTTAACCGGGTAACTAATTCACCTGCAGCTAAAAGAGAATTTCAGAGTTTCTTTCTGTTTTTAAAGGGGTAGATTGTCACGGGTGATATGCGGGGAATGAGCAGAGTGACCAGCCACTGTCACCAGCAGCAGGTTAGAGACGCTTTAAGGTGCAGAGGAGTTTTACTAGAATGCTATCCAGGAGGGGGAACTTCAGTTATGTGGAGAGGTGAGAGAAGCTGGGATTGTTCTCCTTAGAGCACAGAAGGTTATGGGGAGATTTAATACGCGTTCAAAAATTGAGGGGTTTTGAAGGGGTAAATTGGGAGAAGCTGTTTCCATTAGCAAGAGGGTTAGGAACCAGAGATTTAAGATAATTGGCAAAAACCCAAAGGAAAACTGAGGAGATTTTTTTTTTCACTCAGTGAGTTGTGACGTTCTGAAAGGGTGGTGGAAGCAGATTCAACAGTAGCTTTCCAAAGGGAATTGGCAATATGCCTAAAAAGATTTTAAAAATTGCAGGGCTATGGCAAAAGATCTTGGGGTGTGAAACAATTCTGGAGGGATTGTTGAAAAGGCCAGCACATGCACGATGGGCTGAATGCTCTCATCCTGCAATATTTCAATCAGATTTCTATCTCCGCCACATCATTGAAATGGTCCATATCAAAGACACCAATGACATCCTGTAACTCTGGATAAATGACACCACCTCACCCCTCTCGCCCTGTTTGCAACCTTTGACATTTTTGACCACACCATCCTCCCCCAACTCATCTTCTCCATTTTCCAACTAGGTGAGACTGCCCTTGCCTGCTTCTCTCCCTGTCTGCGCAGCCACAGACGGAGAATCAGCTGCAATGCATTCCCCTCACATTCCCGCAGTTACTCCCGGGGATCTATCCTTGCCTCTCTCCTCTTTCTCATTGACTTGCTGTCCCTTGGCACTATCATCCAAAAACACAGCATCAGATTCCACATGTATTTTAACGACTTGTCTTGATCCCCTCCACTTTCTTTGATTTGCCATGATGCTTGTCCGATATCGATTCAGGTGAGGCCACAATCAGATCAGTCGTGGTCCCACTGAATGGCGGAGCAAGCTCGAGGGGCCAAATGGACTACTCCTGCTCCTGTTTCCTGTGTCCTTGTGAAAGCATATCGGCATCACTAGGTCAGACAAAATTGTCACCTGTGCCATCAGGGTGGGTTGGTAAAGCTGGCACTGAATGCAAACTCCTTCAAGCCCAGGGTTGCAAATCACTGCTGTCAAAGGTTCTGAGTCTAGACAAGTTAACATCTCCGTCTTTTCATCCTAGCCCACCCTGGGCTCACTCTTTGCCCTCTTAAAGCAATGATTCCTCAACTAACTCTCCACAATGCATTCTGCGTAAAGAGCTTTCAAACTCAGTCACTTATAGTACGACCGCACAGGTCCCCTCACGGGAATTGCTTTCATCATGAAAACCCCTTCCTCTACTTCTATAGCCTCATGTCAACATATCTCCTCCCTTACCTCTCTCGTGCCACTTGTCACACACTCCTCAGCTGCCAGCCTCTTTCTCTCGAGCTACTCGTAGGACAAATTGGTACACGGTGCCTGCTACAGACAGGGCACCACCAGTGGAGGAGGGAGGGCTTGCACTCAGGTACTTCACCCCCTCCAAAGCCAGGCTGCCCTTGTGGAGGCACTCAGCACTTGCCATGGGAGATGGTGTAATCCAAGGCATCTTTCCAATGTCAGGTTAATATCTGAACACCCACAATGACAAACTGGCATTCCTGTGAGGCACCAGCCTGCCTCAGCCTCCCACCCACTTCTCTTGTCCCCTTAACCACCAAATTTATGATGCTAACCCATTCTTAACTTCTCTTCTGAGATCTCCGTGCTCCACCAATTCTTGGCCTCTTGAGCAGCCTCTATTTTAATCATTCCATCATTGACAATCGTGCTTTCCATGCCTGGCTCCTAAACTTTGTAATTGCCCCCATAAACTCCTTTGCCTCTCTACTCCTTTTTTCCTCCTTTAAGACATTCCTTAAAACTTATCCCATTGTCCCATCGTTTGGTCAGCCATCCTAATATTGCTTGTGTAGCTGGATTTCAAATTTTGTTTGGTAACATTCCTGTGAAGCACCATGGAGCATTTTACTGTGTTAAAGATGCCATATAAATGCAAGTTGTTGTTGATAATGGAGGAAAGCTCCGATTGTGGATATTGGATGGGATGGAGTTACATGATAACACATCAGTGGACATATTGGGGAGGCAGTATCTTAGTGATATTGTCACTGGACTAGTAATCCAGGGTAATGCTCTGGCATCCTGGGTTTGAATCCCACTGTGGAAGATGCTGAAAATTGAATTGAATTAAAAAAAAAATCTGGAATTAAAAGTATAGTGATGAATATGAAATCATTGTTGTAAAAACCCATCTGGTTCACTAATGTCCTTTAGGGAAGGAAACCTGCCATCCTTACCTAGTCTGGCCTACATGTGACTCCAGACCCACAGCAATGTGGTTGACTCTTAAATGGCCTCTGAACAAGGGTAATTAAGGAGGGGCAATACATGCTGGCCTAGCCAGCAATGCCCCCATCCCATGAACAAATAATAAAAAATAACTAACCCTCTGTGAAGCAGGTGGTTGGAGAACAAAACCAAACAATTTTAAAAACCTTATCCTTCCTTAAGACATCTAAGGATTTAGAACCTTTGGCAGCAATTTTTTGCAGCTTTGGGTGTGAGGGATTGGGCACTCAATGCCAGCTTTACCTCCCTCCAGTTGGCACAAGTGATCATTCTGAGTGACGTAATAGTGCCCACAGACAGCAGCTTGCCACGTTATGACAGGGATTACACTTCAGAGCTAGCTCATTGGATGTAAAGCGTTTTGCAATGCCCTGAGGCCGTGAAAGGTGCTATGGGAATGCAATAAACAAAGCCCAAAGATGCTGGAAATACTCAGCCGGTCAGGCGGCATCTGTGGAGACAGAAACAAAGTAAATTTTTCAGGTCGATAATCTTTCGTGTCTAAGGCAAAATCACTAAAACAGATTACCTGATCATTATCAAACTGATAAAGGCAAAATACTGAGGTTGCTGGAAATCTGAAACAAAAACAAAAAATGCTGGAACACTGAGCAGGTCAGACAGCATCTGTGGAGAGAAAGACAGAGTTAACATTTCGAGTCCGTATGCTGAGTTCTTCCAGCATTTTTTGCTTTTGTTGCCTTATCAAACTGACGTTTGTGAGCACAGATTGACTTCCACATTTCCTACCTATGCTGCAAAAGCATGAACATGGCTAGAAATCGTTCCTGGACGTCCTGTGTTCATAAAAGGCAAGCCCTTTCTTTTTGTTATTTTAGCGGGGAATTTGCAGATAAGGGGGAGCTTCTGTTGCCTCTTTTACATCGGTGAGACGCTGGGCAGGAGGGACATCCTTACATTGGAGGAGGTTCAGGGAAGTTTCACTAGGTTGATTCCTGGGATGAAAGGGTTGCCTTAAGAGGAAAGGTTGGACAGGTTGGGCCCATACTCATTGGAGTTTAGAAGAATGAGAGGTGATCTTGTTGAAACATATAAGACTCTGAGGGGGCTTGATAGGGTAGATGCTGAGAGGATGTTTCCCCTTGTGTGGAAATCTAGAACCAGGGAACACAGTTTGAATGTAAGGGGTCTCCCATTTAAGATGGTGATGAGGAAGAATCTCTTTTCTCAGAGGATCATTAGTGTTTGGAAATCTCTTCCCCAGGGAGGCTGGGTCATTGAATATATTCCTTAGACAGATTTTTGATCTACAAGGGGATGAAGAGTTATGGGGGGTAGGCAGGAATGTGGAGTTAAGCCCACATCAGACCAGCCAGGATCATATTGAATGCTGGAGAAGGTTTGAGGGGCCAAATGGCCTACTCTTGCTCCTATTTCTTATATTATATTCAACTGAACAAGTGACCTTCTCAAATTGCTCTACTAATATAATTAAATATAAAAACTAAGCTATCTCTTCTCTGTTCGTTTTTGAGCCCTCTCTCAGAAAGGCATTAGTGCATGTGAGTGTGAAAGGTTCACCTATCTCCACTCAATCAGAACAAATAATATAAACGAAAGAAAAGCAATGCAGAATTTGAAATGCAAAAATTCCATTGATGCCGGTAGCTGTTATATCAGTTTTGACACATCGGCATCTGCCTGCCTCCAGTTGTTCAGCAATAGAAATGGGAATCGGCCCTCCAGCCCATCCACATCGATTGGAGGCTGACATTTTCTGGGCATCATCTCTCTCGGAGAATCTTCACTTTCCATTATTTTAGTCGAGGCAGTTTTGATTCTCTCTGTATTATAACCATTGCGCCTTCTTCTGTTGCGCATGCTGCTTGAGCTGTTAAAACAAAATACATTTAAAATAAAGTCACGCACCTCTGGGTGTCTTCAAAGAGGATGCAATGACCTCTAACGTAATGTGCAAATTCTGTTAGTGAGTTGCCAATCAGTTTGTAGCTTTGAAAGATAAATCTTCAGTTAGCCACAGCTTGCTGCTTTCCATACCAAGTGTCGGCTCGTTGCTTATCGCCGCTGTTGAAACAGTGGCAATGAGAATAGTCAGTCTGTTTAAAAAAAATGCCTTTCCCTACCTCCTAATTGATTATATTCACTTGGGCAAGAACCATGTTGGCATTTCCCGCTTGTGGTTCTGAGTCACGACTGTCCTGCCTTGAGATTGGAACTTGACCCGCTAAGAGGAGGTGATTTCCTTCTTGGGCAGATGTGGAACAGGGGTAAACCATTCAGCTCCTCGTACCCATAATTTAATTAGATCATGATTGACCGGTGCCTCAGTTCTTAATCTTTACTAAAATGGGCACTCTCGTCACCCATCTATATGGCACTTGAGAATATAACATAATCTCCACCCTCGAAGGAAATGGGGCAACTGTATGGGAAGAAACCCACCCCCCCCGTTGGGGGGGAAGTGCAGGGGCGAGCGCACCTCTGATCAACGCCCCCGATCAGGGGCGCACCGCCATTTCACGTGGGCGGGCCAATTAAGGCCCACCCAGCGTGATGTCCGCCAGGAAGCGCCATGCGCTCTCTGTGCGGGCGGGGGAGGACTCCCTCAGCCAAGAGTGCGCTCGTTCGCGTATGTGCATGAAAGAGCGCACTCATCTCCCCGAGGATAAGTGCTCAGGGAGATCGGCGCCAAATTTAAAAGTGGTGAAGGGGCAAAAGTAGAATTTCCCTGACATGTCCCCTCATGTGACACTGTCAGATGAGTTGGGACATGTCCATCACTTTTAATCAAACACGTGTTAAATTTTTTAAAACCCTCATGAAACCTCATCCCACCTGTGGATGAGGTTTCATGCTTTTTCTGAAGCCCGCCAGGGCTCCCGACCTGGTCCATTAATTACTTCAATTACTTTTTAAATGGCCTCAATAGGCCGTTGACAGGTCGGCGGGCGCACAGCTGATTCGGCTGCGTCCCCGCCGATCTGAAAATTGAAACGAGGCGGGGTGACGTCGGGAGTTCCGCCCGACATCATCCCGCGCCATTTTGCCTGTCGGCGAGCAGGCCCCGCCCCCCACTCGCCAACCCTCAATACCCTGGCCTATAGTAGTGACATTACAAACATGATCCTTTCTAGGTGATGTTGGCCAGAAGATTTTCTGTTTTTTTTATTTGAAAATACATTCCAAAGAAGCAGGTTAACGATAGAGGTCGGTTGTCATGGTTAGTTAACAACTCCGCTACTCCAGCATTGTAGTGCCATGCAACCACCAGGGTGGTAGAAGGTGAACTGAATGGAGTGCAGGGCAAAACCAGCTCGGGGCAAATCGGCAGCCGGTTTTCACCGTGACAGTTCTTATTTTCCATCGACTTGGAAAAGGTTGCCAAGGTTTCTCGTTTCAAACCAAGTAAATGTGACAGGGAGACTAGGAAACAAGTCTCAAAAAAAAGGTTGAACTATTATTCTGTGAAAAGAAGTTCTAGAAGGGTGAAAATCCAACTGCTGATACACAGCATCGGCATAAACCAGTTTCACTCCCCCAACCCCGGGCTTTTCAATCCAGCAATTCTCATGTTTCTTACTGATTGTGTTAAAATTATGCACCAGCGTTTAACAGAAATATGTTAACTACTGATTGAAGAAGTAGTAAATTAAACCGAGTTGCTTTTATTGTCAGGGTGAGTGGGGTGGGATTGGGGGGTGGTGGGGGGGGGATTATTTACTGTGAAACACAAAATGTGTTTTCAATATGCTCTTTTCTCTCTTGTCCGAATCTAGCAAATCAGAGATCCTGGAAGGCCCTGAATAAATGTTCACATGATCCTGTTAAAATCCTCAGTCTGTAGGAATTCCAGTCTACTCTATCAACACATGGTCACAAGAGAAAAGTCATCCCCTGCAGTGTGTGAAATTGTTACTCTAGGTAATCCTACTGGAGAAGGCAGCATGGATAAAATGAGAAATCTGCTTCTGTATTCAAACAATTGTATATATTAAAGCTCAAGGCCAGAAGATTTACACCCCATTGTTGTATGTGTTTGCCCTGATCAGTGGGCCTCTGTTATTAAAATTCTCACTAACGTTCCTCAGACAGCACCTTCCATACCCGTGACCTCTGCCACCTAGAAGGACAAGTGCAGCAGATAGATGGGCACACCACTACCTGCAATTTCTCCACCATGGCTTGAGAATATTTCACCGTTCCTTCATTGTCGCTGGGTCAAAATCCTGGAACTCCCTTCCTAACAGCACTGTGGGTGTACCTACACCACATGGACTGCAGTGGTTCAAGAAGGCAGCTCACCACCACCTTCCCAAGGGCAATTAGGGATGGGCAATAAATGCTGGCCCAGCCAGTTAAGCCCACATCCCACGAATGAATACATTTTTAAAAATGCTCATTCTTTGTCACTCTTGGCCTTAGCCTTGTTACCTTTTGTTTCACAGCTGGAGTAAGATTCCAATTTCCCAGGAACTGAAGAACTGAACACAGGAATGCGACCACTCTGACCAGGCTTATTTAGTTATCTCATGGTAAAGGAACCTCTAAGCAAGAGTGATCATAGCATGATAGAATTTCACATTCAGTTTGAAGATGAGGAACTTGGGTCTGAAACAAGCGTCTTAAACTTAAATAAAGACAAGTGCAAAGGTATGAAAACAGAGTTTGCTACAGTGAATTGGGAAAATAGGTGGAAAGATAAGATGACGGAGACCCAGCTGAAGACATTTAAGGAAATGTTTCATAACTCTCAACAAAGATGTATTCCATTGAGAAAGAAAGACCCTACAAGAAGGATGCACCATTAGTAGCTAAGTAAGGAAATTAAGGATGGTATCAAATTGAAAGAAAAGGCATACAATACAGCAAGGAATAGTGGTAGGCCAGAAGACTGGGAAAATTTTAGAAGCCAGCAAAGAATGACTAAACAAAAATAATAAAGAGGGAGAGATTAGAATGACGCAAGCTGGGAAGAAATATTAAAAAAAACAGGCAGTGAGAACATCTACAAGTATATAAAAAAGCAGAGAGTAGCTAAAGTGAGTGTTGGTCCCTTAGAGGGTGTGACTGGAGAATTAATAGTAGAAAACGAGGAAATAGGAAAAATGGAAAACTTTGAATAAGTATTTTGTATCTGTCTTCATGGCAGAAGGCACAAAAGGAATCCCAATAATAATAGAAGAAAATCAAGAGTTAAAAGGGAGGAAAGAACTTAAAACAATAATAATCACTAGAGAAAAAGTATGAGGGAAACTAATAGGGCTAAATGCAGACAAGCCCCCTGGACCTGATGACCTAAATCCTAGGGTCTTAAACGAAGTGGCTGCAGAGATGACAGATGCTGTGAAAGGGAAATCATCTTTGACAAATTTATTAGTGTTCTTTGAGGAATTAACAAGCAGGGTGGAGGGACGGGAACCAATGACATGTAACCTTGAATCAGGTCAGAAACCTTCGGCGGGACTTTTGCTACCAAGGTGAGACCTGCCTCAGTAAAATTCCCCGTCACGGGCAACCCTGGCTTGGGTTGGGGACTGGAGGGGGTGTGGTCGAGTTGGGCCCGCCGGCCACGTAAGCAGATTTGAGGCCGCATGAGCCCTAATGACACAGAGGACGGGCAGATCATGCCTTGGGCCCAATATAGAGGACTGCCCCTCGATGTTGTTCCTGCTGTGAGGGAGGAAGCTGATGGACTTTTGCAGGTTCGTGGGAGGAGCACTGTAACTGTTGGCCAACTGGCTAGTTACACTGGAAGAGGTGGCCCACCTTGGGCCTTCCATAGGAGATGAGAGATTTTAATGCTGCCTACTGACCTTGTTTCATGAAGGACACTCACCAGTAACAATGCTGGCAAAGCTTCCTAAGCCCAGCCACGCAGGTGGCCGCATCTTGGCAGGTTCAGCAGGCGCTGATAAATTGCATTCACTGAGATTATCAGAATGCCTCAAGGACTGATTTTTAGGTGCCGCATGCAGAACCTTTGCCCTCCCACTTAGCCTTTCACCGCCCATCTATCAGGGTGTGGGCCACCAAATATACCTTGTCCATTACTCTCATGCCGGCACACTGTCATCGTAGACAAGTGTGACTCGGAGGGAGCAGGCCAGCAGGGGTGTGTGCGTTCAGGAACACACTGTGCCATGTGGGCGTGAAAACAGCAAATGCCAGGCCATCCAGAATTCAAACTGCCCTCCCTAGAAACATGAGCCTGGGTTCAACGAGTTCATCAGGTTCTTGGATGTGAATGGACACATGTTACCTGTTGCACCACACACACGTTACTTGCCCCTTAATTCTTCATTGCCGTGATAAAGTGTCACAGGAGAAGAGGACCAGCGCAGAAGGTGCAGCAGACCCTAGTCCTGTGACCAGGGCCTCGAGGTTCTGGTCCAGGAACTGCAACAGAGGAGTGACATTCTCTATCCAAGAGGAAGGAAGAACACTTCCATCATCACCAAACGAGCTTGGAAGCCACGGTGAGCACAGCAAAGTTTACCACCGATATTAGATCCTGTGCTGCGTGCGGGTCTACGACCCACTGTGTTCTGGCAAGGTGAGTTGTTTGGCAGACGCATGCAGGTGTCTCTGTGATGGATGACAACTGAATGAAACATCAGCTGGGGTACACATGACACATATCTCTCCTGTAACGTGGGCAAATGTATGGCCAAGGCACTTTTGTAGGTCCAGGCAGCAATGGGCTGACATGTGAAAGCCCACTGTGATCCTTTGGCACGTTGATGAGCTTGGTCCCAGGGTGCAAGGTAGATTAGGATTTCATCACTCTCACAATGTCAGAGAGATGGCCCAGACTGGGGGTGAGTCAGAGCAACTGAGGGCGATCCACTCAGTTGAGGAGTCCGTCACTGAATCCCCCACTGTCAACACCCTGGGAGTTACCATTGACCAGAAACTGAAATGGACAAGCCATATAGATACTGTGGCTACAAGAGCAG
The DNA here is from genome assembly GCF_964194155.1 of Cetorhinus maximus. Lineage (NCBI taxonomy): Eukaryota > Metazoa > Chordata > Chondrichthyes > Lamniformes > Cetorhinidae > Cetorhinus > Cetorhinus maximus. Next base: position 153,479,310 of record NC_135883.1, on the reverse strand, counting down.
GTCAGAGGCTGGGAATCCTGTGGCAAGTGACTTACCTCACTCCCCGAAGCCTGTCCGCCATCTACAAGGCAAAAGCCTGAGTGTGATGGAATACTCCCCACTTGCCTGGATGAGTGCACCTCCCACCAACACTCAAGAAGCTTTACACCATCCAGGACAAAGTGGCCCCCTTGATTGGCACCCCATCCACAAACATTCACTCCCTCCACCACCAACGCACAGTAGCAGCAGTGTGTACCACCTAAAAGATGTACTGCAGGAACTCACCAACACTCCTTAGACAGCACCTTCCAAACCCATGACCCTTATCAACTAGAAGGATAAGGTCAGCAGACGGATGGGAAGACGAGCACCTGGAAGTTCCCCTCCAAGCCACACACCACACTGACTTGGAAATATATCGCCATTTCTTCACTGTCGCTGGGTCAAATTACTGGAACTCCCTCCCTAACAGCACTGTGGGTGTACCTACACCACATGGACTGCAGTGGTTCAAGAAGGCAGCTCACCACCACCTTCTCAAGGGCAATTAGGGATGGGCAATAAATGCTGGCCCAGCCAGCGATGCTCCCACCTCATGAATAAATAAAAAAATCTTGTGTTCTTCTTTCAAATTTAAAATCATGAGTGTTTTATATGGAGTCAATAAAGAGAAACTGTTTCGAATGGCTGAAGGGTCAATAACAGAAGGGTACTTCACAGATATAAGGTGATTGGCAAAAGAACCTGAGGTGACTTGAGAAAAGCATTTTTATGCAGTGAGTAGTTAAAATTGCATTGGCTGATGGAATGTTGGATACAGATTCAATAGTAGCCTTCAAAGAACATTAGATAAGTGTTTGGAGAACTTTTTTTAGAAATATGGGAAAAAGGAGGGAATGGGACTAAGTTGATTGCTCTCCAAAAGAGCTGGGACTGACTCAATGGGCTGAATGGCCTTCATTTATATGAACATAAGAACATATGAATTAGGAGCAGAAGTAGGCCATTCGGCCCCTCGAGCCTGCTCCACCATTTGATAAGATCATGGCTGATCTAATTGTGTTTTGAATTCCATATTCCCATCTACCCCCAATAACCTTTGATTCCCTTGTCCAACAAGAATATATGTACCCTCACCTTAAAAATATTCAATGACACCGCTTATACCGCCTTCTGAGGCAGAGAGTTCCAAAGTTGCACAGCCCTCTGAGAGAAAAAAAATTCTCCTCATCTCTGTCCTAAAAGGGCGACCCCTAATTTTAAACCAGTGCCCCCTAGTTCTGGACTCACCCACAAGAGGAAACATCCTTTCCACGTCCACCTTGTCAAGACCGTTCAGGATCTTGTATACTTCAATCAAATCACCCCTCACTCCTCTAAACTCCAGTGGAAACAAGACTAATCTGTCTAATCTTTCCTTATTAGAAAACCCGCTCATTCCTGGTATCAATCTAATAAACCCCCTCTGAACCACCTCCAACGCATTTATATCCTCCTTAAATAAGGAGTCCAAAACGGCACACAATATTCAAGATGTGATCTCACCAATGCCCTTTATGACTGAAGCATAACATCCTTACTTTTATGTTCAATTCATCGCATAATAAAGGATAGCATTCCATTAGTCTTCTTAAGTATTTGCTGTACCTGCATACTAACTTTTTGTGACTCATGCACTAGAACACCTAAATCCCTCTGCACCTCAGAATTCTGTAGCCATTCTCTGTTTAAGTAATGCGCTGCTTTTTTATTCTTCCTGTCAAAGTGAGCAACTTCATATTTTCCCACATTACACTCCATCTTCCAGATTTTTTGCCCACTCATTCAACCTATCAATTTCTATTTGCAACCTCCTTATGTCCTCATTGATGTAAATTGTAAAGTTGAGGCTCCAGCACAGGCCCCTGCGGTATTCCACTTGTCACACCCTGCCGATCAGAAAAAGATCCATTTATGCATACTTTCTGGGCAGAATTTTTCAGTTGGCGGTCAGGCTCAGCGGAAGAAGGCAGGGGCAGTCGCGGAGCCGATAGCTGCCCGCAATTGGCTCCACACTGCCATTTTACGTGGGCGGGCCAATTAAGGCCCGCATTCATGCGAAAGAGGGCAGAAATCTCCCTGAGGCACGGAGCTGCTTCAGGGAGATTGAAGGGGCTCTGAAATTATTAAATAAAAGGTGTACAGATTTATTTAAACATGTCCCCTTATGTGATTGTGTCACACGAGATGGGATATGTTTTTATATTTATGAATTTTTAAAAATTTATTTAATAAAAGCTTTAGGAAACCTCATCCCGCTTGTGGATGAGGTTTCCTAAAAAACACGAAGGCTGCTTGGGCTTTTCGCCTGTCTGCCAACCGTAAGGTTGGATGGGCAATGTTTACAATGACCTTAATTAGATCCCGTACAGCGTTAATAGGCCATTTACATATTGGCGGACACGCAACCAACTCCGGCGTGCACCCACTGAACGAAACATGGCTACTGAGCACGCCTGATGTCATCGAGCGTCATTTTATGCGTCGGCATGTGGGGCCCTCCCCCGCACGCTGACTGAAAAATTCTGCCCTCTGTTTTCTGCCAGCCAGCCAATATTATATGATTCCCCCGACACCATGAGCCCCTATTTTCCACAATAACCTTTGATGTGGCACCTAATCAAATGCCTTCTGGAAATCCAAGTGCAGCACGTCTACAGGCTCCCCTTTATCCACAGTGCATATTACTCCTTCAAAGAACTTTTGTGCCATACTAGCCCATGATTCAATGATTCTATGTAAAATGGGCTGTCAACTCACTGCCGCTCATTTAACTCCATCACACAAAGTCAAAATCGACTCAACGAATTGGTCACGTGTCTGATCGCGGCTTATGAGATTGTACTATACATAAACTGGCTGCTGTTCTTGCTTACATAAAAACTGTGACCAGGTTTCAAAAATAGTTGATGAGAAATACTTTGCCATGTATTGAAGTGCTGCACAGAAACAAATCTTTTTTTATCGTTTCGCAACCCTTTTCACAGGTACTTCTTGAAAGGCTTCATCCTTTCTGTTTTGCATCTCAATGATCATTTGTTTTTCTGCACTGCTGCTTTCTTTTCCACCTGCTCACCTCATTCTTCATCGTTTGGATAAGATGTTAAACTGAGGCTCTGGCTGGTCTCTCGAGTGCATGGCACTATTTGAAGAACAGTGGAACTCACCCAGTAATCCTGGTCAATATTTATCCCTCAACCAACATCACTAAAGCAGATTATTCTTGTTATCATTCATCGCTGCTTCTGGGACAATGTTTTTCTCAAATTGCCATGTTTTTATTTATTATTTCATGGGACGTGGGCATCGCTGGCAAGGCCAGCATCTGTTGCCCAACCCAAATTGCCCTTGAACTGATTAGCTTGTTAGGCCATTTCAAAGGGCAGTTAAGATTCAACCACATTACTGTGGTTCTCAGGCCACATGTAGGCCAGGCCAGGTAAAGGATGGCAGGTTTCCTTCCCTAAAGGTCAACAGTGAGCCAGATGGGCTTTTACAACAATCAATGATAGATTCATGGTCACAGTTACTGAGCTTACCTTTCAAATCCAGGTTTTATCAATTGAATTTAAATTCCACTAGCTGCCGTGGCGAGATTTGAACCCATGTCTTGTTGTGTGTCAGCGTGGCTAAGTTGGGAGAATGCTTGTTTGGAATATAAAACATTTGTGCTTTTGAGCACCAGTCCAGAACCGAATCCCTGCTGCTCAGGGTTGATGCCTATGCAGAGGAGAGATGCAGGCTGGGTCTCTGTGGGAGGCCAGCCTGTGAAACCCAGCGGTGACAGATCTGAAGGGTGAGCAAAATCCAATGCAGGAGGTGCCTAAGCCCAGCTGAAGATCCACAGCAGAGTTTGACAAAAGCACCTTGAATGAAGAGAGGGGATGGAGCTACATTCAGCTTCTTCCTTTTCTTCAGTGGTTTTGCAGCCCTTCCCGCCCTACAACGTTCTTTCATTCTTGGTTGGGCGTTTGGCAGGACTGTGTTGGGAAGGTGGCGAAATCAATTGTTTTCTTTAGCGTAACACTCCCCTCCCCTCAACACCATCATTAAAATGCAGAGACACTGCCAAGTGGTGAGGAAAATATCCTGCAGGGTTCGGAGGGATTGAATCTGGTGATAATCATCTTTGTCCCCTCTATCTCTAACCCATTGCCACTATATTACTCAGTGTCAGGGAGCACAGTGGGGAAAGAAAAAGCAGGGTCCTGATTTTAACTCAGCATCCTACTTAAAGACACAAATATCCTTAGGACGCGGGGGTCACTGGCAAGGCCAGCATTGATTGTTCATTTCTATTCTCTGTCAGGGAAGGCAATGTTTATACTAAGGAATGGATTGCTAGACCAGTTCAGAAGGTAGCTCAGATTCGAATCTGGAGCACTGTGCACAGTATTGGTCTCCTTATTTAAGGAAGGATGCAAATGCATTGGATACAGCTCAGAGAATGCTTCATGACAGATACCCCTGGGCCGGGATTTTCCAGCCCGGTCACGGGCAGGGCCCACCCCTGGCGAGGCGGCACCCCAACCAGAAGTCCATTGGCTTGTGGCGGGACCGGAAGATCCAGGCGGCGGGTGGGTGTGGAAAACCCAGGCGTTGGAATGGGCGGGTTGCCTTATGAGGAAAGGTTGGGCAGTCTAGGCTGGAGTTTAGGAGAGTAAAGCGGCTTGACTGAAACATAAAGGATCCTGAGTGGTGTTGACAACATGGATGTGGAGAGGATGTTTCCCCTCGTGGGAGAATCTAGAACTAGGGGTCACTAAAAATAAGGGGTGGCCCATTTATGACAGAGGTGAGGAGAACATTTTTTCTCCCAGAGGGGTTGTGAGTCTTTGGAACTCTCTTCCTCAAAAGGTGGTGGAAGCAGAGCAGAAGGGGTAGACAGATTCTTGATATGCAAGGGTATCGGGGCAAGCGAGAAAGGAACAACAAGGATCAGTTAGCGTGCACACACTGACAAACTCCATCTCTGTCACCCTGGCTCATTAGGCGCTCAAGCCTCCTTAAACAATGGACACGAACATTGTTGGGTGGTAAATAGTGAGGAGGATAGCCTTACATTACAGGAGAATGTAGACGGGCTGGTCAGATGGGCTGATCAGTAGCAAATGGAATTTAATCCAGATAAGTGTGAGGTGATGCACTTGGGCAGGACAAACAAGGCACGGGAATACATGATGAATGGTAGGACCCTGGGAAGTACCGAGGATCAGAGGGACCTTGGTGTACATGTTGACTGGTCCCTTAAGGTAGCGGGACAGGTAGGTAAGGTGTTTAAGAAGGCAAATGGCATACTTGCCTTTACTAACCGAGGCATAGAATATAGGAGCAGGGAGGTAATGTTCGAACTGTAGAAAACGCTGATTAGGCCACAGCTACAGCACTGCGTGCAGTTGTGAAATGCGCTTTATGGGAGGGATGTGATTGCAATAGAGAGAGTGCAGAGGAGATTTACCAGGATGTTGCCTGGGCTGGAGAGTTTTAGCTATGAGTAGAGATTGGATAGACAGGGGTTATTTCCCTTGGAGCAGAGGAGATTGAGGGGGGACATGATTGAGGTGTCTAAACTTATGAGGGGCATAGGTAGGGTAGACAGAAAGGAACTTTCCCCTTGGCGGAGGGATAAATAACCAGGGGGCATAGATTTAAGATAAGGGGCAGGAGGTTTAGACTGGATGTGATGAGCAACAGAAGGTGGTGGGAATCTGGAACTCACTGCCTGAAAGGGTGATAGACGCAGAAACCTTCATAACATGTAATAAGTATTTGGATGTCCACTTGCGATGCCATGTCATACAAGGCTATGGGCCTAGTGCTGGAAAATGGGATTAGAGTAGTTAGGTACGTGTTTGACCTGCACAACCTCGATGGGCTGAAGGGCCTTTTTCTGTGCTGCACACCTCTGACTCTATCACTCTGTGACCGAGCAATGTTGCAACAATAACAAATTAAACAATCATCAGTGCTATGGATATTGGGGGGACATTGCGGATCTCACTGTTGGCCTTAAATACCTGGCCGTTCCACCCCAGCCTCACCGACGCCAATTGACCTGGGTGCATGGCGCCTCTCCAGCTCAAGGGCCTCTGCTTAAGACGAGGAAGTGTGCCTGGCCGCCTCCAGTCCTCACACACTCTGAGGCATTATGAGCATCCTTCTCCTGAGAAAGAGAGAATACCATTCATTGCGACAATTTGCACATGGACTCTGCATACACATGCCACACCCCAACCACAGTGGCCCATATCAGGCCTCCAATGCCTCCTCTCCCCGCTACTGCTGATCACTCACACAAAGATACTACGCCTGCTCCCAACATCCCCCTCACGGTCGCTTTGGACACATTCTGCATACATCACTTGAGGAACCACACGGTCTTTGCTCCCATGGCAAGGAGACACAATTATGTGCAGTGTCGAGGGCAGCAGATGGCTCTTTCCCATGAGACCTTGAGGCTCCCCTTTCACCATCTCATCACCGTGAATAGGACATGTGTTGGAGTTCTGAGTATGGGCCGAGCTGCATCTCCTGCAGGTTGCCCCCAGACCAGTCATGTGCGACTAAGAGCAACACATGGTGCAGGGGAGAACTCATCTCCTCATGAACCCCTCAGGCTGATCTAAGCATGGGCACTATCTGCTTGCCCATCCAGTGCTGGAGAAATGCCCAACAATGCAGTCATGACAGTAAGACTTGGTGGGGGGGTCTCAAAGGCTAAGGCTACCTGCTGGGTCAAATGCCCAATGCTAACATGGTACTCACCCTTCCAGAGTGCAATGAATCGTTGAAGCGCTTACGGCACTGGATCCAGGTGCGCTGCACCACGTCGCGGGAGCTCACCATCCCCGCCACCTCCTCCCAGGCATGTTTGGTCATGTTGGGGGGGCCTCCTCCTCTCATCCTGGGGGACCAACACCTCCCTCCGTGCTGCCACCTCCCCGAGGAGGGCAGCAAGGCATTGAACTGAAAAATGAGGGGCGCATTGGCCCCCCGCTGGCCTACCCTGCAGCCTGCCCTGCTCCTGGGGCTGACCCTGCAGCCTGCCCTGCTCCTATGGTAGACCCTGCAGCCTGCCCTGCTCCTGGGGCTGACCCTGCAGCCTGCCCTGCTCCTATGGCAGACCCTGCAGCCTGGCCTGCTCCTCTGCCCTTCCCTCCAGCCTGGCCTGTTCCTCTGCCCTTCCCTCCAGCCTGGCCTGCTCCTCTGCCCTTCCCTCCAGCGTGCCCTGCTCAGCAGACCCACTGCGGTGTGACCTCGAAGTGGCCATTGTGAGCGGCCTACAGGAGGCTGCCAGGCCTTCTGTTAAACAGACTGCCGGTTTGCCAGTGGATCCAGCGGTCTGTGCACGCCCGCCGCCACCCGCACACTCCCACTATCCACGGGAATCGGCAAATACACTGGGTAAAACGCGTAAAACGGCGGCGCGGACCCGATCACAGGTGGCGATCGGGTGCACGCCCACCCGCGCCTGCACCCACTCCCCCCACCCCCCCACAATGTAAAATTCTGCCCTATGTTACCCAATGTACTTGCTTTTACACACCCTGTCTGACATTTATTTCCACCTGTAAAGCTATCTGCGCTCCGGGATACCTCAGTTCCTCTTTTTTCTCTCTCAGTTCAACTTGGTTCTTTTTATTTCCATTCAGTCCATCCCACAGGTGCCTTTTGCCTCCAGCATCATGCAGCGCTACCACAGCTCAGCTCTGATCCAATGGGATTACGGTTTACTGCACCCAACTGGTATCAGGAACAAAGACAGCCATTGGAAATTCTGGACCTTGTTGTTCATTAGAAGTTTAACATAGCTGCAGCTGATGGAAGGATGTGGGAGGCCAGATTTAAGCTGCAGGCCATGTGAAGAGACTGGTGTGAACTTGCAAGGCCCAATCATAAAGTTTTACATGCTGCTAGACTTTATTGCTTTGTTGTGAGTTCCTGTTTACTTTTTTCTTTCCCAGGCCAAAGTCAGCAACAATAGAACGTTAATTGCCCCAGCATTCCATTTTGTGAAGGTTCTTAATTTTATTTATCTTTTCATGGGGTGTGGGCATCTTTGGCAATGCCAGCATTTGTTTACCCACCCCGAATTGCCCTTAAATCGAGTGGTTTTCTAGGCCATTTCCGAGGGCAGCTAAGAGTCAACCACATTGCTGTGGGTCTGGAGGGCACACGCAAAAGTCAGATGTGTGCCCGCTGACTGAAATATCGAGCGATTTCGCGTCTGATCGGGTCAGGCACACGCCCACAAGCCGTGATAGAAATTCTGCCCAGTTCAATGGTCTTGCACCAGGACAAATTACAATTAAAATATTGCAATTATATAATGCTTTTCACCACTTCAGGGCACCCCAAAGGACAATCAACAAAGTACTTCTTGTTTTGCAAGAAACACAAAGTTGCACAAAACAAGCTCCTACAAATAGCAATGAGATAAATGATTAGATTTAGTGTTGCCGTTTGAGTGATAAATATTGGCCAGCATACCAAGAAGAATCCCTGCCTTTCTTTCAAATAGTGCCAGGGGATCTTTTCTACCTGCCTGAGGGAACGGACGGGGCCTCAGTTTAACATTTCATACAAAAGTTTCATAAGAGATGTTAAACTGAGGCTCTGTCTGGCAGTGCAGCACTCCTTCAGGGTTACACTGTTGTGCCGGCCTACATTATGTGCTTGTTTTGCTGGAGTGGGACTTGAACCTTCTGACTCAAGAGGTGAGAGTGGGGCCACATAAACACAGCTGACACTATTGTTCATGGCTCATGGAGAGACACTATATGAATGAGTACAGTGAAATTGTCCATAAATCTGACCAATTGCTTCAATTAGCAAGTGTGCTTTTCCTGCATCACTCTGAATTTAGAATTTTCTTTTTAACTACTCTCTGTGTAAAGCAAGTGAAAGGATATTGCTGTTCAACTTTCTTTCACAGGAGTTGTCAATCAATGTTTTACAGAACTTACCGCGCGCCCTAGCCAAGCTGTTCCAGTACAGCTACAACACTGGCATCTACCCGGCTATGTAAAAAATTGCCCAGGTATGTCCTGGACACCAAAAGCAGGACAAATCCAACCTGCCCAATTACCACCCCATCAGTCTACTCTCAATCATCAGTAAAGTTATGGAAGGGGTCATCAACAGTGCTATCAAGTGGCACTTACTTAGCAATAATCTGCTCACTGATTCCCAGTTTGGGTTCCACCAGGACCACTCAACTCCTGACTTCATTACAGCCTTGGTTCAAACATGGACAAAAGAGCTGAACTCCCGAGGTGAGGTGAGAGTGACTGCCCTTGATATCAAGGCAGCATTTGACCAAGTGTGGCATCAAGGAGCGCTAGCAAGACTGGAGTCAATGGGAATCATGGGGAAAACTCTCCACTGGTTGGAGTCATACCTAGCACAATGGAAGATGGGTGTGGTTGTTGGAGGTCAATCATTTCAGCTGCAGGACATCCTCAGGCAGGAGTTCCTCAGGGTAGTGTCCTCGGCCCAGCCATCTTCAGCTGCTTCATCAATGACCTTCCTTCCATCATAAGGTCAGAAGTGGGGATGTTCACTGATGATTGCACAATGTTCAGCAACATTCATGACTCCTCACACACAAAAGCAGTCCATGTCCAAATGCAGCCGGACCTGGACAGTATCCAGGCTTGGGCTGACAAGTGGCAAGTAACATTTCCACCACACAAGTGTCAGACAATAACCATCTCCAACAAGAGAGAATCCAACCACTACCCCTTGACATTCAATGGCATTACCATCACTGAATCCCCCACTATCAACATCCTGGGGGTTACCATTGACCAGGAACTGAACTGGACTAGCCATATAAATACTGTGGCTACAAGAGCAGGTCAGAGGCTAGGAATCCTGCAACAAGTAACTCACCCCCTGACTCCCCAAAGCCTTTCCACCATCTACAAGGCACAAGTCAGGAGTGTGATGGAATACTCCCCACTTGCTTGGTTTGGTGCAGCTCCAACAACACTCAAGAAGCTTGATACCATCCAGAACAAATCAGCCCACTTGATTGGCACCATATCCACAAACATTCACTCCCTCCACCACCGACACACAGTAGCAGCAGTGTGTACTATCTACAAGATGCACTGCAGGAATTCACTAAGGCTCCTTTAACAGCACCTTCCAAACCCACGACCACTACCATCTAGAAGGACAAGGACAGCAGACAGATGGGAACACCATCACCTGGAAGTTCCCCTCCAAGTCACTCACCATCCTGACTTGGAAATATATCACCATTTCTTCACTGCTGCTTGGTCAAAATCCTGGGACTCCCTTCCTAACAGGACTGTGGGTGTACCGACGCCACATGGACTGCAGTGGTTCAAGAAGGCAGCTCACTATCACCTTCTCAAGGGCAACTAGCAATGGGTAATAATGCTAGCCCTGCCAGAGAAGCCCACATCACAGAATCACAGAATCACAGAGTGCAGAAGGGGCCCTTCAGCCCATCACGTCTGCACCGACACATGAGAAACACCTGACCTACCTGCCTAATCCCATTTACCAGCACTTTGCCCATAGCCTTGAATGTTATGATGTGCCAAGTGCTCATCCTGTGAATGAATTAAAAAAAAATGATGATTGATGGGTTTAAGTAGACTGGTAGGCTTATTCCATTAGTGAGCAAGGGATCATTCAAGGAGTTATACTTCATAAATTAAGCAATGACAAGATTCCATGGGGACTCTTTATCCCATGAACAAATGCAATTAATTCGATGTTTTAATAAAATTGATTTGTTCTACTATTCAAATTGCTTTTATGTACCATGTACGTGGACCAGTAATGCTAACCTAAAGGTACTTCCAGAATACACGTATTATTCATTAAGGGAAACATTAAAATGGATTGCAGTTGTTGAACAAACTTAAGAAGCCACAACATAGAAGACCCTGGAAACAAAGCCTATTCCATTTTAGATACTGCTGGGGGAGATGGTTTCTCAGGGGAATACAGCAACAGCCAAGTCAATGGCACCACAAGAGGCTCAGCTGCACGGGGAGGGGGAGGTGTGGGGCGGATAGGGGTGGGAGGTTGTGGTGGGGGTGGGGGGAGAAGAAAGAGTGGGAGAGCAATAGTGATAGGGAATTCTATCGTAAGGTAAACAGATAAGTGTTTCTGCAGCCGCAGATGTGACACCAGTGCGGTATGTTGCCTCCCTGGTTCCAGGGTCAAGGATGTCATTAAGCAGCCACTGGACACACTGAAGTGGGAGATCTCGGTACCAACGGCAAAGGTAAAAAGAGGGTTGAAGCCTTAAAGCAGAATATAGGGAGCTGGGAAATAAATTAAAAAGCAATAATCTGCTAAATTGAAAGGTAGTAATCTCAGGATGACTCCCAGTGCCAAGTGCTAGCGAGATCAGGAATGGGAGAATAGACCAGATGAGTGCGTGACTGGAGAGCTGGTGTAGGAGGGAGGGATTTAGGTTCCTGAGGCATTGGAACTGATCCTGGGCAAGACGGGACCTGTGCAGGTTGCACCCAAACAGGACCGGGACCAATATCCTCCCAGGGATATTTGCTAGTAATGTGGGGAGGGTTTAAACTAGGTTGGCAGGGGGATGGGAACCTGTGCAGGGAGACATAAGAGAGGGCAACAGTGATAGGAAAGAGAGTCAGAAAAGTAGAAAGCAAAAGTGGAAGGCAGAGGAAACAAGGGCGAGGAGCAAATAGAGCCATAGCAGAAAAACAGATATGTAAAAATGTTAAAAAGACAAGTCTAAAGGCATTGCATCTGAATGCACGGAGCATTCGCAATAAGGTATATGAATGAACAGCACAAATAGATGTAAACAGGTACGACATGATTTTCATTACAGAGACATGGCTGCAGGGTGACCAAGGCTGGGAACTGAATATCCAACATTTAGGACATTTAGGAGGGACAGGCAAAAAGGAAAAGGAGGTGGTGTGGCGTTGTTAATTAAGGATGAAATCAGTGCATTAGTGAGAGAGGATATTGGCTCAGAAAATTGAGATCTCGGATCAGCCTGGGTGCAGTTAAGAAGCAACAAGGGATGAAAAATATTAGTGGGAGTTGTCTATAGGCCTCCAAACAGTAGTGATAAAGTAGGGAGTGCCATTAAACAGAAAAAGAGATGCATGTAAAAAGGCTGCTACAGCAACCATGGGTGACTTTAACCTACATATACACTGGGCAAACCAAATTATTAATAATTCTGTAGTGGTTGAATTCCAGGAGTGTGTACAAGATGGTTTTTTAGACCAATATGTTGAGGGACAGATTAGGGAACAGGCTATCCTAGATTTGGATATTGTGCAATCAGAAGGGATTAATTAATAATCTTGTGGTGTGGCGTCCTTTAAGAAACAGTGATCATAACATGATAGAATTCTTCATCAGGATGGAAGCTGAAGCAGTCCACTGTAGTAATCTGATGTGGAATATAACTTTAAGACAAATGTCGTAATGTAAAATCACATAATCCAGATACCCAATAGCAGAGTAGCGTGGGCTACCTCTGTCGAGTAGTCTTGAGTTAGAGTCTGAAGAGTGAAGACAGAGTTTTGAGTTGTGAGCACACAAGTGTAGCTGCTGAGTTCCTTTTGTAAATAAACAGCGTGTGTTTATTCTAAGAACGATCTACAGACCTTCTCTGTCTTGGTACCAACTCGGTCACCCCGAAACAAGCGTGCAACCTGGATCCTTTAGCCCCAACAAACCAGGGGCACTGGATCCAACAAACTGGCGCCGAGAATAAAAGCACGAAAGCCATGGAAAAAACAAGGTAAAAAGCGAGGAAGAGTGAAGGAAATCAGAAGAACTGAATTCGGGCCATACCTCACACGATAGTTGTAAGTAAAGAAAAATTTCCTCCTGAGTGTCGAAGGGATCCCCTCAGAGTTCGCTGCAATTTGGAAGAGTGGAGCCTTTCGATCCAACCTTGGACGGCTGGTCTCACTGTGTTGAACGCCTCCCGTTCTTCTTCCAGGCGAACAACATTGCGAGGGGAGGAGAAGAGGCTCGCGATCCTTCTGTCCACGTGTGGGGATAAGACAGGTGGATTAATTCGAAATCTGTTGGCACCCAGTGCTCCAGACTCTAAAGGTTTTGATGACTTAGTGAATCTTGTAAAGAATCATTACCAGCCCCAGCCGTCGGTGATGATGTAATGGTTTAAATTTAACTCAAGAAATAGAGCTGTGGGGAGACAGCTGTTTGTTATGTGGCAAGTCTGAAGCAATTAACTGAATATTGTGAGTATGGTACATCTATCAACGATATGCTTAGAGACCGTTTGGCGTGCGGTATAAACGAAAATGTGTTTCAGAAGGGGTTACTGTCTGAAACAGAGTTAGATTTGCAGAAGGCATTGGAATTCGCTCTGGCAATAGAAGGTGCAGCGTGTGACTCGGAAGCTATACGAGGAGCACAAAATGGCGCCATCCACATTGGGCAGGGAGCCAAAGAGAGCGAAAATGCAAGACTTTGTTCAGAAGCGGGAAGCAGCCACCGCTAGCAGACAAATTAAAAGAGATAACTTAGCAGCAAAAACAAACTATAATAGTAACAGAGTTGGAAGCAGACAGCCTTGTGATGTATCACAGTATAAAAAGGTCAAATGTTTTTTCTGTCATCGAAATGGACACCTCATGAGACATTGTAAAGATAGAATCAGGCAGACTTTCAGACAAAAGCAAATACCCAATGAGGTTAACAGCATTGAAAGGCCTGAAATAATAGATTCTGATATCTATTCGCTACATAATTTAAAGATAGGAAGAACAGAACCTATCTATGTAACCATGAGGGTGGATGAGAGGCCTATCAGAATGGAGGTGGATACTGGAGCAGCCACTACGGTGATAGGTGGAGCATACTATTAATTACCTGAATCAGGAGAAATGTAAACTAAATTTGGGAGAAATTTGGGATGCCAAATTGAAAACTTACACGGGAGAAGACATACAGGTCAAGGGCATCTGTAAAATCACAGTATAGTACGGAGGTTGAACAGCGAGATTACCCTTGATGGTGGTAGCAGGCAGAGGACCAAGCTTACTAGGATAAAACTGGCTGAGAGAAATCAACCTTGATTTGTTGCAGAGGTTCCAAAAGAAAAGTGAAAATTTGCTGAAAGACCTTCACACACGACCAGTTTCCCTCCTGCCTAAGTGTGTACCTCTGGAAAAGTGTGAAGAGAAACAGGAAGGGTTCTGCACTTCTTTAAGTAAAATGAAGGATAAGTTGGCAGAGAAGACTCGGCAAAGCTTAATTTTCCAGGAGGCAGTAAACCAGTGTAAAAAGATATGGAAGAGCTGAAAAATCAGCTACGTGAAACCAAAGAGGCTTTGGAGGCAAAAGCTGCAGGATTTTCGAAGAAGCAGGCAGATGCTGAAATTCTGGAAAACTTAACCACTGAGTTCACTCACGTCGAGCTTATATCTGAGATTAGTCTAATTTGGAAGCTAAAAACAAGGCTAAGAATGAAATCAGTGTCAGAAAGAAGAATGCCCATCGGAAGAAGACACAAGAACACAAATAATACAGTTGATTTTGGCAGCGTATGAGTATACTTTCATTCATAGACCCGGAAGTCAAATTGCAAACGCAGATGTACTCAGCCGTTTGCCCATGCAAGTAAAGGATGAGGATGTTCCAATTCTTCAAGAATTTGTTTTGTTATTGAACTTCTTGGACTCATCACCGATATGTGCTAGACAGTTTAAAGATTGGACAGATCGAGACCCAGTCTTATCCAAAGTGAGAAATCAAGATCTTCATGTTTGGTCACAAAAACAAGATTCTGATTAAATGAAACTGTATTTCCAGAGAAGATACGAGATAACCAGCCAAGAAGGTGTTATACTGTGGGTATCTTGAATGCTTGTTCATCCAAAAGGACGAAAGCCATTGTTGTCTGAGCTTCGTAGTGCACATCCTGGAATTTCCAAAATGAAGGCAGTAGCACGCAGCTATATGTGGTGGCCGGGAATGGATGGAGAAATAGAAAACTTAGTGAGAAGTTGTATGCAGTGTCAGTACAAAAATTAACTGCAACAGCCCCATTACACCCCTGGGAGCGGCCAGGAAGGTCATGGGTACGAGTACACATCAACTGTGTGGGACCTTTTATGGGAACAATATTTCTACTTATTGTCGACAGGCATTCAAAATGATTGTACATATATGAAGTGAGGTTGTCCACATCTTCCTCTACAATAGGCAAGCTACTAAGTTTCTCAATCAATGGACGACCTGAAGTGCTCATATCAGACAATGGGAACAGCATTCACGAGTGCTGAATTTAACCGATTTATAAGGCTCAACTGCATTATTCATGTTAAAACATCTCCATGCCACCCTTCTTCAAATTTGCTGAGAGAGCAGTTCAGATGTTCAAATCTGGTATAAAGAAATTGTCTGGAGATTCTATAGCGACTAACTTAACACATTTTCTTTTCCATTATAGAATCTCCCCTCATACGACAACAGGTGTCATACCTGCAAAATTGATGATGAAGAACCATCTCTGATCGAGACTGAGCCTAATTACGCCAAACTTGGGGGGTGAAGGTGGAAAGAAGCCAGGGAAGTCAGAAATTTGGACATGAATGTCACAGTCGTGACAGAATGTTTACCGCAGAAGAGAAAGTATTTGTGAAAAATTTTCGAGAAGGACCAGCATGGTTGTTTGGTGAGATAAGTGCAGTGATTGGACATCTTTCCTACCACATGAAAGTGAAAGGTCGAGTAAGAAGGAGACATATGGATCACACAAGGAGAGGAGAAACCAAATACCCAGAAATGATTCCACCAGTGTTCGAGACTGAATCACCGTCTCCTGTTGAAATAACTCAACCAAGTACAAATGTGTTTGAAGGGCTGACTGTACCTGAAAGAGTCAAAGAAACAGATTTGCAGGCACCTACTGAAGAACCAGCTGCTCAAACGGCTACAGTAAAGGAGGTTCCTAATCAAACATCTGAAGTTGTGGAGCTGGGATGTTCTACAGGCATAAGGAAGCCCCCAGAAAGACTGACTTTGTAAATTACTGATCTGTGTAAATAACTCGATACTTTTTTTTAAAATTGGAAAATGTATTTCTGAATAAATTGAGAGGGATGTAGTAATCTGATGTGTAATATACCTTTAAGACAAACAATGTAAGATTACATGATCTAGATACTGAATAGTAGAATACTGTGGGCTACCTCTGTGGAGTAGTCTTGAGTTAGAGTCTGAAGAGTGAAGACAGAGTTTTGTGTTATAAGCACACAAGTGTAGCTGCTGAGTTCCTTTTGTAAAGAAACAGCATGTATTTATTCTAAGAATGATCTACTGATGTTCTCTGTCTTAGTACCAACTTTGTCACCCCAAAACAAATGTGCAATCTGGATCCTTTAGCCCCAACGAACCAAGGGCACTGGATCCAACATCTGCTCTGAAACTAGGATCCTAAATCTAAACAAGGGAAACTACGAAGGTATGAGGTATGAGTTGGCTAAGATAGATTGGGGAACTTCATTAAAAGGCATGACGGTGGATCGGCAATGACTAATATTTAAGGAATGAATGTATGCATTGCAACAGATATACATTCCTTTCTGGTACAAAAACTCAACAGAAAAGTAGCCCAACCCTTCTAACAAAAGAAATTAAGGATAGTATTAGGTCCAAAGAGGAGTCATATAAATTTGCTCCACAAAGTAGCAAGCCTGAGGATTGGGAGCAATTTAGAATTCAACAAAGGAGGACCAAGAGATTGATTAAGAGGGGAAAAGTAGAGTATGAAAATAAACTTGCAAGGAATTTACTGTAAGGAACAGTATGCAAGGAACAGGTCTGTAAAAGCTTCTATAAGTATGCACAAAGAAAAAGATTAGTGAAGACAAATGTAGGTCCCTTACAGTCCAAAATGGGAGAATTTTTAATAAAGAACTAGGAAATGGCAGAACAATCAAACAATTACTTTAGTTCTGTCTTTACAGAGGAAGAAACAAGTAACTTACCATAAATGTTTGGGAATCAAGGGTCCAGTGAGAAGGAGGAATTGAAGGAAATTAGTATTACTAAAACAATAGTGCCAGAGAAATTAATGGGACCAAAAGCCGATAAATCCCCAGGGCCTGATAATCTATACCCCTGCATAGGTGGCCATGGAAATAATGGATGCATTGATTGTCATCTTCCAAAATTCTGTAGATTCTGGAACAGTCCCAGCTGATTGGAGGGTGGCAAATGTAACCCCACTATTTTAAAAAAAGAGGGAGAAATCAGTGAATTACAGACTGGTTAGCCTAACATCAGTGGTAGGGAAAATGCAAGAGTCTATTATAAAGGATGTTATAACAGGACACTTTGAAAATATCAATGGGATTAGACAAGGCAGCATGGATTTGTGAAAGGAAACCATGTTTGACAAACCTACTGGAGTTTTTGAGGATTTAACTAGCAAAAAAGATAAGGGAGAGCCAGTAGATGTGGAATAAAAACAGAAAATGCTGGAAAAACTCAGCAGAGATAAGGCAGGAGTAAAAGCCTTGAACTGGGGGAAGGCAAATTTTGCAGAAATGAGAAGGGACTTGGCTGAGGTGGACTGGACAACACTACTGGAGGATAAAACAGTGGAAAACCAGTGGGAAGCACTAAAAAGCGAGATCCTAATTGTACAAAGTAGATATATCCCCTAGAAAAATAAGAGTGGTACTGCCAAATCTAGACCCCCCGGTTGCCTAAAGGAATACAGGGGAAGATCAAACAGAAAAAGAAAGTGTACTATAGGCACTAAGAACTAAGCACTGCAGATAGCCTAGACAGATATGGGAAGAACAGGGACGAAGTAAAAATGGAAATAAGGAAATCAAAGAGAGGGCATGAAAAAAGATTAGCAAGTAAAGTTAAAGATAACCCAAAGATGTTTTACCAATATATTAATGCTAAAAGGTTAGTTAAGGAAAAAGTGGGACCTATCAGAGATGAAGATGGAAACTTGTGTGTAGATGCAGAGGCTGTGGGAAGGGTTTTAAATGAATATTTTGTCTCCGTGTTGACAAAGGAAAGGGAGGATGTAGATATAGTAGTCCAGGAGGAACACTGTGAGACATTGGACAGGATAGTCATAAAGAGGGAGGAAGTACTCAAATGGTTGAAATCCTTGAAAGTTGATAAGTCACCAGGGCCAGATGGATTGTTTCCGAGGCTGCTGAAGGAAGTCAGGGTCGAGATAGCAGATGCTCTGAGGATGATTTTCCAATCTTCACTAGATACAGGGGCGGTACCGGAGGACTGGAGAAATACAAACGTAGTTCCATTGTTTAAAAAAGGATCAAAGGAAATGCCAAACAATTATAGGCCAGTTAGTGTTACATCGGTGGTGAGCAAATTAGTAGAATCAATCCTGAGAGATAGGATTAACTGTCATGTGGAAAGGCATGGACTAGTCAGGGATGGTCAGCATGGATTTGTTAAAGGAAGGTCTTGCATCACAAATTTGATTGAATTCTTTGAGGAAGTGACAAGAAGGGTTGATGAAGGTAGCGCAGTGGATGTTGTGTACGTGGATTTTAGCAAGGCATTTGGCAAGGTCCCACATGGCAGATTGATCAGGAAAGTAAAAGCCCATGGGATTCAGGGTAATGTGGCAAACTGGATAAAAGGTTGGCTTTGTAACAGGAAACAAAGGGTAATGGTCGATGGATGCCCTTGTGAATGGAAAGTTGTCTCAAGTGGTGTTCCACGGGGCTCGGTGTTGGGACCCTTGCTGTTTGTGTTATATTAACGATTTGGTCATGAACATGGGGGGCACGATTGGGAAATTTGCAGATGACACAAAGATTGGCCGAGTAGTGGATAGTGTAGACAATAGCCATAATCTCTAAAACGATATAGATGGGTTGGTGGAGTGGGCGGTAAAGTGGCAGATGGATTTTAACATAGAGAAGTGTGAGGTCATACATTTAGGGAGGTCAAACAGTTACAGGGATTATACAATAAATGGGAATATACTAAGAGGGGTAGATGAAGTGAGAGATCTTGGCGTACAAGTACATAGGTCCCTGAAGGCAGCAGTTCAAGGAGACAAGGTTGTAAAAAGGCATATGGGATGCTCTCCTTCATTGGCAGAGGTATAGAATATAAAAGTAAGGATATAATGTTGGAATTGTATAAAACACTGGTGAGGTCACAACAAGGCTATTGTGTGCAGTTCTGGTTACCACATTACAGGAAGGACGTAATAGCTCTGGAGAGAGTGCAGAGGAGGTTTACAAGAATGTTGCCAGGGTTAGAAAAGTGTAGCTATGAGGAGTGGTTGGATAGGTTGGGGTTATTTTCCTTAGAACAAAGAAGGCTGAGAGGTGACTTGATTGAGGTGTACAAAATTATGAGGGGAATAGATAGAGTGGACAGGATAAAATTGTTTCCCTTGGTGGAGAATTTTAGAACCAGGGGACATAGATTCAAGATAAGTGGTAGAAGGTGTAGGGGGGACATGAGGAAGAACTTTTTTACGCAGAGGGTAGTGGGTGTCTGGAATTCGCTACCCAAGTTGGTGGTAGAGGCAGAAACTCTAAACTCTTTTAAAAAGTACCTGAATCTGCACCTAAAGTGCTGTAAGCTGCAGGGCTATGGGTCGGCTGCAGGAAGGTGGGATTAGAAAGGGCGTCCTGGGGCTGGCATGGACAAGATGAGCCGAATGGCCTCCTTCTGTGCTGTAACTTTTCTATGGTTCTAGGTCTGACAGCATCTGTGGAGACAGAAACAGAATTGATGTTTCTAGCCAATATGACCCTTCTTCAGAGCTAAAGAGAAGTAGAAATGTGATTAAATTTAAGGGTGTGGAGCTGGTGAAGCTGGATAGAAGGCCAGCGATAGGTGGGGGCTAAGGATAGACTGACAAAGATTTCATGGACAAAAAGACAAAGGGAGCTTTAATGGTAGCGGTAAGGGCTAAAGAAGGTGCTGGTAGTGGCATCAAGGTATGAAAGCAAAATGTGTTAATACCAGAACAAGGGTCAGCACTTGGTGGATGTGGTGTATTTGGATTTTCAGAAAGCTTTTGATAAAGTCCCACATAAGAGGTTAGTGTGTAAAATTAAAGCACATAGAATTGGGGTAATACATTGGCATGGATTGAGTAATGGTTAGCAGACAGGAAACAGAGAGTAGGAATAAATTAGTCTTTTTCAGAGTGGCAAGCAATGACTAGTTGGGTACCACAGAGATCTGTGCTTGGGCCCCAGCTATTCACAATATATATCAATGATTTGGATGAGGGAGCCAAATGTAGTCTTTCCAAGTTTGCTGACAATGCAAAACTTGGTGGGAATGTGAGTGGTGAGGAGGGTGTTAAGAGGTGTTAAGATTTAGACAGGTTGTGTGAGTGGGCAAATACATGCCAGATGCAGTATAACGTGGATAAGAGTGAACTTATCCACTTCAGTAGGAAAAACAGAATGGCATTTAAATGGCGATAGATGAGAAATGTTGATGTCCAAAGGGACCTGGGTGTTCTTGTACACCAGTCACTGAAAGCAAGCATGCAGGTGCAGCAAGCATTTAAGAAGGCAAATGGTATGCTGGCCTTCAATGTGAGAGGACTTGAGTACAGGAGCAAGGATGTCTTACTGCAGCTGCACAGGACCTTGGTGAGACCACACCTGGAGTATTGTGTGCAGTTTTGGTCTCCTTACCTAAGAAAGGATATACTTGCCTTAGGGGGAGTGCAGTGACTGTTCACCAGATTGATTCCTGGGATGGCAGGATGGTCGTATGAGGAGAGGTTGGGCCTACTAGGCCTGTATTCACTGGAGTTTAGAAAAATGAGAGGGGGTCTCATTGAAACATATAAAATTCTGCCAGGGGTAGACAGACTGGATGCAGGGATGATGTTTCCTCTGGCTGGGGGATCTAGAACAAGGGGTTACAATCTCAGGGTACAGGACAAACCATTTAGGACTGAGATGAGTAGAAACCTCTTCACTCAAAGGGTAGTGAACCTGTGGAATTCTCTACTGCAGAAGGCTGTGGAGGCCAAGTCACTGAATATATTTAAGAAATAAATAGGTTTCTGGACTCTAAAGGTGTCAAGGGGTATGGGGAGAGAGTGGGAGTATAGCGTTGAGATAGAGGATCAGCCATGATCATATTGAATGGGGGAGCTGGCTTGAGGGGCCGAATGACCTACTCCTGCTCCTATTTCCTATGTTTCTATCTTTCATTCGACTTGTACTTACACGGTAGACCAATGTCACAGCTGACAAGGTGAACATTTCCTTTGAGATCTTTGGCCTCCTTCAGTTCAGATCATTCATCCAGACCACCTTAAGGAAGTCATCTCCCTGCTCGCATTCCTCAGGAACTCCTGCAGCAGATGCAATGAAAAGGAAATTGGCTGCTTCTAGGTGATCATAGATCAGCGGGTAGTATTCTCACATCTGAGTCATCAGGTTATTGGCTGGAGTGTCCAATCCAAACACTTCAGCACATAATCCAGGCTGGCATTTCAGTACATTACTGAAGGAATGATGCACCTCTTTTGGATGAGATGTTAAACCAAGGCCAATTCTCCCCTCTCAGGAGATGTAAAATGGCTCAGTGTATTTTTCAAAGACGAGCAAAGGAGGTCATTGCAGAATATTCAGCTAATATCAGTACTTCAAATAACATCACTAACAGCAGGGTTATCTGGTCATTACCACATTGCTCTTTGTGGGTCCTTGCTGCCGGCAAATTAGCTGCTGCCTTTCCTCCATTACAACAGTAACTACAGTTCAAAAGGCCATCCCTTATTGCTGAAAAGAAAACTTGCAGAAGGAGTGGGGGAGGATCCCATTCTTGTGGTGCACATAGGGACTAACAACATAGGGAGAACTAGGGCAGTTCTGCTGACTCAGAACGAGAAAACAGTGGGAAATAAGAAAACTAATGCGAACTGGTCTTGTCGACGTTAAAATGGAACATCAGTAAAAACTGGGAAATAAGATATGGGTCCGAACTGCTTTTTCCTTCTGGGGAGGGAGTTTGAGGAGATAAGGTACAAGTTAAAAAGCAGAGCTTCAAAGATGGTAAGCAATCTACAAATTAGCATAAGGACAAACCGATGAAAGGTTTGACTATTTTATGTTCATTCATAAGATGGAGACGTTTATTTTCCCATGCTTACTTACCTTTGGGAAGGTGGTCATGAGCCAGGTTCTACTAGGCCATTTCAAAGGGCAGTTAAGAGTCAGCCACATTGCTGTTCACCTGGAGTTACAAATAGGACAGCTAATTTTCTTCTGTCAGGGGCATAAGTGAGACATATGGGTTTTTTATGACAATCCAGTAGTTTCACAGTGACCATTATTGATGCTTGCTTGTAGTAACTGAAGGTATACCTTCTCCTACAGTCTATCAGGGGTCACGTGATTATTCTTGTTGGCTCCGACCAATAAACCCTAAGCGTGATAAATCCGGAGGGGGTGGGGATATCTTGTCAAGGACCTGGCTTCAGCATATAGCATCTGAAGAGCTCTTTGTAATGAAGTTATCTGTTTCTAGCTGAAACCTGTCCAGTACGTCAAGTCATTACATTTGGCAACATGAGTAAAATAGCTCTGAAGCTGCATCTCGCCTTGACTGCTCACCTGTCATGCCTCTCTTCAGCAGAATTCATCCTTATGATGCGACGATGGTAGATAAGAGCCAGTATGTACAGTATTGTGGTTTTTATCTCAGAGCGAATGAAATTACAGTGGAGGAAAAACAGAGTGCCATCCTTTTCAGTGTATGTGGTAGTAAGACATACAATCTCATCCACAGCCTGACGGTCCTGACCACGTCCAACTCAAAGTCATTTAATGAATTAGTGGACCACGTGAAAACGCATAACAAGCTGAAGCAATCCGTAATAATGTAGAGGTTTAAGTTAAACTCCAGAGTGAGGACCCAAGGAGAGCCCATTGCAACCTCTGTAGCGAAACAGAAGTAGTTGATTGTACAATGTGACTTCAGAGACAGAATCAGCATGTGGACTTTAATTAAAACAGAGAGTGAGTAAATGTGGACTTAATTTAAAAAAGAGAGCGGGCAAGTGTGTGGATTTTATTTAAAAAGGGGATTGTGTGAGCGTGTGGACTTGATTTAAAACAGAGAGTGGGTGAGCGTGGACTTTATTAAAACAGAGAGTGGGTGAGCGTTGAATTTATGTAAACAGAGAGTGGGTGAGTGTGGAATTGATTTAAACAGAGAGTGGGTGAGTGTGGATTTTATATAAAACAGAGAGTGGGTGAGTGTGGATTTTTATTTAAAACAGAGAGTGGGTGAGTGAGGACTTTATTTAAACAGAGAGTGGGTGAGTGTGGACTTAATTTAAAATAGAGAGTGGGTGAGTGTGGACTTTATATAAAACAGAGAGTGGGTGAGTGTGGACTTTATTTAAACAGAGAGTGGGTGAGTGTGGACTTTATTTAAACAGAGAGTGGGTGAGTTTGGATTTTACTTAAACAGAGAGTGGGTGTGTGGACTTAATTAAAAACAGAGACTGGGTGAGCGTGGACTTTATTTAAAACAGAGAGTGGGTGAGTGTGTGGACTTTATTTAAAACAGAGAGCGGGTGAGTGTGGATTTTAAATAAAGAGAGAGTGGGTGAGTGTGGACTTTATTTAAACAGAGAGTGGGTGAGTGTGGATTTTATTTAAAGAGAGAGTGGGTGAGTGTGGACTTAATTTAAACAGAGAGTGGGTGAGTGTGGACTTTATTTAAACAGAGAGTGGGTGAGTGTGGACTTTATTTAAAACAGAGAGTGGGTGAGTGTAGATTTTGTTTAAACAGAGAGTGGGTGAATGTGGGCTTTATTTAAACAGAGAGTGGGTGATTGTGGACTTTATTTAAACAGAGAGTGGGTGAGTGTGTGGATTTTATTTAAACAGAGAGTGGGTGAGAGTGGACTTTATTTAAACAGAGAGTGGGTGAGTGTGTGGACATTATTTAAACAGAGAATGGGTGAGAGTGGATTTTATTTAAACAGAGAGTGGGTGAGTGTGGACTTTATTTAAAACAGAGAGTTGGGTGAGTGTGGACTTTATTTAAACAGAGAGTGGGTGAGTGTGGATTTTATTTAAAGAGAGAGTGGGTGAGTGTGGACTTTATTTAAACAGAGAGTGGGTGAGTGTGGACTTCATTTAAACAGAGAGTGGGTGAGTGTGGACTTTATTTAAAACAGAGAGTGGGTGAGTGTGCATTTTATTTAAAAAGAGAGTGGGTGAATGTGGGCTTTATTTAAACAGAGAGTGGGTGAGTGTGGACTTTATTTAAACAGAGAGTGGGTGAGTGTGTGAATTTTATTTCAAACAGAGAGTGGGAGAGAGTGGATTTTATTTAAACAGAGAGTGGGTGAGTGTGGACTTTATTTAAAAAAGAGAGTGGGTGATTGTGGACTTTATTTAAACAGAGAGTGGGTGAGAGTGAACATTATATAAAACAGAGAGTGGGTGAGTGTGCATTTTATTTAAACAGAGAGTGGGTGAGTGTGGATTTTATTTAAACAGAGAGTGGGTGAGAGTGGACTTTAATTAAACAGAGAGTGGGTGAGTGTGTGGACTTTATTTACAACAGAGAGTGGGTGAGAGTGGACTTTAAATAAAACAGAGAGTGGGTGAGTGTGGAATTTATTTAAAACAGAGAGTAGGTGAGTGTGGATTTTATTTAAACAGAGAGTGGGTGAGTGTGGATTTTATTTAAAACAGAGAATGGGTGACTGTGGACTTTATTTAAACAGAGAGTGGGTGAGTGTGGTCTTTATTTAAACAGAGAGTGGGGGAGTGTGGACTTAAATTAAACAGAGAGTAGGCGAGTGTGTGGATTTTATTTAAACAGAGAGTGGGTGATTGTGGACTTTATTTAAACAGAGAGTGGGTGAGTGTGTGGAGTTTATTTAAAAAGAGAGTGGGTGAGTGTTGACTTTATTTAAAAAGAGAGTGGGTGAGTGTGGACTTTATATAAAACAGAGAGTGGGTGAGTGTCGACTTTATTTAAACAGAGAGTGGATGAGTGTGGATTTTATTTAAACAGAGAGTGGGTGAGTGTGGATTTTATATAAAACAGAGAGTGGGTGAGTGTGGATTTTATTTAAACAGAGAGTGGGTGAGTGGGTGGACTTTATTTAAACAGAGAGTGGGTGAGTGTGGACTTTATTTAAACAGAGTGGGTGAGTGAGGACTTTATTTAAAAAGAGAGTGGGTGAGTGTGGATTTTATTTAAACAGAGAGTGGTGAGTGTGGACTTTATTTAAACAGAGAGTGGGTGAGTGTGGACTTTATTTAAACAGAGAGTGGTTGAGTGTGGACTTTATTTAAACAGAGAGTAGGCGAGTGTGTGGATTTTATTTAAACAGAGAGTTGGTGATTGTGGACTTTATTTAAACAGAGAGTGGGTGAGTGTGTGGACTTTATTTAAACAGAGAGTGGGTGAGTGTTGACTTTATTTAAACAGAGAGTGGGTGAGTGTGGACTTTATATAAAAGAGAGAGTGGGTGAGTGTGGACTTTATTTAAACAGAGAGTGGGTGAGTGAGGACTTTATTTGAACAGAGAGTGGGTGAGTGTGGATTTTATTTAAAACAGAGAGTGGGTGAGTGTGGACTTTATTTAAACAGAGAGTGGGTGAGTGTGGACTTTATTTAAACAGAGAGTGGGTGAGTGAGGACTTTATTTAAAAAGAGAGTGTGTGAGCGTGGATTTTATTTAAACAGAGAGTGGTGAGTGTGGATTTTATATAAAACAGAGAGTGGGTGAGTGTGCGGAATTTATTTAAAACAGAGAGTGGGTGAGTGTGGAAATATTTAAACAGAGAGTGGGTGAGTGTGGACTTAATTAAAAACAGAGACTGGGTGAGCGTGGACTTTATTTAAAACAGAGAGTGGGTGGGTGTGTGGACTTTATTTAAAACAGAGAGTGGGTGAGTGTGGACTTTATTTAAACAGAGAGTGGGTGAGTGTGGATTTTATTTAAACAGAGAGTGGGTGAGTGTGGACTTTATTTAAACAGAGAGTGGTTGAGTGTGGACTTTATTTAAACAGAGAGTAGGCGAGTGTGTGGATTTTATTTAAACAGAGAGTTGGTGATTGTGGACTTTATTTAAACAGAGAGTGGGTGAGTGTGGACTTTATTTAAACAGAGAGTGGGTGAGTGTTGACTTTATTTAAACAGAGAGTGGGTGAGTGTGGACTTTATTTAAACAGAGAGTGGGTGAGTGTGGACTTTATTTAAAACAGAGAGTGGGTGAGTGTGCATTTTATTTAAACAGAGAGTGGGTGAATGTGGGCTTTATTTAAACAGAGAGTGGGTGATTGTGGACTTTATTTAAACAGAGAGTGGGTGAGTGTGTGAATTTTATTTAAACAGAGAGTGGGAGAGTGTGTGAACATTATTTCAAACAGAGAGTGGGAGAGAGTTGATTTTATTTAAACAGAGAGTGGGTGAGTGTGGACTTTATTTACAACAGAGAGTGGGTGAGAGTGGACTTTAAATAAAACAGAGAGTGGGTGAGTGTGGAATTTATTTAAAACAGAGAGTAGGTGAGTGTGGATTTTATTTAAACAGAGAGTGGTGAGTGTGGATTTTATATAAAACAGAGAGTGGGTGAGTGTGTGGAATTTATTTAAAACAGAGAGTGGGTGAGTGTGGAAATATTTAAACAGAGAGTGGGTGAGTGTGGACTTTAATTAAAACAGAGTGGGTGAGTGTGGAATTTATTTAAAACAGATAGTAGGTGAGTGTGGATTTTATTTAAACAGAGAGTGGGTGATTGTGGATTTTATTTAAACAGAGAGTGGGTGAGTGTGGATTTTATTTAAAACAGAGAGTGGGTGAGTGTGGACTTTATTTAAACAGAGAGTGGGTGAGTGTGGACTTTATTTAAACAGAGAGTGGCGGAGTTTGGACTTTATTTAAAAAGAGAGTGGATGAGTGTGTGGACTTTATTTAAACAGAGAGTGGGTGAGTGTGTGGACTTTATTTAAACAGAGAGTGGGTGATTGTGGATTTTATTTAAAACAGAGAGTGGGTGAGCGTGGACTTTAGTTAAAACAGAGAGTGGGTGAATGTGGACTTTATTTAAAACAGAGAGTGGGTGAGTGTGGACTTTATTTAAACAGAGAGTGGGTGAGTGTGGACTTTATTTAATCAAAGAGTGGGTGAGTGTGGACTTTATTTAAAACAGATAGTGGGTGAGTGAGGACGTTATTTAAACAGAGAGTGGGTGAGTGTGGATTTTATTAAAAACAGAGAGTGGGTGAGTGTGGATTTTAATTAAACAGAGAGTGGGTGAGTGTGGATTTTATTTAAACAGAGAGTGGGTGAGTGTGGACGTTATTTAAACAGAGAATGGGTGAGTGTGGATTTTATTTAAACAGAGAGTGGGTGAGCGTGGACTTTATTTAAAAGAGAGAGTGGGTGAGTGTGGACTTTATTTAAAACAGAGAGTGGGTGAGTGTGGACTTTATTTAAACAGAGAGTGGGTGAGTGTGGATTTTATTTGAACAGAGAGAAAGTGAGTGTGGACATTATTTAAAACAGAATGGTTGAGCGTGGACTTTATTTTAAACAGAGAGTGGGTGAGTGAGGATTTTATTTAAACAGAGAGTGGGTGAGTGTGGACTTCATTTAAACAGGCAGTGGGTGAGTGTGGATTTTATTTAAATCCGGGAGTGGGTGAGTGTGGACTTTATTTAAACAGAGAGTGGTTGAGTGTCGATTTTATTAAAACAGAGAGTGGGTGAGTGTGGACTTTATTTAAACAGAGAGTGGGTGAGTGTGGATTTTATTTAAAACAGAGAGTGGGTGAGTGTGGACTTTATTTAAACAGAGAGTGGGTGAGTGTGGACTTCATTTAAACAGACAGTGGGTGAGTGTGGACTTTATTTAAACAGAGAGTGGGTGAGTGTGGATTTTATTTAAACAGAGAGTGGGTGAGTGTGGACTTCATTTAAACAGAGAGTGGGTGAGTGTGGACTTTATTTAAACAGAGAGTGGGTGAGTGTGTGGACTTTATTTAAACAGAGAGTGGGTGATTGTGGATTTTATTTAAAACAGAGAGTGGGTGAGTGTGGACTTTATTTAAACAGAGAGTGGGTGAGTGTGGATTTTATTTAAAACAGAGAGTGGGTGAGTCTGGACTTTATTTAAACAGAGAGTGGGTGAGTGTGGATTTTATTTAAACAGAGAGTGGGTGAGTGTCGAATATATTTAAACAGAGTGTGGGTGAGTGTGGACTTTTTTTAAACAGAAAGTGGGTAGTGTGGATTTTATTTAAAACAGCGAGTGGGTGAGTGTGGACTTTTTTTAAACAGAGAGTGGGTGAGTGTGGATTTTATTTAAAACAGAGAGTGGGTGAGTGTGGACTTTTTTTAAACAGAGAGTGTGTGAGTGTCGATTTTATTTAAACAGTGAATGGGTGAGTGTGGACTTTATTTAAACAGAGAGTGGGTGAGTGTGGACTTTATTTAAACAGAACGTGGGTCTGTGTGGATTTCATTTAAACAGAGAGTGGTGAGTGTGGAGTTTATTTAAACAGAGAGTGGGTGAGTGTGGACTTTATTTAAACTGAGAGTTGGTGAGTGTGGACTTTATTTAAACAGAGAGTGGGTGAGTGTGGATTATATTTAAAACAGAGAGTGGGTGAGTGTGGATTTTATTTAAGCAGAGAGTGTGTGAGTGTGTGGAATTTATTTAAACAGAGAGTGGGTGAATGTGGACTTTATTTAAACAGAGAGTTGGTGAGTGTGGACTTTATTTAAACAGAGAATGGGTGAGTGTGGACTTTATTTAAACAGAGAGTGGATGAGTGGCTACTTTATTTAAACAGAGAGTGGGTGAGTGAGGACTTTATTTAAACAGAGAGTGGGTGAGTGTGTGGATTTTATTTAAACAGAGAGTGGGTGAGTGCGTGGAATTTATTTAAAACAGAGAGTGGGTGAGTGTGGATTTTATTTAAACAGAGAGTGGGTGAGTGTGGACTTTATTTAAACAGAGAGTGGGTGAGAGTGGAATTTATTTAAAACAGATAGTAGGTGAGTGTGGATTTTATTTAAACAGAGAGTGGGTGAGTGTGGATTTTATTTAAACAGAGAGTGGGTGAGTGTGGACTTTATTTAAACAGAGAGTGGGTGAGTGTGGATTTTATTTAAACTGAGAGTGGGTGAGTGTCTATTTTATTAAAACAGAGAGTGGGTGAGTGAGGACTTTATTTAAACAGAGAGTGGGTGAGTGTGTGGATTTTATTTAAACAGAGAGTGGGTGAGTTTGGACTTTATTTAAACAGAGAGTGGGTGAGAGTGGACTTTATTTAAACAGAGAGTGGGTGAGTGTGGATTTTATTTAAAGAGAGAGTGGGTGAGTGTGGACTTAATTTAAACAGAGAGTGGGTGAGTGTGGACTTTAATTAAAACAGAGAGTGGGTGAGAGTGGAATTTATTTAAATCAGATAGTAGGTGAGTGGGGATTTTATTTAAACAGAGAGTGGGTGAGTGTGGATTTTATTTAAACAGACAGTGGGTGAGTGTGGATTTTATTTAAAACAGAGAGTGGGTGACTGTGGACTTTATTTAAACAGAGAGTGGGTGAGTGTGGACTTTATTTAAACAGAGAGTGGGGGAGTGTGGACTTTATTTAAACAGAGAGTAGGCGAGTGTGTGGATTTTATTTAAACAGAGAGTGGGTGAGTGTGGACTTTATTTAAACAGAGAGTGGGTGAGTGTGGACTTTATTTAAACAGAGAGTGGGTGAGTGTGTGGACTTTATTTAAACAGAGAGTGGGTGAGTGTGGACTTTATATAAAACAGAGATTGGGTGAGTGTCGACGTTATTTAAACAGAGAGTGGATGAGTGTGGATTTTATTTAAACAGAGAGTGGGTGAGTGTGGATTTTATATAAAACAGAGAGTGGGTGAGTGTGGATTTTATTTAAACAGAGAGTGGGTGAGTGGGTGGACTTTATTTAAACAGAGAGTGGGTGAGTGTGGACTTTATTTAAACAGAGAGTGGGTGAGTGTGGACTTTATTTAAACAGAGAGTGGGGGAGTGTGGACTTTATTTAAACAGAGAGTAGGCGAGTGTGTGGATTTTATTTAAACAGAGAGTTGGTGATTGTGGACGTTATTTAAACAGAGAGTGGGTGAGTGTGTGGACTTTATTTAAACAGAAAGTGGGTGAGTGTTGACTTTATTTAAACAGAGAGTGGGTGAGAGTGGACTTTATATAAAACAGAGATTGGGTGAGTGAGGACTTTATTTAAAAAGAGAGTGTGTGAGTGTGGATTTTATTTAAACAGAGAGTGGTGAGTGTGGATTTTATATAAAACAGAGAGTGTGTGAGTGTGTGGAATTTATTTAAAACAGAGAGTAGGTGAGTGTGGAAATATTTACACAGAGAGTGGGTGAGTGGTGACTTTAATTAAAACAGAGTGGGTGAGTGTGGAATTTACTTAAAACAGAGAGTAGGTGAATGTGGATTTTATTTAAACAGAGAGTGGGTGAGTGTGGATTTTATTTAAACAGAGAGTGGAAGAGTGTGGATTTTATTTAAAACAGAGAGTGGGTGACTGTGGACTTTATTTAAACAGAGAGTGGGGGAGTTTGGACTTTATTTAAACAGAGAGTGGGTGAGTGTGTGGACTTTATTTAAACAGAGAGTGGGTGAGTGTGTGGACTTTATTTAAACAGAGAGTGGGTGATTGTGGATTTTATTTAAAACAGAGAGTGGGTGAATGTGGACTTTAGTTAAAACAGAGAGTGGGTGAATGTGGACATTATTTAAAAAGAGAGTGGGTGAGTGTGGACTTTATTTAAACAGAGAGTGGGTGAGTGTGGACTTTATTTAATCAGAGAGTGGGTGAGTGTGGACTTTATTTAAAACAGATAGTGGGTGAGTGAGGACGTTATTTAAACAGAGAGTGGGTGAGCGTGGGTTTTATTTAGAACAGAGAGTGGGTGAGTGTGGATTTTAATTAAACAGAGAGTGGGTGAGTGTGGATTTTATTTAAACAGAGAGTGGGTGAGTGTGGACGTTATTTAAACAGAGAGTGGGTGAGTGTGGATATTATTTAAACAGAGAGTGGGTGAGCGTGGACTTTATTTAAAAGAGAGAGTGGGTGAGTGTGGACTTTATTTAAAACAGAGAGTGGGTGAGTGTGGACTTTATTTAAACAGAGAGTGGGTGAGTGTGGATTTTATTTTAACAGAGAGAAGGTGAGTGTGGACATTATTTAAAACAGAATGGTTGAGCGTGGACTTTATTTAAAACAGAGAGTGGGTGAGTGAGGATTTTATTTAAACAGAGAGTGGGTGAGAGTGGACATTATTTAAAACAGAGAGTGGGTGAGTGTGCATTTTATTTAAACAAAGACTGGGTGAGTGTGGAATTAATTTAAACAGAGAGTGGGTGAATGTGGATTTTATTAAAACAGAGAGTGGGTGAGTGTGGACTTCATTTAAACAGAGAGTGGGTGAGTGTGGACTTTATTTAAACAGAGAGTGGGTGAGTGTGGACTTTATTTAAACAGAGAGTGGGGGAGTGTGGACTTTATTTAAACAGAGAGTAGGCGAGTGTGTGGATTTTATTTAAACAGAGAGTTGGTGATTGTGGACGTTATTTAAACAGAGAGTGGGTGAGTGTGTGGACTTTATTTAAACAGAAAGTGGGTGAGTGTTGACTTTATTTAAACAGAGAGTGGGTGAGTGTGGACTTTATATAAAACAGAGATTGGGTGAGTGAGGACTTTATTTAAAAAGAGAGTGTGTGAGTGTGGATTTTATTTAAACAGAGAGTGGTGAGTGTGGATTTTATATAAAACAGAGAGTGTGTGAGTGTGTGGAATTTATTTAAAACAGAGAGTAGGTGAGTGTGGAAATATTTACACAGAGAGTGGGTGAGTGGTGACTTTAATTAAAACAGAGTGGGTGAGTGTGGAATTTACTTAAAACAGAGAGTAGGTGAATGTGGATTTTATTTAAACAGAGAGTGGGTGAGTGTGGATTTTATTTAAACAGAGAGTGGAAGAGTGTGGATTTTATTTAAAACAGAGAGTGGGTGACTGTGGACTTTATTTAAACAGAGAGTGGGGGAGTTTGGACTTTATTTAAACAGAGAGTGGGTGAGTGTGTGGACTTTATTTAAACAGAGAGTGGGTGAGTGTGTGGACTTTATTTAAACAGAGAGTGGGTGATTGTGGATTTTATTTAAAACAGAGAGTGGGTGAATGTGGACTTTAGTTAAAACAGAGAGTGGGTGAATGTGGACATTATTTAAAAAGAGAGTGGGTGAGTGTGGACTTTATTTAAACAGAGAGTGGGTGAGTGTGGACTTTATTTAATCAGAGAGTGGGTGAGTGTGGACTTTATTTAAAACAGATAGTGGGTGAGTGAGGACGTTATTTAAACAGAGAGTGGGTGAGCGTGGGTTTTATTTAGAACAGAGAGTGGGTGAGTGTGGATTTTAATTAAACAGAGAGTGGGTGAGTGTGGATTTTATTTAAACAGAGAGTGGGTGAGTGTGGACGTTATTTAAACAGAGAGTGGGTGAGTGTGGATATTATTTAAACAGAGAGTGGGTGAGCGTGGACTTTATTTAATAGAGAGACGGGGTGAGTGTGGACTTTATTTAAAAGAGAGAGTGGGTGAGTGTGGACTTTATTTAAAACAGAGAGTGGGTGAGTGTGGACTTTATTTAAACAGAGAGTGGGTGAGTGTGGATTTTATTTTAACAGAGAGAAGGTGAGTGTGGACATTATTTAAAACAGAATGGTTGAGCGTGGACTTTATTTAAAACAGAGAGTGGGTGAGTGAGGATTTTATTTAAACAGAGAGTGGGTGAGAGTGGACATTATTTAAAACAGAGAGTGGGTGAGTGTGCATTTTATTTAAACAAAGACTGGGTGAGTGTGGAATTAATTTAAACAGAGAGTGGGTGAATGTGGATTTTATTTAAACAGAGAGTGGGTGAGTGTGGACTTCATTTAAACAGAGAGTGGGTGAGTGTGGACTTTATTTAAACAGAGAGTGGGTGAGTGTCGATTATATTTAAACAAAGAGTGGGTGTGTGTGGATTTTATTTAAACAGATAGTGGGTGAGTGTCGATTATATTTAAACAGAGAGTGGGTGAGTGTGGACTTTATTTAAACAGAGAGTGGGTGAGTGAGGACTTTATTTAAACAGAGAGTGGGTGAGTGTGTGTACTTTATTTAAACAGAGAGTGGGTGAGTGTGTGGATTTTATTTAAACAGAGAGTGGGTGAGTGTGTGTACTTTATTTAAGCTGAGAGTGGGTGAGTGTGGACTTTATTTAAACAGAGAGAGAGTGAGAGTGGACATTATTTAAAACAGAGAGTGGGTGAGTGTGGATTTTATTTAAACAGAGAGTGGGTGAGTGTGGACTTCATTTAAACAGACAGTGGGTGAGTGTGGACTTTATTTAAACAGAGAGTGGGTCAGTGTGGATTTTATTTAAACAGATAGTGGGTGAGTGTCGATTTTATTTAAACAGAGAGTGGGTGAGTGTGGATTTTATTTAAAACAGGGAGTGGGTGAGTGTGGATTATATTTAAACAGAGAGTGGGTGAGTGTCGATTTTATTAAAACAGAGAGTGGGTGAGTGTGGACTTTATTTAAACAGAGAGTGTGTGAGTGTGGATTTTATTTAAACAGAGAGTGGATGAGTGTCGATTTTATTTAAACAATGAGTGGGTGAGTGTGGACTTTATTTAAACAGAGAGTGGGTAGTGTGGATTTTATTTAAAACAGAGAGTGGGTGAGCGTGGACTTTATTTAAAAGAGAGACGGGGTGAGCGTGGACTTTATTTAAAAGAGAGAGTGGGTGAGTGTGGACTTTATTATAAACAGAGAGTGGGTGAGTGTGGACTTTATTTAAACAGAGAGTGGGTGAGTGTGGATTTTATTTAAACAGAGAATGGGTGAGTGTGGACTTTATTTAAACAGAGAATGGGTGAGAGTGGACATTATTTAAAACAGAGAGTGGGTGAGTGTGCATTTTATTTAAACGGAGAGTGGGTGAGTGTGGAATTAATTTAAACAGAGAGTGGGTGAATGTGTATTTTATTTAAACAGAAAGTGGGTGAGTGTGGACTTCATTTAAACAGGCAGTGGGTGAGTGTGGATTTTATTTAAAACAGGGAGTGGGTGAGTGTGGATTTTATTTAAACAGAGAATGGGTGAGTGTCGATTTTATTAAAACAGAGAGTGGGTGAGTGTGGACTTTATTTAAACAGAGAGTGGGTGAGTGTGGATTTTATTTAAAACAGAGAGTGGGTGAGTGTAGACTTTATTTA
The DNA here is from genome assembly GCF_964194155.1 of Cetorhinus maximus. NCBI lineage: Eukaryota > Metazoa > Chordata > Chondrichthyes > Lamniformes > Cetorhinidae > Cetorhinus > Cetorhinus maximus. The sequence goes on along the minus strand of NC_135883.1, from coordinate 153,444,973 downwards.
AACAGAGAGTGGGTGAGTGTGGATTTTATTTAAACAGAGAGTGGGTGAGTGTCGATTTTATTTAAACAGAGAGTGGGTGAGTGTGGACTTTATTTAAACAGAGAGTGGGTGAGTGTGGACTTTATTTAAACAGAGAGTGGGTGAGTGTGGACTTTATTTAAACAGAGAGTGGGTAGTGTGGATTTTATTTAAAACAGAGAGTGGGTGAGTGTGGACTTTTTTTAAACAGAGAGTGGGTGAGTGTGGATTTTATTTAAAACAGAGAGTGGGTGAGTGTGGACTTTATTTAAACAGAGAGTGGGTGAGTGTGGATTTTATTTAAACAGAGAGTTGGTGAGTGTCGATTTTATTTAAACAGAGAGTGGGTGAGTGTGGACTTTATTTAAACAGAGAGTGGGTAGTGTGGATTTTATTTAAAACAGAGAGTGGGTGAGTGTGGACTTTTTTTAAACAGAGAGTGGGTAAGTGTGGATTTTTTTAAACAGAGAGTGTGCGAGTGTCGATTTTATTTAAACAGTGAGTGGCTGAGTGTGGACTTTATTTAAAAAGAGAGTGGGTGAGTGTGGACTTTATTTAAACAGAGAGTGGTTGAGTGTGGATTTCATTTAAACAGAGAGTGGGTGAGTGTGGACTTTATTTAAACAGAGAGTGGGTGAGTGTGTGGACTTTATTTAAACAGAGAGTGGGTGAGTGTGGATTAAATTTAAAACAGAGAGTTGGTGAGTGTGGATTTTATTTAAACAGAGAGTGGGTGAGTGTGTGGACTTTATTTAAACAGAGATTGGGTGAGTGTGGACTTTATTTAAACAGAGTGTGGGTGAGTGTGGACTTTATTTAAACAGAGAGTTGGTGAGTGTGGACTTTATTTAAACAGAGAGTGGGTGAGTGGGGACTTTATTTAAACAGAGAGTGGGTGAGTGTGTGGAGTTTATTTAAACAGAGAGTGGGTGAGTGAGGACTTAATTTAAACAGAGAGTGGGTGAGTGTGTGGTTTTTATTTAAACAGAGAGTGGGTGAGTGTGTGTACTTTATTTAAGCAGAGAGTGGGTGAGTGTGGACTTTATTTAAACAGAGAGTGGGTGAGTGTGGACATTATTTAAAACAGAGAGTGGGTGAGTGTGTGTACTTTATTTAAGCAGAGAGTGGGTGAGTGTGGACTTTATTTCAACAGAGAGTGGGTGAGTGTAGACATTATTTAAAACAGAGAGTGGGTGAGTGTGTGTACTTTATTTAAGCAGAGAGTGGGTGAGTGTGGACTTTATTTAAACAGAGAGTGGGTGAGTGTGGACATTATTTAAAACAGAGAGTGGGTGAGTGTAGATTTTATTTAAACAGAGAGTGGGTGAGTGTGGACTTCATTTAAACAGACAGTGGGTGAGTGTGCACTTTATTTAAACAGAGAGTGGGTGCGTGTGGATTTTATTTAAACAGATAGTGGGTGAGTGTCGATTTTATTTAAACAGAGAGTGTGTGAGTGTGGACTTTATTATAAACAGAGAGTGGGTGAGTGTGGACTTTATTTAAACAGAGAGTGGGTGAGTGTGGATTTTATTTAAACAGAGAATGGGTGAGTGTGGACTTTATTTAAACAGAGAATGGGTGAGAGTGGACATTATTTAAAACAGAGAGTGGGTGAGTGTGCATTTTATTTAAACGGAGAGTGGGTGAGTGTGGAATTAATTTAAACAGAGAGTGGGTGAATGTGTATTTTATTTAAACAGAAAGTGGGTGAGTGTGGACTTCATTTAAACAGGCAGTGGGTGAGTGTGGATTTTATTTAAAACAGGGAGTGGGTGAGTGTGGATTTTATTTAAACAGAGAATGGGTGAGTGTCGATTTTATTAAAACAGAGAGTGGGTGAGTGTGGACTTTATTTAAACAGAGAGTGGGTGAGTGTGGATTTTATTTAAAACAGAGAGTGGGTGAGTGTGGACTTTATTTAAACAGAGAGTGGGTGAGTGTGGATTTTATTTAAACAGAGAGTGGGTGAGTGTCGATTTTATTTAAACAGAGAGTGGGTGAGTGTGGACTTTATTTAAACAGAGAGTGGGTGAGTGTGGACTTTATTTAAACAGAGAGTGGGTGAGTGTGGACTTTATTTAAACAGAGAGTGGGTAGTGTGGATTTTATTTAAAACAGAGAGTGGGTGAGTGTGGACTTTTTTTAAACAGAGAGTGGGTGAGTGTGGATTTTATTTAAAACAGAGAGTGGGTGAGTGTGGACTTTATTTAAACAGAGAGTGGGTGAGTGTGGATTTTATTTAAACAGAGAGTGGGTGAGTGTCGATTTTATTTAAACAGAGAGTGGGTGAGTGTGGACTTTATTTAAACAGAGAGTGGGTAGTGTGGATTTTATTTAAAACAGAGAGTGGGTGAGTGTGGACTTTTTTTAAACAGAGAGTGGGTAAGTGTGGATTTTTTTAAACAGAGAGTGTGCGAGTGTCGATTTTATTTAAACAGTGAGTGGCTGAGTGTGGACTTTATTTAAAAAGAGAGTGGGTGAGTGTGGACTTTATTTAAACAGAGAGTGGTTGAGTGTGGATTTCATTTAAACAGAGAGTGGGTGAGTGTGGACTTTATTTAAACAGAGAGTGGGTGAGTGTGTGGACTTTATTTAAACAGAGAGTGGGTGAGTGTGGATTAAATTTAAAACAGAGAGTTGGTGAGTGTGGATTTTATTTAAACAGAGAGTGGGTGAGTGTGTGGACTTTATTTAAACAGAGATTGGGTGAGTGTGGACTTTATTTAAACAGAGTGTGGGTGAGTGTGGACTTTATTTAAACAGAGAGTTGGTGAGTGTGGACTTTATTTAAACAGAGAGTGGGTGAGTGGGGACTTTATTTAAACAGAGAGTGGGTGAGTGTGTGGAGTTTATTTAAACAGAGAGTGGGTGAGTGAGGACTTAATTTAAACAGAGAGTGGGTGAGTGTGTGGTTTTTATTTAAACAGAGAGTGGGTGAGTGTGTGTACTTTATTTAAGCAGAGAGTGGGTGAGTGTGGACTTTATTTAAACAGAGAGTGGGTGAGTGTGGACATTATTTAAAACAGAGAGTGGGTGAGTGTGTGTACTTTATTTAAGCAGAGAGTGGGTGAGTGTGGACTTTATTTCAACAGAGAGTGGGTGAGTGTAGACATTATTTAAAACAGAGAGTGGGTGAGTGTGTGTACTTTATTTAAGCAGAGAGTGGGTGAGTGTGGACTTTATTTAAACAGAGAGTGGGTGAGTGTGGACATTATTTAAAACAGAGAGTGGGTGAGTGTAGATTTTATTTAAACAGAGAGTGGGTGAGTGTGGACTTCATTTAAACAGACAGTGGGTGAGTGTGCACTTTATTTAAACAGAGAGTGGGTGCGTGTGGATTTTATTTAAACAGATAGTGGGTGAGTGTCGATTTTATTTAAACAGAGAGTGTGTGAGTGTGGACTTTATTTAAACAGAGAGTGGGTGAGTGTGGATTTTATTTAAAACAGGGAGTGGGTGAGTGTGGATTTTATTTAAACAGAGAGTGGTTGAGTGTCGATTTTATTAAAACAGAGAGTGGGTGAGTGTGGACTTTATTTAAACAGAGAGTGGGTGAGTGTGGATTTTATTTAAAACAGAGAGTGGGTGAGTGTGGACTTTAATTAAACAGAGAGTGGGTGAGTGTGGATTTTATTTAAACAGAGAGTGGGTGAGTGTCGATTTTATTTAAACAGAGAGTGGGTGAGTGTGGACTTTTTTTAAACAGAAAGTGGGTAGTGTGGATTTTATTTAAAACAGAGAGTGGGTGAGTGTGGACTTTTATTTGAAACAGAGAGTGGGTGAGTGTGGGCTTTTTTTAAACAGAGAGTGTGTGAGTGTCGATTTTATTTAAACAGTGAGTGGGTGAGTGTGGACTTTATTTAAAAAGAGAGTGGGTGAGTGTGGACTTTATTTAAACAGAGAGTGGGTCTGTGTGGATTTCATTTAAACAGAGAGTGGGTCTGTGTGGATTTCATTTAAACAGAGAGTGGTGAGTGTGGACTTTATTTAAACAGAGAGTGGGTGAGTGTGGACTTTATTTACACAGAGAGTGGGTGAGTGTGGACTTTATTTAAACAGAGAGTGGGTGAGTGTGGACTTTATTTAAACAGAGAGTGGGTGAGTGTGGACTTTATTTACACAGAGAGTGGGTGAGTGTGGACTTTATTTAAACAGAGAGTGGGTGAGTGTGTACTTTATTTAAACAGAGAGTGGGTGAGTGTGGACTTTATTAAAAAACAGAGAGTGGGTGAGTGTGGATTTTAGTTAAACAGAGAATGGGTGAGTGTGAATTTTATTTAAACAGAGAGTAGGTGAGTGTGGTTTATATTTAAACAGAGAGTGGCTGAGTGTGGATTTTATTTAAACAGAGAGTGGGTGAGTGTGGATTTTATTTAAACAGAGAGTGTGTGAGTGTGGATTTTAATTAAGCAGAGAGTGGGTGAGCGTGGACTTTATTGGAACAGCGAGTGGGTGAGTGTGGATTTTATTTAAACCGAGAGTGGGTGAGCGTGGATTTTATTTAAAGAGAGAGTGGGTGATTATGGACTTGATTTAAACAGAGAGCGAGTGAGCGTGGACTTTATTTAAAACAGAGAGTGGGTGGCTGTGGACTTTATTTAAACAGAGAGTGGGTGAGTGTGGATTTTATTTAAACAGAGAGTGGGTGAGTGTGGATTTTATTTAAACAGAGGGTGGGTATGTGTGGATTTTATATAAAACAGAGAGTGGGTGAGTGTGGATTTTTTTTAAACAGAGAGTGGGTGAGAGTGGACTTCATTTAAAACAGAGAGTGGGTGAGTGTGGATTTTATATAAAACAGAGAGTGGGTGAGTGTGGACTTTATTTAAACAGAGAGTGGGTGAGTGTGGATTTTATTTAAAACAGAGAGTGGGTGACTGTGGACTTTATTTAAGCAGAGAGTGGGTGAGTGTGGACTTTATTTAAACAGAGAGTGGGGGAGTGTGGACTTAAATTAAACAGAGAGTAGGCGAGTGTGTGGATTTTATTTAAACAGAGAGTGGGTGATTGTGGACTTTATTTAAACAGAGAGTGGGTGAGTGTGTGGATTTTATTTAAACAGAGAGTGGGTGAGTGTGTGGACTCCGTTTAAAACAGAGAGTGAGTGAGTGTTGATTTTATTTAAGACAGAGAGTGGGTGAGTGTGGACTTTATTTAAAACAGAAAGTGGGTGAATGTGGACTTTATTTAAACAGAGAGTGGGTGAGTGTGGACTTTATTTAAACAGAGAGTGGGTGAGTGTGGACTTTATTTAAACAGAGAGTGGTTGAGTGTGGAGTTTATTTAAACAGAGAGTGGGTGAGTGTGGATTTTATTTTAAAACAGAGAGTGGGTGAGTGTGGATTTCATTTAAACACAGAGTGGGTGAGTGTGGAGTTTATTTACACAGAGTGTGGGTGAGTGTGGACTTTATTTAAACAGAGAGTGGGTGAGTGTGGACTTTATTTAAACAGAGAGTGGGTGAGTGTGGACTTTATTTAAACAGAGAGTGGGTGAGTGTGGACTTTATTTAAACAGAGAGTTGATGAGTGCGAACTTTATTTAAACAGAGAGTGGGTGGTGTGGACTTTATTTAAACAGAGAGTGGGTGAGTGTGGACTTTATTTAAACAGAGAGTTGATGAGTGCGAACTTTATTTAAAACAGAGAGTGGGTGAGTGTGGATTTTATTTAAACAGAGAGTGGGTGAGTGTGGAGTTTATTTACACAGAGTGTGGGTGAGTGTGGACTTTATTTAAACAGAGAGTGGGTGAGTGTGGACTTTATTTAAACAGAGAGTGGGTGAGTGTGGACTTTATTTAAACAGAGAGTGGGTGAGTGTGGACTTTATTTAAACAGAGAGTGGGTGAGTGTGGACTTTATTTAAACAGAGAGTTGATGAGTGCGAACTTTATTTAAACAGAGAGTGGGTGGTGTGGACTTTATTTAAACAGAGAGTGGGTGAGTGTGGACTTTATTTAAACAGAGAGTTGATGAGTGCGAACTTTATTTAAAACAGAGAGTGGGTGAGTGTGGAGTTTATTTAAACAGAGAGTGGGTGAGTGTGGACTTTATTTAAACAGAGAGTGGGTCAGTGTGGACTTTATTTAAACAGAGAGTGGGTGAGTGTCGACTTTATTTAAACAGAGAGTGGGTGAGTGTGGATTTTATTTAAACAGAGAGTGGGTGAGTGTGGATTTTATTTAAACAGAGAGTGGGTAAGTGTGGATTTTATATATAACAGAGAGTGGCTGAATGTGGATTTTATTTAAACAGAGAGTGGGTGAGTGTGTGGACTTTATTTAAAACAGAGAGTGGGTGAATGTGGACTTTATTTAAACAGAGAGTTGGTGAGTGTGGATTTTATTTAAACAGAGAGTGGGTGAGTGTGGTCTTTGCTTAAAACAGAGTGGGTGAGTGTGGACTTAATTTAAACAGAGACTCGGTGAGTGTGGACTTTATTTATACAGAGAGTGTGTGAGTTTGTGGACTTGATTTAACAGAGAGTGGGTGACTGTGGACTTTATTTAAAACAGAGAGTGGGTGAGTGTGGACTTTATTTAAACAGGGAGTGGGTGAGTGTGGACTTTATTTAAAACAGAGAGTGGGTGAGTGTGGACTCTATTTAAAACAGAGAGTGGGTGAGTGTGGACTCTATTTAAAACAGAGAGTGGGTGAGTGTGGACTTTATTTAAACAGAGAGTGGGTGAGTGTGGACTCTATTTAAAACAGAGAGTGGGTGAGTGTGGACTCTATTTAAAACAGAGAGTGGGTGAGTGTGGACTTTATTTAAACAGAGAGTGGGTGAGTGTGTACTTTATTTAAACAGAGAGTGGGTGAGTGTGGATTTTATTTAAAACGGAGTGTGGTTGAGCGTGTGGACTTTATTTAAACAGAGAGTGGGTGAGTGTGGAGTTTATTTAAACAGAGAGTGGGTGAGTGTGGAGTTTATTTAAACAGAGAGTGGTTGAGTGTGGAGTTTATTTAAACAGAGAGTGGGTGAGTGTGGACTTTATTTAAAACAGAGAGTGGGTGAGTGTGGATTTTATTTAAAACTGAGAGTGGGTGAGTGTGGACTTTATTTAAAACTGAGAGTGGGTGAGCGTTTGGACTTCAATTAAAACCGAGAGTGGGGATTTTTTAAGAACGCGGAGAGCAGCTGATTGTTGACCTGGTTTTGTGAGTATTTCTAGTCTTTGGATTAAAATTAAGATCTATAGTTAGTGTTTAGATCTCTAGTCTTTATTTTCTCCTTTGTAAAAATAGCTTGTTAAGTTTAAGGTTAATTCTGCTGTAAATAGTTAATTTCAATAAATTGTAAAGTGCAGGGGTACTAGAGAAATTAATTCATAAATTAAATTAAATAATGTAGTGGTAGCAGGATTTGCGCTGTGATGTTGCTGTGGCTTGTGGGAGCTGCTAGACACCATGTTGATCTGGAGCAAACACATCTGTAGTAAGTGTTTGCAGCTTGAGGAACTTCGGATCCGAGTTGAGGAGCTAGAGTCTGAGCTGCAGACATTACGCCACATCAGGGAGGGGGAAAGTTATCTGGACACTTTGCTCCAGGAGGCAGTCACACCCCTTAGATTAGGTAACTCAAATTTGGTCTGTGATCAGGGACAGGAGAGTGTGACTGCAGGTATGGGGACCCAAGGGGTAGTGTTCAAGGAGCCTCAGCTCTTTGTCCAACAGTTATAAGGTTCTTGCAATCTGTGTGGATGAGAGCGGGAACTGCAGGGAGGATGAGCGGACTGACCATGGAACCATGGTACTAGGAGCCATTCAAGTGCGGGGAGGAAATGGGAATGTAGTAGTGGTAGGGGACAATATTTTTAGAGGGATAGATACTGTTCTCTACAGCCGTGAACGTGAGTCCCGAAGGCTGTATTGCCTGCCCGGTGCCAGGGTTAAGGACATCTCCTCAGAGCTGGACAGGAACTTGGTGCGGGAAGGGAGGGATCCAGTTGTCATCGTCCATGTTGGTACCAATGACTTTGATAGGACGAGAAAGGAGGTTCTTCTGAAAGAATTTGAACAGACAGAAACTAAATTAAAGAGCAGAACCTCCAAGGTAATAATCTTGGGATTATTACCTGAAACGCGGCAAACTGGCATAGGGTAAATAAAGTTAAGGAGTTAAATGTGTAGCTCAGAGATTAGTGTGTGAGGAATGGGCTTCAGTTCATGGGGCACTGGCACCAGTACTGGGGTAGAAGGGAGCAGTTCTGGTGGGATGGGCTTCACTTGAACCGTGCTGGGACCAGTGTCCTGGTGAACCAAATAACTAGGGCTGTAGAGAGGGCTTTAAACTAAATAGAGGGGGTGGGAGGAATCTGGAGAGGGGATAAGTAGGCTTACAAAGCAAATGGATATGGCAGCATTGCAGGGCAGCTACTTAGGTAATGACATCCAGAGTGTGACAGGAAGGGATAGAGTGTACAAACATAAAAAAAAACAGCAGCAAATAGGGTCAAAAAAGAAAAATGGTTAAAAAGGCGAAATTAATGGCTCTTTACTTAAATGCACGTAGTATTCGGAACATAATAAATGAATTAACGGCACAAATAGAGGTTAATGGGCATGATCTAATAGCCATTACAGAGACATGGTTACAAGGAGATCAAAGCTGGGAACTAAATATTCAGGGGTATGTGACTTTTCAAAAGGACAGGCAGGAAGGAAAGGGTGGTGGGGCAGCTTTGTTAGTATGAGATGGAATAAGTACAATAGCAAGAAATGATCTTGGATTGGAAGATGTGGAATCGATATGGGCGGAGGTAAGAAATAACAAGGGGAAGAAGACCCTGGTGGGAGTAGTGTTTAGGCCCCCTGACAGCAGCTATTCCGTAGGACAGAGAATAAATGAGGAGATAATGAAGGCATGTAAAAAAGGCAGTATATTAATCATGAGTGACTTTAATCTTCATATAGATTGGGAAAATCAAATTGGCAGAGGTAGCCAGGAGCAAAAATTCAGGAGTGTATTTGGTTCTGTTTTCTAGAACAATATGTTGTGGATCCAAGGCAAAAAACTGCAGATGCTGGAAATCCAAAACAAAAACAAAAATACCTGGAAAAACTCAGCAGGTCTGACAGCATCTGCGGAGAGGAACACAGTTAACGTTTCGAATCCGAATGACTATCACTAGAGGAAAAGTGCTAGGGAAACTAATAGGGCTAAAGGCTGATAAGCCACCTGGGCCTGATGGGTTGCATCCTAGGATATTAAAGGAAATTGCTGCAAAGATAGTGGATGCACTGGTAGTAATCTTCCAAAAATCCTTAGATTCTGGAAAAGTCCCAGAGGATTGGAAAACTGCCGACGTAACACTCTTATTCAAAAAGGAAGGGAGACAAAGAAGCAGGTAACTATAGGCCAGTTAGCTTAACATGTGTGATTGCGAAAATGTTAAAGTCTTTTATAAAGGATGTAATAGCAGAGCATTTAGAAATACATAATATAATCAAGCAGAGTCAGCATGGCTTTATGAAGGCTTATGAAGGGGAAATTGTGCCTGACAAATTTATTAGAATTCTTTGAGGAGGTAACAAGCAGGATAGATAAAGGGGAACCAGTAAATGTAATATATTTGGATTTCCAAAAGGCATTGAATAAGGTACCGCACATGAGGCTACTTAATAAGATAAGAGCCCATGGTGTTGGGGGTAGTATATTAACATGGATAGAGGATTGGCTAACTAATAGAAGACAGAGAGATAGGAAAAACAGGGGGCAATTTCAGGATCGCATCCTGTAACTATTGGAGTGCCACAGGGGTCAGGCCACAGTTATTTACAATATACATTAATGACTTGAATAAGGGGAATGAATGTACTATCGCCAAGTTTGCAGATGACACAAAAATAGGTAGGAAGGCAAGTGGTGAGGATGACACAAGGAGTCTACAGAGGGATATAGACAGGTTAAGTCAATGGGCAAAAAAGAGGCAGATGGCATATAATGTGAGAAAATGTGAGGTTATGCAATTTGGCAGCAAGAATAGAGGAGCTGAATATTATCTAAATGGAGAAAGGCTGAAGAAGGCTGCAGCACAGAGGGATTTGGAGGCCCACGTGCATGAATCACAAAAAGCTAGCATACAAGTTCAGCAGGTAATAGGGAAGGAAAATGGAATGTTGGCCTTTATTTCAAAGAGAATGGGGTAAAAATAAGGAAGTCTTGCAAAAACTATACAAGGCAATAGTTAGACCACACCTAGAATACTGTGAACAGTTTTGGCCCCCTTATCTAAGGAAAGATATACTGGCATTGGAGCAGTCCAGAGAAGGTTCAGTAGGTTGATCCTGGGTATGGAGGGATTTTCTTATGAGGAGAGGTTGAGTAGGTTGGGCCTGCACTCATTGGAGTTTAGAAAAATGAGAGGCTACCTTAGTGAAACGTATGAGATTCTTAGGGAGTTTGACAGGGTAGATGCTGAGAAGGTTGTTTCCCCTTGTGGGAGAGCCTAGGACCAGAGGGCATAATCTCAGAGTAAGGAGGCACTCATTTAAAAGAGAGATGAGGAGGAATTTCTTCTCTCAGAGGGTAGTCAATCTGTGGAATTCTTTACCGCAGAGGGCTGTAAAGGTTGGATTGTGTAATATATTGAAGACTGAGATAGACAGATTTTTAATTAGTAAGAGAATCAAGGGTTATGGGAAAAAGGTAGGAAAGTGGAGTTGATGATTATTAATGAGATCAGCCATGATCCCATTGAATGGCGGAGCAGACTCGATGGGCCAAATGGCCTACTTCTGCTCCTATGTCTTATGGTCTTATGGTCAATGATATGCTGCGGAACTGATTCGTTTGTGGAATTCATGATGACTCCATTCAGTGCTGTTTACTTGCAGAAGTCAACATTGATTGGAAGCGCGGCATGAAAATAGCGTTCACCATGGAAAGTGCTGCGAGACACTCAGGCTTTACAACATGTACAACATGGCGCTGTTCTTCATGTGGGGAGGGAACCTACCGCCAGGCATGGTGTGAAAATCAGAGAAACAGCAGTAAAGCGTGAGGCAATGTCCGCTGTTAGAAAAACAAGAAGGCCTAGTAGGAACATTTCAGCAATGACTCCAAAGTTAACCTGTTATAGATGTGGGGGTGACCATATACCAGACACCTGCAGATTCAAGCAGAGAGAATGCCATTACTGCCATAAGAAAGGTCACGTAGTGAAGTAATGCAGGGCGAAATTGAAACAGCCCATAAAGCAGCAAACCAACATGATCGAATTGAATAATAGAACAGAACCTGAAGCTGTCGATACCAACATCTATTCCCTGTACAATGTCACAGCAGTAAAAACTGAACCAATTACGGTCACAATCCAAGTTAATGGGAAGCCACTAATATTGGGGGTGGATACAGGAGGCTCAACTACAGTGCTGTGAGATCATACATTTAAATACCTGAATGAGTGCACCCAGCCACTGAATCTGGAGTGAACAACAGCTCAAGTGAAGACATACACTGGAGAATCCATACAGGTAAAGGGCATCACCACAGTATCTGTGTCTTATAGGCAACAGACAGCCCAGCTTCCAGTGATCATTGTGGCAAATGAAGGACCTAGTCTTCTGCACTGAGTCTGGTTACAAAAAATCAAGCTCAACTGATCTGAAATATTTCACTTGAGAACAAGAGGAGTTCTTGAGCTGCTAAGGGAATACGACAGTGTATTTCAGGACGAGTTAGGAGAATTGAAGGACCTTCACATACTGCAAGGGTCCCTCAGGTCAGAGTTTGTTCCTCTAAAAACTCATGAAGAGAAACAAAGTGAATTTAGTGCCACTCTGAACAAACTGAAGGAATATTTGGCAGAGAAGACTCAACAATGCTCAATGTTCCAGAAAGAAGCCAAGAGGTACAAGAGACTGAAGAACTAAAGAATCAGCTGAATGAAACAGAAGAGGCATTAGAAGGATAAGTCGTATAACTTTCCAAGATGCGAGTGGATAATGGGTCGCTCAACTACCGAACTGAACCAAGTTAAAACTTCACCAGAGAGAAATTTGGCCCAACTGTGAAATCAAAATGAAGGACGAGACAAAATTCTGCAGCAAACAGAAAAAGAAAAGACAAAAATCAGATCAGAAAGGCCAAAAGGGTTTTATCTCCGGAACCCTCTCCACAGCTGAGAAAGGTTATTCCCAACTAGAAAAGGAAAGTTTATCAATGGTATTCGGAGTGAAGAAATTCCACCAGTACCTGCATGAACAACATTTCACCATTGTGTCGGACCATAAACCATTAATGGGTTTACTCAGTGAGGTTAAAGCCATTCCACCAATAGCATCAGCAAGAATTCAACACTGAGCTTTGATATTATCTGCATATGAGTATACCTTTATATACTATCTTGGCTTGCACATTGCAAATGCACTTAGTCATCTCCCGTTACCAGTTAGCATCGTACATGCTCCAGTGCCACAAGAAGTTGTGCTTGTATTGAATTTCTTGGATTCGTCACCTGTGTGTGCGAAACAAATTATAAACTGGATGAACAGAGATCCAATTTTTTCAAAAGTCAGAGACCTTATATTGCAAGGGTGGTCAAAATTTACCAGTGTCTGAAGAGTTGAGACCATTCCATGCCCGAAAAACAGAGTTAACTTGTCAAGATGGAATTTTGTTGTGGGGATCAAGAGTTGTCGTCCCTTCGCAAGGAAGAGGCATTAACAATGACATTGAAAGCAGGGTCAAGCACTGTCTCCATTGTCAGCAACAACAGAAATTACCTGTTTCAGCTCCACTGCATCTGTGCTAGTGGCCTGGTCAAGCCAGGGTTAGACCACATATTGATTATGCAGGACCATTCTTAGCTATCATGTTTCTATTGATCATTAATGCACATTCTAAGTGGATGGATGTGTATGAAGTTAGATCACTGACATCATTTGCAACTATTGAAAAGCTGTGTCAATGTTTTAGTATACATGGCCCACCAGAAGTCATCGCTTCAGATAAAGGTACAATCTTTACCAGTACAGAGTTTCAGAGATTCATGAGTTTAAATGGAATCAGACATATTAAAACAGCACCATATCATCCCACATCAAATGGCTTAGCTGAAAGATTGTGCAAACTTTCAAATCTGGAATGAAGAGGTTATCAGAAAGTACTCTGGAAACTCGACTTTCCCGCTTTCATCTCAATTATCGTGCAATGCTCCATTCAACTATGAATTATTGATGAAACACCACCTACATACAAGGTTAAGCATGGTGTTTCCAAACTTAGAGGGAAGGTAGAGAAGAATCAGAGTAATCAAAAATTCAATCATGATATTCATAGCAAAGCCCATAGATTTGCTGTAGGAGATAGGGTTTTCAGGCAGAACTTTGGAAGTGGGCCTCGTTGGGTTCCTGGAAGAATTGTCTCAGAAACGGGTCCCTTGTCCTTCCAGGTGGAAGTGGAAGGCTGAATTGTCCAAAAACATGTAGATCATAAACCGCGCATCATTTAGGTTTAGCTGCGCACCCGCCAAACTGTCGAAGGCCTGTTAAGGCCACGGGCGGGATGAGGTTTTATGAAGGGTTTATTAATTAACTAAAAATTTTTGAAAACATTAATGGGCATATTCCAGCTCATGTGACAGTTTCACATGAGGGGACATGTCCTTCAAATTTTTTTTCCCTTTATTAAATTTTTCTGAACTTAAACTAATCTCCCTGAGGCACGCATGCATGTGAAAGAGTGCAGGCCCCGACCCACACAGGGAGAGAACAGTTCTTCTGGGTGTGCGTCACACTGGGCGAGCCTTAATTGGCCCGCCCACGTAAAATGGTGACAGGGCCCCGATTAGGGGTGGAGATTGGGTTTGCGCCCGCCCCCCGCACAACCTCCCCCTCCAACGGGGGGAAGTTTCTGTCCCTATGTATACATTGTGGGATATTCAAATATTCTCTGTAAATAGAAACTGTAAAAAAAATCTAAAGGGAGAGGAGATGTAGTAACTGAAGGTACAGCTTCTCCTATTGTCTATCAGTGGTCATGCGATTGCTTTTAGAGGCTCTGACCAATGAACCCCAACTGTGGGTAATCCTGAGTCCTGATTTACTTAATTAATTGAATTTAAATGCCCTAGCTGTCATGTTGGGATTTGAACTCATGTCTCTGTTCAAGAAAGGAGGGAGACAGAAAGCAGGAAACCATAGGCCAGTTAGCATAACATCTGTCATTGTGAAAATGCTAGAATCCATTATTAAGGAGGCAATAGCAGGACATTTAGAAAGTCATAATAAAATCAGGCAGAGTCAACATGGTTTTGTGAAAGGGAAGTTGTTATGTTTGCAAATTTATTAGAGGATGTAACAAGCAGAGTGGATAAAGGGGAACCAATAAATGTAGTGTATTTGGTTTCTAAAAAGCAGTCAATAAGGTGCCACATAAAAATTTACTGCACAAAGTTCATGGTGTTACGGTGATATATTAGCATGGACAGAGGATTGGCTAACTATCAGGAAACAGAGGACCAAGATAAATGACTCATTTTCAGATTGGCAAACTGTAACTAGTGGAGTGCCACAGGGATCAGTGCTGGGGTTTCAATTTTTTATAACCTACATTAATGACTTGGATGAAGAGTATTGAAGTATTGTAGCCAAATTTGCTGGCATGACAAAAACAGGCAGGCAAGCAAACTGTGAGAAGGATGCAAAGTGCCTGCAGAGTGACATAGAAAGGTTCAGTGAGTGGACAAAAAATTTGTCAGATGCAGTATAATGTGAGAAAATGTGAGTTTGTCCACTTTGGTGGGAAGAACAGAGAGAGACAGCAGAATGCTGCAGTACAGAGGGATCTGGTTGTCCTCACACATGAATCATGAAAATCCAGCAAGCAATTAGGAAGGCAAATGGCATGTTGGCCTCTATTGCAAAGGGGATGGAGTATAAAAGTAGGGAAGTCTTATTACAACAGTATAGGTCATTGTTAACACCACACCTAGAGTACAGTGTCTAATTTTGGTCTCCTTATTTGAAGAGCAGCTCAAAGAAAGTTCACTGGATTGTTTCCTTTCTTTATTCATTCATGGGATGCAGGCATTGCTGACTGGGCCAGCATTTACTGCCCATCCCTAATTGCCCTTGAGAACTGAATGGCTTGCTAAGCCATTTCAGAGTCAACCACATTGCTGTGGTCTGGAGTCATGTAGGCCAAACCAGATAAAGACAGCAGATTTCCTTCCTTAAAGGACATTAGTGACCCATCGACAATGGTTCACTAACAATGACAGTGGCTCCATGTTCATTCTTAGTCTTTTAAATTCCAGATTTTTATTCAATTCAAATTCCCTCTGCCATGGCAGGATTCAAACCCAGGTCCCCAGAGCATTACCCTGGGTCTCTGGAGTACTCATCCAGCGACAATACCACTACGCCATCGCCTCCCCTGGGGTGAAGGGTTTGTGTTATGAGGGAAGGTTGAGCAGGTTGGGCCTATACTCAATGTAGTTTAGAAGAATGAGAGGTGATCTTATTGAAACATATAAGATTCTGAGGGGTATTACCAGAGTAGATGCTGAGAAGATGTTTCCGCTTATGGGGGAGTCATGAACTAAAGTGCACAGTTTCAAAATAGGGGCCTCCCGTTTAAAACAAAGATGAGGTGGAATCTTGTTAGCCTGGCAAAGCCACACCTCGGCTCACCCTGCTCCTCTCAGGTAAGAGAGAAAATACTGAGTTCCCTCTCCTGGCACACAGGGCCTCCGTCACCTCTCAGGTGCAGATATGGATGGGAAATGTTAAGAATGTTATCTCCTCTGGCCTGAAAAGATCCGGTTGTGTAGAAATTGAGAGTGATGATGACCTTGATAACCAGCCAGTGTCATCCTTGCCCTGTTGTGAGGCTGCAGGTCCTGTTGAGGGAGGTAGTACAATTCAGTGACCACTGCTCGGTGAATTGCCAGTGCCTCAGGCATTGGTCCTGGCTGAATTGAAGGTAGGAGAAGTGCATTGCAACCCAAGAGTAACCACAACAATAGCTTCCATGACAATAACAGCTTTTCTGCACACAGGGCAGAAAACCCTTGTGACCACCCAGTCAGGATGCAGCATCACTCCCTTCAAAATCTAACAAGTCCCCAATAAGACACCGCAGCACTTCCACAAACTTTGCACAGGCAAAAGTAAGTCAAAAGCACCTCAGGTGCAAGTTCGATGGCTGTCCCTGTAAATAACACTGGTGCAACTGAACGCGTGTTTAACAGGGATTGTTTGGGACACAGTGTTCACTGGACCTGCACTGTCCAAACTGGCAGAGCCTGTGTCAAATCAGCCTGACAGCCGCTGTGAAAGCTTCCAAAGCAGACATGGCACAACCTGTACTAGTGCCCTTAGTGGCATGGTGCGCTGAGCTGGGCATGTTGGAAGTGGCTGGAAGTGGTGCGCCCACCATTTTCAGCCGTTTTGATTTCTGTAACCCTAGCTCCTGTAGCACAATCCCAACGTATAGCTCCATGGGCTCTAAAATTGGCCTTCCCGGCAATCTTGTAAATAGGCATTTACTCGCCTTGCAAGCTTGATGCAGAAATGGAGCACATCATGGGGGAGATGGTGACATAACGGTATTGCCACTGGATTGGTAATCCAGAGGCCCAGGTTAATGCTCTGGTGACGTGGGGCCAAATCCCACCATGGCAATTGTTGGAATTTAGATTCAGTTAATAAAATCTGGAAAGCTAGTCTCAGTAATGGTGACCATGGGCAGAATCTTCTGGTTGACGTGCGGGTGGCGGAGCCCGCGCGCCAGCGCTTAAAATGTCACGCACTGATGTCGCGCGAGCATCCCGACATCAGCGCGTGGCATCGCGATATTTCGGTCTGCGGGCGCGCTATGCAACGGGACACACACCCGCCATTAATTAAAGGCCTCGTTAAGGCCCTTAACTTGCCAATCGTCGATGATTTTGAGAGGCCTATGCGAACTTAAGCTCGGCGCATGGGCCCAACGGGCAGGCGGGTAGGTGATCTTTTTACAAACCTCATCCAGTGGCCGGATGAGGTTTAATAGCGGTTTTTAAGAAGTTTAATAAAATTTTTGTTTATTTCCTTAACATGTCCCCATCTCGTGTGACATTTTCACATGAGGGGGACATGTTAATGAATTTTTTGTTGTTCTATTTTTTATATTTGCCAGCCTTTCAGTGATCTCCCTGAGGCAGCGCTTTGTCTCAGGGAGATGTGCGCTCTTTCATGCACATGCGCGAAAGAGCACACTCTGACAGTTGGGGAATCCCCCCCACCGGCACAGGAAGCGCATAGCGCTTCCCATCGGGCGGCCCGCTAGGCGGGCCTTAATTGGCCCGTCCACTTAAAATGGCGACGGGGCCCGTTTCTGCGGCGGCAATCGGCTGCTCGCCCGCCCATCAAGAGCAAATTTCTGCCCCATGAAACTATTGTCAATTGTCGTAAAAACCCAACTGATTCACAAATGCCCCTTGGGGCAAGGAGCTCCATCCTTACCTGCTCTGGCCTACACCTAACTACAGGCCCACAGCAATGTTGTTGGCTCTTAACTGCCCTCTGAAATGGCCTAGCAAGCCACTCAGCTCAAAGGGCAATTAGGGATGGGCAACAAACGCTGGCCTTGCCAATGGTGCCCACATCCCATGAAAGAATATGTTTAAAAAATGACATCCTGCAGGGCAACGGCTATCCCGATCAGATCATCGTTCACTGTGTATCGTGCAAACTCGCCGCCATGTTCAGGCCTGACCAATGCCCAGTCTGCCTCAAATTACGCTGGAAAGACAAAGCATCTCAAAAATTTGAACAGGTTAAGCAAGCCGTTTCATGCAGCTCCTACGCAGTGTTTGCACAAGTGGTATTTTCCACTAACAGGATGCTGCCATCAATCCAAAAAGATGTTCTGCCTACCATGTAATTGAGCAAGGCCCTGTATGAATTTCAGTACTGGTGCAATGCCAGGTACCAAGGCCATACTCCGCAGAGACTGGTGGATCGTATCAAACAGCATGTTCCTTTGGTTGTTTATTATAGGCTGAGTACAGACCATACCCAACCAACCTGCCCTCACAAAATCCAAAACAACATGTCTATAGTGATTCCATGATTGGGCACTTGCTGAACAACCCTGAGTGCGCTAACAGCTGTACTAACAAACAATTTACGATCATCAGTCAAGCTCATAATGTGACTCAGTTACGCTTGCTAGGAGTGACATACATTCATATACAGACATACATTCACTGAAAACAGCAGGAATATGTTCAAGCTTTGAACCTTTTTTGAATTGCCCGGAAACTTGGGAAGCCTATAGTTCCCCATTGCTTTCTCCATAGCAATGCCTCAGCCAATCAGAGTTGACTTGCCAACCAATCATCACCTTTTTCTCCTGTAGTATAAATTGTTGTAATCGTTTGAAATTTGGCATTCTTGGGTTTGTCCTCATGAGTGCAAGGTGAAAAGCTTCAGCAACATGCTTCTCTTTTCAGCAACGTTCAAGTTCTGTACTACCAAGCAACTGTTGCTCCAACAGTGGTTAACTAAAGAAGTTATGGATAGTATTAGCTTAAAATATGGGCTTACAATGTTGCCAAAGAAAATAGTAAGCTAGAAGATTGGGAGGTGATAGGAATCCACAAAGGATGATCAAGAAAGAGGGAGGGAAAAAAATGTGAATAAGCTATCAAGAAACATAAAAACAGGTTGTCAGAGCTTTTCCCAACAATGACCCCATTCTCCAACAACAATGGCCCCTTTCCCAACCATTGTTAATTATATGTTAATTGTGTTTAATTGTATGCAGGTGGTGAGCATTAACTGAGGAGTCACTGATGTGCCATAGGAACAGACTTAAACTGTAGTTAATAAGAGCATAAAATGTTGGAAATACTCAGCAGGTCAGGCAGCATCTGTGGAGAGCAAAGCAGAGTTAACGTTTTAGGTCTATGAAAGGTCACCAACCTGAGGCTTTAGGCTGGATTTTCGCAGAGTTGGGGAGAGGGAAGTCGAGTCATTGAATTAAGTTCTGGCAGAAGATCATCGACTTGAAACATTAACCCTGTTTCTCTTTCCACAGATACTGCCTGACCTGTATTTCCTGGTTTTTATTTCAGATTTCCAGCATCCGAGACATTTTGCTTTTGTGAAACTCTGGTTGTGCATACAGATGCACATGCTGGTCATGTTTATTCTGTATATTAATGCTTATAAAAATGTGTAAAGATGGGCTCTAGTACAATCCTTCACCAGCTCGCCTTTTGGAATAAAATAACCATGGTCCCATTCCCGAACAACCATGGTCCCATTCCCCAACAATATTCTCATTCTCCAGCAATAGTCAAATTCTCCAAAAATAAAGCTCCCCTCCTGAACAACAATGATCTCATTCTCTAACAACAATCCCATCCAACAACAACAATGGTCCCATTCCTCAATAACAATGGTCCCATTCTCCAACAATGCCCCCATTCCCCGTAAACTATAGTTCCATTCTCTGACAATGATCCAAATCCCCAGCAATGACCCCATTCTCCCACAATGGCCGCATTCCACAACAGTGATCCCAACATCCAACAACATTCACATTTTCCAACAAAAATGACCTCATTTTCCAACATCGTGACTGTGTCCAAGAGATTGAACTGGAATTTGTAGGGTACTCTTGGAGAGTTTTCAATCATATTAGGTTTGGAAGGAATGCTCATGAGCTGAGGGTCTTTATAGAAAGGTAAATGTTGTTGAGGGACTTATAGAAGTGTTTGATTCATAAAGGTTCTGCTCCAAGTGCAGAGTATCACAAGCCAGGAGTGTATACCTTGAAGTGCACATCAAGAATGATGGGGGTAGAGATTGCCTTGCCCATGATACAGCTTGCCCAATTATCCATCCCATTAAGTTTAAGTCAAGGTCCCAGTCCTCTGCTGGGCATCTGCCCCATCCCGTGTGCTACTCCATGGCCAAGTACTTTCTCATCCACTTCCACAACATTCCCTCTCCTCCTCCCTCCATCCACGGCTGAAATCCTCACCCACCATTCCATCCGTTTTCCAGGTGGCCAGTTTGCCAACCATTTGACTGAATGCGCAGGAGATTGGGCAATGGTCGTGAAGTCCTTTTCGCCCAATATGCCCACATGCCACCATGCAATCCCCTTCACAAGAAGTGGAAAAGCATTACTTTTCCATATGAAAGGCAGCAGCCAAGCTCATTGAAGCATCAATGTTTGGTAGAAAATATTTCCCATAAAGTTTAAATTACTGTATTTTAGGTGCTACAAGAGCTTGGCTGAAGTAATTTCGAAAAGTGTTACTGCTTTGACATCTTTGGAATGCCTAGGAAATTTGGTGCAAATTCTATATTTCATGTAGATTGATTGTAAGGCTGAGAAGCTGAGACTTACAGAGAATGATTTACAACAATTGCAGTTTGTTGCAATTCAATTTTTCCCCTAAATAATATTGTTGAGAGATCTGGTGTCTCAATTATCCATCAATGCAGTATGGGCTGATGCTTTTTCACAGCACTCCAATTTGGAATTTGGAGCTAACCAGCTTTCTTTCTGTATACATCCTTTGGCGGGGTGGGGTGTTGATGGGTGGGTGGATACCCATTTCCAGAATATTCTGTAGAAAAGCTCATCTCAAATCTGAGGAGGTTGCTATCAAATGTAATCTATAACAAAAGGGAATCAAAATTATTTGGAGAGATGGAATACTCTAATTGAAATTCTTGCAGTTGGACAATTGCTTAACGTTCAGCTAGCACTATCATCACTTGGTAGAGGTTCTTACTGAGTACTCTGATTGGCTATTTAGAGGTTGTAACATTAAGTAATGTTACAGCATACCACCTGTGGAAACAGCCTATAATAGTGATTTAGAAAGGACTGGCAATCCTCCCTTAGGAAAGGTGCTCAAAGACTTTATCTGGGATTTAATGTGGGTATTGAAGGCTTCAATCTTCTTCTCCCGGGAGGCTTGATTGAATTCCAATCAGGCACTTACCTGGGCAGCATCGAGACTCCTGTCCAATGAAGCCCCTAGTAGGGTGGAATTCCCAACCCCGAGATCTAATCAGAGGCCGGCAGTTCTCCAGTACCAGCAGCAGCTTTGCCGGCACCAGTAGCCATTCCCAGTACTAATAAATAGGGTTTTCACCAGGGATCACTGATGGATCCCTGGAAAGAGGTGAGTGTAGATGGAGGTCACAGGGAGGCGGTCACCAACAGGATGGGGAGGAGGTTCAGAAGCCAGGGCAGTGGGGAGTTTCCTCCAGGTCGCTCCGACCCTTTCCCAATGTCGGGTCCCTCAATCAGCCAGCAAGTAAACCCAACCTGGATGGTTAGTCCCTCATCCACCACTGGTTGAATGTCAGCAGAGCAGGAATGCAGCCCTTAACTGACCCTTAAGTAGCCATTTAAGGTCTTCCATTGGCCTCTGGGTGGGAAGGCCGCCTGTAGGCATTCCCTCCCTGGACTTTATCGGAGGGAGGTGAGAGGGTGGAGGGAGCTCCACCCCATACCCGCCTGCCTAATTACATGGCGTCAACACCCCCAACCCCCAAGCTCACCCAGGGGTGGCAGGAGGTTGAGGGGAGTGTTGGTGACATTAAATTCCACCCATAGTATCAGGAGGTTAAAATATGGCACTATTAGAAGCTATGTTAGGCACTGCAGTCGGATAGTCCATTGGCTCTGTCGTGATGCATAGGCTTTTTCTGGCAGGGAATAGCATGTAGTCATCAAAAGCTTGGAGAGGTCTAAGGTTTTCAGCTCCATTGTGCAATATGACATTCAAAAATTGTGCTCAGAAATGGGCGATTGAACACAATGTCCTCCACCTTTTGGTGATCAAGAGCTGTCAAGATAACCTAAGAAGAAAAGAAAGTCTTACTTTTTTATTGTACCTTTCACACTCTCAGGATGTCCCAATACTTTGACTGTAAAACACATTGGGACATCTTGTTGTCGTGGTAGTATTGTTGAAGCATTGTTGTAATGTGAGGAACACCAGCAGCCAGTTGGTGCCCAGAAAGGCCGTCCAAACCGCTGGGTGATAATGAGCAGATAATCTGCTTCAGATGTTTGTTGAAGGCTAAATCTTGACTGGGACACCAGGAAGATCGCAGTTACTCTTCTCCAAGATACTGTCCACCTGAGAGGGCAGGCAGATAAATGGTTCATCCGAAACACAGCATCTCTGACAGTGCAGCACTCCCACAGTACTGCAGTGGAGTGTCACGCTAGATTTTATGCTCAATTCTCTAGAGTGGGACTTGAACCCACAATATTCCAAGTCAAAAACAAGGGTTCTGCCAACTGAGACTTAGTTGACAACTCCATTGCAGTTCACTGTCAGAGTATTATTCGAACATTTCTCAATGTTGTGACAATATTGAATGGCATGGCTTGGTAATTTATGGATTAATTTTCTTTGCTTTGTGCGTATGGAGCATGAATATGTATCGACTGCCCACAGCATGTCTTTCGGACAGCATAGAATGGTTTGAAGATTTAAACAACTTCCTTCATGTTGTTGGGTTATATTAGACTCTTTATAAATGGTTCTTACCATAATCGAGATAGCTATTAGCTCCAGTAAACATAGCTCGGCATTCATTGTGTCATTCTGTGGCTTAGCATTATTTAAAGAAAGCATTTTTAATCATTTCCTGTTCTCTTTAACAAAATTTAAGTAATCTGCCCTCCAAATAGTTGTTTGGTAGTGCAGAACTTGGTTGTTGCTGAAATAAGAGCCATTTTTTGTCAAAGCTTTTCGTCTTGCACTCATCAGGACAATTCACAAGAAAATACTAATGTCAGCAGAAACAACATATTTATACTGTATGAGAAGAGGGTGCTAATTGGTTGGCAAGTGCACTCTGATTGGTAGAGGCATTGCAATGGAGAATGCACCAGTTAATGGTGACTGACAGTTAACTGCCAAGCATCTTTTTGAAATTTAAACCAGTCAGCTTGACTCTGATTGGTCAAGGAATTGCCCTGAGGACTGAACCAGGGAATGGCTGTCACTTATTTTGCTTAGCTGAAACAGGCGTAATGTGTGTAGATGTTTTTTCTGTCTGCAAAGATAAGGGCCATATGTATTAATATATGCAGCTTCCAGTACATGCAAAAGTGCCACACTGTGAGCCCAACTGACAATCTTCAATTGGTTATCAGCATAATTCTTAGCACACTGAGGATTATTTAGTAAATATTGTCCAATCGCGGAATCAGGTCTAATGTTGGATACTGTGTTTTGAGTTTTACAAGCACAGGCTAGTTGGATATGGTCTTTACCTTGCCCATTGCGAACTGTAGTTGTGACGTGCTGTTTGATATGATCCACCAGCCTTTGGGGTGTACAGCCTACATACCTAGCATCACACAGGCACTGAAATTCATATACCACATTACTCATTTGTGTGATAGGCAGAACGTATTTTTGGTTTGACGACAGCATCCTGTTAGTGGTGAATACCACTTGTGTTGCTACTGCATAGTAGCAGCGTGAAACAGCTTCACCTGTTGTTCAAACTTTTGAAACACCTTACCCTTCCAGAGTAACCTGAGGTAGACTGGGCACTTTAACCTTCCCCCCCCACCCGCACAATCTGAGGTAGATTGGGCATTTTAATCTGCCCCCCTCCACACTTCATTTGCTATAGTTACCTCTCTTGTTTCACCTAAATCTCAAATGTGTTATCTTCACTCTTTCCCCTATTGCATCCTCACTGTGTTCAAATCAACGCTTATTTCAGTGCCTTCTACTCCACTCTCACCCTCTCCCGGAAATCTCAGGTGAAGGAATACACTATCCTCCTTTTCAGGGCAGAGTTCCCTTCATATTCCTCTTCAACCCTGGCTGATTGTCCAGGCTCAGAGTTCATCACACGTACAGCAAAGCCCAGGCTCACCATCTGACAGGAGGAGGGCGAAGAGTCTGTGACCTTGTGGTGGAAATGCTGTTAAAACATCAGTAGAAGGTGCCATCAAAAAAGATAAAACCCCTCCTCCCACACCTCCCAGATAATCGAACCATCTATGCTGCTGAAGGCTGCCAGCAGGTTCATGTCGAGGGCACAATGGAATGAGGGGATGCCAGAGGCAGAAGTAGCTCTGGAGGCCTACTGCCACCTTGGTCATCGGTTGAACTGGCGATAGAGCATCATCTGTTGGCGACTCAGTTCTAGACCCACCCACTATTTGCCATTTGCAAGCATTGGGCAGGCAAGTGGTGGACTGGTGGAGCAGAAATTAGCCAGGTTGTATTTATCCTACATTTTGTGGACAGGGCACAGTTGGGAATTTTCCACTAAGATAAAAGCAAAAAACTGCGGATGCTGGAAATCCAAAGCGAAAACAAAAGTACCTGGAAAAACTCAGCAGGTCTGACAGCATCTGCGGAGAGGAACACAGTTAACATTTCGAGTCCGTATGACTCTTAAACAGAACTAAGGAAAAATAGGAAAGAGGTGAAATATAAGCTGGTTTAAGGGGGGTTGGGACAGGTAGAGCTGGATGGAGGGCCAGTGATAGGTGGAGATAACCAAAAGATGTCATAGACAAAAGGTCAAAGAGGTGTTGAAGCTGATGATATTATCTAAGGAATGTGATAATAAAGGTACAAATAGCCCTAGTGGGGGTGGGGTGGGGGGAAGGGATCGAAATAGGCTAAAAGGCAGAGATCAAACAATGGATGGAAATACATTAAAAAATAATGGAAATAGGTGGGAAAAGAAAAATCTACATAAATTATTGGAAAAAAGGGGGATCGGAAAGGGGGTGGGGATGGAGGAGAGAATTCATGATCTAAAATTGTTGAACTCAATATTCTGTCCGGAAGGCTGTAAAGTGCCTAGTCGGAAGATGAGGTGCTAATCCTCCAGTTTGAGTTGAGCTTCACTGGAACAATGCAGCAGGTGAAAGACGGACATGTGGGCATGAGAGCAGGGTGGTGTGTTGAAATGGCAAGCGACAGGGAGGTCTGGGTCATGCTTGCGGACAGACCGAAGGTGTTCTGCAAAGCGGTCACCCAGTCTGCGTTTGGTCTCTCCAATGTAGAGGAAACCGCATTGGGAGCAGCGAATGCAGTAGACTAAATTGAGGGAAATGCAAGTGAAATGCTGCTTCACTTGAAAGGAGTGTTTGGGCCTTTGGACGGTGAGGAGAGGGGAAGTGAAGGGGCAGGTGTTGCACCTTCTGCGGTTGCATGGGAAGGTGCCATGGGAGGGGGTTGAGGTGTAGGGGGTGATGGAGGAGTGGACCAGGGTTTCCCGGAGGGAACGATTCCTGTGGAATGCCGCCAGGGGGGTGAAGGGGAGATGTGTTTGGTGGTGACATCATACTGGAGTTGGCGGAAATGGCGGAGGATGGTCCTTTGAATGTGAAGGCTGGTGGGGTGATAAGTGAGGACAAGGGGGACCCTATCATGGTTCTGGGAGGGAGAGGAAGGTGTGAGGGCGGATGTGTTGGAGATGGGTAGGACACTGTTGAGGGCCCTGTCAACCACTGTGGGTGGAAAACATCGGTCAAGGACGAAGGAAGACATGTCAGAGGAACTGTTTTTGAAAGTGGCATCATCAGAACAGATGCGACGGAGGCGAAGGAACTGAGAGAATGGGATGGAGTCCTTACAGGAAGCAGGGTGTGAGGAGCTGTAGTCGAGGTAGCTGTGGGAGTCGGTAGGCTTGTAATGGATATTGGTGGACGATCTATCACCAGAAATTGAGACAGAGAGGTCAAGGAAGGGAAGGGAAGTGTCAGAGATGGACCATGTGAAAATGACGGAGGGGTGGAATTTGGAAGCAAAATTAATAAATTTTTCCAGGTCCAGATGAGAGCATGAAGCAGCACCGAAGTAATCATCGATGTACCGGAGAAAGAGTTGTGGGAGGGGGCCAAAGTAGGACTGGAACAAGGAATTCAAATTGCAAGCACTGATTTTTTTCAGCTGGAGGCATTTTCTTAAACAGCAGGAGATTTCAATGACTTGACAGCTTGAGAGTACCACTGGCCTCTTTTACTATTTACACAAATTCATGTCTACCCTTAGCCATCCCAAAGATGTACCTGACCTCTCCATAAGAGTGCTTACTCTCCAATTAACTCCAGAAGGTTTAGACCTTTTCCTCAAAAGTCATGTTTTGGAAACCCTGATAAAGAAAATTTCTTCTGATTGAAAGCAGCTGCTCTTTAAAATGTTCTCCTCCTTTTGTGAACTGCGGATGTGTAAAATATCTCTCACACCCATTCCCCCCCCTACCCTCCCCACAACACCTCCCCAGTGGAAATGATGGGTGCCAAGAGTGAGACTTCCGGATTCCGGGATCCAGCGCCATTTTGACTAAGGCACGAACGCCTTCTGGCCAGTGAAAATTCAGGCCCGAATTGAAAAATGAAGTTAACCTTGTTCTTGGCCTGGTTTAATTGACTGGAACAAACTTAAATCATAGTCGAGACATGGCTATAATTTCTTTTGATACGAAATGAATATTGTTACAAATATGAGGTTTATAAGATTATTTTGGGACAGTGGGCTGTATTTTATTTGCAGCCCCCCCCCACAACCGGGTGTGTTTTTGGCAGCATGGCATGTGCCCACCCCAGCACCTTCCCACCCAACCCTGAGCTCACCACCAAAATGCAGGGGTGGGTCGGGGGGTGGGGGGGCGAGGAGAGGGGGGGGTGCATGGGGGGTGTGGGCTGGGTGGGTGCTGAAATCAGCAGCCAGCTCGCCATATTTAAATAGATAACCAAGTGTCAGTTCGGCTTGTTACCAAGCCAATTGACCCTGATAATACGTTGTCCATGCCATGAAAAGTTTGGCAGACAGGCGGGAGTGGGCAGCCCGATTTAAAAAAAAATGTTTTCAAAGGGTGGAAAGGAATGGGGGATCTTCTATCTTCGGGCGCTGCCCTTTGCCAATTGGGGGGTGATCTCCTGAAGATAGAACCCGCCCTTTTCTTCCTACCTGCCTGCAGCCTTAAACCTACCCGGCCCCTCTCCGTGACCTGCCCAAACCCTCCCTGCCCAAGATCCCTAGCGTAGCTGTTTCCGGGGGTCCATTGGGCCTTCTTCTTCCTCCTCTTGCAGTCCTAGCAGTGCCAACTAACACACTCTTGACACTGCTGGGTCTGATGGAGGGGTCGGCAGCTCCCTAGGACTGGAATTCTTCCCCAGTGAAGTCTCATTTGGCCATTGTTAGCCCACCCGCAGCGCGTTATAGCCGTGGGGTGGGCCAATGTGGAGCGGGTCGGCTTCACGTCATCTTTGCTTCCAGGGGGATGAGCTTTCCACCCCCTCATAATAGTCAGCCCTGTGTCTTTAAATTTAGAGTAAATGAAGGAGGCCATGTGACCTGTTTTGCAGCCTTCCTGACAGTAAGTCTTGGTGGATGGATTGTTACAGAGTGAAGGAAGATTCAGACTGTTTTACTGGGAGGAAGGTGCAAGGTATTTATGCTTGGACACAATGGCTGCAGTCCATGAGTATACCATGAGTAGACCCTGAGTCTTCCAAAGCCCTAGAAAGGTGTATTAGCAAGCATTGGCTTTGCAACTTGTTTATTTACTTCCAAGATGAAAGGGAATTGGAATCAAAGATAATTAATTAGCATGTCTACTTAGCTAATGTGTTTCCTAATACCATGGGGAAGAGGGTAGAGGAAGCCATTTTTAAGATTAGGTTGCAGGCTTCCCTATAAACCCATGAATATCACAGATAGACAGGTAGCAGTTTGCAGTTTTGACTTGTGTAGTCTGTAGCCATCTGAGAGGTGGACAGCAAAATATAGGAGAACTTTGCCTGTACCTGAAGAAGAGAAAATGTTTCTCTATTGTTCACCATGCAGAACATGAGTGGGAGCTCACGCTTTGGCTGAAGATTGAGCTCATGAGGATTTAGAGGGGACTGGAAGATTTGCCTAGCTTAGAGCTAGAGGGGGCAATCTATAATGCAACCCTCACAGTGAAAGTCAGTGCTGGGATGAGTAATTACCAGACTGGGAAAGTAAAAAGAAAGAAACCATTGGAAGCTGGGGGCAAGTGTGAGCTGCTTGCTATAAGAATGGTAATTCCATGATATGAGAGAAGTAAAAAAAGAACCATTTAATTCTGTAGTTTGAATTATAAGTTGCCTACAAAACTAAAATAGTGTTTAGTCAATAGTGTTTTTTTTAGTCGTTTTTTACAATAAAAGTTTTAAAATGTGAAATGTTGATGTGTCCTTCTTTCAGTTGTTAAGTTCAAATTTTTCTTTAAAAGTTACTGGTCTCCATGGAGATGGTAACAATATTAATTGCAGTCACTGACTTATCATAAAATTTATTATTTGGCTTGATACAGCCTGGGCCTTTGCTCGGCATATTAAATTAGCTTCTATTACAGTAATCTGGTCATCAGTAATAGAGAGAGAAACAACAGTCCTGTGTTATCTGGACTTAATGCATCTCCAGTACACAGTCTCCTCTAAGTGATATTGTGGTTATAGTAACGACAGTAACTTGTAATCATATAGCACCTTTAATGTTGGTAAATGTCCCAAGAGATTACAGAGGGGCATAGTCAGGCAACAATTGATGTTGACCCTAAGAAGATATTGGGATGGCTGAGTAAAAGCTTGCTCCAAGGAGCTGATTTTCAGGAACATGTTAAAGAAAGAGAAGGGGGTGGAAAAGCAGAGAAGTGTGAAGAGGGAATTGCAGACATTAGAGTCTAGATGGTTAAAGGCATGGCCATCAGTGAGGGGAAGGAGGCTGGGGTGGACAAGAGGACTGAGTCGGTGGACCACAGGGTTCCTGGAGAGTTGTAGAGCTGGGAGAGTTTCTAAAGATATGGAGGAGTGAGGCAATGGAGGGATTTGAACAGAAGGATGATAATTTTAAAGTTGAGGCACTGATTAACTCAGAGATAGTGTAGGCCAGCGAGCACAAGGGTGATTAGTGAATGGGATTTGGTGCGAGTTAGGATATGGGAGCACATTTTTGGATGAACTGATATTTATAGATGGTAAAAAAAAATGTGTGTATGGCGCTGGAATAGCTAAGTCTGAAGGTGACAAAGAAACGGATGAGTTTTCCAGCAGAGGTAATGATCCTGTGTCAATGGACAATATGGAGGTGGAAATAGGCAGTCATTACAATGGAGAGAACAATGAAGCTGGAAGCTCACTTTAGGGTTACGTAGGATACCAGCTTTGTGAGCAGTGGGTTTAGTTGTGACAATGACCAGGAACAGGAATGGAATCGATGGTTAATTGAATAGAGTTTGTGGCAGTCAGAAAGAAAGAAGGAAGGAAAGGCATTGATATAGCTCCTTTCACAACTTTAAGACATCTGAAAGCACTTCGGAGCCAATGAAGCACTTTTGAAATGTAATCGCAGTTGTCATCTAAGAAACACAGCAGCCAAGTTGTGCACAGAAAACTCACACAAACAGCAATGAAACAATGGCCAGATAATGCCTACACGATCTTTATTGTGGGATAAATGGCGGGTCAAGAAGGGGTCCTCAGCCCCACTTCAAAATAATGCCATAGGATCTGAGAGGGAAGATGGGGTCTTGGTTTAATCTCTCATCTCAAAGATAGCACCTCTGACAGTGTAGCATTTCCTCAGTGTTGCACTGGGGAGTCAGTCTAAATCTTGTACTCAACTCCGTGGAATGGGAATTGGTCCTACAGCGTTCTGATCAGAGATAAGAGTGAACTGAGCCATGGCTGGCACCTAAGGTAACGCGCAGTTAAGTGAATAAATGCATTTTGGATTTAGTGTTCTCAGTAAGTCAAAAAGCCTCGGAGAGAAACCGAGACCTGCAGTGCAGGGCACCACCAGGGTTGGAAAGGCAAGCTGATGGGATAAGTGAATGCAATGACTGAAAGTATAGTCCAAGCATGATCAATAGCAGCGCTCAAAAGAAAATTGGGTAAATACCTGAAAGGGAGAATTTTGCAGGGCTACCGAGAAAGAACAGGGGATTAAGATGAATTAGATAGCTTTTTCAAAGAGCCAGTACTGACACGATGGACTGAATGGCTTCATGCTGGGCAGTAAATTCTGCATGGTTAGCGATCACCAAGCTTGATTACAGGATGAAGGAATGACTAAAGGAAGTGAGGGGACAGGAGGAATTCTACAGTTCTGAGTTCCTGGGAGACAAGAAGTTAGATTTGGAGAAAGTGTGGTTTGTATTGCTTTCAACAGACTGAGGATACATTGAGAAGGAAGAGCAAATGACATCAAACACTCATGGCTTTAAAGAAATGGCATTCCCCCCACTTTTTTTCACCTGTTCTATCAATTTCCCTACCTTACAGTGATTGAGCGAAAGCTCTCACTTTAAGGCAGTAACACAGATAATAGAGTGATCAATCTCTTTCTATTGGCCTGTCTTCTCATCTCTTTACCTCCCTGCATTAAAAAACTTCCAGGAGCTTCATCTGATTTGCTACTGGGACTGTGTAAATCACTCTCTCTAGATCTCCCTCTCATTCTATACTTCAGTGTCTCCCTGGACCTAGTCTGCTAAAAAGACAAAACAAACTAACCACCATTGAAACACCACAAATGATTGAGGAGGTAAGGACAATATTGCATTCGCTGCTCACAATGAAATCCCCTCTAACACTGGGGAAACCAAAGACAGATTGGGTGACTTGCATTCAGTCCGCAAGCGTGACCCGGGCCTTCCTGCTGACTGTTGTTTTAATTCTCCATCCCATTTCCACTTGGACCCTCCTGTCCTTGACCTCCTGCAGGATTCCAGTGAGGCTCAATGCAATCTCGAGAAACAACACCACGTCTTTTGATTGGGCACTTTACAGTTTCTTCAACTCAATATTGAATGCAACAACTTCAGATCATAACCTCTGTCCCCATGTGTTTTGGTCAGTAACCATTGGTAATGATTCTGTCCTGTTTACCTCAATGTCTCTCCTTACACCTGTTTATCTCAATGCCTCTCCCTTTTATCTCAATGTCTCTCCTTCCCTCTCTTTATCTGACTTCTAACTTCTAATCTAACTTCTGTTTTTATATCTTATTGCCTCAGCTTCCCATTGTTTATGGAAAAAAAACATGATCAATCCTTTCAAAACCCTGGGTGGATGCAAGTGAGGTTACCAATCGAGGTTAGTGTCTTGTGGGCAAACATCGTCACGACTGGAAGGCAACAGCATCTTGTATTCCAATCATTATATAAAAGCAAAGGACACAATACAGCCCTTGACATTAATGACTATTTGACGCTGTCTATTTTCTTGCCGTGCTTTCCAGCATTTTCCAGACAAATCAGTTAAATGAAGCAATGTGCTTATGCATTTCACTCTTGTTCTAATTTTCTAATCCTCTAATAGCCTAGCTCTTATTGTTACCAATGATTGATGGCATGTTTGAGAATTATTCATTAAAAAAAGACCACTTTGAGTGATAAAGCCGAATCTGTATCTTCACAAACTGCATTGGGTTATGAAAGTTACTGCGGCCCATTAAAGTGCACTCACTTGTCACGGAGTTTGATTAATGGCTTTTTTACACCAATTGAATATCCATTAATGTTAATTACAGAGACAGCAGTCAGCGTGATGGCACTGCTTGAAATAAGAGTCATATTAGCAGCACAACTAAACGTCCTTAACACTTCGCAGTCAAAGGGCAAACGAGCCCTCGAAAGAATTGGATAATGAGCTATGATTATCTACGACCAGATAGGAGAAGTGAAAGAATATCTGATATTATAAAGGAACTGAAGGTTGTACAGATAAAGATAGACAGAACCGGGAAGGAAAAAACAGTTCGGACCAGTATTCTTATTTCCCAATTTTTGCTGTTTATTTTCCTTCTGGGAAATAAAAGATAAATACACTGGATGCTGGAAATCTGAATAAAAGCAGAAAATGCTGGAAAAAAACTCAGCAATTTTGGCAGCATGTGCAGAGAGAGAAACAGAGTTAATGTTTCAAATAGAATATGACCCTTCTTCATCTTCAGGACTTCGAACTTTTCTCTTTCTGTTCAGTTCCGAAGAAGTCATATTGGACTCGAAATGATAACTCTGTTTCTCTCTCCAAAGATGCTGCCAGACCTGTTGAGCTTTTCCAGCTGTAGTAATTGAAGGTATAGCCTTTCCTACTGCCTGTCGGGTGTCACGTGATTGTTCTTGGAGGCCCCAACCAATGAGACCTAAGCATGGGTAATCTTTTGCGGGGGGAGAAGGGGGGGCTTTCTTGTCGAGGACCTGGTTCAAGCATGTAGCTATGTAGCTTCTGAAAAGCTCTCTGTAATAGCTATCTGTTTCTTATTGAAACCTGTCCGGTACATCAAGTCATTACATTTGGTGGCAAGGGTAAAATTGCTCCGACGCTGCATCTCGCCTTGTTAACGTGAGTACATCGAATCTTAACAAAGAAAAAGGCTACTCACCAGTCACGCCGTTTACTCGCAGAAGTCAACATCAATTTGGAGTGCACCCTGGAAACATCCCTTGCTATGGAAAGTGCTGTGAGAGACTCACAGGCTTTACAACACATACAGCATGGCATGGCTTTTCATGTGGGGCAGGAACCTACCATCAAGTGTGGTGCAAAATCCAGAGACACAGCAGTGATGCAAGAGGCAATGTCCGCTGTTAGAAAAATGGAAAGGCCTAGCAGCAACATTTCAGCAGCGACTCTAAGGTTAATCTGTTATAGATGTGGGGGTGACCATGTACCGGACACCTGCAGATTCAAGGAGGCAGAATGCCATTACTGCCATAAGAAAGGTCACGTAATAAAGCAACGCAGGGCAAAATCGAAACAGTCCATTAAGCAGCAAACCAACATGACTGAACTGAATAATAGAACAGAACCTGAAGCTGCCGATACCAACATCTGTTCCCTGTATAATGTCACCGCTGTATAAACCTAACCAATTGCTGTCACAGTCCAAGTTAATGGGAAGCCACTAATGAGGGAGGTAGATACAGGAGCCCCAACCACAGTGGTGGGAGAGCACACATTCAAATACCTTAATGAAGGTACCCAGCCACTGAATCTGGAGCAGACAACCGCTAAATTGAAGACTTAATCGCTAGAGTACCTGTGTCCTATAGGTAACAGACAGCCCAGCTTCTAGTGATCATAATGACAGGTGAAGGACCTAGTCTTCTGGGCCGAGACTGTTTACAAAAAAATCAAGCTTAACTGGTTTGAAATATTTCATTTGAGAAAAGGAGAAGTTCCTGAACTGCTAAGGGAATACAACAGTGTATTTCGTGATGAATTAGGGAAGTTAAAAGTCTTGCAAGCAAAAATAAATGCGGATCTTCAGGCGATACCACATTTCTTTAAGTCAGACCTGTGCCTTATGCGTTGAAGGATAAGGGGAATGCAGAACTGTACCAGTTAGAAAAGCTGAGTACCATCCAACCTGTCCATTTCTCGGAATGGGCAGCACCCATAATTCCAGTGGTGAAATCTGACCAAACTATACACATTTGTGGGGACTATAAATTGACCGTGAGCAGCCAAACTAGATAAATATCCTATCCCGAGGATAGACAACTTGCACGCAAAGCTAGTTGGAGGCAAATCCTAAACAAAGCTGGACATGAGCCATGCGTACCAACAGTTAGAGCTGGACAGCTTGTCTTGAGAGTATGTAACCATCAACATGCACAAGGGTCTTTATCAACATACTCGCCTACCCTTTGCAGTATCGTCTGCATGTGCAATCTTCCAAAGGACAATGGAGAGTCTTTCGCAAGGACTTCCCCGATTAGTAGTTTACCTTTATGCACCATCCTAGCTTGCATATTGCAGATGGGGACACACTCAGTCTCTCCCATTATCAAATAGCATTGTACATGCTCCAACGCCACAAGACGTTGCGCTTGTACTGAATTTATTGGATTCTTCGCCTGTGTGTGTGAAGAAAATAAGAAATTGGACGAACAGAGATCCAATTTTGTCGAAGATCCAAGATCTTGTATTGCAAGGATGGTGAAATTCGCCAGTGTCTGAAGAGATGAGACCATTCCATGCCTGAAAAACAGTGTTAAATTGTCAAGGTGGAATCTTGTTATGGGGATCAAGAGTTGTCGTCCCTTCGCAAGGAAGAGAACTGCTCTTGACAGAGCTTCACAGTGCACATCCAGGTATATCGAATGCTTGCACGAAGCTATGTCTGGTGGCCAGGCATAGACAGTGACATTGAAAGCATGGTCAAGCACTGTCTCCACTTTCAGCAACAACAGAAGTTGCCTGTTTCAGCTCCACCACATCCGTGGGAGTGGATTGGTCGACCTTGGGTTAGACTACGTTTGATTATGTAGGACCATTCTTAGGGACCATGTTTTTATTGATCATTGATGCACGTTCTAAATGGTTGGATGTGGATGAAGTCAGATCACCGACATCGAGCACAACTATTGAAAAGCTGTGTCAATGTTTTAGTATACATGGCCTACCGGAAGTCACAGTTGCGGATAATGGTACAGCCTTCACTAGTACGGAATTTCAGAGATTCATGATGTTAATAGGAATCAGACATATTAAAAAAACACCATATCATCCCTCATCAAATGGTTTAGCTCAAAGAGCTGTGCAAACTTTCAAATCTGGAATGAAGAGGTTATCAGAATATACTCTAAAAACTCAACTCCCCCGCTTTCATCTCAATCATTGTAAAACGCCTCATTCAACTATGGATTCAACGCCATCCGAATTATTGATGAAATGCTGCCTACAAACAAGGTTAAGTCTGGAGTTTACAAACTTTGAGGGGACAATGGAGAAGAATCAGAATAATCAAAAATTGGATCACAATATTCATAGCAAATCTCAAAGATTTACTGTAGGGGACACAGTTTTCATGCGGAATTCTGGAAGTGGACCTTGTTGCGTTCCTGGTACAATTGTCTCAGAAATTGGTCCCTTGTCCTCCCAGGTGGAAGTGGGAGGCCAAATTATTTGAAAACACGTGGAATATAGAGACATTTCACCTGTGATTAACATTTAACCATTAATTCCTGAGGTGACAGGTCAACCTAGAATAGACATGCCCAATGTCCCTGTAGAGTTGCCAAACCCTGAACTGCAACTTTCTACTGATGTTTCTGGTGCTGCAGTTCCTGATCATGTCGATCCGGTGGAAGAACCTCAAGTGGCAGAGTTGGCCGCTCTAAGCGAATAGGAAAAACACCTCAGAGACTTAATCTTTAACCACCTATATATATAATATATACTATATATTGGGATAGTCAAATGTTTTCTGTAATAGAAACTAAAGAAAAAACTAAAGGGGGAGGAAATATAGTAATTGAAGGTATAGCCTTTCCTACTGCCTATCAGGGGGTCACATGATTGTCTTTGGAGGCTCCGACCAATTACCCCTAATTATGGGTAATCCGGGGTTGGGGCTTTCTTGTCAAGGATCTGGTTCAAGCATGTAGCTTCTAAAAAGTGCTCTGTAATAAAGTTATCTATTTCAAGTAGAAACCTGTCCAGAACATCAAGTCATTACACCAGCATTTTCTGTTTTTATGTTAAAAATAGGCAGGGCTGTTCAAATACTCAGTAGTGCAGGATGGCCTGTTGGGTACTCTAGGATTATTATTGGTTGAATCCAATTCTGCTACTGCTGATGGCCCACAGTCCCTCTTGGATGTTCTGTCCACAAAAAGCAGGGCAAATCCAAACTGGCCAATAACTGCCCCATTGGCATCCTCTTGATCATCAGCAAAGTGATGGAAGGTGTCATCGACAGTGCTATCAAGTGGCACTTACTCAGCAATAACCGGTTCACTGATGCTAAGTTTGGGTTCCACCAGAGTCACTCAGCTCCTGACCCCCATGAGAAGTGATCTCATTGAAACATACAAGATTCTGAAAGGGTTTGATAGGGTGGACATTGAAACGCTGTTTCTGCTCACTGGGGAATCTAAAGCACAGGGGCACAGCCTCAGGATAAGAAGACGATCATTTAGGGCTGAGATGAGGGGAAATTGCTCCTTTCAAAGGATTGTGAATCTTTGGAATTCTCTACCCAGGGGGGTTGTGGGTGCTCCTTTGTAGAATATGTTTGAGACTGGGATAGATAGACTTTTGGTTTGTCGGGGAATCAAGGGTTATGGGGTTTTGGGCAGGAAAAGGGAGTTGAAGTCCAAGGTCAGCCATGATCATGCTGAATGGTAGAGATAGATCAACTGGTAATACAGTCCACTCCTGCTCCTATTCCTGTGTTCATGTAATCTCATTCCAGCCTTGGTCCAAACATGAACAAAAGAGCTGAAGTCAAGAGGTGAGGTGCAATTCACTGCCCTTGACATCAAGTCAGTATTTGACCGAGTGTGGCACCATGGAGCCCTAGCAAAATTGGAGCCAATAGGAATCAGGGGGAAAACTCTCCACTGGTTGGAGTCATACCTTGTACAAAGGAAGATAGTCGTGGTTGTTGGAGGTCAATCATCTCAGTCCCTGGACATCGCTGCAGGAGTTCCTCAGGATAGTGCACTAGGCCCAACCATCTTCAGCTGCTTCATAAATGACTTTCCTTCCATCATAAGGTCAGAAGTGGGGATGTTCGTTGATGATTGCACAATGTTCAACACCATTTGCAACTCCTCAGATACTGAAGAAGACCATGTCCATGTGCAGCAAGACCTGGACAATACTCAATCTTGGGTTGATAAGTGGCAATTAACATTTGTGCCATGCAAGTGCCAGGCAATGACCACCTCCAACAAGAAAGAATTTAACCACTTCTACAACAGCATTACCATCGCTGAATCCCCCACGATCAACATCCTGGGGGTTACCATTGACCAGAAACTGAACTGGACTAACCATATAAATGCTGTGGCCAGAAGAGAAGTTCAGAGGCTGAGAATTCCATGGTGAGTCACTCACCTCCTGACTCCCCAAAGCCTGTCAACCATCAACAAGGCACAAATCAGGAGTGTGATGGAATACTCCCCACTTGTCTGAATGAGTGCAGCTCCAACAATACTCAAGAAGCTCAACACCATCCAGGACAAAGCAGCTCACATAACTGGCACCCCATCCACCACCTTCAACATTCACTCCCTCCACCATTGACGCACATTGGCAGCAGTGTGTACCATCGATGAGATGTGTTGTACCAACTCACCAAGGTTCTTTCAAAAGCACAGTCTACCACCCATTCTCCATTCTACATGTTGATTGTGGAATCTTTGAGTCATTATGGCAAAGAAGGAGGCTATTCGGCCCATTAAATCCATGCTGATCTCCTGCCCCTGATTATATCGTTCTCCTGTTACACTCCTTATTATTTCACCCTCCGGCTCTAACATTTAACTAGATTTTTCAATGAGCTGGGATTACTCACTTTCGCTATCTGCTCAACCTCAACAACCTCCTTTCTCTGTCATTGTCAGTTCATGTCCTTTTTGCCTTGTCTACATGTTTACTGATTAACGGACGGTAATCACATCCCATGGATATTTTAATGCAATGAAGATGTCACTACAAGGACACCACACAATCTCCATTTTAAGTTTACTGCACATGTATCGTATGTCTCATATCGCCAACAACAACTTGTATTTGTAACACACATTTAACATACGGAAATGTCACAGGCGCATTATTAAACAAAAGACGACACCGAGCCACTTAAGGAGATATTCGGTCAGGTGACCAGAAGCTTGATCAAAGAGGTAGGCATTATGGAGTGTCTATAGAAGGCGTGTGAGGTAGAGAGGCGGAGAGGTGTAGGGAGGGAATTCCAGAGCTTAGGGCCTAGGCGACTGAACCACTTTAAAGATTGCAGGCAGCTCACAAAGGATGAGGAGGGACAGTTTATCTTAATCATAGGATGTCCTTTGTGGCTTTGATTAGAATAAATGGAATGAAAAGGCAACCACTCAACACGAAAGACATAAGAATCTGAGAACATAAAAAAATAAAAGCAGGAGTGAATGATATGGCCACTTTAGTCCACCCCACCACTCAATAAGATCATGGTTGAACTTCGCATCAACTCAATTTTCCTGCCATATCCCTCTATTCCCCCGTTCTCTATGTGCCCAAAAATGTCGTTGATCTCAGCCATGAATATCCTCAATGTCTCAGTATTCGCAGCTCTCTTGGGTAGAGAATTCCAATGATTCACAACCCTCTTGTCTCTGCATCTCTGTCCAAAACAGCTATCCGTTTATCCTGAGGCTATGACCCCCTAATTCTCAGCTCTCTAGACAGGGGAAACAACCCGTCTACCCTGTCAAACTCTCCCCAGTATCTTCCATGTTTCAATAAGATCATCCCTTGTTCTTCTAAACTCCAGAGAATATAGGCGCAACCTGTTCAATCTCTCCTCAAACTGGAAACATGATGCACGGCCAAACATTTAACCTCAATTCAATTCATTTTCTGAGGGACACTGAAGTAACTGTAGGCAAAACTATTGAGTTAATGGAAAACACTGTGAAATGTTTCTTTGATGCCTATAGGAGAAAAATTAAAAAAAAACTCTGGGACATTAATCAAAAGAAAATAATCCAAGACTACTCAACCTTGAAACGATGCAGTCCACCAATAATTTATTTTATTCTTTCATGGGACGTGGGCATCGCTGGCTAGGCCAGCATTATTGCCCTGTGAAGGGACAGCAATATTGTTCCAAGTCAGGACGGTGTGTGGCTTGGAGGGGAATGTGCAGGTGGTGGTGTCCCCATACCTCTGCAAGTTGTATGGTCAGAGGGTGGGGGTTGGTCAGTGATCAATTGGGGTGGTCAGGTGGTCAGTGGGGACTTTAGGTGGTCAGTAGGGGGAGTTGGGTGGTCAGTGGTGGTGGCCGGTGGGGAGATGGGGAGGGAGGTTGGCATTGCCGGGGTAGTTTGGGGGTGGGCGGTGAGTCGGGAGGGTGGGGTGTAATCGGGGGTAGGGAGGGCAGTCAGGGATGTTGGGATTGTAGTCAGGGAGGTGGAGGGGATAGTTGGGGGTGCGGGGCTGTAGTCCTGTGGGGGTCAGGGCGGAATGGGAAGAGTCCTGTTGGGTGTTGCGGGGTAGTCGGGGGAGTGGGGGGTGTTGGGGGGAGGGTAGTTGGGGGGTTGGTGGGATGGTAGTGGGAGGAGGCTAGTCAGGGGGGTTCTATGGAGTCTTGGGCGGGTAATTGGGAAGTGAGGAGTTGTCGGGGGGGAGTCCATAGAGGGCTGGGAGTGGGGGGTGTGGTGGGGTGGGGAGGTGGGAGGAGTCTCGTGGGGGGGTCAGAGTAGGTCAGTACTATAGTTATCCAGAAGCTAGAAGTGGTTTTAATGCTTCTAACTTTTTGTGAGTGACCATTACTGTAACCCAGTCGGATCCATCCGATGTTTGCAATTTAAATCAAAGTTTCAAATGGTTCCCAGCGCAAGGCAATTTTCCAACCGAGGTCTGAACTTCAGCAATCCTTATGCCCGGGGGGTTGGGAGTGTGGAATCCCTCAGCACATCTTTGGGTACCCCTCAGGTATGACACCCTGGAACTCAGGAGTTATGAACCATAAATGCAAATTCTTTCTTTCCAATTGGGAACTCAAACAGCATGATACAGGTCAGGTAGACTGAACCTTAATAGGAACAAAGAAATTTGTGATAACCATTGAGGCAGCAATGAAAATCATTTAAAAATTGCAGGGGGTCGGCTGTTGATGGAAAGGGTAATGGGACTGGAAAGGAAATAATCACATATCACATGGAATTAAATACAGGGTAGAAGGTAGACAGTGGTGCGTTTTGGTACACTGGGGGCAATTCACATATGTTAGCCATCAAGTTCCTCCGTGGCTTGTGGTAACTCTTTCGAGTTATCAACAGATCGCATGTAACTCTTTTGAGTACATTCACAGTTCTTGGTTTCTGGAAGTGGGACATGAACCCACAACCTTCTGATTCAAAGGCGAGGGTGCTATGAACTGAGCCACAGCTGACACCTCCCTGGCTTGTGGTAGTGGATCTACTTGTGAAGCAAACCTGTTCCATTGATGGCCAGGACCCACCTGATAGAGGTTTCAGCTGAGCCTGTAAATAGGCAAGCAGGCTGAACCAGATGGAAATAAAAACAGAAAGCACTGGGAAAACACAATAGGTCTGGCAGCGTCAGTGGAAAGAAAAATAGAGTTAGCGTTTCGAGTCAAATGTGACTCTTCTTCAGAACTGCTCTGAACTGTTTCAAAGGAGAGTCATTTGGCACTCAAAGAAATGAACTCTGCTTCTCTCTCCACAGATGCTGCCAGGCCTGCTGAGTATTTCCAGCATTTCCTGTTTTTTATTTCTGATTTCGAGCATCACAGCCTTTTGCTTTTATTAACTAGAGGGATACTCACTTAGATACCCAAATGGGAGGACTGCACTTGCTGTGGGGACTTTGATTTACAATTATCAGGTAGAAATATGGATTGCCCCACCCAAATAAAAAATCCTAAGAAAAATTTCCTCTTCAGATCCGTGGTGTCACAGGGAGCAGGAGTGCTCCATCTCAGCTGATAGCAGAAAAAAAACTCTGGGAGGAATTTGGCTCCCTCCCCTTGTGCCATTTCCATTCAGCCTGGGAGTGGTTATTTCGGACATAGATTGAGGGATGTGTTCAGATTTTTAAAATTATAACGTCTGACCCAAACCTATCTGTTTTGGATGCTAAAATTTATCCCTTGGGGTTTGCCACAGGTTAACACAAGAATGAGGACACACTCTATGAGTGATAAAAAGGATATGTGGGAATCATCAAACCTTACAGCAGAGAAAGAGACTATTTGGCCCATCGTGCTTGTGACAGTTTTTTCAAAAGATCTGTCCCCTGTGTCCCCAATGCAGTTTCTCCGTAGCCCTGCATTTTTTTTCGTTTCCAAGTATTCACCCAGATTCCTTTTGAAAGTTACCATTGAATCTGCTTCTACCATTTCTTCAGGCAGTGATTTCTAGATCCAAGCAACTGGCTGCGTTAAAAAAAAAATTCTCCCCATCTCCCCTCTGGTGCTTTTGCCAATTACTTTAAATTGGTGTCGTCTGGTTAATGACCCTCCTGTCGGTGGAAACAGGTTTCATAGGAACTAGGAGAGCTCTTACGGTGAGAAACTTCAATCAACTGTGATGTCCTAATGAGAATATTCATTAAGGGCACAGGACAAATCCTCAAACATTCACCTTAACACCATGTAAAGGAACCATGAGGATTTTAACACCCGGTCTCTGCCTAGGAGATTGTGACACCTAAATGTGGCCTGTCTTATGTCAACCAATCTGAACTATTTTATAACAACCATTCAGATTAAATTAGCATCTGCACTGACGACCTCCCATCAAGATCTGCATGAACAAACGTTTATGCAATTTAGCAACATTTAAACATAAGTATTGAATATGCAAATAGTTAGTTGATAGGATTAATCGATGAATTCTACAATAAAAACATGCATTTGCCTTTAATGTAGTTAAACGCCCTGAGGATCTTCACAGAATCATTCTCAAATACAATTTTACACCGGATCACATAAGAAAATAAAGGGACCGGGTTTTAAGGAATATCTGAAAGGGGATAGTGAGATGGAGAGGCAGAGGGGTTAGGGAGGGAGCTCCAGAGTTTAGGATCTAGCCAGGTGCTAATAACAAACATTATGAAGGCAGTCCCATTGTGTAAAGTACTTGCTGATTATAATTGAGATCAGTGTCTGAAATTGAGATAAATTGGTGAGATTAATTTAATACGAAACACCTTAGATAATTCACAGGTTAACACTAGATAGTCAATCTCTGGAACAGATCAATGCTCTGGTGTAGTATGAGGGGTTAATGTTGAGTTTTTATAATAATATAAAGGCATCAAATCACTCGTAAAGGATTCTGCAAGCATATTGTGAGTTCATTTATTGAGACTAGGCACATGGGAACATTTATGCAGAGGCATAAAGCGTGAAGACATCAGAACTGCAGAGATGTGTGTGTGTGTGCTCTGCTGAAAAGCAAAAGTGAAACTAAAACTGGATTGCATGGCACACTTCCTTTCTAATGATGTCAAGCTCCTATCCCTTAAAGATATATTACAACATTTAACAGATGGGATATGCTAATGAATGTTATAGATGATGATCTACCACTAACAGTATCACAGTACAATGGTATCTTTACAGTGCAGAAGGAGGCCATTCATCCCATCAAGTCTGCACTGGTTCTCTGAAAGGGCATTCCACCTAGTCCC
Source organism: Cetorhinus maximus (assembly GCF_964194155.1). Lineage (NCBI taxonomy): Eukaryota > Metazoa > Chordata > Chondrichthyes > Lamniformes > Cetorhinidae > Cetorhinus > Cetorhinus maximus. Next base: position 153,402,811 of record NC_135883.1, on the reverse strand, counting down.
ACTCCCCTGCCTTATCCCTGTAACCTTGCATATTCTCTCTTTGCAGGTAGCAATCCAATTCTCTGTTCAATACCTCGATCAAACCTCTATCCACCACCCTTTCAGGATATTTTTTCCAGACTCCAACCACTCTCTGGGTGAAAAATGTCTTCCTCACATCACATTTACTCCTTTTGCTAATTATTTTGAATCTGTGCCCTCTAGTTCTTGATGTTCTCTATTGAGTGGGAACAGTTTCTCATTATTTACCCTGCCCATACCCCTCAGGATCTTGAATACCTCTATCAAGTCTCCTCTCAGTCTTTTCTCCGAGGAAAACAGTCTCAAACTCTCCAATCTATCCTCATAGCTACAGTTCTTCACCCCGGAAATCATTCTTGTGAACCTCCTCTACTCTCTCCAATGCCTTCACATCCTTTCTCAGGTACGGCGCCCAGAACTGGATGCACTACTCCAGATGAGGCTTAATTAGTTCACTTATGTGAGTTCAGCATATTTTTCCTTCCAAAATGAGTTATCACTTATCTGCATTGAGCTTCACCTGCCACTTGTCTACCCAATCCACCAGCATGTCTATGTCCTTTTGAAGTTCAAGACCATCCCCATCATAGTTGACAACATTTCCAATCTTCATTTCATCTGCAAATTTTGAAATCATGCCCTGCACACTACTAGGTCATTAATATATATCAGGAAGAGCAAGGGTCCGAACACTGACCCCTGAGGAACTCCACTACACATCTTCCTCCTTTCTGAAAAACAATCATTTATCACTACTCTATGTTTCCTGTCACCCAGCCAATTTCTTATCCAAGCACTTACTTTGTCTTTTATTCCATAACCCAGAATTTTGCTCACAAGTCCGTTGTGTGGCACTGGATCAAATGCCTTTTGAAAATCCAGGGACACCACATCAACAGCATTTCTGTTATCAACCTTCCCTGTCACCTCCCCAAAAATCTCCAGCAAGTGAGCTTGATGAACCCAGGCTGGCTTTCCTTAATTATCCTGCACTTGTCTAAGTGATTACTGATTTTATTCTGTACTTTAGTTTTGATAAGTTTCCCTGCCACTAAGGTCAAACTGACTGGCCTGTAATTGACAGCTTTATCCTTGCACCCCTTTTTGAACAAGGGTGTAACATTCGCAATTCTCCAGTCCTCTGGCATCTCCTCATGTCTAAGGAAGACTGGAAAATTATCACTACTGCCTTTTCAATTTCCACTCTCACTTCCCTCGGTACCCTGAGATGCATCTCATCTGGTCTTGGTACCGTATCTATTTTAAGGAGAGTTGGCCTTTCCCACACCTGTTCCTCTCGATTGTAAGTTCTCCTTGTGTACCAGTTACCTCCTCTCTCACCTCGGCCTGGGCAGCATCTTCTTCCCTTGTAGAGTCAGATGCAAAGCACTCATTCAGCACTCCGCTATTTCTCCAGTCTCCACATGCAAGTTTCCTTTTTTACCCCTAATTGGCCCTACTCTTTCTTTTACTTTTATTATTTACATGCTTATAGAAGACCTTGGCATACCCTTTTACGTTCGCTGCCAGCCTCTTTTCATGATCTCTCCTTGCTTTTCTTATTAGTTTCTTCATTTACCCTCTTGTCTTTCTAAATTCAGCCTGATTTTCCAGCGTATTTTCTACCTGACTTTAATCGTACGCGCACTTCTTCCTTTTCATCTTTACCTCAATCTCTCTTGTCATCCAGGGCACTCTGGATTTATTTGTCCTCCCTGACATTGCCTGCAATACCTTTTCTTTGAAGATGGCCCATTGTTCAGCCACCATCTTTTCTGCCAACATTTGCTTCCAACTCAAGCAGATGCATTCTCATTCCATCGAAGCTGGGTTTCCCCCAATTAATTACCCCTGCTCTGGATTGTTCTCTGTCTTTTTCCATGATTAACCTAAACCTTATGATACAATGATCACTATCCCCTAGAGGCTCTCCAACTGATATTTGATCCACTTGAGGCAACTCATTCCACAGAACCAGGTCCAAAAGTGCCTGTCCTCTCATTGGGCGAGAAACATACTGCTGTAGAAAATTATCTTGAACATTCCAGGAACTCTCACCCCTCTTGTCCTTTTGTACTATTCCTATCCCAGTCTATATTTGGATAATTGAAGTCGCCCATTATGATTACTCAATGATTCTTGCACCTCTCTGCAATTTCTTTGCAAGTTTGTTTCTCCTCATCCCTTCCAATAGTTGTTAGTCTATATACTGCACCATTTAAAAAAATTCATTCATGGGATGTGGACTTCGCTGGCTGGGTCAGCATTTATTGCCCATCCTTAGTTGCACTTGAGAAGGTGATGGTGAACTGTCTTCTTGAACTGCTGCAGTCCATGTGGTATAGGTACACCCACAGTGCTGTTAGGAAGGGAGTTCCAGGATTTTGACCCAGCGATAGTGAAGGAACAGCAATATAATTCCAAGTCAGGATGGGGAGTGACTTGAAGGGGAACTTCCAGGTGGCGGTGTTCCCATCTATCTACTGCTCTTGACCTTTCAGATGGTATTGGTCATGGGTTTGGTAGGTACTGTCTAAGGAGCCTTGGTGAATTCCCACAGTGCATCTTGTAGATGGTACACACTGCTGCCACTGTGTGTCGGTGGTGGAGGGAGTGAATGTTTGTGGATGTGGTGCCAATGAAGCGGGCTGGTTTGTTGTCAAGCTTCTTGAGTGTTGTGGGAGCTGCACTCATTCAGGCAAGTGGGGAGTATTCCATCACACTCCTGACTTGTGCCTTGTAGACAGCAGACAGTCTTTGGGGAGTCAGTAGGTGAGGATTCCTAGCCTCTGACCTGCTCTTGTAGCCATAGTATTTATATGGCTCATCCAGTTCAGTTTCTGGTCAATGGTCAATGTTATTGCACCTTTTCCATTCCTTACCTCTAAGCCAGAAAGATTCCATCCTTGACCCTTCTGGAACATCCTTTTTCTCCGGTACCATAATGCCATCTTTAATCAATATTGCCACTCCCCCGCCCAAGTTTCTTCCTTTCCTGTCTCTCTTAAACACTTTGTACACAGGAATATTTAACGCCCAGTCCTGCCCTTCTTTGAGCCAGGTGTCTCTTATAGCAATAATATCATAATTCCATTTGTCAACCTGTGCCTGCAGTTCATCAACGTCATTAACCAGACTCCGTGCATTCACATACATGCACATTAGCTCTGCTTTGGACTTTTTTACTTTCCCCCTTATTCTTACCCCATCTAATGCTTACTGTTGCTTACTCAAATTCTCAAATTCTATCAAACTCTCCAAGTATTCTATCTACCTTGATGCTACTGCCTGATATATCCTCATTATCAGTTGATACTTCGCTACTTCCTACAGCCAGTTTTTCTCCTCCCCACTCTGAATTTGCCCTCAGGTTCCCATCCCCCTGCCAATCTGGTTTAATCCCTCCCCAGCAGCACTAGTAAACCTCCCCACGAGGACACTAGTCCCAGTCCTGTTAAGGTGTAACCCATCCTTCTTTACAGGTTCCACCTGTCCCAGAACCTGACCCAATGCCTCAGAAATCTAAAGCCCTCCCTCCTACTCCATTTCTTCAGCCATGTGTTGAACTGCTCAATCTTCCTATTCTTATGCTCTCTAGCATGAGGCACTGGGAGTAATCCTGAGATTACTGCTCTTGAGGTCCTGCATTTTAATTCCCTTCTTAACTCCCTAAAACCTGCTTTCAGGGCCTCACCCTTTTCCTACCTATATCGTTGGTCGCAATGTGGACTACTATCTGTTCACCCTCCCCCAAAAGATTGTCCTGCAGCAGCTCTGTTACATCCTTGACCCTGGCACCAGGGAGGCAACACAACATCATGGAGCCACGTCTCCGGCCATAGAAACACGTGTCTGCACCCCTAACTATGGGATTCCCTACTAATATAGCATTTCCACTCTTCCTCCTCCCCTCCTGTGCAACTGAGCTACCTGTGGTGCCACTTGTCATTCATGCATTGGAATCACGCCAAAGAGCTACGTGCCTACTTTGTAACCTGTTTAGAAGTGTTAAGTAGACACCAGAGCATGTCTGCAGTCTAAGAACCAAGTCCCATTCCTTGAGTCCAAGACAGAAGTGCTCAAACCCAGAAATGGCAACAATTCAGAACAGCTAGTAATGTTTCCAGAATCTATAGGGTCTTGTCCTTATGAGCTGGCATGGATGAACTGGCTGCCTCACCTTCTGAGAGATCGGATTGTTGAACCTCCATTTGTAGAGATATTATTCCATCCTCCTGAATCCCCTGCTCCTGCGTAACTTCACCTTTCATGAAACTGGTTGTATCCTGACAAGTTGCATTGTCAGTGTCGGGGAAGTGCTGAGGGGAGTGTCCCAGGTTTTTGTGTTGTTTCTAACTAACATAAATGGCTTGGATTCAAAAGCTCAATGCAACCTATTCAAATTTCCAAATAACCAGGCCAGTCAGCCTAACATCTGTTGTTGGGAAAATGCTAGAGTCCATTATAAAGGAAGAGATAGCAGGACATTTAGAAAAGCTTGACCCAATCAAACAGAGTCAACATGGTTTTATGAAAGGGAAATCATGTTTGACAAATTTGCTGGAGCCCTTTGAGGATATAACAAGCAGCGTTGGTAAAGGGAAACTGGTAGATGTAGTGTATTTGGATTTCCAAAAGGCGTTCAGTAAGGTGCCACATAAAGGTTATTGCACAAGATAGGACCACGGTATTGGGGGTAATATATTAGCATGGATTGAGGATTAGTTAACACACATAAGACAGAGAATTGGGATTAATGGGTCTTCTTCAGGTGGAAAAACATAACTAGTGGAATGCCACAAGGATCAATCCTAATGCCTCAATTATTTACTATCTACATTAATGACTTGGAGGAGGGGCAGAGTATAATGTATCCAAATTTGCTGATGATACAAAAATAGGTGGGAGCATGTTGTAATGAGGAGATAAGGAATTTGCAAGGGGATATAGACAGGTTGAGTGATGGGTAAAAGCTTGGCAGATGGAGCTTAATGTAGGAAAATATAAGGTAGGAAAAATCAAAAGGCAGACTATTATTTAAATGAAGAGAGACTCAAAAAAAGTGCAGCACAAAGGGATCTGGGTGTTCTTGTGCATGAAACACAAAATGTTAGTATGCAGGTGCAGCAAGTGATTAAGAAGGCAAATGGAATTTTGGCCTGTATTGCTAGGGGGCTGGAATTTAAAAATGGGGAAGTCTTGTTACAACTGTACAGGGTGTTGGTGAGGCTGCACCTGAAATACTGTGTACAGTTTTGGCCTCCGTATTTAAGAAAGTATTTATTGGCATTGGAGGCAGTTCAAAAGAGATTTACTAGGCTGATTCCTGGGATGAAGGGGTTGACTTATTAAGAATGGTTAAACAGGTTAGACCTTTATTCATTAGAGTTTAGAAGAATGAGGGGTGATATTATTGAAACGTACAAGATTCTGAGGGGGCTTGGCAAGGCAGATGTTGATAAGATGTTTCCACTAGTGGGGGAATCTTGAACTAGGGGACATAGTTACAGAATAAGGAGACACTCATTTAAAACTGAGATGCAAAGGAATTTCTTCTCTCAGAGGGTAGTGAATGTTTGGAATTCTCTACCCCAGAGAGTTGTGGAGGCTAGATCACTGAAAGTATTTAAAGAGGAGGTAGATAGATTTTTGAAATACCAGGGAGTTGGGGGCTATGAGGAGTTGGCATGAAAGGGGAATTGAGGCCTGGGGCAGATCAGCCATGATTTTATTGAATTGTGGGGCAGGCTTGAGGGGCTAAATGGCCTACTCCTGCTCCTATTTCTTATGTTCTTACATTCATATGTTCCATGACTTTAGTGATGATGGAGAATAGATTGATTGGGAAGTAATTGGCCGGGTTGGTTTTGTCCTGCTTTTTGTTGAGGACGCACTGGGGCAATTTTCCACATAGCCGGATAGATGCAGTGTTGTAGCTGTACTGGAACAGCTTGGCTAAGGGCGTGGCAAGTTCTGTAGCACAAATCTTCAGAACTATTGCCGGAATATTGTCAGGGCCCATAGCCTTTGCAGCATCCAGTGCCTTCAGCCGTTTCTTGATATCACGTGGAGTGAATTAAATTGGCAGAAGATTGGCATCTGTGATGCTGTGAACCTCAGGAAGAGGCCGAGATGGATCATCCACTCGACACTTCTGGCTGAAGATTGTTGCAAATGCTTCAGACTTACCTTTTGCACTGATGTTTTCTTATGTTCTTATGTTCTAATACCAGACTCGGTGGTGTTGTGGAATCAGGGGTTTTTAGCTCATAAATTGCAGAATGAACCATACTAAATATTGGAGATGGAATTTAATTGAGACAAATGTAACATATTGCAGATCAGTTATTATCTGGTTATTATCTTGTTATTGTTTCATTGCTATTTTGCTATTCACAAATTGTCTGTGGCATTTCCCATATTAGAACAGTAACTTTACTGTACCAAAGTTCTTAATTTGCTGGGAAGTGCTTTAGCGTGTCCTGTGTAAAGGAAAGATTATTTTTACTCTAATATTACTGTGGCATACTTCAAAGCAGCCTTATGGGGACTGTGTGTATGTATGTTTGTGTGTGTCTAGTTTAATTAAACTGCAGACAGTCGGATTGCAAGGTATGAATCATCAAAAGGGGTTAGGTGTAAAACAGTCACTTGAAATGGAGACACGTAAGCTAGAATGAAGTCTCAACAGATGCAGTGTGAATTAATTTGTATTTTTAGATCAGTTGAGAGGTTGTTTGATTGTCAAAGGGACATGATAAGATGTTTACAACTGGCAAGATAAATAAGGCAAAGTTACTATGTTTATTTTTCCCAAAAGTGCTGGCCATAATGACGACATAAAAGATTTTTATATTCTGGGAAAAGTAACTTCCAAGGACAGGTTGAAACAATAGGATTTACTGATCAAAAGGGAGGAAACTTATTTAAAGAAAGATGGAAAGCCGTGTGTGGTGTGGCCTTGTTGAGATCTTGCCGAGTGCACTGTGTGAAACAAACCTGTAGGAAAAGCCTCTAGCCACCATAGAACCATAGAAAAGTTACAGCACAGAAGGAGGCCATTTGTCCCATCTTGTCCATGCCAGCCCGAGAACACCCAGGTGCCCTTTCTAATCCTACCTTCCTGCACCCGGCCTATAGCCCTGCAGCTTACAGCACGTTAGGTGCTAATCCAGGCACTTTTTAAAAGAGTTTAAAGTTTCTGCCTCTACCACCAACTTGGGCAGCGAATTCCAGACACCCACTACCCTCTGCGTAAAAAAGTTCTTCCTCATGTCCCCCCTACACCTTCTGCCACTTATCTTGAATCTATGTCCCCTGGTTCTAGAATTCTCTATCAAGGGAAACAATTCCCCCTGGAGAAGTTTGCTGTTCCAGTAACCAGGTTTTGTTAAAAGCCTTTGGGGTTCCATTGCTGAGTGAGAGGGGGAAAGAAGCTGTGAAATACCTCCCTTGTAGCAACAATGGGCGCTTGTGGTAATATTGCTGGGTGTTTTATAGATTAAGAATCTATTTGGACTGTTGCCTGAAAGGGGTGTGCAGCTGGGTGTTTAGTTAAGTAAAAGTCTGTGAGAAATACTTTAAAACTAAATGGGCAGGATTTTGAGGTCATTGGGCGAGCATGGTGGGCGGGCCTGGGAGCTGCAGGGAAACGGTCTGCCACCCGCAATTGGCCTCCAACCGCGATTTCACGCCGGTGGGCCGATTAAGGCCTGCCCAGTGTGAAACACGGCTCATTACTGGTTGGGAAGGGCTGAGCCTGGGTGGGTGCCTGTTGGCTGCTGGGTTTTAAAGCGGGCTAGGCAGTCCCTGGAAGGCTGCTATGGAAGGATGCCTGTTCTGTGTCTTCAACATTCAAGTTATGGAGTTGAGTGCGGCAGGAGACACCAGGCGGGAGGTCAGGTCGGGTGGGCACATGGCCCCCCACTTCAGACGAGTGCCTCGTTGTCCTGCTGGAGGAGATGGCTGCCAGGAGGGACACTTTTGTCCCCAGAGGTGGAAGGAGGAGGCCACCACACCTCACCAAGAAGGCATGGAAGGAGGTGGCTGGGCTGGTGAGCAGCCATGATGTCGTGTGGCGCGCATGCGTACAATGCCGGATGTGCTTCAATGACCTGCTGCGCTCAGGAAGGGTGAGTACTGTGTTGGCATGGGTCAGTGTGCAGAAGGGGTCAGTGTGCAGAAGTGTTAAGGTATGCCCCCCCCCCCCACCCCCACAACCCCCGTGGAGCTCAGGGGTGTTAGAGTCTGAGTGCCAACTATCAATGACACTGGAGCTGGCCAAGGGGGTGAGCCCTGGCTGCTTGGACTGAGTGCCTTGTGGCTCGAGGGCCATGACTCAGATGTGCCCTGTGAGGTGTTCCTCAGCTGGGGTTGGCCAGGCTGCATTAGAGCTGCAGGTAGAGATTGGACTCATCAATGCCCCTCTGTCCTTTCAGGAGACGATGAGCTATAACCAGGCAGGGACGTCACATACAGGCAGAGGCCCACCCTATCTGCTGCTGTTCAGCAAGTTCGAGCAGGATGCCCCCGAGCTGGAGGGCCGGCACGCTCCCCGTGCAATCGGGCGTGGAGAGGCGGGGATGCCAGTTGAAGGTAAGAGCTCAGTGCACAGAGGTGAGAGTTTCAGATTGTGCAACATTTCTAGTGTATCTCTTCATTGATGGGAGCCGCGAACCTGGAGTCTCCGTTCATATTGTGAGATGATGGCACCATGATGCAGATCTCCATTGTCTCACCAGGGTAACCGGCATGCAGAGTGACAGTGTTTTTAGGCTTTGACTAATGACATGTCCTTGTTTTCCCCTTTAGCTTCTCCAGCATGCAATTGCTCTGTGGACCCCGAAGAGCCACCCCTGATGCCGGAGGACCACCGAGCTCCTGTTGCTCCTGCGTCACACCCGCTCTCCGAACCAGGCACCAGCGCAGATACCAGCGCACCGGTGGGCATCAGATCGGCAGCTAGAATGTTGGTGCACATTGGTGAGGGTACTTCACACTTGGCTTGAGGTGCAGGTGGAGGCAGAGAGGCAGGGTGCTGGCAGTCGGAGGAATGCTGGAGACCTGGATGATGCTCAGTTGAAGGAAGATGATGAGCCTCCGGAGTCATCCATTAGGTGACATACGCTGGATGTCCAGCGAGATGTCCGGGGGGAATCTGGTGGAGATCCATGAGAGTTTGTCTGCCATGGTCTCCATTGTGCAGGAGTCCATGCGGAGCGTGAGCACTGCATTGAACCTCATGGCCGAGTGCACTGCCTCCTCTATTGAGAGAGTGGCGACTCTCATGGAGGGGCATCTCCAGGGACAGAATGAGGGGTTCCTGGGGTTGTGCTTGGACCTGTAAGTCCTGACACAGGCGCTGGCCACTTCAGGTGGTCAGTGCCAGTGTGGGAGATGGATGAGGCACCCAGTATCCCAGCTAGGTGCCTGTTCATCAATGTTGAGCAGGGAGGTCCTGAGTGACCTCTTGTTGGCACACAAGCTGCTTGTCGTCTCTGCGGGCTCCTCTCAGGGCATCTGGATGACAGCAGCAGCTCCTCCGCCCCTCCTCCAGTGACAGTCACATCTGATGAGGCTGTGGCGACCTGGGAAGGTGCCTGCCCTGGCACTGGCCGCACCCTCCCAGGCGGGGCCAGCACAGGCTCCACTGGCCAGAGGACAACCGCCAAGGTCATCAAGGCCAACAGGACAGCAGAGTCAGCAGGCTTTCTCCAATGCTGCTGCCAGCGAGGCGGGGTGGGGGCACCTGGATGTAGCATTTGGAAATGTAGGTTAACGGTACCCTGAGCTCCAGAGAGACAGTTCACGGGTGATTTTCTGTTCATTTATGTTTGGTTTATCTTTACTGGTCAAGGAATGAAGGCCAGAGAAGATTATGAACATGTTTTTGATTTGTCAAAATGAGATTAGTTTTGTTTTTGTTGTATTGGCCTTGAGTATGCTTCACCTTTTTTGTTTTTCTGGTGCAGGGTGCGCCAGTATGTAATGCTGGAAGTGAGTGACTCTAAACTTTATTGCACAGGCACTGAGTGTTCTTTGGGTTCAAATGAAAGGGACCTTTCAGACATCTGGGATGGAGGCAACACCCCGGGCATGAGGTGGAAGCAGATCTTTGGCAGCCTAGCTGAAGGAGCATTGGATCAAGGTGTCTCTGGTGTCCCTGCCTCCCTGCAGGTTACCGATGTCTGGCTCCACGCCCTCAGTGTTCTCCTCACTGTGCTCCTCTTCTGACTCACTACTGGGCTCATCATCTGTGGCCTCTGCAGCTGCATCAAGATCCCCTTCCCCCAGTGGGTCCCCCCCTTGCCAGTGCCAGGTTGTAGAGTGCACAACCACTATCAGTAACACCCGCTCTGGGAGGTATTATAGTGCACCCCCTGAACGATTCAGGCATCAGAAGTGCATCTTCAGAAGACTTGTGGTCCTCGCTACCAGCTCCCTTGTGGGGGAATGACTCCTATTATAAGGCTGCTCTGCATCTGTTCTTGGGAGAGGTGCATAAGCCATCTTTTGAGTGGATAGTCCTTGTCACCCAGCAGCCTTCCATCCGGTCGGGCTGGAGCACTGAAGAGCATCGGCACCTGGGAGTGTCTCAGGATATAAGCGTCATGGGATCTGCCAGGGTACCTTGAGCAGACTTGCAGAACCTGCATCCTGTGGTCACAAACAATCTGCATGTTCATGGAGTGTAACCCCTTCCCATTGACGAAGGCACCCGGCTGACCTGCTGGTGCCTTGATAGCCACATGTGTGCAGTCAATGGCACCCTGGACACAGGGCAGCCCAGCAATTGCTGCAAAGCCTCTGACTCGCTCTGTATCCGCCTGAACAGATCTTCTGTCACCAGCTTGACGCAACTGTGGACAACTGATTGGGACACTTCACAAAGGTATGACACTGAGCCCTGGAAAGAGCTGGTGGCATAGAAGTTGAGGGCCGCTGTGACCTTCAGAGCCACTGGCATGGGGTGTCCACCCACACAGTCGGAGCTGATCTCAGGCCCAATCATCTGACAAATAGGGGTCAATGTCCGCCTTGAGCAGCAGAGCCTCCTTCGGCATTGCACCTCAGACATATTGAGGTAGCTGCATTGCCGCTTGTAAATCCTGGCAGCAGGATAATGGCATCTTCTGAAGCCCCTTCTGCCTTGGACTTCCTGTTGGCCCTGCACCCCTTGTGCCTGCACCTCTCCTCCCACAGGCCGCTCCCCTGGAGGCTGCATTGGGACACCTGGCCTCCTCTCCCTTCTGCCCCTCTCTTCCCCCTCAGAGGAGGTGCCCCCAGCGGAGACCACAATCCCCATTACCAGGGTAACAGAAGACTGTCTGATACCTGGAAGGGTCCACACGGTCTGAATCCTCCGGGGCTTTAGAGACACCAAGGAGTTCTGAAATGAAGCCTAGAAATGCTGAGAATGAAGCTCAGAACGGAGATGAAGCTGCCAAGTACCAATAAGTCACCAGCAGCAAACTGTGTAACAAACTCCCCACTACTGACGCTGGCAATGCTGCTCACGCCTTTTATCCCGCCCGTGGATGAGGTTTTTGAAAATGTCGGCTGACCATCTGCCTATTTTTCCTATGTGACGAGCGCGAAACTGCACGGGCAATGAAAAAGCGCCATCAGTTAGCTTTTTAATGGCCTTAAGTGGCCTCCTAATTAATGGCGGGCGTGGCTCCGGCACCTGCTCGCGCCCACTGACTGAAATATCGGGCGAGTACGCGGTGACATCGGGATGTTCACCGGAAGTCATCGCGTGCTTTTTTTATGCCTGGTTGGGTTGGGCGCCTGCCCGCCTGCGGGATGTAAAATTCTGCCCAATGTAACCATGTAACTGTAATCTTGTGTGTTTAAGTTTACTTTTCTTTTGTTAATAAATGTTTTAATTTACTCTTTAAAATCTCTAAAGATGGCAGTGGGCTCATTACATCTGACTTCAGTGCACAAACCTTCTCGTAATAATGGGGTAGCGTTTCCCTTTGGGATTTGGCCAGCCTGGCAAATACTGCCTGCCACATAATAACAAAATTGGGGGCTCTTTGTGGGATTTAAAAAATTCCTTGATTGGCTTGGAGTTGGTGAATTTTAAGGCTACGAATACGAGAAGAACATTGAACATTGGAGTTGGTGTTGAGGGATTTTAAAGTGGTTAGATTGCAAATATGTCTTTAACAATTGCTAAGGCTTTTCCAGGAGTGGAAGATATAACATTGATTGATTGATTTACAAAAAAGTAACTGAGGCTCTGTTAACAGAATTGGCAGATAAGTTGCATTTAGGATTAACCTCAGGGACAAAGAAAGCAGACGTAATTGAAGTAATACCACAGTATTTGAAATTGGAAGGGATACTAGAGGGACCACGTTCTCCAAAGGGAATTGGCCAAGATTCGGTTGCAAATGAAAAAAGTTGAATTGGAGGCGTAAGAGAGAGAAAATGAAAGACAATGGGTATTTCAAAGGGAGTGAGCAGAAAGGCAAGAGAGAGAAAGAAAACAGGTAAGGGAATTGGAACTGGAGAAATTAGCAATGGAGAAAGAGAAAAAGAGAGGGAAGGGGAATACCAGCTTAAAAGGCTAGAAGTTAACAAAAGGGACCTCAGATGCTGAGAAAGGTTCTGATGGTGAAACAACCACTTTCAACCCAGTGGGGAGATACTTAAATTTGTTCCGAAATTTGAGGGAAGGGATGTAGAGGTGTCCTTTATTTCATTTGAAAAGATAGTTAAGCAAATTAAATTGCCACAAGAAATCCGGACATTGCTTTTACAGTCTAGGTTGCCAGGTAGAGCTCATGAGGTATATGCATCGTTGTCAGATGAAGTATCTGTGGATTATGATGTGGTATAAAGGCTATTCTGAGGGCAAATGAGATGGTTTCTGAGGTGTACAGGCAGAAATTTTGGAATGTAAAGAAATAGCCTGGACAGACTTGTATTGAGTTTGAGAGAGTAAAACAAAAGTAATTTTGATCAGTGGATACAGGCAATAAAGGTAGAGACAACATATGCAGCTCTTAGAGAAGTAATCATTGTGGAAGAATTTAAAGATTCACTTTGTTAAGTAGTTCGAACTCATGTGGAAGGATAGAGGGTTAAAACAGCTAGGCAAGCAGCAGAGATAGCTGATGATTATGAGCTAGTCCATAGACCAAAAACATTTTTCCTTCACCCTTTTATATCCGAAAAGGATAGGAAGTGGGAAGAGAAGGGGCAGCTGGAAATTTTCAGGAAGTTTCTCCTCAGACAAAAAAGGAAGGTGCTGAGGGTAGAAGTGACACTCGAAAACTTAAATGTTTCCATTGTATAAGGTTGGGCACATGAAGTCAATGTGTTGAGGGTTACAGGGAAAACCTATTGCTGTAACTGGAATGCAGAAAAGTTCAAGAAATAAGAGTACTGTGGGTTCTGAGATACAGAAGCAAGAAACGCCAGTGATTTGTGTACAGGTGAAGCAGAAAGGATCAATGGTAGGTAAAGAAGTGGGAATGTGTTCACAATTTACCCAAGGGAGTTCTGAAGGGCAGGTTACAGAAATGTTTAAAGATTTTGAATGCAAAGGGAAAGTCTTTCCATGTGCATAGGGTGGAACAGGCAACGGTATTAAAATTTTAAGAGACACTGGGGCTAGAATGTTATGGGATAGTGATATCTGTTGTCCAGAGAGGGTATTCAGGCAAGAGTGGTAACAAGTGGAATTCATGGAGATTCTAAACCTATTCCATTGTGGAAGGTAAATTTAAAAAATAAGTTGTAAAGAGGTGAGGTAATTGTTGAGGTAGTGGAAAAATTGCCCATTGCTGGGGTTCAATTTATTCTAGGTAATGATATAGCTGGGTCACAGATGTTGGTGATGCACACAGTAGTCGAGCAGCCTGTGGAGGTGCATTCAACGGAGATGTTGCAGAAGTAGCATGCTGGATTTTGTCCAGATTGTGTAGTAATGAGATCACAAACTCACAGGTTGAAGCAGGGAGAGGAAGAATTTAAAAGACAGGGGAAGGATGTTGACATCCAGTCAACTGGATCAGCCTTTGAAAAAAATGTTCAGGAAGGGAATGTTGAAGAGAGTGAAGCGAAAGTGTTTAGCCCAGTGATATTGGTAGAGTTACAGTGGGAAGATCCACCGAAAGAAGCAGTTATATCAGGTAGCTTATTTGGAAACAGAGGCAGAATGTATTCCAGAATGTTATTACATTAAAGGTAATGTGTTAATGAGGAAATGGAGACCATCTCATATTCCAGCAAGTGGTCGGTAGTACATCAAATAATAATCCCATCCGGACACATAGAAACATAGAAATATAGAAGAAGGAGTAGGGCATTGAGCCCTTTGAGTCTCCTCCACCATTCAATATGAGCATGGCGGATCCTCTATCTCAATGCCATACGCCTGCTCTCTCTCTCTCTCTCTCATAACCCTTGATGCCTTTAGAGTCCAGAAATCTATCTATTTTCTTCTTTAATATATTCAGTGACTTGGCCTCCACAGCCCTCTGCGGAAGAAAATTCCACAGGTTCACTATTCTCTGAGTGAAGAAGTTTCTCCTCATCTCAGTCCTAAATGGCCTATCCCATATCCTGAGACTGTGACCCCTTGATTTAGATCCCCCAACCAGAGGAAACATCACCCCTGCATCCAGTCTGTCCAGCCCTGTCAGGATTTTATACGTTTCAATGAGATCCCCTCTCATTTTTCTAAACTCCAGTGAATATAGGCCTAGTCGGCCCAACATCTCCTCATACGACTATCCTGCCATCCCAGGAATCAGTCTGGTGAACAGTCACTGCACTCCCTCTATGGCAAGTATATCCTTTCTTAGGTAAGGAGACCAAAACTGCACACAATACTCCAGGTGTGGTCTCACCAAGGCCCTGTATAGCCGCAGTAAGACATCCTTGCTCCTGTACTCAAGTCCTCTCACGATGAAGGCCAACATACCATTTACCTTCTTAACTGCTTGCTGCACCTGCATGCTTGCTTTCAATGATTGGTGTACAAGGACCCCCAGGTCCCTTTGTACATCAGCATTTCCCAATTTATCACCATTTAAATAATACTCTGCCATTTTGTTTTTCCAACCGAAGTGGATAACTTCATACTTATCCACGTTATACTGCATCTGCCATGCATTTGCCCACTCACTCAACCTGTCTAAATCATCTTAAAGCCTCTTAACACCCTCCTCATCGTTCACATTCCCACCAAGTTTTGTGTTGTCAGCAAACTTGGAAATATTTTGTTCCCTCATCCAAATCATTGATATATATTATGACTAGCTGGGGCCCAAGCACTGATCCCTGTGGTACCCCATTAGTCACTGCCTGCCTCTCCGAGAAAGACCCATTCATTCCTACTGTTTCCTGCCTGCTAAACAATTCTCAATCCATGCCAATATATTACCCCATATCCCATGTGCCTTAATTTTACACACTAACCTCTTATGTGGGACTTTATCAAAAGCTTTCTGAAAATCCAAATATGCCACCTCCACTGGTTCTCCCTTACCTATTCTGCTAGTTACACACTCAAAAGCTCCAGTAGGTTTGTCAAAGATGATTTCCCTTTCATAAATCCATGTTGACTTTGCCTAATCCTGTTCATATTTTCTAAGTGTCCTGTTATCACATCCTTTACAATAGACTCTAGCATTTTCCTTACCATTGATGTTAGACTAACTGGTCTGTAATTTCCTGTTTTCTCACTCCCTCCTTTTTTAAATAGTGGGGTTACATTTGTTCCCCTCCAATCTGCCAGGACTGTTCCAGAATCTACAGAATTTTGAAAGGTGACAACGAACACATCCACTGTTTCCATGACCACCTCCTATAGCGCCTTGGAATGTAGATAATCAGGCCCCGGGGATTTATTGCCTTTCAGTCCCATTAATTTCCCCAGCACTGTTTTTTTGGTAATACTAATTTCCTTCATTTCCTCCTTTTCACTAGGCCCTTGATTCTCTAATATTTCTGGGAAGTGATTTATGTCTTCCTCCATGAAGACAGAACTAAAATAGTTGTTTAATTGCTCTGCCATATTCTTGTTTTCTATTGTAAATTTTCCTGTTTCAGGCTGGAAGGGACCTACATTTGTCTTCACCAATCTTTTTCTTCTTACATACTTATAGAAGCTTTTACAGTCCTCTTTTATGTTCCTTGCAAGTTTACTCTCATACTCTATTTTTCCCCTTTTAATCAATCTCTTGGTCCTCCTTTGTTGAATTCCAAACTGCTCCCAATCCTCAGGCTTGCTACTTTTTCTAGCAACTTTATATGACTCCTCTTTGTATTTAATACTATTCTTAATTTTTTTTGTTATCCATGGTTGGGCCACTTTTCCTGTTGTGTTTTTGCACCAGAAAGGAATATATAACTGTTGCAATGTAAACATTTGTTCCTTAAATATTAGCCTATCACTAATGAGGTTCCCCAATCTATATTAGCCAAGTTACGCCTCATACCTTCGTAGTTTCCTTTGTTTAAATTTAGGACCCTAGCTTCATAATGGACAATTTCACTTTCCACCCTAATGAAGAATTCTATCATGTTATGGTTACTGTTCACTAAAGGACAACAAGATTATTAATTAACCCCTTCTCATTGCATAAAACCAAATCTAGGATAGCCTGTTTCCTAATTGGTTCCTCGACGCACTGGTCTAAAAAACCATCTCGTACGTGCTCCAGGAATTCATCCTCCACTGTATTATTGCTAATTTGGTTTGCCCAGTCTATACGTAGATTAAAGTCACCCATGATTACTGTAGCATCTTTGTTACATGCATCTCTAATGCTCTGTTTAATACTGTCCCCTACCTTACCATTACTGTTTGGAGGCCTTTATACAATTCCTACTAATGTTTTCTGCCTCTTGTGCTTCTTAACTCCACCCAGACTGATACTACATCTAAATTTTCTGAGCCAATATCCTCTTTCACTATTGCACTGATTTCATCCTTAAATAACAATGCCACACCACCTCCTTTACCTTTTTGCCTTTCCCTGATGAAATATTGAGAGTGGCTCATTAAATTCTAGCAGCTGGACATATAGGAATTAGGAAAACTCAGACAAAAACACAAAAACATTTTTATTGGCCTGGACTGCATAAAGATGTAATCAACTTCTGTAGCTTTCATGTCACACATATCAAGCACTGATTAAACCTGCATCTTTAATTTCAATTCAAGCATTTGAGGAACCCTTCACCAGGGTCCTGTTTGATTGTGTAGGGCCTCTCCCTAAGACCAAAAGTGGAAATCAGTATTTGCTGACAATCATGGATGTGTCTACTAGATTTCTGGAAGTAATACCTTATAGCAAAGAACATTGTAGAGTTGTTGACCGAATTTTTTACAAGACATGGGTTACCAAAAGAAATACAGTCGGATCAGGGTTTGAATTTCATTCTCTGAGTACTTTGAGGTTCCTCAGGGATTCGATTGTTTGTTTATTATCAATTCCGCAGAATTCAAATGAGGCCTCTATCGCCCCGTCCGGCGAGCTCTCCAACGCCTCTAATTTTCGGATGATGGCGGACGGAATCTGGACTTCGAGCCTAGGCATGCCTAGTCCTCCATTCCTGTTGCTGCTGTATAGTAGACCATCCGTCGTATGTGGCGGAAGGTGTAAAATTTCTTTGGTTCCGTTATTGATATAATGGTCCAGTTTAATTAATGTATCCTTGTTCCAGTCCTACTCCGGCCCCCTCCCACAACTCTTTCTCCGGTACATCGATGATTACTTCGGTGCTGCTTCATGCTCTCGTCGGGACCTGGAAAAATTTATTAATTTTGCTTCCAATCTCCACCCCTCCATCATTTTCACATGGTCCATCTCTGACACTTCTCTTCCCTTCCTTGACCTCTCTGTCTCAATTTCTGATGATAGACTGTCCACCAATATCCATTACAAGCCTACCGACTCCCACAGCTACCTCGACTACAGCTCCTCACACCCCGCTTCCTGTAAAGACTCCATCCCATTCTCTCAGTTCCTTCGCCTCCGTCGCATCTGTTCTGATGACGCTACCTTCAAAAACAGCTCCTCTGACTTGTCCTCCTTCTTCCTTAACCGAGGTTTTCCATCCACGGTCGTTGACAGGGCCCTCAACCGTGTCCAGCCCATATCCCGCGCATCCTCCCTCACGCATTCTCCTCCTTCCCAGAAACATGATAGGGTCCCCCTTGTCCTCACTTATCACCCCACCAGCCTCCGCATTCAAAGGATCATCCTCTGCCATTTCCGCCAACTCCAGCATGATGCCACCACCAAACACATCTTCCCTTCACCCCCCCTGACGGCATTCCATAGGGATCGTTCCCTCCGGGACACCCTGGTCCACTCCTCCATCACCCCCTACTCCTCAACCCCCACTTATGGCACCTCCCCATGCCCACGCAGAAGATGCAACACCTGCCCCTTCACTTCCTCTCTCCTCACCGTCCAAGGGCCCAAACACTCCTTTCAAGTGAAGCAGCATTTCACTTGCATTTCGCCTAACTTAGTCTACTGCATTCGTTGCTCCCAATGAGGTCTCCTCTACATTGGAGAGACCAAACGCAAACTGGGCGACCGTTTTGCGGAACACCTGCGGTCTGTCCGCAAGAAAGACCCAAACCTCCCTGTCGCTTGCCATTTTAACACTCCACCCTGTTCTCTTGCCCACATGTCTGTCCTTGGCTTGCTGCATTGTTCCAGTGAAGCCCAACGCAAACTGGAGGAACAGCACCTCATCTTTCGACTAGGCACTTTACAGCCTTCCGGGCTGAATATTGAATTCAACAACTTTAGATCTTAAACTCCCCCTCCCCCCATCCCCACCCCATTTCTCCCCCCACCCCTTTTTTTTCCAATAATTTATATAGATTCTTCTTTCCCCACCTATTTCCATTATTTTTAAATCTAAAACTAAAACCTTGTTATTCTGTCCACCCCACCCCCACTAGAGCTGTACTTTGAGTATCCTGTCTTCCATTCTTAATTAGCACTTTTCTTAGACAAATATCACCACCTTCAACACCTCTTTGATCCTTTTGTCTGTGACATCTTTTGATTATCTGCTCCTATCACTGCTTATCTCCACAATCACCACACCCTCAACTTCTCTCTTCCCCCCCCGCCCCCCCCTCCCCCACCTTAAACCAGTTTATATTTCTCCCTTCTCCTAACTATGCTTCAGTTCTGCCGAAGGGCCATGAAGGCTCGAAACGTTAACTGATTTCTTCTCTGCCGATGCTGCCAGACCTGCTGAGTTTTTCCAGATAATTCTGTTTTTGTTTTGAATTTCATGTTACAGCTGTTTAAGGTTGCAATGAACAGCCTGGGAATAAAGCAGTTTAAATCATCAGCTTATCACCCTGAATCACAAGGTGCTTTAGAGAGATGGCATCAAACTTTGAAAACCATGATGACAGCATATAGTCAAGGCTACCCTCAGGACTGGGATTGAGGGATTTCATTTTTGCTATTTGCTATTAGGGATAGCCCTAATGAATCGTCAAGGTTTAGCTCTTTTGAATTAGTCTATGGTCATGAAGTAAGGGGACTACTTAAGTTGATTCAGGAGAAACTAGTTCATCAAAGTTCGGAAACTACTCTCCTGGTTTATGTGACAAAATTCAGAGAAAAATTGAACAGAGCTTGTGAGTTAGCTAAGGAACATTGAAAGATATCACAGCAGGTGATAAAAACAAGTGCTGATAAGAGGGAAAAAGCTCATAGCTTTGTTGCTAGAGAGAAGGTGTTAGCATTGTTGCCAGTGTCAGCAAACCATTAAAGGCAAGGTTTAGTGGGCCTGGCAGGGTTGAAAAGAACTGAATGAAGCAAATTATTTAATTAATACTCCAGATAAAGGAAAGAAGCAGAGGGTGTGTCATGTAAATATGCTTAAAAAGTACTTTGACAGGGAAGATAAACAGAAGGAGGTATTAATGGTGGTAGATAAGAAGAAAGAGGTAGAAATGAAGGATTCTGAAATTGAAACATCAATTGGTTCATTCTGCATGGCAACTCCTCTACCAGTTAGGACCCACATGCCAACCAATCAGCATTGTCTCCCCATACAGTATAAATAGTTGTTTTCCTCTTATATTGGTATCCTTGCAAAGTGTCCTGATGAGTGCAAGATGGAAAGCTTTGACATGTCTTTCTTCAGCAATCCTACAATTTCCGTTACATTTGCTCAGGATTTAAAAATAAATGTTTCATATTTGAATTTGCCCCATTGCAAATTTTAGCTAAATATGAACTCTCAGCACTGAAATATTCATTCAGAGGTGCAGTGAAATGACAAAATCAAAAGAAAATAGCTCCTGGCAGTTCTGGAATTTGGAATCAAGAAGAATTACTTTCCTTCCTCACCCACACTAAACTTTGTTTTTAAGAATCATTGAATAATTTTTCTCTTTGAAAAGTGTTGGAAAAAACAAAACACACTCGTAAGAGAACCAGTGAAGCTCAACACAAACTGGAGGAATGGCACCTCATCTTCCGACTAGGCACTTTACAGCCTTCCGGACTGAATATTGAGTTCAACAATTTTAGATCATGAACTCTCTCCTCCATCCCCACCCCCTTTCCGATCCCCCTTTTTTCTAATAATTTATATAGATTTTTCTTTCCCCACCTATTTCCATTATTTTAAAATGTATTTCCATCCATTGTTTTATCTCTACCTTTTAGCCTATTTCGATTCCTTCACCCCACCACACCGCCACTAGGGCTACCTGTACCTTGCTCGTCCTGCTTCCTCCCTTTAATTAGCACATTCCTTAGATAATATCACCACCTTCAACACCTCTTTGTCCTTTTGTCTATGACATCTTTTGGCTCTCTCCACCTATCACTGGCCCTCTATCCAGCTCTACCGCCCCACCCCCCCCCCCCCCCCCCCCCCACTTAAACCAGCTTATATTTCACCTCTTTTCTATTTTTCCTTAGTTCTGTTGAAGAGTCATATGGGCTCGAAACGTTAACTGTGTTCCTCTCCGCAGATACTGTCAGACCGGCTGAGTTTTTCCAGGTATTTTTATTTTTGTCTCGTAAGAGAACATATTGATTCAATTTGATTACTTGGCAGTCTTTCCCTTTTAGAAAAGAGTAAACTTTAAAGGCAGCTTTGAAACACGTAGACCAGAAGAAGGCCATTCGTGCCATTGTGTGATGTCAGCTCTTTGAAAGGTTTTCTTGCATTTCCCTTTAATTTATTCTCTGTTAAGCTGACATTTATTGCCCATCCTTCGTTGCCCTGACAAGGTGATTGGCCTTTTTCTTGAAATTTTGGTCATGGTTTGATGCCCCTGGCTGGCTTGCTGGCTTACTTCAGAGGTCAGGTAAGAGTCAGTCATGTTGATGTGGGACTGGAATCATCTGTAGGTCAGATGAGGTAAGGATGGCAAATTTATTTCCATAAAATGGATATTAGTGAACAAGTTGAATTTTGAGGAGAGCCCAATGACTTCATACCACGTTTACTGATGATAACATTTTATTTCCCAAACTGAATTCAAGCTCTGAAATGGTCCCGGTGGGATTTGAACTTACATTTGGCTGAACTGCTTACATAGTAGCATGGCTACTAAACTACTGTGTCCAGTTCTGTTTTGCACAGTTACTACTGAATCTTCCACCCTGCAGGTGGTGTATTCCAGATCATGCCAGCTCCTCATTGCCACCTGGTTCTTTTCTGACCTGGATCATTCTTTTGACTTTCAAATTGACAACAAAAACTTACACTTATGTAGCACCTTTAACATAATGAAACACACAAAAATGCTTTACGGCCTCACTAGCACAGAAAATGGTCCACGGAGCCACGTAAAGGGATAATCAGACAGGGGGCCAAAAACTTTATCAAAGAGGGAGGCTTTTTAAAATTCTTTTGTGGGGTGTTTGTGTGTCACTGACAAGGCCAGCATTCATTATTCATCCCTACACGACGGAGTGATTTGCTGGACTAACTTGCTAGGCCATTTCAGAGGTTAATTAAGAATCAACCACATTGCTGTGGCACAGGGCCAGACTAGGTAAGTGTTGGATCCTGTGCCAGTTTGTTGTGAGTGGTGGCCGAGTCGGTACTATTGATAGAATTGATCAGCAGGCACTTCTTAGGTGGTAAAACTTCTAGTTTATTTACAAAGTTACTGAGCAGCAACCACACGTGTACTTTCACTTCAAACTCTACCTCTACACTACCAACTATTAACTACAGAGGTAGCCCGCACTACTCTCCTATTGGGCATTAAAGATCATGTGATCTTCCTGAACAAAAATTCTTCTTAAAGATACATTACACATTAAATAAAACCATAATCACCACATCCCTCCTCCTGTACTCGGATATACATTTTATATTTACAAGCCCAATTTTCCTCAGGTAGCAAAGTATTTGCGCAGGTAAGTAATTTACAAATTCCGTCTTTCTGGGGGTTTCCTTCGGCGAGTAAAGCATCTCAGCTCTACACCTTCAGGAATCATTCCTTATCAGGAATCTCCTTTTCTAGAGTGGCCTGAACATCAGGTGCTTCCGTGGGCACCTGCAGTTCTGTGTCATCAACTCTTACAGGAACATCAGACATGTCTGTACTGGGTTGAGTTCTCTCAACAGGAAATGCTGACCCGGTCATGAACACTTGTGGAATCAATTCTTGGTGATTTGTCTCCCTCTTCCTTAAATGATCAACATGTCTCTGTATGACTCAGCCTTCTACATTCACGTGGTAAGATAGAGGTCCAGTCACTGCATTTATTTCACCCAGTAACCACTTTGTACCTTCTCCAAAATTCTTCACGTATACCGTTTGTCCCGCGGTAAATTTCCTCACACGGCTATGCCAGTCGTGACTAGTTTTCTGCCTTCCTTGACTCCTTTCTACCTTCCCTTCTGAAATTTGCATTATTGAGCTCAATCTCGTCCTGAAACAGCATTTCACCAATAACTCCGCAGGTGTGACACCTGTTGCTGTGCGAGGGATGGTCCTATAGTGGAAAAGAAAGCGTGCTAGTTTGGTTGCTAAGGAATCTCCAGTTGGCTTCTTCATGCCTGCCTTGAATGTTTGAACCGCCCTTTCGCCCAGTCCACTTGAGGAAGGGTGGTACGGTGCAGTTTTTACATGAGTGATATCATGAGGCTGATTAACTGTTGAAACTCAGCACTCGTAAATGCCATGCTGTTATCAGAAAGGATTACTTCTCAGAGTCTGTTAATGGCAAAACTTTGACGTAGGTTCTCTATTGTCGCAGAAGACGTTGGTGACTTCACCTCATATCTGTCCATCCATTTTGAGTGGGCATCAGCAATCAGCAGAAACATTGTTCCAATGAAAGGTCCCACATAGTCAATGTGTAATTGCATCCATGGGGCAGAATTTTGCTCTTGGCGGACAGGCGGGGGTGGTCGGGAAGCCGTGAAGCACAGAGCTGCCTCAGGGAGATGAATCATTGTTAAAAAAAGAAAATTAAAGAAAATAAAAATATAATGTCACATGAGCAGGGACATGTTATTAATTCAATTGTAAAACTTTTATTTTATTTTTTTATTTGCTTTTGGAAACCTCATCCACGGGCAGGATGAGGTTTCCAAAAAAAATGCAAAGGCCGCTTGGCCTTTTTGCCTGCCTGCCAACCGTTTGGCTGGATGGGCAGCTATAAATTTAGGTTAATTGATTACTTAATGGCCTTAACAGGCCTTTTAATTGCTGGTGGGCGCACTGCCGGCTATGGCGCGCACACGCCAACCGAACTATCGCGTGACTGCACATTGACGTCGGCAGGCTTGGTTGACGTCAGCGGGCTTCATCTCATGCTCGAGCGGGTCAGACACGCGCCCGTCCACTGAGCGAAAATTTCTGCCTATAATTACCACAGTAAGGATTGCAGATTCCCCTTCCTAAAGCATAATAGCCAATCAGATTAATTTTTTCAACAGCTTAGTGTTTTCACAGTTATTGTTAAGGGTACTAGCTTCTTAATACAAAATTCTTCCATTTAATTGACTGAAGCTACATTTCCCAATTGCCAAAGTGGAATCTGAACTTACATCACCAGGTTGTTAGTCCAGTAACATTGCCATTGTGCTACCGCATTCTAGTGCATTGTTACTGCCCACTGGTTTAAGCAGCATCTTAAAGCAGGAGGCAGAGAGTTTTAGGGAGGAGTTCCAGACCTAAGGCTTAGGCACCTGAAAGCATCACCGTCAATCTTGGAAAAATTAAAATCAAGGGTACTCAAGGGGCCAGAATGGACAAGCGCAGAGATCTCAGAGGATTAGAGCATAAGAAATTGTAGGACTTGAGGAGGTTAATTACAATGATAGGGTGGGGCGAGGCCATGCAATGATTTGAAAACAAGGACGTGAATTTTAAAATTGAGGAGTTGCCAGACTGGGGGCCAATGTAGGTCAGTACAGTGATGGGTTAACGTGACTTGGTGCGAGTTGTGATAGCAAATCCTTTTACAACCAGCTTTTGTGAGAAGGGCCTTTCGCCACTGAAGTAGAAATTTCTTGGAACTTAATCTGTTACCCCAAGATGTTACACAAGAAAGATCCCCTTCCTGCACTCGCACTCTATAACTTCCATTTTCATTTACTCCGCTGATCTTATGTTCCCCTATAATTAAAAGCAACCCCTTAGTGAAATTCATCTGATTTTTAAAAAAGTACTGTTCACCAATCCTTACCTGGGTCCCAGATCCCATCAGGGCAGACAATAAAGAAAAGCAAAAAGACATGCAGAGCACCACTGAGACTTGCATCAACACCCTCGGTGACATCTTAAAACCTCACGCATAAGATTCCTCCACTCCCGGCCCGCAATGTTACAAAGAGAGTGCCATTGCTCTAACCCCTCCGACCGGAGGTGGCATTAATTATGATGACCACACCAAATAACAGCATTTGGCAAAAATGTAACATAATGGTACCAGTGGCAGTCACCAGGTGAGCTCTTTCGACTTCAGAGGCTTCTCTCTGGGGTTGCTCGCAGCTGAGCTGCAGGAGGGCAATGCTCAATCCTGTAAGACTTACAGATAATCGTGGGAAGATGGCAATACTAATTATCAGGACTCTGTCTATTTAGATAGTCCCCAGGGTTCTGTCAGTATTTTCAGGATGTGTCTCAATTAACAGCAAGTAAGGGGGAAACCCTGGTGAAGCTACACACACAGGACTACATGCGTGCCAAACAGCGGAAGCTGCATGCGATAGAAAGAAATAAGCGATCCCGCAGCCAACGGGTCAGATCTAAGCTCTACAGGCCTGCCACATCCAGTCGTGAATGCTGGTGGACAATTAAACAGCTAACTGGAGGAGGAGGATTCACAAATATCCCCATCCTCAATAATATGGGAGCCCAGCACATCAGTGCAAAAGACAAGGCTGAAGCATTTGCAACCATCTTCAGCCAGAAGTGCCGAGTGGATGATCCATCTCGGCCTCCTCCGGAGGTCCCCAGTATCACAGATGCCAGTCTTCAGCCAATTCGATTCACTCCAAGTGACATAAAAAAATGGTTGAAGGCACTGGACACTGTAAAGGCTGATAATGTTCCAGCAATAGTACTGAAGAACTGTGCTCTAGAACAAGCTGCGCCCCTAGCCAAGCTGTTCCAGTACAGCTACAACACAGGCATCTACCTAACAATGTGGAAAATTGCCCAGGTATGTCCTCTCCACAAAAAGCCGGACCCAACCCAACCAACTACCACCCCATCAGTCGACTCTTGATCATCAGCAGAGTGATGGAAGGGATCATTGACAGTGCTATCAAGCGACACTTACTCAAGCAATAGCTTGCTCACTGATGTTCAGTTTGGCCTCTGCCAGGGTCACTCAGCTCCTGACCTCATTACAGTCCAAACATGGATAAATGGTGGAGATGGATCAGTGAGTAATATGGTCTACTTCTGCTTCTATTTCTTATGTTTATGTATTCTCATTACAGGATGAGATTGCTGTTGATCCAAACATGGACAAAAGAGTTGAACTCAAGAGGTGAGGTGAGAGTGACTGCTGTTGACATCAAGGCCACATTTGACTGAACGTGGCATCAAGAAGCCCTGGCAAAATTGAAGTCAATGGGAATCAGGGGAAAACTCTCTACTGGTTGGAGTCATACCTGCCAAAAAGAAAGATGGTTGTGGTTGTTGGAGGTTAATCATCTCAGTCCAGGGACATCACTGCAGGAGTTCCTCCGGACAGTGTCCTAGGCCCAACCATCTTCAGCTGCCTCATCAATGACCTTCCTGCATCATAAGGTCAGAAGTGGGGATGTTCACTGATGATTGCACAATGTTCAGCACAATTCGCGACCTCTACCACCTCGAAGGACAAGGGCAGCAGATGCATGCACCTGCAAGTTCCCCTCCAAGCCACACATCCTGACTTTGAGCTATATCGCCATTCCTTCACTGTCACTAGGTCAAAATTCTGGAACTCCCTTCCTAACAGCGCTGTGGGTGTACCTACACCACATGGAATGCGATGATCCAAGAAGGCAGCTCACCAGCACTTTCTCAAGGGCAATTAGGGATGGGCAATACATGCTGGCCTAGCTGGGGAAATGTTTGATCAAAGAACAGCAAATCAAAATATTTTCTTAATGACGAAAGACTGGGTGCCGTGTGGAGCAAAGGGAATCTATGTACACGCTTCTCTTAGAGCTCTGCACAGGTAGAAAAAAAATACTCAAAATGGCTGGCCTAAAACTTGCTGTGGATGCAAGAGGAGTTGGAATGCTGCTTTGATTCTTCAAGCAAGCACCCCCACCCGCCTCAATTCTGCCCCCTAACCTGTCCCATCCACCCCCTTAGGGTTTACATACAGGCCGCTGCCAGTGAATTCACAGGGTGCGTTCATTGTGTCCAAATGCAGGAGACGTGTGTGGAGGCAGATTAGGTGTAGTCAGCTCACGTGTTAACTGTTAATGAAACTCCAGACCCAATTTTGAGCAGGCTTTGGGCCTCCTGTTTGGGGAAGAATGAGAACCAACAAAGATGTTCTGAAGCCTTCTTAATTAGAACTTAATTTCCCCACGCCACACCCTCCACCCCATGCCCACTGGCTCAGGGAACGAGTTTCTGCGGGCACTTGGTAGATAGGCATCAAGGAGAGGTGTTTGTCGACTCTTGCCCCATGAAAATGAAGCAGCTTCCCATCTACCCCCTTCAGTGCTGGAGGACACCGGTGAGCGTGATCCTGGATTGACCGAGGGATTGTGAGCTGTGGTATTTCGAGGTCCCTGATATTTTTATGCAGTACTGCTCTTGATGTACAGTGCAATGGCATGTTCAAGTTTTGGTCAACTATTTTATTGAAATCCTTTGCTCGCTAACTGTTTAACAGCTTACTCTTCATCCTGTAATCAGAGTTTTAGCACTGTTACATTTCATCTTAAATGTCTCTGTATTAAATGTCATTGGTGATTCATCTACCCAGTTGCTGAAGCTCTCAACCATCAGTTCGGCTATATCCTTGAAGAATCCCAATAAATATCTTTGGCATGGCCATCCTCTCATTGTGTGGAATTATTGCTTCTGCTCTTTTCATTTCCTCTCTTCGTATCAGATTTCAGTCTTTGGACCGCAATAGATGTGTTGAAGGTCTATAAAAGCCATGTTTCTTCAGCATTTGCCATAACTTGGCTAAAAAAAACTACTATTTTTCAAGCAACTGGTAAAAAAATATATATTTTGCCACTCTGCCCTACTGTGTCTCAGTTGGTAGCACTCTTACCTCTGAGTCAGAGGGCTCGGGATTCATGTCCCACTCCAGTGGCTTAACCAACATGCCAGTGCAGGGCTGACGGAGTACGGCCTAGAAAATGGGAAGAAGCTGACCAATGTTCTCAAAATGGCTGACACAGAACCCAGCTGACTAACCAAAGGAATGACCCTGATTACAAGCCCATTGCATGGAAAAATAATTGGGTACACATGCTTTGTAACTTAATCTATATGCATACACAACATTTCATCACTTGTAATGGAGGGAAAATAATGTCAGTACATGGAAGTCTGAAGAAAAAAATCCAGATATTGGTGACTCGTTGCTAGGGAGAGTTCCTCTCAAAAATGTAGATATCTTACACAAAAATGGTGCATTTTACTTCGGCTATCATCAACATGCTGACCACCCCCACCCACGCTACCTCCCACCTCCCCCCACCACCACCTCCACCGCGACACCATCTGAAAACAAAATGTCAGTTTCCATATTAACACCACACAAGTGCCAGACAATGACCATCTCCAACATGACAGAGTCTAACCATCTCCTCTTGATGCCCAAATTCACCATCGCTGAATCTCACCAACATCAACATCCTGGGGGTTACCATTGATCGGAAATTTAACTGGACAATCCTTATAAATGCTGTGGCCACAAGAACAGGTCAGAGGCCGTGAATTCTGAGGAGAGTAACTCACATCCTGACTCGCCATAGCCTGCCCACCACCGACAAGGCACAAGTCAAGAGTGTGATAGAATACTCCCCACTTGCCTGGATGAGTGCAGCTCCAACAACTTAATCATACTTCAGACCAAATTTGTGATGGAGATTTTCAAAAGCTTTCAAAAGAGAATTGGATATTTATTTGAAAAGAAAACAAATTGTATGACCATAGGGAAAGAGGAAAGGGAGTGGGGCAAATTGAATAGCTCTTCCAAAGAGCCAGTACAGCCAGGGTATATCAATGAGCCTCCTTCTGTGCTATAAGATTATATGTGACATTGCATTTACATAACACCAGTGGTTTTAAAGAAGGCTAGCTGTTGTTCAGGTTTGAGCCAGGCAGCAGCCTTCTTACACTCCTGAATCAAATTCTTTCCAGTTTCACCCCTGAATGGCCTACTGCTAAATTTAAGATCCTATTCCCTTGTCTGGATTGCCCCGCTAAAGGGATTAACTTGGTATGTTAACTGGGATGTATAGACGCCAAAACTTGCCTCGTTTGGGGCATAAGAACTGGAGTAGGCCATTCAGGCCTTTGAATGTATCCTGCTTTTCAAATATCTCACAACGGATCTGATCTGTATCACAACCTCACTTACCTATCTCTGTTCCATATCCCCTGATACCCTTTGCTAACAAAAATCTATCATTCACCATCTTGAGAATTTCAATTGACCCACAGCCATTTAGGAGAGAGAACTGCAGATTTCCATGAGGCTTGATGTGAAGAAGTGTTTGCTGATTTCAGTCTTGGATGATGGAGCTACCATTTTAAGATATGCCGCCTGCTCCCCTTGTTTGAGATCCCCTCACAGAAGAAATAGTTTCTCTTTATCTACTCTAGCAAATCCATTTTAGAAAGCTCAATTAAATCCCTCCTCGCTGTTCCAAACCCACAGGAATACAAGTCAAGTTTATGCAAAAATTTAATCCTTTAAGCCCTGGTGCCCTCTTGCTGAATTTGCATGCCCTCCAAGATTACTATATCCTTCCGGAGTTGCACTGCCCAAAACTGAGCGCAATACTCCAGATGACATCGAACTAAGGTTTTGTACAAATAACCATAATTCTACCTCTTTGCATTTTTTAATTCTTTCTCAGAATGTGGGCATTGCTGGTAAACTCGGTATTTATTGCCCATCCCCAGTTGC